>NW_027361855.1:646666-1293333 GCF_039654945.1 Dendrobates tinctorius | reverse complement strand
TTCCTATCACAGTGTTCCATGGATGGAACACATCCTATTTACTGCAGGCAAGCAGCGCACCTAGCTGCTGCTGCTGCTGCTGCTACAAGCCACTAGAATACCGTCTGTCAGACAGGTGGACGTAGGCAGAACATTCAAATAACTAGCCAGATAAATCGTTGCTTTTCCATTTAATTCATATATGAATTAATTCAAAATTGAACAGTAAATTTCAAAGTTGGAAGGCCACAAGAGGGGGACAATGTTTCAAAAATGAAACGACATATCATTGCAAGAGGGATGTAGTAGGAATTGAATGCATGAATTAAGACTGGGGAAGTACTGAGGGGAAGGGGCTGCAGGCCATGTAGCAGGTGGGTGTGCAGAAATGTAGCTATCCAAAGCCAAACACATTACTGCAGCTTGCCACACCTGTACCTACCAAGCAGCAAAGGCCAAGATAGATCATTATTTTACTGACAGATTGAATACAGTGCAATGCCTCCCATATAGAGGTGAATAAGAGTAGTAGTAGTAGTAGTAGTAGTAGTAGAAGAGTTGGTCAAGTTAAATAAAGGCTAAGGAATTGGAAATGTGCAACTTGGACAAAGAAAAACTAATTACAGAGCAACGACATTTGAAAAAAGCATTCAAATCATGCTTTGAAAACACTACTTGTGTATCCCGATTTCAATTCAATCTGTCTTTGGAAACCGCTTAAGAGAGTGAGTGCACCATTCTCAGAGGAACTGCAGATACTGAAATGATGCGTGGAGTGAAGTGAGCAAGCTATTTTTCCATCTCCCTGGCGAGCATCGCCCACCTGTCTGCTGAGGCTCCCTCAGCAGACTGAAGCTGACTACTACTGCGCAGCTGCTACAGACTGTGGGCTGCCCATTGTGACACGTGGTCCCATTGTGACACGTGGTCCCATTGTTCCAGGAATAGAACACATCCAAGAATTGTGTTCTATGAATGGCATGATTCCTATCACAGTGTTCCATGGATGGAACACATCCTATTTACTGCAGGCAAGCAGCGCACCTAGCTGCTGCTGCTGCTACAAGCCACTAGAATACCGTCTGTCAGACAGGTGGACATAGGCCGAACATTCTAATAACTAGCCAGATAAATCGTTGCTTTTCCATTTAATTCATATATGAATTAATTCAAAATTGAACAGTAAATTTCAAAGTTGGAAGGCCACAAGAGGGGTACAATGTTTCAAAAACGAAACGACATATCATTGCAAGAGGGATGTGGTAGGAATTGAATGCTTGGATTAAGACTGGGGAAGTACTGAGGGGAAGGGGCTGCAGGCCTTGTAGCAGGTGGGTGTGCAGAAATGTAGCTATCCAAAGCCAAACACATTACTGCAGCTTGTCACACCTGTACCTACCAAGCAAGTTCAGAAAATAGCGACCTGAATGGTGACCGGTCTGCAAACCCTGTCTTATGAGGAAAGGTTGCAGGATTTGGGAATGTTTAGTTTGCAAAAGAAAAGACTGAGAGGAGACTTAATAGCTGTCTACAAATATCTAAAGGGCTGTCACATTGTAGAAGGATCAACTTTATTCTCATTTGCACAAGGAAAGACTAGAAGCAATGGGATGAAACTGAATGGGAGGAGACACAGATTAGATATTAGAAAAAACTTTTTGACAGTTAGAGTGATCAATGAGTGGAACAGGCTGCCACGAGAAGTGGTGAGTTCTCCTTCAATGGAAGTCTTCAAACAGAGGCTGGACAGACATCTGACTGGGATGATTTAGCGAATCCTGCTTTGAGCAGGGGGTTGGACCAGATGGCCCAGGAGGTCCCTTCCAACTCTACGATTCTATGATTCTAAGCAGCAAAGGCCAAGATAGATCATTATTTTACTGACAGATTGAATACAGTGCAATGCCTCCCATATAGAGGTGAATAAGAGTAGTAGTAGTAGTAGTAGTAGTAGTAGTAGTAGTAGTAGTAGAAGAGTTGGTCAAGTTAAATCAAGGCTAAGGAATTGGAAATGTGCAACTTGGACCAAGAAAAACTAATTACAGAGCAACGACATTTGAAAAAAGCATTCAAATCATGCTTTGAAAACTCTACTTGTGTATCCCGATTTCAATTCAATCTGTCTTTGGAGACCGCTTAAGAGAGTGAGTGCACCATTCTCAGAGGAACTGCAGATACTGAAATGATGTGTGGAGTGAAGTGAGCAAGCTATTTTTCCATCTCCCTGGCGAGCATCGCCCACCTGTCTGCTGAGGCTCCCTCAGCAGACTGAAGCTGCTACAGACTGTGGGCGACCCATTGTGACACGTGGTCCCATTGTGACACGTGGTCCCATTGTTCCAAGGAATAGAACACATCCAATCATTGTGTTCTATGAATGGCATGATTCCTATCACAGTGTTCCATGGATGGAACACATCCTATTTACTGCAGGCAAGCAGCGCATCTAGCTGCTGCTGCTGCTACAAGCCACTAGAATACCGTCTGTCAGACAGGTGGACGTAGGCCGAACATTCAAATAACTAGCCAGATAAATCGTTGCTTTTCCATTTAATTCATATATGAATTAATTCAAAATTGAACAGTAAATTTCAAAGTTGGAAGGCCACAAGAGGGGGACAATGTTTCAAAAATGAAACGACATATCATTGCATGAGGGATGTGGTAGGAATTGAATGCTTGAATTAAGACTGGGGAAGTACTGAGGGGAAGGGGCTGCAGGCCTTGTAGCAGGTGGGTGTGCAGAAATGTAGCTATCCAAAGCCAAACACATTACTGCAGCTTGTCACACCTGTACCTACCAAGCAGCAAAGGCCAAGATAGATCGTTATTTTACTGACAGATTGAATACAGTGCAATGCC
This sequence comes from Dendrobates tinctorius, assembly GCF_039654945.1. Lineage (NCBI taxonomy): Eukaryota > Metazoa > Chordata > Amphibia > Anura > Dendrobatidae > Dendrobates > Dendrobates tinctorius. Next base: position 1,290,492 of record NW_027361855.1, on the reverse strand, counting down.
TCCCATATAGAGGTGAATAAGAGTAGTAGTAGTAGTAGAAGAGTTGGTCAAGTTAAATCAAGGCTAAGGAATTGGAAATGTGCAACTTGGACCAAGAAAAACTAATTACAGAGCAACGACATTTGAAAAAAGCATTCACATCATGCTTTGAAAACACTACTTGTGTATCCCGATTTCAATTCAATCTGTCTTTGGAAACCGCTTAAGAGAGTGAGTGCACCATTCTCAGAGGAACTGCAGATACTGAAATGATGCGTGGAGTGAAGTGAGCAAGCTATTTTTCCATCTCCCTGGCGAGCATCGTCCACCTGTCTGCTGAGGCTCCCTCAGCAGACTGAAGCTGACTACTACTGCGCAGCTGCTACAGACTGTGGGCTGCCCATTGTGACACGTGGTCCCATTGTGACACGTGGTCCCATTGTTCCAGGAATAGAACACATCCAAGAATTGTGTTCTATGAATGACATGATTCCTATCACAGTGTTCCATGGATGGAACACATCCTATTTACTGCAGGCAAGCAGCGCACCTAGCTGCTGCTACTACAAGCCACTAGAATACCGTCTGTCAGACAGGTGGACGTAGGCCGAACATTCAAATAACTAGCCAGATAAATCGTTGCTTTTCCATTTAATTCATATATGAATTAATTCAAAATTGAACAGTAAATTTCAAAGTTGGAAGGCCACAAGAGGGGTACAATGTTTCAAAAACGAAACGACATATCATTGCAAGAGGGATGTGGTAGGAATTGAATGCTTGAATTAAGACTGGGGAAGTACTGAGGGGAAGGGTCTGCAGGCCTTGTAGCAGGTGGGTGTGCAGAAATGTAGCTATCCAAAGCCAAACACATTACTGCAGCTTGTTACATCTGTACCTACCAAGCAGCAAAGGCCAAGATAGATCATTATTTTACTGACAGATTGAATACAGTGCAATGCCTCCCATATAGAGGTGAATAAGAGTAGTAGTAGTAGTAGTAGTAGTAGAAGTAGTAGTAGAAGAGTTGGTCAAGTTAAATCAAGGCTAAGGAATTGGAAATGTGCAACTTGGACCAAGAAAAACTAATTACAGAGCAACGACATTTGAAAAAAGCATTCAAATCATGCTTTGAAAACACTACTTGTGTATCCCGATTTATATTCAATCTGTCTTTGGAAACCACTTAAGAGAGTGAGTGCACCATTCTCAGAGGAACTGCAGATACTGAAATGATGTGTGGAGTGAAGTGAGCAAGCTATTTTTCCATCTCCCTGGCGAGCATCGTCCACCTGTCTGCTGAGGCTCCCTCAGCAGACTGAAGCTGACTACTACTGCGCAGCTGCTACAGACTGTGGGCGGCCCATTGTGACACGTGGTCCCATTGTGACACGTGGTCCCATTGTTCCAGGAATAGAACACATCCAAGCATTGTGTTCTATGAATGGCATGATTCCTATCACAGTGTTCCATGGATGGAACACATCCTATTTACTGCAGGCAAGCAGCGCACCTAGCTGCTGCTGCTGCTGCTACAAGCCACTAGAATACCGTCTGTCAGACAGGTGGACGTAGGCCGAACATTCAAATAACTCGCCAGATAAATCGTTGCTTTTCCATTTAATTCATATATAAATTAATTCAAAATTGAACAGTAAATTTCAAAGTTGGAAGGCCACAAGAGGGGGACAATGTTTCAAAAATGAAACGACATATCATTGCATGAGGGATGTGGTAGGCACTGAATGCTTGAATTAAGACTGGGGAAGTACTGAGGGGAAGGGGCTGCAGGCCTTGTAGCAGGTGGGTGTGCAGAAATGTAGCTATCCAAAGCCAAACACATTACTGCAGCTTGTCACAACTGTACCTACCACGCAGCAAAGGCCAAGATAGATCGTTATTTTACTGACAGATTGAATACAGTGCAATGCCTCCCATATAGAGGTGAATAAGAGTAGTAGTAGTAGTAGTAGTAGTAGTAGTAGTAGAAGAGTTGGTCAAGTTAAATCAAGGCTAAGGAATTGGAAATGTGCAACTTTGACCAAGAAAAACTAATTACAGAGCAACGACATTTGAAAAAAGCATTCAAATCATGCTTTGAAAACACTACTTGTGTATCCCGATTTCAATTCAATCTGTCTTTGGAAACTGCTTAAGAGAGTGAGTGCACCATTCTCAGAGGAACTGCAGATACTGAAATGATGCGTGGAGTGTAGTGAGCAAGCTATTTTTCCATCTCCATGGCGAGCATCGCCCACCTGTCTGCTGAGGCTCCCTCAGCAGACTGAAGCTGACTACTACTGCGCAGCTGCTACAGACTGTGGGCTGCCCATTGTGACACGTGGTCCCATTGTGACACGTGGTCCCATAGTTCCAGGAATAGAACACATCCAAGCATTGTGTTCTATGAATGGCATGATTCCTATCACAGTGTTCCATGGATGGAACACATCCTATTTACTGCAGGCAAGCAGCGCACCTAGCTGCTGCTGCTGCTGCTACAATCCACTAGAATACCGTCTGTCAGACAGGTGGACGTAGGCCGAACATTCAAATAACTCACCAGATAAATCGTTGCTTTTCAATTTAATTCATATATGAATTAATTCAAAATTGAACAGTAAATTTCAAAGTTGGAAGGCCACAAGAGGGGGGCAATGTTTCAAAAATGAAACGACATATCATTGCATGAGGGATGTGGTAGGAATTGAATGCTTGAATTAAGACTGGGGAAGTACTGAGGGGAAGGGGCTGCAGGCCTTGTAGCAGGTGGGTGTGCAGAAATGTAGCTATCCAAAGCCAAACACATTACTGCAGCTTGTCACACCTGTACCTACCAAGCAGCAAAGGCCAAGATAGATCGTTATTTTACTGACAGATTGAATACAGTGCAATGCCTCCCATATAGAGGTGAATAAGAGTAGTAGTAGTAATAGTAGTAGTAGTAGTAGAAGAGTTGGTCAAGTTAAATCAAGGCTAAGGAATTGGAAATGTGCAACTTGGACCAAGAAAAACTAATTACAGAGCAACGACATTTGAAAAAAGCATTCAAATCATGCTTTGAAAACACTACTTGTGTATCCCATTTTCAATTCAGTCTGTCTTTGGAAACCGCTTAAGAGAGTGAGTGCACCATTCTCAGAGGAACTGCAGATACTGAAATGATGCGTGGAGTGAAGTGAGCAAGCTATTTTTCCATCTCCCTGGCGAGCATCGCCCACCTGTCTGCTGAGGCTCCCTCAGCAGACTGAAGCTGACTACTACTGCGCAGCTGCTACAGACTGTGGGCGGCCCATTGTGACACGTGGTCCCATTGTGACACGTGGTCCCATTGTTCCAGGAATAGAACACATCCAAACATTGTGTTCTATGAATGGCATGATTCCTATCACAGTGTTCCATGGATGGAACACATCCTATTTACTGCAGGCAAGCAGCGCACCTAGCTGCTGCTGCTGCTGCTGCTGCTACAAGCCACTAGAATACCGTCTGTCAGACAGGTGGACGTAGGCCGAACATTCAAATAACTCGCCAGATAAATCGTTGCTTTTCCATTTAATTCATATATAAATTAATTCAAAATTGAACAGTAAATTTCAAAGTTGGAAGGCCACAAGAGGGGGACAATGTTTCAAAAATGAAATGACATATCATTGCATGAGGGATGTGGTAGGAATTGAATGCTTGAATTAAGACTGGGGAAGTACTGAGGGGAAGGGGCTGCAGGCCTTGTAGCAGGTGGGTGTGCAGAAATGTAGCTTTCCAAAGCCAAACACATTACTGCAGCTTGTCACACCTGTACCTACCAAGCAGCAAAGGCCAAGATAGATCATTATTTTACTGACAGATTGAATACAGTGCAATGCCTCCCATATAGAGGTGAATAAGAGTAGTAGTAGTAGTAGTAGTAGTAGTAGTAGTAGTAGTAGTAGTAGAAGAGTTGGTCAAGTTAAATCAAGGCTAAGGAATTGGAAATGTGCAACTTGGACCAAGAAAAACTAATTACAGAGCAACGACATTTGAAAAAAGCATTCAAATCATGCTTTGAAATCACTACTTGTGTATCCCAATTTCAATTCAATCTGTCTTTGGAAACCGCTTAAGAGAGTGAGTGCACCATTCTCAGAGGAACTGCAGATACTGAAATGATGCGTGGAGTGAAGTAAGCAAGCTATTTTTCCATCTCCCTGGCGAGCATCGCCCACCTGTCTGCTGAGGCTCCCTCAGCAGACTGAAGCTGACTACTACTGAGCATCTGCTACAGACTGTGGGCTGCCCATTGTGACACGTGGTCCCATTGTGACACGTGGCCCCATTGTTCCAGGAATAGAACACATCCAAGCATTGTGTTCTATGAATGGCATGATTCCTATCACAGTGTTCCATGGATGGAACACATCCTATTTACTGCAGGCAAGCAGCGCACCTAGCTGCTGCTGCTGCTGCTGCTTTTTTTCTACTCCTCTCATGAGCCCAAACAAGACTCTAAAAGGATGAGTTTGCAACTACTTTACTTTTGGAGAAAATTCAAAACATTCATTATTCAATAGAGCCCAATAGCAAAAACCAGCGTTTTGAATGAAGAATCACATTTCTTGGTAGAATCATGCAGGATTGAAATTTTTGATGATTTTTTACTCCTCTCAAAAGCCCAAACAAGTTTCTAAAAGGATGAGTTTGCAACTACTTTACTTTTGGAAAAAATTCAAAACATTCATTATTCAATAGGGCCCAAAATATCAAAAACCAGCGGTTTGAATGAACACACATTTCTTGGTAGAATCGTGCAGGACTGAAATTTTTGATGTTTTTCTACTCCTCTCATGAGCCCAAACAAGTCTCTAAAAGGATGAGTTTGCCACTACTTTACTTTTGGAGAAAATTCAATGAATGTCAATTGAATGTTTTGAATTTTCTCCAAAAGTAAAGTAGTTGCAAACTCATCCTTTTAGAGACTTGGTTTGGGCTCATGAGAGGAGTAGAAAAACATCAAAAATTTCAGTCCTGCACGATTCTACCAAGAAATGTGAGTGTTCATTCAAACCGCTGGTTTTTGATAGTTTGGGCCCTATTGAATAATGAATGTTTTGAATTTTCTCCAAAAGTAAAGTAGTTGCAAACTCATCCTTTTAGAAACTTGTTTCGGCTGTTGAGAGGAGTAAAAAACCATCAAAAATTTCAATCCTGCATGATTCTACCAAGAAATGTGATTCTTCATTCAAAACCTGATTTTTGCTATTGGGCTCTATTGAATAATGAATGTTTTGAATTTTCTACAAAAGTAAAGTAGTTGCAAACTCATGCTTTTAGCGACTTGTTTGGGCTCATGAGAGGAGTAGAAAAACATCAAAAATTTCAGTCCTGCATGATTCTACCAAGAAATGTGTGTTCATTCAAACCGCTGGTTTTTGATATTTTGGGCCCTATTGAATAATGAATGTTTTGAATTTTCTCCAAAAGTAAAGTAGTTGCAAACTCATCCTTTTAGAAACTTGTTTGGGCTGTTGAGAGGAGTAAAAAACCATCAAAAATTTAAATCCTGCATGATTCTACCAAGAAATGTGATTCTTCATTCAAAACGCTGATTTTTGCTATTGGGTTCTATTGAATAATGAATGTTTTGAATTTTCTCCAAAAGTAAAGTAGTTGCAAACTCATCCTTTTAGAGACTTGTTTGTGCTCATGAGAGGAGTAGAAAAACACCAAAATTTCAGTCCTGCACGATTCTACCAAGAAATGTGAGTGTTCATTCAAACCGCTGGTTTTTGCTAGTTTGGGCCCTATTGAATAATGAATGTTTTGAATTTTCTCCAAAAGTAAAGTAGTTGCAAACTCATCCTTTTAGAAACTTGTTTGGGCTGTTGAGAGGAGTAAAAAACCATCAAAAATTTCAATCCTGCATGATTCTACCAAGAAATGTGATTCTTCATTCAAAACGCTGGTTTTTGCTATTGGGCTCTATTGGATAATGAATGTTTTGAATTTTCTCCAAAAGTAAAGTAGTTGCAAACTCATCCTTTTAGAGACTTGTTTGTGCTCATGAGAGGAGTAGAAAAACATCAAAAATTTCAGTCCTGCATGATTCTACCAAGAAATGTGTGTTCATTCAAACTGCTGGTTTTTGATATTTTGGGCCCTATTGAATAATGAATGTTTTGAATTTTCTCCAAAAGTAAAGTAGTTGCAAACTCATGCTTTTTTGTTTAAATATTTTTATTAAAGTTTCAAGTATAGAGGGAAAGGGTAAATGGACAAAGTAAAAAGTAGAGAACTTTACTCTACGTGTTACATCACACATTAAATAAAATTGTTTAATACAAGTAGTGTACATAAGAAACAAATATAATACATCGCTTGAATGCAATCCTCTCAAAAAAGGAACCAACATTGTCATATTGAGTTTACAGTAGAGTGTTAGATAACATAAATTAAGAAAATTTCAAATTCCAAACATCCCATTTAGTGTGATATTTATGGAGAGTACCATTAATAAAGGCAAATCTTTTCTCCATAGAATTATGAGTCTGTAATTTACCTAAAATATCAGCAAAAGAAGGTAAATCAGTTTTAAGCCACCAGAAAGCTATAGCGTTTTTGGTCACCAAAAAAGTATGTATCATTACAAATCGAATAACAGGATTTATTTCTTCAGTGCCCAAAGAAAGTAATGCCATTTGTGGGGTGACCTTCACTGCGTTGTCAGAGAGAGTATTTATATGATTCGTAACTTCTTTCCACAATCTCTTCAATTTAGGACAGCTCCAGAAAATGTGGTACAGGTTACCTGGTAAACCACAATTCCTCCAGCATAGAGGGGAGTATTTATTATCTATATGAGCTAACCTAATCGGAGTGTAATGCCATCTAATTAAAGTTTTAAAGAAAGACTCCTGTAAAGTCGCAGAAATAGTAGATGCATTTGAAAACTTTATGGCCTTCCCCCATTGGTCTTCATCAAATTTTATGTTAAAAACCCTTTCCCATCTTTGAATGTATACATTTTTAAAGAGTTCGGTGTCGTCATTAAGGTGGGAACATATGTTTTTAAGACTCCAAGTCGACTTAAGAGCAACATTTGCAAACATGGAGGCCACAATATCCGAATTCAAAGCTCTACTAGTCAAAAATTTCCGCAGAAGATCTTTCAGAAGTAGATAAGAGGTGAAATGTGTAGACGGGACATGAAATTTATTTTTAATTTCATTAAAGGGTAAAAAATTTTGTCCGTCCCATAAATCCCCTACCGTATTAATTTTAAAGCTGCACCACTCCTCTGGAACTGGACATTTATATATTTTTGATAATAATTTTAATGGGAATTTTTTCAAAATGCTTTTCCTGTCGTCGCCTTTCTTTAATTTTGTGAAACTCCTCCACATAGTCAGTATAGAATTTACAACAGGATGTTGATAAGTAATGATCGAAGGAGATAGCAGATCTTTAAAGAAAAAATCTGATATTGAACTAGTCCCATAATGTTCTAGCTCAAGGTCCAACCAAGCGGGAAGTGTTTTCGTAGAAAACCACTGTTGACTCTGAAGAATAAGAGAAGCTTGAAAATAGATTTGAATATTGGGGAGTGCAAGGCCTCCATTACTCTTTTTCTTATATAAAATTTCAGTAGCAACTCTAGGTTTCTTCCCTTTCCAGATAAAAAGGTTAATTGCTTTTTGGATTTTAAATAAAAGGGAAGTGGGAATCATAAGAGGTAAATTCCTAAGTACAAAAAGAATTTTAGGTAAAATATATGTTTTTATTACCAAGGTTCTTCCCATCAGGGATAGATCGCAATTATTATAACCAGAAAGGTCTTTTAAGATTTTCTTACTGAGATGTTCCATATTCTTAGAAACAATGAGTTTCAAATCTTTAGGGAAAATTATCCCCAAGTATTCTAGTTCAAAATCTTCCCAGTAAAATTCAGATAATTCTTTAAAGGCTTCAATTTCAGAGGGACGTAAATTAAAATGTATTATTTTAGATTTTTGGGGATTTATTTTAAAATATGAGACCTTAGAGAACTCATCTAAAATGGTGATTAAAGCGTTAAGTGAATTAGCCGGATCAGTGACTGATAACATAAAGTCGTCAGCAAATAAGGTTAACTTGTGATGATAATTTTTTGTTTTAAAACCCGAAATATCAGTACATTGTCTGATCATTTCCGCCAAGGGCTCGACTGCCAAGGCAAATAAAAGGGGCGAAAGGGGGCAGCCCTGTCTTGTTCCATTAGTGATGTTGAAATTCCTAGAAAGGTGATTATTAGTATAGGTTTTAGCATTAGTATTAGAGTACAATGCAAATATAGATGTTATAAAGCGATTGTCAAAACCAAACTTTAGTAAAGTAGCTTTAAGATAATCCCAATTCACCCTATCAAAAGCTTTTTGGGCATCCAACGAGATAAATAGTGAAGGGAGATTATTAGAGCTAGCTATGTTAAACAAGTTCAAGATTCTTCTGGTACCGTCTGTTACTTGTCTTCCGGAGACAAACCCTACTTGATCATTTTTAACAAGATCAGGTAAAAGATTCTTTAATCGATCCGCTAAAATTTTTGAATATACTTTAATATCAGTGTTAATTAAAGAGATCGGACGATAATTTTTAACTTCTTCTGGGTTTCTAATGTCTTTGGGGATCAAAATGATAGTTGCCTCCGTCATTTCTTTGGGGAACGATCCAATACTAGAAGCGTGGTCAAAAAGAGATTTTAGGTGCGGGGATAAAATGTTGGAGAAAAACTTGAGATATTCGTTTGTGAACCCATCTGGGCCAGGGGATTTGTTAAGTTTAAGTTTGTCAATCGTTTTGGCAATTTCTTCTACAGTAAACGGTTGATTTAAAAGAGTTAGGTCCAAATTATCTAGTTGGGGAAGGGTCAATTTAGAAAGAAAAAGGTCAATCTCTTTTTGATTAGGAGTATGAACTAAGGGATCTTTTTTAAGATTATAGAGGGTTTCGAAATAATCCGCAAATATTTCGGTAATATCAGAGGGGTGTTGTTTCATTTCTCCTGAAGGGGATTTGATTTTAGCAATCCTTCTACTTACGCGAGCTTGTTTAAGTTTACTTGTCATATATTTGGTGGGTTTGTTAATTGAAGCATACAGATTATATTTTGATGCTCTAACAATGGAATCGTACTCGGAAATAATTTCGGATCTTAACGCCTATCTCAATTTCAGGATATCAAGATGGATAATATGGGATGGAGCAGACAGGGAATTTTGTTGTTTTTCTTTTGAAGCAATTTGGTTCTGGAGGTCAGCAATTTTTTGTCTTTTTTCTTTTTTGTATCTCGTGGAGAGTTGGATGAGACATCCTCTCAAGACCGCCTTGTGGGCGTTCCATAATGTAAAGGGATCAATACTATCTGAAGAGTTTTCTTTAAAATAATTATCAATAGTTTCGGTAATTATATTTCTATACTTTGGGGTACGTAGTAGGGTAGGATTAACCTTCCAAAGAAAAGTGTTTGCTACTGGAGGGCCTGATTCAAATACTGCCAGCACAGGGGCGTGGTCGGAAAAAGACTTCTCAAGAATTTCAATTTTCTTAAATGTTGTGATAGAAAAGACATTGGTTAGAAATAAGTCTATTCTGGAAGATGTCTTATATATATCTGAGTAATATGTAAATTCTCTAGAGGTGGTATTTAGACATCTGAAAATGTCATACATCTCATTTTGTTTTATCCAATTTTTCAGCGATCGGCCTGATTTAGAAGTAGCAGAAGATGATGAGTCAATTTCTCTATCGGGAACTAGATTGAAGTCCCCTATTAGCATGAGGTCACCTTTTTTAACTTCGTCAATCTTCTGCATTAATTTATTAAAAAAAGAGATCTGACCATTATTTGGGGCATATATATTCACGATTGTACAAAGGTTAAAATTTAACTTACATATGAGGATGTGAAATCTTCCCTGGGTGTCGGGATGTTCTTCAATTAATTGGAAGGGAATATTCGTATTTATAATGGTTATAACTCCCGCACTTTTTTATTATTATTGAGGGATTTAAAAATATATGGAAAATCTTTATGCTGAAAGGTTGGATGTATATCTTTTATTAATTTGACCTCTTGTAAACAAGAGACATCCGCTTGAAGCCGTCTTATTTCTCTCCAAGTTATATAGCGCTTATGGGGACTGTTCAGTCCTTTAACATTGTGTGAAAGGATTTTAATTCTCATGATAATCTCTTTCCTTTTTTATTAGAGTAAATTATCTTATATATATTTAGGATTGCTTACTCTTATTAGCTGAATTCAATAAAATGTATATGTCTAGAAAAGGCGAATGAAACAACAAAAAGAAAAAAAAAAAAAAAACTATAACAAACAAACAAACTTAAAGAGTCCTCCTGGAGTTAATCACGGAACGTGATAATCTCCTTTTTTTGGGTACTTTAAAAAAAAAAAAAGCTAAAGTGGCGAGAACCCATGAAGCCATTGATATTTTGTCAAATGTCAAATGTAAATAATACAAATACCAATGAGAGATATATCCCTATTCAACCAGTATCTTTGTTAGAAGGATCCTCATCTAGAAAGCGTATAAAGTCTAAAGCTTCCTTTGGAGTAAAGAAGGGGACAATTTTACCCCTATGTGACACAAGTAACTTTGTTGGAAAGCCCCATTTATATGGAATCCCCATTTCCCTGAGAGCATTAGTAGCTTGATTAAACGATTTTCTAGCTTCCATAGTTGACTTTGAGAAATCAGAGAAGAATTTTAAATGATTATTAGGGGGAGGTAGAGAGCCCTTCTCTCTAATATATCTTAGTATCATTTCTTTAGTTTCAAAAAAGTGAAAGTGAAGTATCGTATCCCTCGGCTTATCCATTGGTACATTCTTTGGGCGGGGCAGGCGGTGAATCCTATCAATTATCAATTGTAAATCAGTTAAGGACGGCAAAGCCTTTTTAAGCGTAGCTTTAGTGTAATCTGAAAGGTCTTTCTGTATCACGCTTTCAGGTATCCCCCTAATCTTGACGTTGTTCCGTCTACTCCGGTCCTCTAAGTCCGTTAACTTGGACCTCACGGATAAAAGTTCGGCTTTTAAATCTGAGTTTTGCTTTACTAACTCATCTGTTCTATTTTCAACCTTTGACAATCTTTTCTCATTCAGTTCAAATCTTTGAGAGAATTTTTCACTAATCTCCTGCATATCCTTCCTGTGAGAATCAAATCCCGTTTTAATCGACGCATTGATTGCATTGATAGATTTATGCATGAATTGATTAGCTTGATTGGTGGATTCCTGGAAGGATATGAGGAAGCCAGCAAGCAAACCCTCAGTGACTCGCCTATCAGAGTTCAACAGTGTTTTAAAGTCAAAGTCATGGGGAGTCAGAAAATCAGTAGAAGACGACTCCGGACAGCCTTTTTTAGAGAGTTGTTTAACTGGGGTACTATTTGGAGAATAGTCATCAGATGAAGTATTAGAATCTAAATCTGCTGCCTCTGTTCTCACAGTTTCACCTTCTGGAATTCTTCTCTTATGAGATTTGGATAAATCCATTTTACTTTCCTCATCCTGAAAAGAAAGTTTTGAGGCACCTTTATTATCAAAAACTTGAGAAGATGTGAAAGATAGAGTACGGGGGTCAGAAGATATAATTTTTTGATCCGAGTCCTGCTGAGTAGCCTTATTAGATAAACCGTGAGGCATGTGTCTAGATGAGATAGCTTCCTCCCTTTTTAGAGGGGATCTAGATTTAATTGGACTTAATAGATTAACAGATTCAGTGTAAATTTTCTGATTTGAAGCGCTCGTAGATTTCTGGTTTTTACTAGTAGGCAATTTAGATTTCAAATTAGATGCCATAATTAGAGTATACCGAAACAAGAGTAAAGGAAATGCGCTATACCCTTAAATGTTCCTGTATATGCCACCCCTGTTTTATTATTATTGTAATTAAGTTGAACTTTATTACAGTTTCAGCAGTGTTTGTAAATCGCAAACTAAGATAAGAATAAAGACTTAAATAGAGTAGTAATGTAACCCCTTCAATTTTGATAATTCAACAAAGCAATAGAGACGTCTTGTCCTCCGTAACGTAGGCTTATATAAAACAACAGCACCTCATACACTCCTGTCCAAACACTACCTATATAACCTCAGGTGCCTTAAATGTTATAGACAGAGAAGAGAAGAGCATACAATCAGTAGGATTCAGAATAAGACAGTATAAGCTCTATATCTTCCCATCTAGGAATGTATAGATTAGTTATTCCCTTAAATATCTTCTTCTAATGCTTTAATATGTCATCAAAACAAGGCACAAGAGACAATCTCCATGTAAGTCTCATCTAACTCAAGGATGCACTTCAGCAATACACAAACAGTCTTATTGATATAACAATATTCAGATACTCTCCCCTATATTACTATCCCTATTCCAATTTACAAATAATTAAGATTTCACCATCCCCAAGAGACTAACAATAAGTTCAGAGAGCAACAGATTCCATCTCACCCAACGAGTGTAATATTCTCCAAGTAGTAGGGGTCAACGATGCTCCTTCCTTCAGGTCACCGTTGGATAGTAATCAAGTGACCGCCAAAACCATAGTCAAATTTCACTAAATCTCCTCTGCTTCTTCTTGTATAAATGTAGCCGTCTCTAAGCCCCTTAGCGTGTTAAAGGGTCGAACTCGATGTGACAATCAGTCAATGACAGCCTCAGCCGAGGCACCCAATAAGGACCAGATCCACCTCCACCCTCTTTGATGACAGCTTCTTCCTTGCAGCTTCGTGCCCGCCAGCTCCCGCCGCGACACTCTCCAGCACCGCCAGCTCCTTTACTCCTCTGCAGCTGAGCGGCGGCAAGCTGCGCAGAGCTCGGTCTCCAGGCAATGACCTCCGATCAGCACAGAAAAAGCGTGGGCAATTCCAAATTCTTTCTGTTAAAGATATCCCCAGCAGTGGGCTTCTCCTCCTAGACCGCCGCTAAGCTCCAGCAGCTCTCCCGCCAAACAGTTTTAAAATCAGACGCGGCGCTCCCCTTCTTCTCCGCACTCACCAATGCAACACTCAGTCAGTGACAGCTTCAGCCGAGGCACCCAAGAAGGACCAGAGCCACCTCTACTTTCTTTGATGACAGCCTCTTCCTTGCGGCTTCGTGCCTGCCAACTCCCGCCGCGTCGCTCTCCAGCACCGCCAGCTCCTTTACTCCTCTGCAGCTGAGCGGCGGCAAGCTGCGCAGAGCCCAGTATCCAACAGCGTTGACAGCGGACCTCTATCGACTCAGGAACACCGAGGCTCCTTCAGCGTCAGATCAGGGGCTCAGCAGCCGTCACACAGGATCTCCTCCAGTTCATACCTCTGATGTAAACAATGGCGGTACCCGCGGCTAAGTACAGGGGAAACCTGTTGAGTCAACAGCGGCTCTCTCCTCACCACTCACTTCTAAAGGCTGTAATTCCTTAAGTAAACAGCGGATTTCTTCCAGGGAGGTGTCAAAATGTTCACAATAAAGATAAGAATCCAATTCCAAAGGTCTTCTGATGAATAAGAGTCTTTTTAAGCAATTATGTCGCTTTGTAGATAGGCTTCATGGGAGCTCTGAGCTCAAGTGTCCTCCTACATCGAGCTCCAGGCCACACCCCTTCCGCAAACTCATGCTTTTAGAGACTTGTTTGGGCTCATGAGAGGAGTAGAAAAACATCAAAAATTTCAGTCCTGCATGATTCTACCAAGAAATGTGTGTTCATTCAAACCGCTGGTTTTTGATATTTTGGGCCCTATTGAATAATGAATGTTTTGAATTTTCTCCAAAAGTAAAGTTGTTGCAAACTCATCCTTTTAGAAACTTGTTTGGGCTGTTGAGAGGAGTAAAAAACCATCAAAAATTTCAATCCTGCATGATTCTACCAAGAAATGTGATTCTTCATTCAAAACGCTGGTTTTTGCTATTGGGCTCTATTGAATAATGAATGTTTTGAATTTTCTCCAAAAGTAAAGTAGTTGCAAACTCATCCTTTTAGAGTCTTGGTTTGGGCTCATGAGAGTAGAAAAACATCAAAAATTTCAGTCCTGCACGATTCTACCAAGAAATGTGAGTGTTCATTCAAACCGCTGGTTTTTGATATTTTGGGCCCTATTGAATAATGAATGTTTTGAATTTTCTCCAAAAGTAAAGTAGTTGCAAACTCATCCTTTTAGAAACTTGTTTGGGCTGTTGAGAGGATTAAAAAAGAATCAAAAATTTCAATCCTGCATGATTCTACCAAGAAATGTGATTCTTCATTCAAAACGCTGATTTTTGCTATTGGGTTATATTGAATAATGAATGTTTTGAATTTTCTCCAAAAGTAAAGTAGTTGCAAGCTCATGCTTTTAGAGACTTGTTTGGGCTCATGAGAGGAGTAAAAAACCATCAAAAATTTCAATCCTGCATGATTCTACCAAGAAATGTGATTCTTCATTCAAAACCTGATTTTTGCTATTGGGTTCTATTGAATAATGAATGTTTTGAATTTTCTCCAAAAGTAAAGTAGTTGCAAACTCATGCTTTTAGAGACTTGTTTGGGCTCATGAGAGGAGTAGAAAAACATCAAAAATTTCAGTCCTGCATGATTCTAACAAGAAATGTGTGTTCATTCAAACCGCTCGTTTTTGATATTTTGGGCCCTATTGAATAATGAATGTTTTGAATTTTCTCCAAAAGTAAAGTAGTTGCAAACTCATCCTTTTAGAAACTTGTTTGGGCTGTTGAGAGGAGTAAAAAACCATCAAAAATTTCAATCCTGCATGATTCTACCAAGAAATGTGATTCTTCATTCAAAACCTGATTTTTGCTATTGGGCTCTATTGAATAATGAATGTTTTGAATTTTCTCCAAAAGTAAAGTAGTTGCAAACTCATCCTTTTAGAGACTTGTTTGGGCTCATGAGAGGAGTAGAAAAACATCAAAAATTTCAGTCCTGCACGATTCTACCAAGAAATGTGAGTGTTCATTCAAACCGCTGGATTTTGATAGTTTGGGCCCTATTGAATAATGAATGTTTTGAATTTTCTCCAAAAGTAAAGTAGTTGCAAACTCATCCTTTTAGAAACTTGTTTGGGCTGTTGAGAGGAGTAAAAAACCATCAAAAATTTCAATCCTGCATGATTCTACCAAGAAATGTGATTCTTCATTCAAAACGCTGATTTTTGCTATTGGGTTCTATTGAATAATGAATGTTTTGAATTTTCTCCAAAAGTAAAGTAGTTGCAAACTCATCCTTTTAGAGACTTGTTTGGGCTCATGAGAGGAGTAGAAAAACATCAAAAATTTCAGTCCTGCACGATTCTACCAAGAAATGTGAGTGTTCATTCAAACCGCTGGATTTTGATAGTTTGGGCCCTATTGAATAATGAATGTTTTGAATTTTCTCCAAAAGTAAAGTAGTTGCAAACTCATCCTTTTAGAAACTTGTTTGGGCTGTTGAGAGGAGTAAAAAGCCATCAAAAATTTCAATCCTGCATGATTCTACCAAGAAATGTGATTCTTCATTCAAAACCTGATTTTTCCTATTGGGCTCTATTGAATAATGAATGTTTTGAATTTTCTCCAAAAGTAAAGTAGTTGCAAACTCATGCTTTTAGAGACTTGTTTGGGCTCATGAGAGGAGTAGAAAAACATCAAAAATTTCAGTCCTGCATGATTCTACCAAGAAATATGTGTTTATTCAAACCGCTGGTTTTTGATATTATGGGCCCTATTGAATAATGAATGTTTTGAATTTTCTCCAAAAGTAAAGTAGTTGCAAACTCATCCTTTTAGAAACTTGTTTGGGCTGTTGAGAGGAGTAAAAAACCATCAAAAATTTCAATCCTGCATGATTCTACCAAGAAATGTGATTCTTCATTCAAAACGCTGATTTTTGCTATTGGGTTCTATTGAATAATGAATGTTTTGAATTTTCTCCAAAAGTAAAGTAGTTGCAAACTCATCCTTTTAGAGACTTGTTTGGGCTCATGAGAGGAGTAGAAAAACCAAAAATTTCAGTCCTGCACGATTCTACCAAGAAATGTGAGTGTTCATTCAAACCGCTGGTTTTTGATAGTTTGGGCCCTATTGAATAATGAATGTTTTGAATTTTCTCCAAAAGTAAAGTAGTTGCAAACTCATCCTTTTAGAAACTTGTTTGGGCTGTTGAGAGGAGTAAAAAACCATCAAAAATTTCAATCCTGCATGATTCTACCAAGAAATGTGATTCTTCATTCAAAATGCTGATTTTTGCTATTGGGTTCTATTGAATAATGAATGTTTTGAATTTTCTCCAAAAGTAAAGTAGTTGCAAACTCAACCTTTTAGAGACTTGTTTGGGCTCATGAGAGGAGTAGAAAAACATCAAAAATTTCAGTCCTGCATGATTCTACCAAGAAATGTGAGTGTTCATTCAAACCGCTGGTTTTTGATAGTTTGGGCCCTATTGAATAATGAATGTTTTGAATTTTCTCCAAAAGTAAAGTAGTTGCAAACTCATCCTTTTTGAAACTTGTTTGGGCTGTTGAGAGGAGTAAAAAACCATCAAAAATTTCAATCCTGCATGATTCTACCAAGAAATGTGATTCTTCATTCAAAACGCTGGTTTTTGCTATTGGGCTCTATTGAATAATGAATGTTTTGAATTTTCTCCAAAAGTAAAGTAGTTGCGAACTCATCCTTTTAGAGTCTTGGTTTGGGCTCATGAGAGGAGTAGAAAAACATCAAAAATTTCAGTCCTGCACGATTCTACCAAGAAATGTGTGTTCATTCAAACCGCTGGTTTTTGATATTTTGGGCCCTATTGAATAATGAATGTTTTAAATTTTCTCCAAAAGTAAAGAAGATGCAAACTCATCCTTTTAGAAACTTGTTTGGGCTGTTGAGAGGAGTAAAAAACCATCAAAAATTTCAATCCTGCATATTCTACCAAGAAATGTGATTCTTCATTCAAAACGCTGGTTTTTGCTTTTGGGCTCTATTGAATAATTAATGTTTTGAATTTTCTCCAAAAGTAAAGTAGTTGCAAACTCATCCTTTTAGAGACTTGTTTGTGCTCATGAGAGGAGTAGAAAAACATCAAAAATTTCAGTCCTGCACGATTCTACCAAGAAATGTGAGTGTTCATTCAAACCGCTGGTTTTTGATAGTTTGGGCCCTATTGAATAATGAATGTTTTGAGTTTTCTCCAAAAGTAAAGTAGTTGCAAACTCATCCTTTTAGAAACTTGTTTGGGCTGTTGAGAGGAGTAAAAAAACCATCAAAAATTTCAATCCTGCATGATTCTACCAAGAAATGTGATTCTTCATTCAAAACGCTGATTTTTGCTAAAAGGATGAGTTTACAACTACTTTACTTTTGGAGAAAATTCAAAACATTCATTATTCAATAGGGCCCAAACTATCAAAAACCAGCGGTTTGAATGAACACTCACATTTCTAGGTAGAATCGTGCAGGACTGAAATTTTTGATGTTTTTCTACTCCTCTCATGAGCCCAAACAAGTCTCTAAAAGGATGAGTTTGCAACTACTTTACTTTTGGAGAAAATTCAAAACATTCATTATTCAATAGAGCCCAATAGCAAAAATCAGGTTTTGAATGAAGAATCACATTTCTTGGTAGAATCATGCAGGATTGAAATTTTTGATGGTTTTTTACTCCTCTCAACAGCCCAAACAAGTTTCAAAAGGATGAGTTTGCAACTACTTTACTTTTGGAGAAAATTCAAAACATTCATTATTCAATAGGGCCCAAAATATCAAAAACCAGCGGTTTGAATGAACACACATTTCTTGGTAGAATCGTGCAGGACTGAAATTTTTGATGTTTTTCTACTCTCATGAGCCCAAACAAGTCTCTGAAAGCATGAGTTTGCAACTACTTTACTTTTGGAGAAAATTCAAAACATTCATTATTCAATAGGGCCCAAACTATCAAAAACCAGCGGTTTGAATGAACACTCACATTTCTTGGTAGAATCGTGCAGGACTGAAATTTTTGATGTTTTTCTACTCCTCTCATGAGCACAAACAATACTCTAAAAGGATGAGTTTGCAACTACTTTACTTTTGGAGAAAATTCAAAACATTCATTATTCAATAGAGCCCAATAGCAAAAATCAGGTTTTGAATGAAGAATCACATTTCTTGGTAGAATCATGCAGGATTGAAATTTTTGATGGTTTTTTACTCCTCTCAACAGCCCAAACAAGTTTCTATAAGGATGAGTTTGCAACTACTTTACTTTTGGAGAAAATTCAAAACATTCATTATTCAATAGGACCCAAACTATCAAAAACCAGCGGTTTGAATGAACACTCACATTTCTTGGTAGAATCGTGCAGGACTGAAATTTTTGATGTTTTTCTACTCCTCTCATGAGCCCAAACAAGTCTCTAAAAGGATGAGTTTGCAACTACTTTACTTTTGGAGAAAATTCAAAACATTCATTATTCAATAGAACCCAATAGCAAAAATCAGCGTTTTGAATGAAGAATCATTTCTTGGTAGAATCATGCAGGATTGAAATTTTTGATGGTTTTTTACTCCTCTCAACAGCCCAAACAAGTTTCAAAAGGATGAGTTTGCAACTACTTTACTTTTGGAGAAAATTCAAAACATTCATTATTCAATAGGGCCCAAAATATCAAAAAACAGTGGTTTGAATGAACACACATTTCATGGTAGAATCATGCAGGACTGAAATTTTTGATGTTTTTCTACTCTCATGAGCCCAAACAAGTCTCTAAAAGCATGAGTTTGCAACTACTTTACTTTTGGAGAAAATTCAAAACATTCATTATTCAATAGGGCCCAAATTCAATCTGTGTTTGGAAACCGCTTAAGAGAGTGAGTGCACCATTCTCATAGGAACTGCAGATACTGAAATGATGCGTGTAGTGAAGTGAGCAAGCTCTTTTTCCATCTCCCTGGCGAGCATCGCCCACCTGTCTGCTGAGGCTCCCTCAGCAGACTGAAGCTGACTACTACTGCGCAGCTGCTACAGACTGTGGGCTGCCCATTGTGACACGTTGTCCCATTGTGACACGTGGTCCCATTGTTCCAGGAATAGAACACATCCAAGCATTGTGTTCTATGAATGGCATGATTCCTATCACAGTGTTCCATGGATGGAACACATCCTATTTACTGCAGGCAAGCAGCGCACCTAGCTGCTGCTGCTGCTGCTACAAGCCACTAGAATACCGTCTGTCAGACAGGTGGACGTAGGCCGAACATTCAAATAACTCGCCAGATAAATCGTTGCTTTTCCATTTAATTCATATATGAATTAATTCAAAATTGAACAGTAAATTTCAAAGTTGGAAGGCCACAAGAGGGGGACAATGTTTCAAAAATGAAACGACATATCATTGCATGAGGGATGTGGTAGGAATTGAATGCTTGAATTAAGACTGGGGAAGTACTGAGGGGAAGGGGCTGCAGGCCTTGTAGAAGGTGGGTGTGCAGAAATGTAGCTATCCAAAGGCAAAGACATTACTGCAGCTTGTCACACCTGTACCTACCAAGCAGCAAAGGCCAAGATAGATCGTTATTTTACTGACAGATTGAATACAGTGCAATACCTCCCATATAGAGGTGAATAAGAGTAGTAGTAGTAGTAGTAGTAGTAGTAGAAGAGTTGGTCAAGTTAAATCAAGGCTAAGGAATTGGAAATGTGCAACTTGGACCAAGAAAAACTTATTACAGAGCAACGACATTTGAAAAAAAGCATTCAAATCATGCTTTGAAAACACTACTTGTGTATCCCGACTTCAATTCAATCTGTCTTTGGAAACCGCTTAAAGGGAAGGTGCCATCCAAAAAAATTTTTTTCAGCAATTGAAAAAATGTAAAGAATTAATGTTTACATTTTCTTAAAAAATATTATCGTTTGTTTTTAATTTTGCAAAATATGAAAAATAATTTTAAAAAGTTTGGCATTTCCACTTGTTAACACTAGGGGGAGCAGCTACTGAAATCTGGCACAAAAACCTATGACATCTATAGACACAGTGAGCAGCCATTTTGATGGGGCTTGCAAAGTTACTGACTGTCTTTGCATGTAAAGTCTGGATCACAACAGGCCATCAATCAGCAGACATGTTTCCTGGATTTCTGTGGAGCAGACAAGCAGACGGTTCATCCATGTGAATAAAACACAGCGCTCTTTGTACAATCCCTGGCACCGAACAGGGCGCCCCCACAGACCAGCACACACTGCTCTCCTGAAATACTCTGTGCTGCTGTCGCCCTGCTCCTTCCACCATACATCAGGCCCCTGTCCCCTCGGTTTCACACATCGCCAGGACGGGATCTGAGGAGAGGAATGGGGTCTTCGGTCACCGAGGATGGCAGGCAGCAAGGATTCTGGGAGCAGAGTGACAGCAGCACAGAGTATTTCAGGAGAGCAGTATCACACGGGATAGGATTAGATACACGGCTCAGCAGGCAGCATCACACAGGAGAGGATTAGATACACGGCTCAGCAGGCAGTATCACATGGGATAGGATTAGATACATGGCTCAGCAGGCAGCATCACACAGGAGAGGATTAGATACACGGCTCAGAATACAGTATCACACAGGATAGGATTAGATACACGGCTCAGCAGTCAGTATCACACAGGATAGGATTAGATACACGGCTCAGCAGTCAGTATCACACAGGATAGGATTACATACACGGCTCAGCAGTCAGTATCACACAGGAGAGGATTAGATACACGGCTCAGCAGGCAGTATCACACAGGAGAGGATTAGATACACGGCTCAGCAGGCAGTATCACACAGAAGAGGATTAGATGCACGGCTCAGCAGCCAGTATCACACAGAAGAGGATTAGATGCACGGCTCAGCAGTCAGTATCACACAGGAGAGGATTAGATACACGGCTCAGCAGTCAGTATCACACAGGAGAGGATTAGATACACGGCTCAGCAGAAAGTATCACACAGGAGAGGATTAGATACCCGGCTCAGAATACAGTATCACACAGGATAGGATTAGATACACAGCTCAGCAGACAGTATCACACAGGAGAGGATTAGATACACGGCTCAGCAGACAGTATCACACAGGAGAGGATTAGATACACGGCTCAGCAGAAAGTATCACACAGGAGAGGATTAGATACCCGGCTCAGAATACAGTATCACACAGGATAGGATTACATACACGGCTCAGCAGTCAGTATCACACAGGAGAGGATTAGATACACGGCTCAGCAGGCAGTATCACACAGGATAGGGTTAGATACACGGCTCAGCAGGCAGTATCACACAGGAGAGGATTAGATACACGGCTCAGCAGGCAGTATCACACAGAAGAGGATTAGATGCACGACTCAGCAGGCAGTATCACACAGAAGAGGATTAGATGCACGGCTCAGCAGGCAGTATCACACAGGAGAGGATTAGATACACGGCTCAGCAGACAGTATTACAGATATGCCCACACTGGTGAAACTTCCAGCCCCCCCCAATTATACACAAGACTATGGGCTGTATAAGTCACTGTCCTCCTCAGAGAGCCATAAAAGCAAAGGTGTCAGATTACCGGAGATCACTGGGGCTGTGAGTGAGGAGGCGGAGACAGAGCAGGAGGACGCTGGAGCAGGAAGCACAGGGCTGAGCCTGGAGTAAGCAGTACAGAGGAGCATAGATGAAAGTCACCCGCACTCACCACTCTCCATCCTCCGGCTCCAGTGAGCGCTTCTCTCCTCTGCTGACCACCTTCTCCTTTTCTTCAGCCTCTCCTCACAACACAGGACCCGTTATGCCACAAGTGGTCCTGTGATAGAGGGTAAGTGGAGCTCAGCAGATAGCACTGGGCTACAGTAAAATGGCGCCCAGCCACACCTACAGCAGTGAATGGTGCAGCCCACAGGGGCGTGCCCAGTTCTCTGCTACTGAGGCTGCAATGTGCGGTCGGAAGCCGACCGCAGTTTCCTATGTGCAGGGACGGCCATATTTGCAGACTGTATGAGTCCTCCACAGATCTGCAAATCAAGATGTCAGCGCCCAGTGGCTACATGAAAACATTATTACAAACAAACCATAAATCCTGGTTAGTACATTTGCTGAAACAACATGTTTTGTAACTTACTATTTTTTTGCAAATTATATAAAATTGCGGCACCTTCCCTTTAAGAGATTGAGTGCACCATTCTCAGAGGAACTGCAGATACTGAAATGATGCGTGGAGTGAAGTGAGCAAGCTCTTTTTCCATCTCCCTGGCGAGAATCGCCCACCTGTCTGCTGAGGCTCCCTCAGCAGACTGAAGCTGACTACTACTGCGCAGCTGCTACAGACTGTGGGCTGCCCATTGTGACACGTGGTCCCACTGTGACACGTGGTCCCATTGTTCCAGGAATAGAACACATCCAAGCATTGTGTTCTATGAATGGCATGATTCCTATCACAGTGTTCCATGGATGTAACACATCCTATTTACTGCAGGCAAGCAGCGCACCTAGCTGCTACTGCTGCTGCTGCTGCTGCTACAAGCCACTAGAATACCGTCTGTCAGACAGGTGGACGTAGGCCGAACATTCAAATAACTCGCCAGATAAATCGTTGCTTTTCCATTTAATTCATATAAGAATAAATTCAAAATTGAACAGTAAATTTCAAAGTTGGAAGGCCACAAGAGGGGGACAATGTTTCAAAAATGAAACGACATATCATTGCATGAGGGATGTGGTAGGAATTGAATGCTTGAATTAAGACTGGGGAAGTACTGAGGGGAAGGGGCTGCAGGCCTTGTAGCAGGTGGGTGTGCAGAAATGTAGCTATCCAAAGCCAAACACATTACTGCAGCTTGTCACACCTGTACCTACCAAGCAGCAAAGGCCAAGATAGATTGTTATTTTACTGACAGATTGAATACAGTGCAATGCCTCCCATATAGAGGTGAATAAGAGTAGTAGTAGTAGTAGTAGTAGAAGAGTTGGTCAAGTTAAATCAAGGCTAAGGAATTGGAAATGTGCAACTTGGACCAAGAAAAACTAATTACAGAGCAACGACATTTGAAAAAAGCATTCAAATCATGCTTTGAAAACACTACTTGTGTATCCCGATTTCAATTCAATCTGTCTTTGAAAACCGCTTAAAAGAGTGAGTGCACCATTCTCAGAGGAACTGCAGATACTGAAATGATGCGTGGAGTGAAGTGAGCAAGCTCTTTTTCCATCTCCCTGGCGAGCATCGCCCACCTGTCTGCTGAGGCTCCCTCAGCAGACTGAAGCTGACTACTACTGCGCAGCTGCTACAGAATGTGGGCTGCCCATTGTGACACGTGGTCCCATTGTGACACGTGGTCCCATTGTGACAGGAATAGAACACATCCAAGCATTGTGTTCTATGAATGGCATGATTCCTATCACAGTGTTCCATAGATGGAACACATCCTATTTACTGCAGGCAAGCAGCGCACCTAGCTGCTGCTGCTGCTGCAACTACAAGCCACTAGAATACTGTCTGTCAGACAGGTGGACGTAGGCCGAACATTCAAATAACTCGCCAGATAAATCGTTGCTTTTCCATTTAATTCATATATGAATTAATTCAAAATTGAACAGTAAATTTCAAAGTTGGAATGCCACAAGAGGGGGACAATGTTTCAAAAATGAAACGACATATCATTGCATGAGGGATGTGGTAGGAATTGAATGCTTGAATTAAGACTGGGGAAGTACTGAGGGGAAGGGGCTGCAGGCCTTGTAGCAGGTGGGTGTGCAGAAATGTAGCTATCCAAAGCCAAACACATTACTGCAGCTTGTCACACCTGAACCTACCAAGCAGCAAAGGCCAAGATAGATCGTTATTTTACTGACAGATTGAATACAGTGCAATGCCTCCCATATAGAGGTGAATAAGAGTAGTAGTAGTAGTAGTAGTAGTAGTAGAAGAGTTGGTCAAGCTAAATCAAGGCCAAGGAATTGGAAATGCGCAACTTGGACCAAGAAAAACTAATTACAGAGCAACGACATTTGAAAAAAGCATTCAAATCATGCTTTGAAAACACTACTTGTGTATCCCGATTTCAATTCAATCTGTCTTTGGAAACCGCTTAAGAGAGTGAGTGCACCATTCTCAGAGGTACTGCAGATACTGAAATGATGCGTGGAGTGAAGTGAGCAAGCTCTTTTTCCATCTCCCTTGCGAGCATCGCCCACCTGTCTGCTGAGGCTCCCTCAGCAGACTGAAGCTGACTACTACTGCGCAGCTGCTACAGACTGTGGGCTGCCCATTGTGACACGTGGTCCCATTGTGACACGTGGTCCCATTGTTCCAGGAATAGAACACATGCAAGCATTGTGTTCTATGAATGCTGCTGCTGCTGCTGCTACAAGCCACTAGAATACCGTCTGTCAGACAGGTGGACGTAGGCCGAACATTCAAATAACTCGCCAGAGAAATCGTTGCTTTTCCATTTAATTCATATCTGTGTCTCTCCCTCTTTCTTGCACAGGATGAACAGGATGAAGCATTTCCCGCCCACCTGCCCTGTTTATAATCATTGTCCTAAAATGTTTTAATTATTGCTTGTATGATAAATGCTTTATTGTATTTTTGAACTTACCATTGTATATTTTGTTCCAGGTTCAATTTTATCATGGCTATAAAGTGTTAACAGCATTAACCTTCTAAGCCCAATTTAGTGCCGTCTACCAAATTGACAGACACCCATCTATGGGTCTCTCATCCCTCCAGTGTGGCAAAGGATGGGCCATGTATATATGGAGGATACTGGGTCGATACTCTGAAGCTTGCTCTCGTTTGCAATGTCAGTTTTGTATAGTGCTGCTTTCTTTAGAGGATACTTTTATTGATAGATCTATATTTCTATGAGTGCATAAATACTATTATATAAACCCACACAATGAAGGATTTCTTACTATCAGACATTAGGTAGCATTCACACAGGCAGGGCTGTCACCAGGAATTTTGAAGCCCCATATTGGCAAAGTTTTTTGGCCCCCTTGAGATTCTGCCCAGGCTCCACCTCAGGCCCTCCTCCACCCCTTGAACCTTCCACAGTCCTCTGCCCAGTCTTGGAAAAACTCCACTTCTGCATCACGTCCTCACCAATCACACATTAGTAGTTCCCATCGAACACCAGATCACATACAGCCATCAGCTTTTGTTTTTGCCAAAAGATTTTTTAAGCCCCCACCACAAGGAAGACTCTTTTGATCGGGCCCTACTCTATTAAACAGCAAATAGATGAAGCTGCGACTCAAGGAGAAGTCATTATTATGGGGGACTTCAACTACCCTGAAATACATTGGGGAACAGAAACCTGCAGCTCCAGCAAAGGTAATAGGTTTTTGACTACTATGAGAGACAATTACCTTTCACAACTGGTTCAGGACCCAACAAGAGGGGGGGGCACTGCTAGACCTAATATTAACCAACAGGCCAGACCGCATATCAAATGTAAGGGTTGGGGGTCACTTGGGTAACAGTGATCACAAATTAATAAGTTTTCATGTATCCTTTAATAAGAAGTGTAGTAGAGGGGTTACAAGTAGAGTTGAGCGACTTTTGGTTTTTTAGGGTCGCGTTTCGTTTCGTGAAACCCGACTTTTCCAAAAGTCGGGTCGAGCAAGATCGTCCGATTAAAGGGAAAAGTCGGGGTCGTCCCGAAACACGAAACCCAATGTAAGTCAATGGGGAATAAAAGTCGGCAGTGAGAGGAGGACAGGAAACACACCAACAGTGCCCATTTGAATGCCAAAAGCATCAATTCTTCTTACTTAAGCTTGTCAACCTTAATTAACTTCATAATATAAGTTACGCACTGAAAAATGGGTGTTATTTGGCTAAAGTTGTGGGGGGGGGAGGGCTGGCTGCAGGTTTTCATGTGCCCTGGGCGAAAGAGCGTCCCTTTAACACATACCACAACTCATCATGCTCCGATACGTCAAAGATAACTCAAAATAACCTGATTTAAAGGCAATACCACAAAAGACACGTGAAAAAAAAAAAAAAAAAATATATATATATTTTTTATATAACAATAATAATGAAATGGTTATAATTCTATTAGTATACCTTTTTCAACGTGTATAAGTGTGTGCCACTGGAAGAATGGTAGACCATTCGAGAAAAGATTTGTAAACCGAATCAAAGAAAAACCCAAATTTTGGTCAAAAAATGTATATAAAAATTAAATAAGATATATGAATAATAAAAAAGTCATAAAACAGATATACGATTAAAATACCTTTATTAAGTAATAGTAATACGAATACATATAAAAAAGATGTGTGCTCAAAAGAATTTTATATATACACCTATATAGGTTAATAAAGCACGGCGTTCCCCATTAATAAATAACTATATTTTATCCCTCTATACATTGGCTCCTTAAAAAAGTGACATAAAATATATGGAGACCATATAGGCTCAAACAAGTGTCTGTGCATAGAACCATGTGGTGATGCAAAACAATCAGCAAGGAGAGAAACCAATGTGATGGTATAAAGTGCAAAAAATGCAAATTCCAAAAATAAATAAAAAAAAAAAAAAAAAGAGTGAGTGTAGGGGAAAGGAGGGAAGAATAGAGGGTATACACCTTGGAGGAACGCTGCTGGATGAGCTACACACGCCCGACGTACGTTTCGGAATGAATCCTTCGTCAGGGGGTCGGAGAGGTCCCTGAGCAGACAATGGCTGAATGTCATCAAGGATTCCCTCCTCCTCTTCCTCCTCATCAACATTGGCTGCAGACGCCTGCTCCTTAAGGTGCGTCAAAGTTTGCATGAGCAGACGCATAAGTGGGATGCTCATGCTTAGGATGGCGTCGTCTGCGCTTACCAGCCGTGTGCATTCCTCAAAACACTGAAGGACTTTACAAAGGTCTTTCAGTTTCGACCACTGCACGCCTGTCAACTCCATGTCTGGTCTCAAAGTGCCTGGCCGTGTATCCTCCCACAAATGCATTATGGCCTGCCTCTGCTCGCACAGCCGCTCCACCATGTGCAGGGTGGAGTTCCACCTTGTTGCAATGTCGATAATGAGGTGGTGGTTGGGAAGGTGGAGCAATCGCTGCAGCTTCTGCATACGAACCGAGTGTACAGGCGACCGGCGGATGTGCGCGCACAGTCTTCGCACCTTCTGGAGCAGGGCTGTTAACTCCGGATAATTTTTGAGGAACCACTGCACCACCAGGTTCAAGGTGTGAGCCAAGCAAGGTATGTGGCTGAGTTTTGAAAGGGCTATGGCTGCCACAAAATTACGGCCGTTATCACTAACTACCTTGCCTGCCCAGCCATGACTCAGTTTGTCGCTTCAAGTACTCGGCCAGCACCTCGGCGGTGTGTCTGTCGCCCAAACACATCATCTGCAACACAGCCTGCTGACGCTTTCCACTAGCTGCTCGATAGGGGGACACATCGTTTGCAACAGTGGCAGCTGCAGATGGAGTGCTCGTACAACTGCGCTCTGTGGACGAGCTTTCGCTTCTGGAGGAGGAGGAGGAGGAGGAGGAGGAGGAGGAGGAGGGTCGAACGCCTACAGCCAACTGTTTCCTATACCGTGGGCTAGGCAGCACTGTCCCACCACCGCTGTCCCCTGTGGACCCTGCATCCACCACATTAACCCAGTGCGCAGTGATGGACACGTAACGGCCCTGGCCATGCCGACTGGACCATGCATCAGTTGTGAGGTGCACCTTTCCGCTCACTGACTGCTTGAGTGCATGGACAATGCGGTCTTCACATGATGGTGGAGGGCTGGGATGGCTTTGCGAGAGAAGAAGTGGTGACTGGGTAGGTCATAGCGTGGTACTGCATAGGCCATGAGTTCGCGGAAAGCTGTGCTTTCCACCAACCGAAAGGGCATCATCTCAAACGAGATTAGTTTGGCAATGTGGGCGTTCAAACCCAGTGTACGTGGATGAGAGACTGAGTACTTTCTTGACCTACTCATAGTGTCTGGGAGGGTGAGCTGGACTTGAGAGCTGCATATGGTGGAAGTAGCGGTGGACAGGGCGGACTGAGAGAGGGTTGATGATGGTGATGGAGTTGGTGTTCTTTCTGATGGCCCAGAATCAGTCTTTCGTTGATATAACTGTTACGGTTCTAAGTAGGAACCAGAGAGTGGACCCTCTGGGTCGTGGCTCCAGAGCCCCCGAGGGCGAGCGGCCCAGGTGATGACCACCCCCTATACAGGGAGTGTTAGGGGCAGGCCCAAGGGGGGTGAGACCACGACAGCCGGAACCAAAGGGACGACCCAGGGAGTGTACAGAGGGAAAGGCCAAAGGATACTGACTAGAGTAGACCCGGAGCAGGAGGAAACAGAACGTAGGGAACCAGGACCGATCAGGATGGAGCCAGGGCAGGAACGCTGGAAGAAAGAAGGAAGGAAGGTTAGGGGCAACTGACCTAGGGGTACAGACGGAACCCTAGCTAAGGGGCTACCGATGACAGCAGCAGGGAAGGACCCGGCGAGGGTCAGGCACAGAGGCAGCAGAGGGAGCTGAGCAGGGGTCCAGATGGGGCTATGGAGCGGAGAGCAGAGCGCAGACTAGGAGAGAGGGGGGACCTGAGAGTCGGGGCGACGCTGCGCAGGAACGCTAAGCGCCACAGAGAAAGACAAACAGGCGTCTTACCATTCAAGACGCGAGACAGAAATACCCGGTGGGCGCCGCCATGTTGGGGAGGAGCCACCGGGTCACGTGCTCCCAGGATGCCCCGCGGTCAGAAACGAGCAAGTGCGCATGTGCGTGCCTCTGACGCGCCGTGACCCTGCAAAGCCAGACAGGGCACGGCGCGAGGATGAAGGAGGGATGCACCGGGAGGAGGGGGACCCCAGGTGAGCATCGGGGCACGTAATAGTACCCCCTCTCTTACTCCCCTCCTTCTTCAGGCGGGATAGAAACCTTCTCATGATATGAGGAGCATTGATGTTCTCCCGGGGCTCCCATGACCTTTCCTCAGGACCGAATCCTTCCCAATCTACCAGAAAGAAGGTTCTACCTCGGACGGTCCTCTTTGCCAGGATGTCCCTGACATCAAAGACGTCCCCAGCGGAGCTAGGTTGCGGAGCGTGGGACGAGGCTGGCTGAAAGCGATTAAACACTGTGGGATTGAGAAGCGAGACATGGAAAGTGTTGGGGATCCGCAGAGAGGCAGGCAATTTTAGTTTATAGGTTACATCATTGATGCGAGCCAAAACCTCAAAGGGGCCAACGTAACGTGGACCTAACTTATAAGAGGGGATTTTAAGTCGGAGGAAGCGCGAGGACAGCCAGACCTTATCGCCTGGATGATAAGGAGGGGTGTCCAGGCGCCTCTTGTCGGCGTATCTTTTCATCCGATCGCTAGCTCTCTCAAGGGACCTTTTAGTCTCCTCCCAAATTTTAGAGAATTCTGAGGACAAGGAGTCCGCCGCCGGCACGCCCGAGGTGGGGGACACGGGAAGGGGAATGCCCGGATGCTGCCCAAAACCTACGAAAAAGGGAGATTTGGAAGAGGACTCGTTGGGGTGATTGTTGTGAGCAAATTCCGCCCAGGGAAGCAGTGAGACCCAGTTACTTTGGTGTGCATTAGAAAAATGTCGAAGATAAGTGGTTAACACCTGATTGATCCGCTCCACTTGGCCGTTGAATTGTGGATGATAGGCGGAGGAGAAATCCAGGACTACCCCCATTGAGCTAGAGAGAGCTCTCCAGAAACGAGAGGTGAATTGAACACCACGGTCAGACACGATGTGCTGGGGAAAACCATGAAGTCGGAGAACATGATGCACGAAGATCTTCGCCAACTCGGGCGCAGAAGGCAGACCAGGTAGCGGGATGAAATGAGCCATTTTGGAAAAACGGTCTACCACCACCAAAATGACAGAGCAGCCGGAAGATGGAGGTAGATCCGTGATGAAATCCATGGCGATGTGGCTCCAGGGAACTGATGGAACCGGCAAAGGATGTAAGAGACCAGAGGGTAGCTGTCGTGGAATCTTATTCCGGGCGCAGGATGAGCAAGAAGCGGTAAATTCCAGGACGTCCTGGCGGAGTGAAGGCCACCAATAATGGCGGGAGATGAGGGATAGAGTCCTCTTGGCTCCGACATGCCCGGCGAACTTAGAAGAGTGTCCCCAGTGCAGAACCCTTACTCTGTCATGGTCCAATACCAAGGTCTTGCCTGGTGGTGGGTTGACCAAACTTAGAGGGGCTAGGGTGACGATTTTTGCTGGATCGATGATGTGAGCGGGGCTCTCTTCATCGGTCGGGAGAAATGATCTTGATAGGGCATCAGCTATGATGTTCTTATTACCCGGACGAAAGCGGAGCTCGAAATCAAAGCGTCCAAAAAATAGGGACCATCGGGCTTGCCGGGGATTGAGCCTTTGGGCAGACTGAACATAGGCCAAATTCTTGTGGTCGGTAAATATCGTAAAGGGATGGACAGCTCCTTCGAGAAGGTAACGCCATTCCTCTAAAGCCAGTTTGATTGCCAGTAGTTCCTTGTCCCCAATGGAGTAATTGCGTTCGGGGGGAGAAAAGGCTTTAGAAAAGAACCCACAGGTGACAGTCCGGCCAGAGGAGGTTCTTTGCAGGAGAACCGCCCCCGCTCCCACGGAGGATGCGTCGACCTCGAGAATGAAGGGTCTCTCGGCATCAGGACGGTGGAGAACGGGCGCTGTAGCGAATTCTCTCTTCAGAGTTTGAAAGGCATCTTCTGCCTCGGGAGACCAGAGGCGGGGATTGGCTCCTTTGCGCACGAGAGCAGAGATGGGCTTGGTTATGGTGGAAAAATGAGGAACGAATTGCCTATAATAGTTAGCAAAGCCGAGAAAGCGTTGAATGGCTTTGAGACCAAGGGGACGGGGCCAGGCCAGGATCGTGGACACTTTCTCGGGATCCATCCTCAACCCAGACTTCGAAACGATATACCCAAGGAACGGCAGAGACGGTTGTTCGAAGGCGCATTTCTCCAACTTGGCAAATAGGTGGTTCTCTCTTAGACGCTGCAACACTTGCCGTACATCTCGTCGATGGGTGGAGAGATCTGGAGAGAAGACAAGAATGTCGTCAAGATAAACCACGACACAGGAGTAAAGGAGATCCCGAAAAATATCGTTAACGAGCTCCTGGAATACCGCTGGTGCGTTACAGAGGCCAAACGGCATCACCAGGTATTCATAGTGACCGTCACGGGTGTTGAATGCGGTCTTCCACTCATCCCCAGCGCGAATTCGGACCAAGTTATAGGCTCCTCGAAGATCAAGTTTGGTAAATATGTGCGCCCCTCTCAGGCGATCAAAGAGTTCGGGGATGAGGGGTAACGGGTACTTGTTCTTA
The DNA here is from genome assembly GCF_039654945.1 of Dendrobates tinctorius. NCBI lineage: Eukaryota > Metazoa > Chordata > Amphibia > Anura > Dendrobatidae > Dendrobates > Dendrobates tinctorius. The sequence continues at coordinate 1,259,218 of NW_027361855.1, read as the reverse complement.
ATCGTGATGCTGTTCAGACCTCTGTAATCAATGCACGGGCGGAGCGACCCGTCCTTCTTCTTGACAAAAAAGAAGCCTGCGCCCGCAGGGGAGGAAGACTTCCGTATGAAACCCTTGGCTAAGTTCTCTTGAACGTATTCCGACATGGCTTGCGTCTCTGCCGGCGAGAGCGGATAAATCCTACCCCGCGGAGGGGTGGCTCCAGGGACGAGCTCGATGGGGCAATCATAGGGTCGGTGAGGCGGAAGGTTCTCGGACTCCCTCTTGTCAAAAACATCCGAAAAAGAGCTGTAAGCAACGGGCAACCCGGAGGTTAAGGAGGGGGAAGGAGAACCACCCACGGGACGCAGCGGCAGCAGACACCCAGACCTACAGGACTCCCCCAGCGCAGGATATTACCCTTATGCCAGTCTAAGGTAGGGCCGTGGGCTCGTAGCCAGGGAAGGCCTAAAAGGATAGGGTGAGAGATGCTCGCTAGGACATAAAAAGCAATCCTCTCCTTGTGTAGGGCCCCTACCTGGAGTTCTACCTCATGGGTGACCAAGGTAATGGTCTCTTGGAGAGGTTTACCGTCCACGGAAGCAAGGATCCGTGGAGTTTCTAAGGTCTTGACTGGGACCGAAAATTTAAGAACCTCTTTGAGCCTAATAAAATTTCCCGCTGCGCCAGAATCCACATAGGCTGCCAGAGAAAAACGTTTTCCACCAACGTGCAACAAGACAGACAGAGTGAGGGGTAGAGAGGTATCATACACACCTAGGGAGGCCTCTCTTACCTGACCTAGGCAGAGGAGTTTTCCGGACGTTCCGGGCAGGTACGGACCAGATGGGAGTCACTACCACAGTAGAAGCAGAGACCGTGAGTGCGTCTTTCCTCCCGGCGTTGTCCAGATACCTTAAGCCGGTCTACTTGCATGGGTTCAGGCATGGAAGCAGAAGCGGATATTCCGGGCCGGAGACAGGGTAGACCGCGAATGGTTGGGGAAGCACGGGGAAGTCTCCTCTCGCGAGCACGTTCCTGGAACCTAAGGTCGATACGTGTGGCTAGCGAAATGAGATCTTCTAAAGCAGTGGGAGTATCCCGCCCAGCTAACTCATCCTTAATTCGACCCGCGAGGCCTCGCCAAAAGGCCCCTACCAAGGCCTCGTTATTCCACCCCAAATCAGAAGACAAGGTTCGGAATCGGATGGCATACTGACCCACGGTTTGGGACCCTTGGTGGAGGTTAAATAAAGATTCCGTAGTAGAGGCCAGGCGACCCGGCTCGTCGAACACTCGACGAAACGTCTCGAAGAAAGTACTTAGCTGGGAGACTACCGGATCATCACGTTCCCAGAGGGGGTTAACCCACGCTAAAGCGTCTCCCTCAAGATGGGAGACAACAAAAGCCACCTTAGCCCGCTCAGTGGGATATTGCAGGGGCAGGAGCTCGAAATGGAGGCGGCATTGATTCAGGAAACCTCGGCACAGCTTGGGATCCCCGTTATAGCGGGGCGGCTTAGCTAAACGGGGTGGCGGGTGAGGCGCCTGGGCTGGAACGGGGGCTGCAGCAGCCGACTGTAAGGAGAGTAGGCGGTCATCTATGGAGGCCATATAACTGAGTATATGGGTCTGGGTATCTCTTTGCTGGGCCAGTTCCTGCTGCAGTCCAGCCAGTTGGGAGGCATTCCCAGGGTCAGAGGACTGGAGCCCGGAAAGACGAGAATCCATGGATTTCATGAAAGCCATGATACGAGTTTGATTCTCCCGCAAAAACAGCAACTCCTTTTGAGCCGCAGCGGCTCCAGCGGGGTCCATGGCCTGTTTGTTCTGTTACGGTTCTAAGTAGGAACCAGAGAGTGGACCCTCTGGGTCGTGGCTCCAGAGCCCCCGAGGGCGAGCGGCCCAGGTGATGACCACCCCCTATACAGGGAGTGTTAGGGGCAGGCCCAAGGGGGGTGAGACCACGACAGCCGGAACCAAAGGGACGACCCAGGGAGTGTACAGAGGGAAAGGCCAAAGGATACTGACTAGAGTAGACCCGGAGCAGGAGGAAACAGAACGTAGGGAACCAGGACCGATCAGGATGGAGCCAGGGCAGGAACGCTGGAAGAAAGAAGGAAGGAAGGTTAGGGGCAACTGACCTAGGGGTACAGACGGAACCCTAGCTAAGGGGCTACCGATGACAGCAGCAGGGAAGGACCCGGCGAGGGTCAGGCACAGAGACAGCAGAGGGAGCTGAGAGGGGGTCCAGATGGGGCTATGGAGCGGAGAGCAGAGCGCAGACTAGGAGAGAGGGGGGACCTGAGAGTCGGGGCGACGCTGCGCAGGAACGCTAAGTGCCACAGAGAAAGACAAACAGGCGTCTTACCATTCAAGACGCCAGACAGAAATACCCGGTGGGCGCCACCATGTTGGGGAGGAGCCACCGGGTCACGTGCTCCCAGGATGCCCCGCGGTCAGAAACGAGCGAGTGCGCATGTGCGTGCCTCTGACGCGCCGTGACCCTGCAAAGCCAGACAGGGCATGGCGCGAGGATGAAGGAGGGATGCACCGGGAGGAGGGGGACCCCAGGTGAGCATCGGGGCACGTAATAATAACAGTGGGATTCCCTGACTGCTGTGGCCTTGCAACGACACCTCAACATTTGCTGCTGTGCTAACCGGTGGGCTTACAGTGGGGGAAACAATGTAGCGTTGCTGACTACCTTCGTTGTGATCAGTTGCACATGTGGCAATTGAGGTTTGGTGTTGTGTCCACGCTTGCAAGTGCATGCTGGTTAAATGTCTAAGCATGCAACTGGTATTCAAATTTTTCAGATTTTTCCCTCGGCTAAAGGTCTTTGCGCACTTCTTACAGATAACCTTGGCCTGATCATGAGGATTTTGTTCAAAAAAGTGCCACACTGCACTCTTCCTACTTTGGCAGACATTTTGCGGCCTAGCACGCTGTGATCTTTTGACCCTCTGGACAAGCTGTCCAGCAACTCTTTTGATGTTTGGAACCTGTCTTTGGAGTGCTCCGGGCCTGCCAGATAACAGCTGTTGCGATGTCGATGTCTGCTGTGGATGGTCCTCATCTGAGCTATTGGAAGCAGCACCCTCTTCCCCCAATGGATGCCAATCTGGGTCAACAACTGGGTCATCCATCACCTCCTCTTCTATGTCATGTGCACCTTTCTCTGTGTCACCATGTATGGTGGTATAGTGTGCGGGAAGGGGCACCTGAGTCTCATCAGGGTCAAAATCTGGCTCTGTACACTGCGAAGACAATGTAGTGCTCTGAGTGAATGTACCAGCAGAATCATCCATCAGCGGCTGTGCATCAGTGCACTCCATGTCACATTCATCTTGGCCTGGGTAATTCACCATTTGACTTGATAATCCAGGCATGGTATGTGAAAACAGCTCCATGGAGTAATCAGTAGTATGGCCTGCGTCATCCTTCAATCTTGGTTGGGGTGAAGGACACAAGGAAAGGTGTGGTTCATGAACATGAGCCTCCAATGACGACTCAGTGCTTTTACTTTTTACAACTGAAGAAGAGGAGGCGATAGAGCTGGAGGCTGAGTCAGCAATGTAAGACAAAACTTTTTCCTGATGCTCTGCCTTTAAAAGCGGTTTGCCAACTCCTAGAAAACTAAGCGTTCGAGGCCTTATGTAGCCAGACGATGACGCAGGGTCAGCACCTCCTGCATTCGGTCCTATTTTGCTCTTGCCACTACCATCAGATCCACCACCAACACCATCATTACCAGCTGCCAACCCCCACCCAATTCCACGGCCTCTTCCACCAGCCTTCCTCATTTTTGGTAGAAATGTAGACAAAATCCAACAAACTATATAGTAATGTAAAACAAGGTACAAGGTGTCTATAGGACAGGGGAGATTTAGAATTTCTGCACACACTTGTGGACAGTGGACACTTTTGGATTGTGTGAGGCCCACTGATATCTGAGCGCTATGTGACACGCTCGATGGCACAGCTGCCTGTGACCAAAGTGACAAGAGGATAATGGAGATTTTGAATCTCTGCGTACACTTTTGGACACTGGACACTTGTGGATTGTGTGAGGCCCACTGATATCTGAGCGCTATGTGACCAAAGTGACGAGAGGATAATGGAGATTTTGAATCTCTGCGTACACTTTTGGACACTGGACACTTGTGGATTGTGTGAGGCCCACTGATATCTGAGCGCTATGTGACACGCTCGATGGAACAGCTGCCTGTGACCAAAGTGACGAGAGGATAATGGAGATTTTGAATCTCTGCGTACACTTTTGGACACTGGACACTTGTGGATTGTGTGAGGCCCACTGATATCTGAGCGCTATGTGACACGCTCGATGGCACAGCTGCCTGTGACCAAAGTGACGAGAGGATAATGGAGATTTTGAATCTCTGCGTACACTTTTGGACACTGGACACTTGTGGATTGTGTGAGGCCCACTGATATCTGAGCGCTATGTGACACGCTCGATGGCACAGCTGCCTGTGACCAAAGTGACGAGAGGATAATGGAGATTTTGAATCTCTGCGTACACTTTTGGACACTGGACACTTGTGGATTGTGTGAGGCCCACTGATATCTGAGCGCTATGTGACACGCTCGATGGCACAGCTGCCTGTGACCAAAGTGACGAGAGGATAATGGAGATTTTGAATCTCTGCGTACACTTTTGGACACTGGACACTTGTAGATTGTGTGAGGCCCACTGATATCTGAGCGCTATGTGACACGCTCGATGGCACAGCTGCCTGTGACCAAAGTGACGAGAGGATAATGGAGATTTTGAATCTCTGCGTACACTTTTGGACACTGGACACTTGTGGATTGTGTGAGGCCCACTGATATCTGAGCGCTATGTGACACGCTCGATGGCACAGCTGTGACAAAAGTGACTAGAGGATAAGGGAGATTGGATTGCTTTTAAAAAAGCAGTTTGCAGAGCAGTGGGTAAACAGCAATGCCAGCGTGTCAGGAAGCCTTAAAAGGCAGCCCAACAACCAATACCACTGATACACCACAATATAGCCTCCCCTTGCACTGCACACACAGTGACTTGTGTGTTGTGCAGGCCAAATCGCTAGCAGCAGAAGCAGTTTTTTTGTCTTCTTCCCTGCCTAACGCTCTCCCTACAGAATCAGCAGCAACCTCTCCCTATACTAAGATCGGCAGAAGTAAGATGGCGGTCGGCGTGCACGCCCTTTTATACCCCCTGTGACGCCCACCAAAGCAAGCCAATCACTTGCATGCCCTTCTGAAAGATGGTGGTGACCCGTGCCTAGGTCATCACCTTGCCCACAGTGTCCGTGGATCCTGATTGGCTGAAAAAGAGCGCAAAACAAACTTTTGAAACGCGACTTTGGCGCGTAAGTCGCCGACCTCGTGGCCGACCTCATCCTAGGGTCGGGTTTCGTTTCATGAAACCCGACTTTGCCAAAAGTCGGCGACTTTTGAATTTTTTCGACCCGTTTCGCTCAACTCTAGTTACAAGGTCACTAAACTTCAGGATTTCCAACGGATGAGAGATGATCTTGGTGGAATTAACTGGGACGATATCCTGAGACATAAAAATACACAAAGAAAATGGGAGACGTTTATTAGCATCCTGAATAGGACCTGTGCACAATATATACCGTATGGGAATAAACATGCGAGAAATAGGAAGAATCCACTATGGCTAAATAGAGCTGTAAGGGGCGCAATAAGGGACAAAAATAAAGCATTTAGCGAATTAAAGCAAATAGGTAGTGATGAAGTATTAACTAAATACAGAAGATTAAATAAATTCTGTAAAAAGCAAATCAAGACAGCAAAGATTGAGACAGAGAGACTCATTGCCAGAGAAAGTAAAAATAATCCCAAAATATTCTTTAACTACATAAATAGTAAGAAACTTAAAAATGATAGTGTTGGCCCCCTTAAAAATAGTCTGGGTGAAATGGTGGATGAGGATGAGGAAAAAGCCAATATGCTAAATGACTTTTTTTCAACAGTGTTTACACAAGAAAATCCCATGACGGATAACATGATCAGGGATAAAAATTCTCTGTTAAATGTCACCTGCTTAACCCAGCAGGAAGTACGGCGGCGTCTAAAAATCACTAAAATTGACAAATCCCCGGGCCCGGATGGGATACACCTCCGAGTACTGCAGGAATTAAGCACAGTCATAGATAGACCATTATTTTTAATCTTTAAAGATTCCATAATAACAGGGTCTGTACCACAGGACTGGCATATAGCAAATGTGGTGCCAATATTCAAAAAGGGGACAAAAACTGAACTTGGAAATTATAGGCCAGTAAGTTTAACCTCAACTGTGGGTAAAATCCTGGAGGGTTTTCTAAAAGATACTATACTGGAGTATCTGGAGAAGAATAACCTCATGACCCAATATCAACATGGGTTTACAAGGGACAGTTCCTGTCAGACTAATCTGATAAGCTTTTATGAAGAGGTAAGTTCCGGACTGGACCAAGGGAATGCAGTGGATGTGGTGTACATGGACTTTTCAAAAGCTTTTGATACGGTGCCACACAAAAGGTTGATACATAAAATGAGAACAATGGGGATAGGGGAAAATATGTGTAGGTGGTTTAAGAGCTGGCTCAGGGATAGGAAACAAAGGGTGGTTATTAATGGAGCACACTCAGACTGGGTTAGCAGTGGGGTACCACAGGGGTCAGTTTTGGGCCCGCTTCTTTTTAACATATTTATTAATGACCTTGTAGGGGGCATAGAGAGTAGAATTTCAATATTTGCAGATGACACTAAACTCTGCAGGGTAATCAATACAGAGGAGGACAATTTTATATTACAGGAGGATTTATGTAAACTAGAAGCTTGGGCTGATAAATGGCAAATGAGCTTTAATGGGGATAAATGTAAGGTCATGCACTTGGGTAGAACGAGCAAGATGTATAATTATGTGCTTAATTGTAAAACTCTGGGCAAAACAATCACTGAAAAAGACCTGGGTGTATGGGTGGACGACAAACTCACATTTAGCGGCCAGTGTCAGGCAGCTGCTGCAAAGGCAAATAAAATAATGGGATGCATTAAAAGAGGCATAGATGCTCATGAGGAGAACATAATTTTACCTCTATATAAGTCACTAGTGCGACCACACTTAGAATACTGTGTACAGTTCTGGTCTCCGGTATATAAGAAAGACATAGCTGAACTGGAGCGGGTGCAGAGAAGAGCGACCAAGGTTATTAGGGAACTAGGGGGTCTGCAATACCAAGACAGGTTATTACATTTGGGGCTATTTAGTTTGGAGAATCGAAGGCTTAGGGGTGATCTTATTACAATGTATAAATATATGCGGGGACAAACCAAGAGCTTTCTAATGATCTTTTTACTCTTAGACCTGTGACGGGGACAAGGGGGTATCCTCTATGTCTGGAGGAAAGAAGGTTTAAGCATACTCACAGACGCGGATTCTTTACTGTAAGAGCAGTGAGACTATGGAACTCTCTGCCATATGATGTTGTAATGAGTGATTCCCTACTAAAATTTAAGAATGGACTGGATGCCTTTCTTGAAAAGTATAATATTACAGGGTATATACACTAGTTTCCTTAATATTGCGTTGATCCAGGGAGCAAGTCTGATTGTCGTATGTGGAGTCAGGAAGGAATTTTTTTCCCCAATGTGAAGCTTACTTGTTGCCACATGGGTTTTTTTTGCCTTCCTCTGGATCAACATGTTAGGGCAAGTTAGGATAGGATATGGGTTGAACTAGATGGACTTAAAGTCTCCCTTCAACCTTAATAACTATGTTACTATGTTACTATGTTACATGCATGCAACATGCATACTACATATATACTATATATACTACATGTAACATACATACTACATACATGCTACATTCATGCTACATACATACAACATATATACTACATGCATGCAACATATATACTACATGCATGCAACATGCATACTACATATATACTATATATACTACATGTAACATACATACTACATACATGCACTACATGCATGCAACATACATACTACATACCACATGCATGCAACATGCATACTACATATATACTGCATATATACTACATGCATGCAACATACATACAGTGGGGAAAAAAAGTATTTAGTCAGTCAGCAATAGTGCAAGTTCCACCACTTAAAAAGATGAGAGGCGTCTGTAATTTACATCATAGGTAGACCTCAACTATGGGAGACAAACTGAGAAAAAAAAATCCAGAAAATCACATTGTCTGTTTTTTTTTCATTTTATTTGCATATTATGGTGGAAAATAAGTATTTGGTCAGAAACAAAATTTCATCTCAATACTTTGTGATATATCCTTTGTTGGCAATGACAGAGGTCAAACGTTTTCTGTAAGTCTTCACAAGGTTGCCACACACTGTTGTTGGTATGTTGGCTCATTCCTCCATGCAGATCTCCTCTAGAGCAGTGATGTTTTTGGCTTTTCGCTTGGCAACACGGACTTTCAACTCCCTCCAAAGGTTTTCTATAGGGTTGAGATCTGGAGACTGGCTAGGCCACTCCAGGACCTTGAAATGCTTCTTACGAAGCCACTCCTTCGTTGCCCTGGCGGTGTGCTTTGGATCATTGTCATGTTGAAAGACCCAGCCACGTTTCATCTTCAATGCCCTTGCTGATGGAAGGAGGTTTGCACGCAAAATCTCACGATACATGGCCCCATTCATTCTTTCATGTACCCGGATCAGTCGTCCTGGCCCCTTTGTAGAGAAACAGCCCCAAAGCATGATGTTTCCACCACCATGCTTTACAGTAGGTATGGTGTTTGATGGATGCAACTCAGTATTCTTTTTCCTCCAAACACGACAAGTTGTGTTTCTACCAAACAGTTCCAGTTTGGTTTCATCAGACCATAGGACATTCTCCCAAAACTCCTCTGGATCATCCAAATGCTCTCTAGCAAACTTCAGACGGGCCCGGACATGTACAGGCTTAAGCAGTGGGACACGTCTGGCACTGCAGGATCTGAGTCCATGGTGGCGTAGTGTGTTACTTATGGTAGGCCTTGTTACATTGGTCCCAGCTCTCTGCAGTTCATTCACTAGGTCCCCCCGCGTGGTTCTGGGATTTTTGCTCACCGTTCTTGTGATCATTCTGACCCCACGGGGTGGGATTTTGCGTGGAGCACCAGATCGAGGGAGATTATCAGTGGTCTTGTATGTCTTCCATTTTCTAATTATTGCTCCCACAGTTGATTTCTTCACTCCAAGCTGGTTGTCTATTGCAGATTCAGTCTTCCCAGCCTGGTGCAGGGCTACAATTTTGTTTCTGGTGTCCTTTGACAGCTCTTTGGTCTTCACCATAGTGGAGTTTGGAGTCAGACTGTTTGAGGGTGTGCACAGGTGTCTTTTTATACTGATAACAAGTTTAAACAGGTGCCATTACTACAGGTAATGAGTGGAGGAAAGAGGAGACTCTTAAAGAAGTTACAGGTCTGTGAGAGCCAGAAATCTTGATTGCTTGTTTCTGACCAAATACTTATTTTCCACCATAATATGCAAATAAAATGAAAAAAAAAAACAGAAAATGTGATTTTCTGGATTTTTTTTTTCTCAGTTTGCCTCCCATAGTTGAGGTCTACCTATGATGTAAATTACAGACGCCTCTCATCTTTTTAAGTGGTGGAACTTGCACTATTGCTGACTGACTAAATACTTTTTTTCCCCACTGTATATACTACATACAATACATACATATAGACATACAGTACATATAACATAGAGTACATACTTACCGTCACTTGTCACTTTGATCCCCGAAGCCATTGTCGTCTAAGGAATAAATATCAAAATAAAAATACACCAATATACTTACCCCGATCCGCAGAAGTCCACGAGGGTCCCACGTCCATCTTGCGTGGAGAACAGCAGCATCAGCTGATGCTACCGTTCTCTACCAGCTCCAGGAATACAATGACGGAAGGTAGGTATCCTTCCGCACTGTATTCCTCCACCACTGTAAAAAAAAAGTCCCTAGTCTCACTTTATGCCATTGCTGCGTGGGAATTTCCCACGCAGCAATGGCATAAAGTGAGACTAGGAGACTAGGGACTTTTTGTTTTTAAAGTGGTGGAGGAATACAGTGCAGAAGGATACCTACCTTCCGTCATTGTATTCCTGGAGCTGGTAGAGAACGGTAGCATCAGCTGATGCTGCTGTTCTCCACGCAAGATGGACGTGGGACCCTCGTGGACTTCTGCGGATCGGGGTAAGTATATTGGTGTTTTTTTATTTTGATATTTATCCCTCAGGTGACAATGGCTTCAGGGATCAAAGTGACAAGTGACGGTGAGTATGTACTCTATGTTATATGTACTGTATGTCTATATGTATGTATTGTATGTAGTATATATGTATGTTGCATGCATGTAGTATATATGTAGTATGTATGTTACATGTAGTATATATAGTATATATGTAGTATGCATGTTGCATGCATGTAGTATATATGTTGTATGTATGTTGCATGCATGTAGTATATATGTATTATGTATGTAGTATGTATGTAGCATGTATGTAGTATGCATGTTGCATGTAGTATATATGTAGTATGTATGTTACATGTAGTATATATAGTATATATGTAGTATGCATGTTGCATGTATGTAGTATATATGTTGTATGTATGTTGCATGCATGTAGTATATATGTATTATATATGTAGTATGTATGTAGCATGTATGTAGTATGTAGCATGCATGTAGTATGTAGCATGTATGTAGTATGTATGTTACATGTAGTATGTATGTTGCATGCATGTAGTATATATGTAATATGTATGTAGCATGTATGTAGTATGTAGCATGTATGTAGCAGGCATGTAGTATGTAGCATGTATGTAGTATGTATGTTACATGTAGTATATATGTAGTATGCATGTTGTATGTATGTAGCATGTATGTAGCATGTAAATTTTTTTTTTTTTTTTACATTCAACACATTAGCCGGTTGATGGGACTACTACTGTCCCATCATTGGCTAATGTGTCAATCACTGTCATGGTAGCAGGCATTGCCCGATGGGACTTGTAGTCCCATCGGACGATGCCTGCACAGACCACCGGAGCCTGCACAGACCACCGGCAGGCCGGCACAGCCCCCCGGCAGGCCGGCACAGACCACCGGAGCCTGCACAGACCCCCCGGCAGGCCGGCACAGCCCCCCGAAAGGCCCATACAGACCCCAGAGAGGCTGTACAAGGCAAAAATAGGGTTTTTCTTATTCCGATACCGGAAGTCCCATAGACTTGAATGGGACTTACGGTATCGGAATCGGCGATACCCGATATTTTTTTTAGATCGGCCGATACCATCCGATCCGATACTTTTAAGTATCGGGCGGTATCGCTCAACACTAGTCGTCTCATTTTTGAAACATTGTCCCCCTCTTGTGGCCTTCCAACTTTGAAATTTACTGTTCAATTTTGAATTAATTCATATATGAATTAAATGGAAAAGCAACGATTTATCTGGCGAGTTATTTGAATGTTCGGCCTACGTCCACCTGTCTGACAGACGGTATTCTAGTGGCTTGTAGCAGCAGCAGCAGCAGCAGCAGCAGCTAGGTGCGCTGCTTGCCTGCAGTAAATAGGATGTGTTCCATCCATGGAACACTGTAATAGGAATCATGCCATTCATAGAACACAATGCTTGGATGTGTTCTATTCCTGGAACAATGGGACCACGTGTCACAATGGGACCACATGTCACAATGGGCAGCCCACAGTCTGTAGCAGCTGCGCAGGAGTAGTCAGCTTCAGTCTGCTGAGGGAGCCTCAGCAGACAGGTGGGCGATGCTCACCAGGGAGATGGAAAAAGAGCTTGCTCACTTCACTCCACGCATCATTTCAGTATCTGCAGTTCCTCTGAGAATGGTGCACTCACTCTCTTAAGCAGTTTCCAAAGACAGATTGAATTGAAATCGGGATACACAAGTAGTGTTTTCAAAGCATGATTTGAATGCTTTTTTCAAATGTCGTTGCTCTGTAATTAGTTTTTCTTGGTCCAAGTTGCACATTTCCAATTCCTTAGCCTTGATTTAACTTGACCAACTCTTCTACTACTACTACTACTACTACTCTTATTCACCTCTATATGGGAGGCATTGCACTGTATTCAATCTGTCAGTAAAATAACGATCTATCTTGGCCTTTGCTGCTTGGTAGGTACAGGTGTGACAAGCTGCAGTAATGTGTTTGGCTTTGGATAGCTACATTTCTGCACACCCACCTGCTACAAGGCCTGCAGCCCCTTCCCCTCAGTACTTCCCCAGTCTTAATTCAAGCATTCAATTCCTACCACATCCCTCATGCAATGATGTGTCGTTTCATTTTTGAAACATTGTCCCCCTCTTGTGGCCTTCCAACTTTGAAATTTACTGTTCAATTTTGAATTAATTCATATATGAATTAAATGGAAAAGCAACGATTTATCTGGCGAGTTATTTGAATGTTTGGCCTACGTCCACCTGTCTGACAGACGGTATTCTAGTGGCTTGTAGCAGTAGCAGCAGCAGCACTGGCCAGCACTCTGTTCGTTCTCAGGCCCCTTTGCGCTGAATCTCCTAGCTCCGCTTACTTTAGGTTCCTCTGCTGCTCTCTTCCTGGGTGCGCTCCTCTGGCTGTCCTGTTTTCCCTGCCTTCTCTCCAGTCGTGCTACCTCCCTGTGTACTCCTCGTCCGTGCCTTCTCTTACCCTCTTTCTCTTTTACAGCCTCCAGCCACTACCTGCTTCGTACCCCTCCAGGTCTCTGCGTCCTTCAGGCTCCTATCACTGTACTCCCGTTCCGCTGCTCCGCTTACTCTCTCATATAGTTCCCTGGTGCTCACCCAGTCGTCCCTTTGGCTCCGGCTGTCACGGTTCCATCCCTTGTGGGCCTGCCCCTAACACTCCCTGTATAGGGGGTGGCTCCACCTGGTCCAGCTTGTCCGCAGGGGCTCTGGAGCTGCGACCCAGAGGGTCCACTCAGTGTTGCCATCTGTAACACACTCCGTAACAGATACACAGGCCATGGACCCCGCTGGAGTCACGGCTACTCAGAAGGAGTTACTTTTCTTACGCGAGAACCAAACGCGCATCATGTCCTTCATGAAATCAATGGACGCGCGTCTCTCCGCTCTCCAAACTGCCGAGCCTGGTAATGCGGCCCAGCTGGCTATCTTACAGCAAGAGTTAGCGCAGCAGCGGGACGCACAAAGTCACATCCTCAGCTACATGGCTTCAGTTGATGGCCGCTTACTTGCACTCCAGGCGGCCGCAGCCGCTCCTCCTCCCGTTGCTGGTACCCATCCCCTTCCACGGTTGGCCAAACCACCCCGCTATAACGGTGACGCAAAACTATGCCAAGGCTTCCTGAATCAGTGTCGCCTCCACTTCGAGTTGCAGCCTCAAGCCTACCCCACGGATCGCTCTAGAGTGGCCTTCATAATCTCCCACCTCGAGGGGGACGCCTTGGCGTGGGTAAATCCCCTCTGGGAGCGTGATGATCCCCTGGTTGCCCATTTGTCAAATTTTTTGGACACGTTTCGCCGCGTATTCGACGAGCCAGGTCGTCTCGCCTCCACCACCGAATCTCTGTTCAGTTTATGTCAGGGGTCCCTAACCGTGGGGCAGTATGCCATCCAATTCCGGACACTATCGTCCGATTTGGGTTGGAACAATGAGGCTTTGGTAGGAGCCTTCTGGAGGGGACTTTCGGGTCGGATAAAAGACGAGTTGGCAGGCCGCGACACTCCCACGGCTCTTGAGGATCTAATCTCGTTGGCTACCCGAATTAATCAGCGGTTCCAGGAACGAGCTAGGGAGAGAAGACTCACGCGCCCGTTGCCATCTCCTCAGTCTAGGGCTTTTCCCTCCGCGTCTGGACCCGAGCCTATGCAAGTAGATCGCTTGAGACTCTCCGAGCAACGGCGCAAGGAGAGAAGTTCTCACGGCTTATGTTTCTACTGTGGTAGCGGGTCTCATTTGCTCCGTGCCTGCCCGGATCGTCCGGAAAACTTCTCCGCCTAGGTCAGGTAAGAGAGGCCTCCCTAGGTGTGCATGATTCCTCTCAACCCCTTTCTCTAGCTGTCCTATTGCATGTGGGTGGCAAGCGGGTCTCCTTGGCGGCCTACGTGGATTCTGGCGCCGCTGGGAATTTTATTAGACTTGATGTAGTCTCCAAATTTTCGGTTCCTGTAAAGGCTCTCGAGAACCCCCAAGTCCTTGCATCCGTAGACGGTAATCCCTTGCAAGAGACCGTCAAGTTAGTTACTCACGAGGTCGAGCTTCAAATTGGCGCCTTGCACAAGGAGAGAATCTCGTTTTTTGTTTTAGCCGGTATCTCTCATCCTATTCTCCTTGGTCTTCCCTGGTTGCGACTCCATGAACCCACTTTGGATTGGCATAATGGTAATGTTTTGTGCTGGGGGGACTCTTGTCGGTCTCGGTGTCTGCAGCCGGTGCATCCCGTAGGTGTTCCCCGTCTTCTCCCTGGTCCCTCTAGTTTGCTGCCCGCATATCGGGCCTATGCGGATGTCTTCGACAAGAAAGAAGCTGAAGTTCTTCCACCTCACCGACCGTATGACTGCCCTATCGAGCTCATTCCTGGTGCCACTCCTCCCCGCGGCAGAAATTTTCCTCTTTCTTTAGCCGAGACGCAGGCTATGTCGGAGTACATCCAAGAGAACTTAGCTAAAGGCTTCATTCGAAAATCGTCCTCGCCTGCTGGTGCCGGCTTCTTTTTTGTGAAGAAGGATGGGACTCTTCGTCCGTGTATTGATTATCGAGGCCTTAGCCGCATCACGGTAAAAAACAAGTACCCACTTCCATTGATTCCTGAGCTCTTCGATCGCTTGAGAGGAGCACGAGTCTTCACCAAGCTGGATCTGCGAGGAGCCTACAATCTGGTTCGTATACGGTCCGGGGATGAATGGAAGACCGCATTCAACACGCGGGACGGACATTACGAATACTTAGTGATGCCATTTGGACTCTGCAACACTCCGGCAGTTTTCCAAGAACTCGTCAACGACATCTTTCGAGATCTCCTCTACGTCTGTGTAGTAGTCTATTTGGACGACATCTTGATCTTCTCTCCCGACTTGTCTACCCATCGCCGAGATGTCCGTCAGGTCCTACATCTTCTAAGGGAGAATTACTTGTTCGCTAAGTTGGAGAAGTGCCTTTTTGAGCAGTCCTCGCTACCGTTCCTTGGCTACATCGTTTCGAGCACTGGCTTGGAGATGGATCCTGAAAAGGTCTCGGCCGTTCTCAAGTGGCCACGTCCCCAAGGAGTGAAGGCAATCCAGCGTTTTTTGGGCTTCGCCAATTTTTACAGGCAATTCGTTCCACACTTTTCCTCCCTAGTCAAGCCTATCTCTGCTCTCACTCGCAAAGGGGTAAATCCCCACTCCTGGCCGCGGGAGGCTGAAGCCGCTTTTAAAGAGTTAAAGCGAGAATTCACTAAAGCCCCAGTACTCCACCGTCCAGACGCCAGTCGGCCATTTCTTCTGGAGGTTGATGCCTCGTCTGTGGGTGCAGGAGCCGTAATTCTACAAAAAACCTCCTCTGGACGGATGGTCACTTGTGGGTTCTTCTCCAAGGTTTTCTCCCCTCCAGAACGTAATTACGCTATCGGAGACAGAACTACTGGCCATTAAACTCGCCTTTGAGGAGTGGCGCTACCTTCTGGAAGGAGCTGTCCATCCGTTTACCATATTCATGGATCATAAGAACTTGGCTTATGTTCAGACCGCCCAAAGGCTCAACCCGCGTCAAGCTAGATGGTCCTTGTTCTTCGAGCGCTTTGATTTCCAGCTCCACTTCCAGCCAGGAAATAGGAACGTCAAGGCTGACGCCCTGTCTCGATCCTTTTCGCCTGTGGACAGTGAAGATGACCCAGCACACATCATCAATCCAGCTAAGATTATCGCTGTGGCTCCCCTAAGCGTACTTTCTCCACCACCCGGTAAGACCTTCGTTCCGGGTAGGGACAAGGCTAGGGTCTTACGCTGGGGGCACTCATCTAAATTTTCCGGACACGCTGGAATAAAGAAGACTCTCTATCTCGTCTCTCGACATTATTGGTTGCCATCGCTTCGCCAAGACGTCCTGGACTTCATCGCCTCCTGTCCTTCGTGTGCCAGAAACAAGGTTCCTCGATCCCGACCTTATGGGCTCCTACACCCATTACCCATACCCACGACTCCTTGGACCCACATAGCTATGGACTTCATCACTGATCTGCCAGAGTCCTCGAGGTGTTCGGCTATCTTAGTGGTCGTGGATCGGTTTTCAAAAATGGCTCACTTTGTTCCCTTGTCTGGTCTGCCTTCTGCCCCCGAGTTGGCGAAGATTTTCTTGCTCCACGTCTTCCGTCTCCATGGCTTTCCCCAGCACATTGTCTCGGACAGAGGTGTCCAATTCACCTCTCGATTCTGGCAAGCTCTCTGCGGATTGATGGGGATTACTCTGGATTTTTCTTCGGCCTATCATCCCCAGTCCAACGGACAAGTGGAACGGGTCAATCAAGTCCTAACTTCGTACCTCCGGCATTTTTCTAACGCGCACCAAGATGACTGGGTTTCTCTTCTTCCTTGGGCCGAATTCTCGTACAATAACCACCCCAGTGAAGCCTCTACCAAGTCCCCTTTTTTTGTGGTTTTTGGTCAACATCCTGGCATTCTCCTTCCCGTTTCCCCCACCTCGGGTGTACCGGCAGCGGATGCTGTGTCGCTAGATTTCTCCCAGATTTGGAGGGACACCAGGGAGGCCCTTGAGAAGGCCGGTCGCAAAATGAAGGATTACGCCGATAAGAGACGTTTAGATGCTCCCCCGTACTCCCCTGGGGAGAGGGTCTGGCTTTCCTCACGGCATATCAGATTAAAGGTTCCTTCTTATAAGTTGGGTCCACGTTTCATCGGTCCTTTTGAGATTTTGGGGCGCGTCAATGACGTGGCCTACAAACTAAAGTTGCCTGCCTCACTAAGAATTCCCAATGTTTTTCATGTATCCCTCCTCAAGCCTGCGGTATTTAATCACTACCACTCAACCGCTCCGCAAAATTTCCAACCCAGCAGTTCTGATAATATCTTTGAGGTTAAGGATATACTCGCCACTAAGACGGTTAGAGGTCGAACTTTGTTTTTGGTCGATTGGAAGGGATTCGGTCCTGAGGAGAGATCCTGGGAACCTCTGGAAAACATTAATGCTCCTCGGATCATGAAACTATTTCTCGACAACCTTAGGAGAGGAGGGAGTAGAGGGAGGGGTACTGTCACAGCCGCCGCTGAGACTTACCCGCAGGGTCCTGTGCGCACCTCCCGGCGCGCACCCGCTCCCCTGTGCGTCCCCGCTGCTGACCTCCGGCCTCCCCGACGTCGCTCACACACTCCCCTGGCCGGAGCTCTGACGGCGTCATGTGACGTGGTGGCCACGCCCCCAACATGGCGGCGCCCATCGCCTATTTCTGCCAGGCGTTTCTCCAGGTAAGACGCCTGTGTATCGTTCCCGGGCTGCTGTCCTTCTGGCCAGCACTCTGTTCGTTCTCAGGCCCCTCTGCGCTGCATCTCCTAGCTCCGCTTACTTTAGGTTCCTCTGCTGCTCTCTTCCTGGGTGCGCTCCTCTGGCTGTCCTGTTTTCCCTGCCTTCTCTCCAGTCGTGCTACCTCCCTGTGTACTCCTCGTCCGTGCCTTCTCTTACCCTCTTTCTCTTTTACAGCCTCCAGCCACTACCTACTTCGCACCCCTCCAGGTCCCTGCGTCCTTCAGGCTCCTATCACTGTACTCACGTTCCGCTGCTCCGCTGACTCTCTCACATAGTTCCCTGGTGCTCACCCAGTCGTCCCTTTGGCTCCGGCTGTCGCGGTTCCATCCCTTGTGGGCCTGCCCCTAACACTCCCTGTATAGGGGGTGGCTCCACCTGGTCCAGCTCGTCCGCAGGGGATCTGGAGCCGCGACCCAGAGGGTCCACTCCGTGTTGCCATCCGTAACACACTCCGTAACAACATCCTATTTACTGCAGGCAAGCAGCGCACCTAGCTGCTGCTGCAGCTGCTGCTACAAGCCACTAGAATACCGTCTGTCAGACAGGTGGACGTAGGCCGAACATTCAAATAACTCGCCAGATAAATCGTTGCTTTTCCATTTAATTCATATATGAATTAATTCAAAATTGAACAGTAAATTTCAAAGTTGGAAGGCCACAAGAGGGGGACAATGTTTCAAAAATGAAACGACATATCATTGCATGAGGGATGTGGTAGGAATTGAATGCTTGAATTAAGACTGGGGAAGTACTGAGGGGAAGGGGCTGCAGGCCTTGTAGCAGGTGGGTGTGCGGAAATGTAGCTATCCAAAGCCAAACACATTACTGCAGCTTGTCACACCTGTACCTACCAAGCAGCAAAGGCCAAGATAGATCGTTATTTTACTGACAGATTGAATAAAGTGCAATGCCTCCCATATAGAGGTGAATAAGAGTAGTAGTAGTAGTAGTAGTAGTAGTAGTAGTAGTAGTAGTAGTAGAAGAGTTGGTCAAGTTAAATCAAGGCTAAGGAATTGGAAATGTGCAACTTGGACCAAGAAAAACTAATTACAGAGCAACGACATTTGAAAAAAGCATTCAAATCATGCTTTGAAAACACTACTTGTGTATCCCGATTTCAATTCAATCTGTCTTTGGAAACTGCTTAAGAGAGTGAGTGCACCATTCTCAGAGGAACTGCAGATACTGAAATGATGCGTGGAGTGAAGTGAGCAAGCTCTTTTTCCATCTCCCTGGCGAGCATCGCCCACCTGTCTGCTGAGGCTCCCTCAGCAGACTGAAGCTGACTACTCCTGCGCAGCTGCTACAGACTGTGGGCTGCCCATTGTGACATGTGGTCCCATTGTGACACGTGGTCCCATTGTTCCAGGAATAGAACACATCCAAGCATTGTGTTCTATGAATGGCACGATTCCTATCACAGTGTTCCATGGATGGAACACATCCTATTTACTGCAGGCAAGCAGCGCACCTAGCTGCTGCTGCTACAAGCCACTAGAATACCGTCTGTCAGACAGGTGGACGTAGGCCGAACATTCAAATAACTCGCCAGATAAATCGTTGCTTTTCCATTTAATTCATATATGAATTAATTCAAAATTGAACAGTAAATTTCAAAGTTGGAAGACCACAAGAGGGGGACAATGTTTCAAAAATGAGACGACTAGTGTTGAGCGATACCGCCCGATACTTAAAAGTATCGGATCGGATGGTATCGGCCGATCTAAAAAAAATATCGGGTATCGCCGATTCCGATACCGTAAGTCCCATTCAAGTCTATGGGACTTCCGGTATCGGAATAAGAAAAACCCTATTTTTGCCTTGTACAGCCTCTCTGGGGTCTGTATGGGCCTTTCGGGGGGCTGTGCCGGCCTGCCGGGGGGTCTGTGCAGGCTCCGGTGGTCTGTGCCGGCCTGCCGGGGGGTCTGTGCAGGCTCCGGTGGTCTGTGCCGGCCTGCCGGGGGGTCTGTGCAGGCACCGGTGGTCTGTGCCGGCCTGCCGGGGGGCTGTGCCGGCCTGCCGGTGGTCTGTGCAGGCTCCGGTGGTCTGTGCAGGCATCGTCCGATGGGACTACAAGTCCCATCGGGCGATGCCTGCTACCATGACAGTGATTGACACATTAGCCAATGATGGGACAGTAGTAGTCCCATCAACCGGCTAATGTGTTGAATGTAAAAAAAAAAAAAAAAATTACATGCTACATACATGCTACATACATACAACATGCATACTACATATATACTACATGTAACATACATACTACATACATGCTACATACTACATGCCTGCTACATACTACATACATATTACATATATACTACATGCATGCAACATACATACTACATATATACTACATGTAACATACATACTACATATATACTGCATGTAACATACATACTACATACATGCTACATACTACATGCATGCTACATACTACATACATGCTACATACATACTACATATATAATACATATATACTACATGCATGCAACATACATACAACATATATACTACATACATGCAACATGCATACTACATATATACTACATGTAACATACATACTACATATATACTACATGCATGCAACATACATATATACTACATACAATACATACATATAGACATACAGTACATATAACATAGAGTACATACTCACCGTCACTTGTCACTTTGATCCCTGAAGCCATTGTCACCTGAGGGATAAATATCAAAATAAAAAAACACCAATATACTTACCCCGATCCGCAGAAGTCCACGAGGGTCCCACGTCCATCTTGCGTGGAGAACAGCAGCATCAGCTGATGCTACCGTTCTCTACCAGCTCCAGGAATACAATGACGGAAGGTAGGTATCCTTCTGCACTGTATTCCTCCACCACTTTAAAAACAAAAAGTCCCTAGTCTCCTAGTCTCACTTTATGCCATTGCTGCGTGGGAAATTCCCACGCAGCAATGGCATAAAGTGAGACTAGGGACTTTTTTTTTACAGTGGTGGAGGAATACAGTGCGGAAGGATACCTACCTTCCGTCATTGTATTCCTGGAGCTGGTAGAGAACGGTAGCATCAGCTGATGCTGCTGTTCTCCACGCAAGATGGACGTGGGACCCTCGTGGACTTCTGCGGATCGGGGTAAGTATATTGGTGTAGTTTTATTTTGATATTTATTCCTTAGACGACAATGGCTTCGGGGATCAAAGTGACGGTAAGTATGTACTCTATGTTATATGTACTGTATGTCTATATGTATGTATTGTATGTAGTATATACAGTGGGGAAAAAAAGTATTTAGTCAGTCAGCAATAGTGCATCATAGGTAGACCTCAACATCATAGGTAGACCTCAACTATGGGAGACAAACTGAGAAAAAAAAAATCCAGAAAATCACATTTTCTGTTTTTTTTTTCATTTTATTTGCATATTATGGTGGAAAATAAGTATTTGGTCAGAAACAAGCAATCAAGATTTCTGGCTCTCACAGACCTGTAACTTCTTTAAGAGTCTCCTCTTTCCTCCACTCATTACCTGTAGTAATGGCACCTGTTTAAACTTGTTATCAGTATAAAAAGACACCTGTGCACACCCTCAAACAGTCTGACTCCAAACTCCACTATGGTGAAGACCAAAGAGCTGTCAAAGGACACCAGAAACAAAATTGTAGCCCTGCACCAGGCTGGGAAGACTGAATCTGCAATAGACAACCAGCTTGGAGTGAAGAAATCAACTGTGGGAGCAATAATTAGAAAATGGAAGACATACAAGACCACTGATAATCTCCCTCGATCTGGTGCTCCACGCAAAATCCCACCCCGTGGGGTCAGAATGATCACAAGAACGGTGAGCAAAAATCCCAGAACCATGCGGGGGGACCTAGTGAATGAACTGCAGAGAGCTGGGACCAATGTAACAAGGCCTACCATAAGTAACACACTACCCCACCATGGACTCAGATCCTGCAGTGCCAGACGTGTCCCACTGCTTAAGCCTGTACATGTCCGGGCCCGTCTGAAGTTTGCTAGAGAGCATTTGGATGATCCAGAGGAGTTTTGGGAGAATGTCCTATGGTCTGATGAAACCAAACTGGAACTGTTTGGTAGAAACACAACTTGTCGTGTTTGGAGGAAAAAGAATACTGAGTTGCATCCATCAAACACCATACCTACTGTAAAGCATGGTGGTGGAAACATCATGCTTTGGGGCTGTTTCTCTACAAAGGGGCCAGGACGACTGATCCGGGTACATGAAAGAATGAATGGGGCCATGTATCGTGAGATTTTGCGTGCAAACCTCCTTCCATCAGCAAGGGCATTGAAGATGAAACGTGGCTGGGTCTTTCAACATGACAATGATCCAAAGCACACCGCCAGGGCAACGAAGGAGTGGCTTCGTAAGAAGCATTTCAAGGTCCTGGAGTGGCCTAGCCAGTCTCCAGATCTCAACCCTATAGAAAACCTTTGGAGGGAGTTGAAAGTCCGTGTTGCCAAGCGAAAAGCCAAAAACATCACTGCTCTAGAGGAGATCTGCATGGAGGAATGAGCCAACATACCAACAACAGTGTGTGGCAACCTTGTGAAGACTTACAGAAAACGTTTGACCTCTGTCATTGCCAACAAAGGATATATCACAAAGTATTGAGATGAAATTTTGTTTCTGACCAAATACTTATTTTCCACCATAATATGCAAATAAAATGAAAAAAAAACAGACAATGTGATTTTCTGGATTTTTTTTTCTCAGTTTGTCTCCCATAGTTGAGGTCTACCTATGATGTAAATTACAGACGCCTCTCATCTTTTTAAGTGGTGGAACTTGCACTATTGCTGACTGACTAAATACTTTTTTTCCCCACTGTATGTATGTTGCATGCATGTAGTATATATGCAGTATATATGTAGTATGCATGTTGCATGCATGTGGTATGTAGTATGTATGTTGCATGCATGTAGTGCATGTATGTAGTATGTATGTTACATGTAGTATATATAGTATATACCGTATATACTCGAGTATAAGCCGACCCGAGTATAAGCCGACCCCCCTAATTTTGCCACAAAAAACTGGGAAAACTTATTGACTCGAGTATAAGCCTAGGGTGGGAAATGCTCCATAGATTATTCCCCCATAAGAAGCTCTATAGATTATTCCCCCATATACTGCCCCCATAAGAAGCTCCATAGATTGTTCCCCCATATGCTGCCCCCATTAGAAGCTCCATATTGTTCCCCTATATACTGCCCCCATTAGAAGCTCCATATTGTTCCCCCATATACTGCCCCCATTAGAAGCTACATATTGTTCCCCCATATACTGCCCCCATTAGAAGCTCCATATTGTTCCCCCATATGCTGCCCCCATTAGAAGCTCCATATTGTTCCCCCATATGCTGCCCCCATTAGAAGCTCCATATTGTTCCCCCATATACTGCCCCCATTAGAAGCTCCATATTGTTCCCCCATATGCTGCCCCCATTAGAAGCTCCATATTGTACCCCCATATACTGCCCCCATTAGAAGCTCCATACTGTTCCCCCATATACTGCCCCCATTAGAAGCTCCTTAAGATTATTCCCCCATATGCTGCCGCTGCTGCAGCATGTAAAAATAAAAAAAATGACATACTCACCTCTCCGTCGCTGGGTCTCAGATTCTCACCTGTCCTGCGTCCATGGCTGCTCACCGCTATCTGCCACGTCATCAGTCAGTGACGTCCAGACTGCAGGGGGCGCGGTGCGCACTAATCACGTCACCGCGCCCTCTGCTGTCTCAAGTCACTGACCGATGACAGACAGCAGCAAGCAGCGATGGACACAGGACAGGTGAGTATCGCTATACTTACCCGTCCTGACGCTGTGTCTTGAGCCCCCAGCTTCTCCGCGCTCTCTCTTCCTGCCTTCAGCGGTCAAGTGGTGCCGCTCATTAATATGCGCATATTCATGAGTTTTAATGAGCGGCACCACGTGACCGCTGAAGGCAGGAAGAGAGAGCACGGGGAGAAGCTGGGGGCTCAAGACACAGCGTCAGGACGGGTAAGTATGACCTGACACCCCCGCCCCCCTCCCCCTCTGACCCCCCGGTGTATATGACTCGAATATAAGCCGAGAGGGGGACTTTGAGCCCAAAAAAACGGGCTGAAAATCTCGGCTTATACTCGAGTATATACGGTATGTAGTATGCATGTTGCATGCATGTAGTATATATGTTGTATGTATGTAGCATGAATGTAGCATGTATGTAGTATGTATGTTACATGTAGTGTATATAGTATATATGTAGTATGCATGTTGCATACATAGTAACATAGTTATTAAGGTTGAAGGGAGACTTTAAGTCCATCTAGTTCAACCCATATCCTATCCTAACTTGCCCTAACATGTTGATCCAGAGGAAGGCAAAAAAAACCCATGTGGCAACAAGTAAGCTTCACATTGGGGAAAAAAATTCCTTCCTGACTCCACATACGGCAATCAGACTTGCTCCCTGGATCAACGCAATATTAAGGAAACTAGTGTATATACCCTGTAATATTATACTTTTCAAGAAAGGCATCCAGTCCATTCTTAAATTTTAGTAGGGAATCACTCATTACATCATATGGCAGAGAGTTCCATAGTCTCACTGCTCTTACAGTAAAGAATCCATGTCTGAGTATGCTTAAACCTTCTTTCCTCCAGACGTAGAGGATGCCCCCTTGTCCCCGTCACAGGTCTAAGAGTAAAAAGATCATTAGAAAGCTCTTGGTTTGTCCCCGCATATATTTATACATTGTAATAAGATCACCCCTAAGCCTTCGATTCTCCAAACTAAATAACCCCAAATGTAATAACCTGTCTTGGTATTGCAGACCCCCTAGTTCCCTAATAACCTTGGTCGCTCTTCTCTGCACCCGCTCCAGTTCAGCTATGTCTTTCTTATATACCGGAGACCAGAACTGTACACAGTATTCTAAGTGTGGTCGCACTAGTGACTTATATAGAGGTAAAATTATGTTCTCCTCATGAGCATCTATGCCTCTTTTAATGCATCCCATTATTTTATTTGCCTTTGCAGCAGCTGCCTGACACTGGCCGCTAAATGTGAGTTTGTCGTCCACCCATACACCCAGGTCTTTTTCAGTGATTGTTTTGCCCAGAGTTTTACAATTAAGCACATAATTATACATCTTGTTCGTTCTACCCAAGTGCATGACCTTACATTTATCCCCATTAAAGCTCATTTGCCATTTATCAGCCCAAGCTTCTAGTTTACATAAATCCTCCTGTAATATAAAATTGTCCTCCTCTGTATTGATTACCCTGCAGAGTTTAGTGTCATCTGCAAATATTGAAATTCTACTCTCTATGCCCCCTACAAGGTCATTAATAAATATGTTAAAAAGAAGCGGGCCCAAAACTGACCCCTGTGGTACCCCACTGCTAACCCAGTCTGAGTGTGCTCCATTAATAACCACCCTTTGTTTCCTATCCCTGAGCCAGCTCTTAAACCACCTACACATATTTTCCCCTATCCCCATTGTTCTCATTTTATGTATCAACCTTTTGTGTGGCACCGTATCAAAAGCTTTTGAAAAGTCCATGTACACCACATCCACTGCATTCCCTTGGTCCAGTTCGGAACTTACCTCTTCATAAAAGCTTATCAGATTAGTCTGACAGGAACTGTCCCTTGTAAACCCATGTTGATATTGGGTCATGAGGTTATTCTTCTCCAGATACTCCAGTATAGTATCTTTTAGAAAACCCTCCATGATTTTACCCACAGTTGAGGTTAAACTTACTGGCCTATAATTTCCAAGTTCAGTTTTTGTCCCCTTTTTGAATATTGGCACCACATTTGCTATACGCCAGTCCTGTGGTACAGACCCTGTTATTATGGAATCTTTAAAGATTAAAAATAATGGTCTATGACTGTGCTTAATTCCTGCAGTACTCGGAGGTGTATCCCATCCGGGCCCGGGGATTTGTCAATTTTAGTGATTTTTAGATGCCGCCGTACTTCCTGCTGGGTTAAGCAGGTGACATTTAACAGAGAATTTTTATCCCTGATCATGTTATCCGTCATGGGATTTTCTTGTGTAAACACTGTTGAAAAAAAGTCATTTAGCATATTGGCTTTTTCCTCATCCTCATCCACCATTTCACCCAGACTATTTTTAAGGGGGCCAACACTATCATTTTTAAGTTTCTTACTATTTATGTAGTTAAAGAATATTTTGGGATTATTTTTACTTTCTCTGGCAATGAGTCTCTCTGTCTCAATCTTTGCTGTCTTGATTTGCTTTTTACAGAATTTATTTAATCTTCTGTATTTAGTTAATACTTCATCACTACCTATTTGCTTTAATTCGCTAAATGCTTTATTTTTGTCCCTTATTGCGCCCCTTACAGCTCTATTTAGCCATAGTGGTTTCTTCCTATTTCTCGCATGTTTATTCCCATACGGTATATATTGTGCACAGGTCCTATTCAGGATGCTAATAAACGTCTCCCATTTTCTTTGTGTATTTTTATGTCTCAGGATATCGTCCCAGTTAATTCCACCAAGATCATCTCTCATCCGTTGGAAATTTGCTATCCTGAAGTTTAGTGACCTTGTAACTAGAGTTGAGCGAAACGGGTCGAAAAAATTCAAAAGTCGCCGACTTTTGGCAAAGTCGGGTTTCATGAAACGAAACCCGACCCTAGGATGAGGTCGGCCACGAGGTCGGCGACTTACGCGCCAAAGTCGCGTTTCAAAAGTTTGTTTTGCGCTCTTTTTCAGCCAATCAGGATCCACGGACACTGTGGGCAACGTGATGACCTAGGCACGGGTCACCACCATCTTTCAGAAGGGCATGCAAGTGATTGGCTTGCTTTGGTGGGCGTCACAGGGGGTATAAAAGGGCGTGCACGCCGACCGCCATCTTACTTCTGCCGATCTTAGTATAGGGAGAGGTTGCTGCTGATTCTGTAGGGAGAGCGTTAGGCAGGGAAGAAGACAAAAAAAATGCTTCTGCTGCTAGCGATTTGGCCTGCACAACACACAAGTCACTGTGTGTGCAGTGCAAGGGGAGGCTATATTGTGGTGTATCAGTGGTATTGGTTGTTGGGCTGCCTTTTAAGGCTTCCTGACACGCTGGCATTGCTGTTTACCCACTGCTCTGCAAACTGCTTTTTTAAAAGCAATCCAATCTCCCTTATCCTCTAGTCACTTTTGTCACAGCTGTGCCATCGAGCGTGTCACATAGCGCTCAGATATCAGTGGGCCTCACACAATCCACAAGTGTCCAGTGTCCAAAAGTGTACGCAGAGATTCAAAATCTCCATTATCCTCTCGTCACTTTGGTCACAGGCAGCTGTGCCATCGAGCGTGTCACATAGCGCTCAGATATCAGTGGGCCTCACACAATCCACAAGTGTCCAGTGTCCAAAAGTGTACGCAGAGATTCAAAATCTCCATTATCCTCTCGTCACTTTGGTCACAGGCAGCTGTGCCATCGAGCGTGTCACATAGCGCTCAGATATCAGTGGGCCTCACACAATCTACAAGTGTCCAGTGTCCAAAAGTGTACGCAGAGATTCAAAATCTCCATTATCCTCTCGTCACTTTGGTCACAGGCAGCTGTGCCATCGAGCGTGTCACATAGCGCTCAGATATCAGTGGGCCTCACACAATCCACAAGTGTCCAGTGTCCAAAAGTGTACGCAGAGATTCAAAATCTCCATTATCCTCTCGTCACTTTGGTCACAGGCAGCTGTGCCATCGAGCGTGTCACATAGCGCTCAGATATCAGTGGGCCTCACACAATCTACAAGTGTCCAGTGTCCAAAAGTGTACGCAGAGATTCAAAATCTCCATTATCCTCTCGTCACTTTGGTCACAGGCAGCTGTGCCATCGAGCGTGTCACATAGCGCTCAGATATCAGTGGGCCTCACACAATCCACAAGTGTCCAGTGTCCAAAAGTGTACGCAGAGATTCAAAATCTCCATTATCCTCTCGTCACTTTGGTCACAGGCAGCTGTGCCATCGAGCGTGTCACATAGCGCTCAGATATCAGTGGGCCTCACACAATCCACAAGTGTCCAGTGTCCAAAAGTGTACGCAGAGATTCAAAATCTCCATTATCCTCTCGTCACTTTGGTCACAGGCAGCTGTGCCATCGAGCGTGTCACATAGCGCTCAGATATCAGTGGGCCTCACACAATCCAAAAGTGTCCACTGTCCACAAGTGTGTGCAGAAATTCTAAATCTCCCCTGTCCTAGAGACACCTTGTACCTTGTTTTACATTACTATATAGTTTGTTGGATTTTGTCTACATTTCTACCAAAAATGAGGAAGGCTGGTGGAAGAGGCCGTGGAATTGGGTGGGGGTTGGCAGCTGGTAATGATGGTGTTGGTGGTGGATCTGATGGTAGTGGCAAGAGCAAAATAGGACCGAATGCAGGAGGTGCTGACCCTGCGTCATCGTCTGGCTACATAAGGCCTCGAACGCTTAGTTTTCTAGGAGTTGGCAAACCGCTTTTAAAGGCAGAGCATCAGGAAAAAGTTTTGTCTTACATTGCTGACTAAGTAAAAGCACTGAGTCGTCATTGGAGGCTCATGTTCATGAACCACACCTTTCCTTGTGTCCTTCACCCCAACCAAGATTGAAGGATGACGCAGGCCATACTACTGATTACTCCATGGAGCTGTTTTCACATACCATGCCTGGATTATCAGGTCAAATGGTGAATTACCCAGGCCAAGATGAATCTGACATGGAGTGCACTGATGCACAGCCGCTGATGGATGATTCTGCTGGTACATTCACTCAGAGCACTACATTGTCCTCGCAGTGTACAGAGCCAGATTTTGACCCTGATGAGACTCAGGTGCCCCTTCCCGCACACTATACCACCATACACGGTGACACAGAGAAAGGTGCACATGACATAGAAGAGGAGGTGATGGATGACCCAGTTGTTGACCCAGATTGGCATCCATTGGGGGAAGAGGGTGCTGCTTCCAATAGCTCAGATGAGGACCATCCACAGCAGACATCGACATCGCAACAGCTGTTATCTGGCAGGCCCGGAGCACTCCAAAGACAGGTTCCAAACATCAAAAGAGTTGCTGGACAGCTTGTCCAGAGGGTCAAAAGATCACAGCGTGCTAGGCCGCAAAATGTCTGCCAAAGTAGGAAGAGTGCAGTGTGGCACTTTTTTGAACAAAATCCTCATGATCAGGCCAAGGTTATCTGTAAGAAGTGCGCAAAGACCTTTAGCCGAGGGAAAAATCTGAAAAATTTGAATACCAGTTGCATGCTTAGACATTTAACCAGCATGCACTTGCAAGCGTGGACACAACACCAAACCTCAAGTGCCACATGTGCAACTGATCACAACGAAGGTAGTCAGCAACGCTACATTGTTTCCCCCACTGTAAGCCCACCGGTTAGCACAGCAGCAAATGTTGAGGTGTCGTTGCAAGGCCACAGCAGTCAGGGAATCCCACTGTTATTATTACGTGCCCCGATGCTCACCTGGGGTCCCCCTCCTCCCGGTGCATCCCTCCTTCATCCTCGCGCCGTGCCCTGTCTGGCTTTTCAGGGTCACGGCTCGTCAGAGGCACGCACATGCGCACTCGCTCGTTTCTGACCGCGGGGCATCCTGGGAGCACGTGACCCGGTGGCTCCTCCCCAACATGGCGGCGCCCACCGGGTATTTCTGTCTGGCGTCTTGAATGGTAAGACGCCTGTTTGTCTTTCTCTGTGGCGCTTAGCGTTCCTGCGCAGCGTCGCCCCGACTCTCAGGTCCCCCCTCTCTCCTAGTCTGCGCTCTGCTCTCCGCTCCATAGCCCCATCTGGACCCCCGCTCAGCTCCCTCTGCTGCCTCTGTGCCTGACCCTCGCCGGGTCCTTCCCTGCTGCTGTCATCGGTAGCCCCTTAGCTAGGGTTCCGTCTGTACCCCTAGGTCAGTTCCCCCTAACCTTCCTTCCTTCTTTCTTCCAGCGTTCCTGCCCTGGCTCCATCCTGATCGGTCCTGGTTCCCTACGTTCTGTTTCCTCCTGCTCCGGGTCTACTCTAGTCAGTATCCTTTGGCCTTTCCCTCTGTACACTCCCTGGGTCGTCCCTTTGGTTCCGGCTGTCGTGGTCTCACCCCCCTTGGGCCTGCCCCTAACACTCCCTGTATAGGGGGTGGTCATCACCTGGGCCGCTCGCCCTCGGGGGCTCTGGAGCCACGACCCAGAGGGTCCATTCTCTGGTTCCTACTTAGAACCGTAACAGAACAAACAGGCCATGGACCCCGCTGGAGCCGCTGCGGCTCAAAAGGAGTTGCTGTTTTTGCGGGAGAATCAAACTCGTATCATGGCTTTCATGAAATCCATGGATTCTCGTCTTTCCGGGCTCCAGTCCTCTGACCCTGGGAATGCCTCCCAACTGGCTGGACTGCAGCAGGAACTGGCCCAGCAAAGAGATACCCAGACCCATATACTCAGTTATATGGCCTCCATAGATGACCGCCTACTCTCCTTACAGTCGGCTGCTGCAGCCCCGTTCCAGCCCAGGCGCCTCACCCGCCACCCCATTTAGCTAAGCCGCCCCGCTATAACGGGGATCCCAAGCTGTGCCGAGGTTTCCTGAATCAATGCCGCCTCCATTTCGAGCTCCTGCCCCTGCAATATCCCACTGAGTGGGCTAAGGTGGCTTTTGTTGTCTCCCATCTTGAGGGAGACGCTTTAGCGTGGGTTAACCCCCTCTGGGAACGTGATGATCCGGTAGTCTCCCAGCTAAGTACTTTCTTCGAGACGTTTCGTCGAGTGTTCGACGAGCCGGGTCGCCTGGCCTCTACTACGGAATCTTTATTTAACCTCCACCAAGGGTCCCAAACCGTGCGTCAGTATGCCATCCGATTCCGAACCTTGTCTTCTGATTTGGGATGGAATAACGAGGCCTTGGTAGGGGCCTTTTGGCGAGGCCTCGCGGGTCGAATTAAGGATGAGTTAGCTGGGCGGGATACTCCCACTGCTTTAGAAGATCTCATTTCGCTAGCCACACGTATCGACCTTAGGTTCCAGGAACGTGCTCGCGAGAGGAGACTTCCCCGTGCTTCCCCAACCATCCGCGGTCTACCCTGTCTCTGGCCCGGAATATCCGCTTCTGCTTCCATGCCTGAACCCATGCAAGTAGATCGGCTTAAGGTATCTGGACAACGCCGGGAGGAAAGACGCACTCACGGTCTCTGCTTCTACTGTGGTAGTGACTCCCATCTGGTCCGTACCTGCCCGGAACGTCCGGAAAACTCCTCCGCCTAGGTCAGGTAAGAGAGGCCTCCCTAGGTGTGTATGATACCTCTCTACCCCTCACTCTGTCTGTCTTGTTGCACGTTGGTGGAAAACGTTTTTCTCTGGCAGCCTATGTGGATTCCGGCGCAGCGGGAAATTTTATTAGGCTCAAAGAGGTTCTTAAATTTTCGGTCCCGGTCAAGACCTTAGAAACTCCACGGATCCTTGCTTCCGTGGACGGTAAACCTCTCCAAGAGACCATTACCTTGGTCACCCATGAGGTAGAACTCCAGGTAGGGGCCCTACACAAGGAGAGGATTGCTTTTTATGTCCTAGCGAGCATCTCTCACCCTATCCTTTTAGGCCTTCCCTGGCTACGAGCCCACGGCCCTACCTTAGACTGGCATAAGGGTAATATCCTGCGCTGGGGGGAGTCCTGTAGGTCTGGGTGTCTGCTGCCGGTGCGTCCCGTGGGTGGTTCTCCTTCCCCCTCCTTAACCTCCGGGTTGCCCGTTGCTTACAGCTCTTTTTCGGATGTTTTTGACAAGAGGGAGTCCGAGAACCTTCCGCCTCACCGACCCTATGATTGCCCCATCGAGCTCGTCCCTGGAGCCACCCCTCCGCGGGGTAGGATTTATCCGCTCTCGCCGGCAGAGACGCAAGCCATGTCGGAATACGTTCAAGAGAACTTAGCCAAGGGTTTCATACGGAAGTCTTCCTCCCCTGCGGGCGCAGGCTTCTTTTTTGTCAAGAAGAAGGACGGGTCGCTCCGCCCGTGCATTGATTACAGAGGTCTGAACAGCATCACGATTAAGAACAAGTACCCGTTACCCCTCATCCCCGAACTCTTTGATCGCCTGAGAGGGGCGCACATATTTACCAAACTTGATCTTCGAGGAGCCTATAACTTGGTCCGAATTCGCGCTGGGGATGAGTGGAAGACCGCATTCAACACCCGTGACGGTCACTATGAATACCTGGTGATGCCGTTTGGCCTCTGTAACGCACCAGCGGTATTCCAGGAGCTCGTTAACGATATTTTTCGGGATCTCCTTTACTCCTGTGTCGTGGTTTATCTTGACGACATTCTTGTCTTCTCTCCAGATCTCTCCACCCATCGACGAGATGTACGGCAAGTGTTGCAGCGTCTAAGAGAGAACCACCTATTTGCCAAGTTGGAGAAATGCGCCTTCGAACAACCGTCTCTGCCGTTCCTTGGGTATATCGTTTCGAAGTCTGGGTTGAGGATGGATCCCGAGAAAGTGTCCACGATCCTGGCCTGGCCCCGTCCCCTTGGTCTCAAAGCCATTCAACGCTTTCTCGGCTTTGCTAACTATTATAGGTAGAGTTGAGCGATACCATCCGATACTTCAAAGTATCGTATCGGATGGTATCGGCCGATCTTTAAAAAAAGTATCGGTATCGCCGATTCCGATACCGGAAGTCCCATTCAAGTCTATGGGACTTCCGGTATCGGAATAAGAAAAACCCTTTCCTGCCCTTGTACAGCCTCTCTGGGGTCTGTACGGGCCTTTCGGGGGGCTGTGCCGGCCTGCCAGGGGGTCTGTGCAGGCTCCGGTGGTCTGTGCCGGCCTGCCGGTGGTCTGTGCAGGCTCCGGGGGGCTGTGCCGGCCTGCCGAGGGGCTGTGCCGGCCTGCCGGTGGTCTGTGCAGGCTCCGGGGGGCTGTGCCGGCCTGCCGGGGGGCTGTGCCGGCCTGCCGGGGGGCTGTGCCGGCCTGCCGGGGGGCTGTGCAGGCTCCGGGGGTCTGTGCAGGCATCGTCCGATGGGACTACAAGTCCCATCGGGCGATGCCTGCTACCATGACAGTGATTGACACATTAGCCAATGATGGGACAGTAGTAGTCCCATCATCCGGCTAATGTGTTAAATGTAAAAAAAAAAAAAAAAAAAAATACTACATACATACTACATATATACTACATACATACTACATACTACATACATGCTACATTCATACTACATGCAACATACATACTACATATATACTACATGCATGCTACATACTGCATACTACATGCTACATACATACTACATATATACTACATGCATGCTACATACATACTACATGCTACATACATACCACATACATACTACATATATACTACATGCATGCTACATACATACTACATGCATGCTACATACATACTACATGCTACATACATACTACATACATACTACATATATGCTACATACATGCTACATGCATGCTACATACATACTACATACATACTACATACTACATACATACCACATACATGCTACATACATACTACATGCATGCTACATACATACTACATATATACTACATGCATGCTACATACATACTGCATGCTACATGCATGCTACATACATACTACATACATACTACATGCTACATACATACCACATATATACTACATACATACAATACATTCATACAATACATACATAGACATACAGTACATATAACATAGAGTAACATACTTACCAATACTTGTCACATTGTTCCCCGAAGCCATTGTCGTCTACGGAATAAATATTAACATAACAAACCACAAAAATACTCACCCACGATCCGAAGCAGTCCACGAGTGTGTCCCACGACGATCTTGGGTAGAGAACTGCAGCATCAGCTGTTGCTGCCGCTCTCTACGGGCTGCAGGAATCCAATGACGGAAGGTAGGTATCCTTCCGCACTGTATTCCTCCGCCACTTAAAAAAAAAAAAAGTCCCTAGTCTCACTTTATGCCATTGCTGTGTGGGAATTTCCCACACAGCAATGGCATAAAGTGAGACTAGGGACTTTTTTTTTTTTAAGTGGCGGAGGAATACAGTGCGGAAGGATACCTACCTTCCGTCATTGGATTCCTGCAGCCCGTAGAGAACGGCAGCATCATCTGATGCTGCAGTTCTCTACCCAAGATCGTCGTGGGACACACTCGTGGACTGCTTCGGATCGTGGGTGAGTATTTTTGTGGTTTGTTATGTTAATATTTATTCCGGAAAGACAATGGCTTCGGGGAACAATGTGACAAGTATTGGTAAGTATGTTACTCTATGTTATATGTACTGTATGTCTATGTATGTATTGTATGAATGTATTGTATGTATGTAGTATATATGTGGTATGTATGTAGCATGTAGTATGTATGTAGTATGTATGTAGTATATATGTAGTATGTATGTAGCATGCATGTAGTATATATGTAGCATGTATGTAGTATGTATGTGGTATGTATGTAGCATGTAGTATATATGTAGCATGTAGTATGTATGTAGTATGTATGTAGCATGTAGTATGTATGTAGTATGTATGTAGCATGCAGTATGTATGTAGTATGTATGTAGTATATATGTAGTATGTATGTAGTATGTATGTAGCATGTAGTATATATGTAGCATGCATGTAGTATGTATGTAGTATGTATGTAGTATGTATGTGGTATGTATGTAGCATGTAGTATATATGTAGCATGCATGTAGTATGTATGTAGTATGTATGTAGTATGTATGTAGCATGCAGTATGTATGTAGTATGTATGTAGTATATATGTAGTATGTATGTAGCATGTAGTATATATGTAGCATGCATGTAGTATGTATGTAGTATGTATGTAGTATATATGTAGTATGTATGTGGTATGTATGTAGCATGTAGTATATATGTAGCATGCATGTAGTATGTATGTAGTATGTATGTAGCATGCAGTATGTATGTAGTATATATGTAGTATGTATGTAGTATGTATGTAGCATGTAGTATATATGTAGCATGCATGTAGTATGTATGTAGTATGTATGTAGTATATATGTAGTATGTATGTGGTATGTATGTAGCATGTAGTATATATGTAGCATGCATGTAGTATGTATGTAGTATGTATGTAGCATGCAGTATGTATGTAGTATGTATGTAGTATATATGTAGTATGTATGTAGCAAGCATGTAGTATGTATGTAGCAGGTATGTAGTATGTATGTAGTATGTAGCATGTAGTATGTATGTAGTATTTTTTTTTTTTTTTTTTTAACATTTAACACATTAGCCGGATGATGGGACTACTACTGTCCCATCATTGGCTAATGTGTCAATCACTGTCATGGTAGCAGGCATCGCCCGATGGGACTTGTAGTCCCATCGGACGATGCTTGCACAGACCCCCGGACATCAGCACAGCCCCCCGGCAGGCCGGCACAGCCCCCCGGCAGGCCGGTACAGACCCCCACAGGGTGCACAGACCACCGGCAGGCCGGCACAGCCCCCCGGCAGGCCGGTACAGACCCCGGGCAGTCCACACAGCCCCCCGGCAGGCCGGCACAGCCCCCCGGCAGGCCGGCAGAGACCCCCGGAAGGCCCGAAATGACGGCGCATCATGATGCGCACACACCGCGCATCATGATGACGTCAGGCCGTCAATCAACTGAACTTCCGATTCCGATGCCGAATTCCGATATTGAAAAAATATCGGAAGTCGGTATCGGAATTCCGATACTTGCGGTATCGGAATGCTCAACACTAATTATAGGCAATTCGTTCCTCATTTTTCCACCATAACCAAGCCCATCTCTGCTCTCGTGCGCAAAGGAGCCAATCCCCGCCTCTGGCCTCCCGAGGCAGAAGACGCCTTTCAAACTCTGAAGAGAGAATTCGCTACAGCGCCCGTTCTCCACCGTCCTGATGCCGAGAGACCCTTCATTCTCGAGGTCGACGCATCCTCCGTGGGAGCGGGGGCGGTTCTCCTGCAAAGAACCTCCTCTGGCCGGACTGTCACCTGTGGGTTCTTTTCTAAAGCCTTTTCTCCCCCCGAACGCAATTACTCCATTGGGGACAAGGAACTACTGGCAATCAAACTGGCTTTAGAGGAATGGCGTTACCTTCTCGAAGGAGCTGTCCATCCCTTTACGATATTTACCGACCACAAGAATTTGGCCTATGTTCAGTCTGCCCAAAGGCTCAATCCCCGGCAAGCCCGATGGTCCCTATTTTTTGGACGCTTTGATTTCGAGCTCCGCTTTCGTCCGGGTAATAAGAACATCATAGCTGATGCCCTATCAAGATCATTTCTCCCGACCGATAAAGAGGAGAGCCCCGCTCACATCATCGATCCAGCAAAAATCGTCACCCTAGCCCCTCTAAGTTTGGTCAACCCACCACCAGGCAAGACCTTGGTATTGGACCATGACAGAGTAAGGGTTCTGCACTGGGGACACTCTTCTAAGTTCGCCGGGCATGTCGGAGCCAAGAGGACTCTATCCCTCATCTCCCGCCATTATTGGTGGCCTTCAATCCGCCAGGACGTCCTGGAATTTACCGCTTCTTGCTCATCCTGCGCCTGGAATAAGATTCCACGACAGCTACCCTCTGGTCTCTTACATCCTTTGCCGGTTCCATCAGTTCCCTGGAGCCACATCGCCATGGATTTCGTCACGGATCTACCTCCATCTTCCGGCTGCTCTGTCATTTTGGTGGTGGTAGACCGTTTTTCCAAAATGGCTCATTTCATCCCGCTACCTGGTCTGCCTTCTGCGCCCGAGTTGGCGAAGATCTTCGTGCATCATGATTTCCGACTTCATGGTTTTCCCCAGCACATCGTGTCTGACCGTGGTGTTCAATCCACCTCTCGTTTCTGGAGAGCTCTCTCTAGCTCAATGGGGGTAGTCCTGGATTTCTCCTCCGCCTATCATCCACAATCCAACGGCCAAGTGGAGCGGATCAATCAGGTGTTAACCACTTATCTTCGACATTTTTCTAATGCACACCAAAGTAACTGGGTCTCACTGCTTCCCTGGGCGGAATTTGCTCACAACAATCACCCCAACGAGTCCTCTTCCAAATCTCCCTTTTTCGTAGGTTTTGGGCAGCATCCGGGCATTCCCCTTCCCGTGTCCCCCACCTCGGGCGTGCCGGCGGCGGACTCCTTGTCCTCAGAATTCTCTAAAATTTGGGAGGAGACTAAAAGGTCCCTTGAGAGAGCTAGCGATCGGATGAAAAGATACGCCGACAAGAGGCGCCTGGACACCCCTCCTTATCATCCAGGCGATAAGGTCTGGCTGTCCTCGCGCTTCCTCCGACTTAAAATCCCCTCTTATAAGTTAGGTCCACGTTACGTTGGCCCCTTTGAGGTTTTGGCTCGCATCAATGATGTAACCTATAAACTAAAATTGCCTGCCTCTCTGCGGATCCCCAACACTTTCCATGTCTCGCTTCTCAATCCCACAGTGTTTAATCGCTTTCAGCCAGCCTCGTCCCACGCTCCGCAACCTAGCTCCGCTGGGGACGTCTTTGATGTCAGGGACATCCTGGCAAAGAGGACCATCCGAGGTAGAACCTTCTTTCTGGTAGATTGGGAAGGATTCGGTCCTGAGGAAAGGTCATGGGAGCCCCGGGAGAACATCAATGCTCCTCATATCATGAGAAGGTTTCTATCCCGCCTGAAGAAGGAGGGGAGTAAGAGAGGGGGTACTATTACGTGCCCCGATGCTCACCTGGGGTCCCCCTCCTCCCGGTGCATCCCTCCTTCATCCTCGCGCCGTGCCCTGTCTGGCTTTGCAGGGTCACGGCGCGTCAGAGGCACGCACATGCGCACTCGCTCGTTTCTGACCGCGGGGCATCCTGGGAGCACGTGACCCGGTGGCTCCTCCCCAACATGGCGGCGCCCACCGGGTATTTCTGTCTCGCGTCTTGAATGGTAAGACGCCTGTTTGTCTTTCTCTGTGGCGCTTAGCGTTCCTGCGCAGCGTCGCCCCGACTCTCAGGTCCCCCCTCTCTCCTAGTCTGCGCTCTGCTCTCCGCTCCATAGCCCCATCTGTACCCCCTCTCAGCTCCCTCTGCTGTCTCTGTGCCTGACCCTCGCCGGGTCCTTCCCTTCTGCTATCGGTAGCCCCTTAGCTAGGGTTCCGTCTGTACCCCTAGGTCAGTTGCCCCTAACCTTCCTTCCTTCTTTCTTCCAGCGTTCCTGCCCTGGCTCCATCCTGATCGGTCCTGGTTCCCTACGTTCTGTTTCCTCCTGCTCCGGGTCTACTCTAGTCAGTATCCTTTGGCCTTTCCCTCTGTACACTCCCTGGGTCGTCCCTTTGGTTCCGGCTGTCGTGGTCTCACCCCCCTTGGGCCTGCCCCTAACACTCCCTGTATAGGGGGTGGTCATCACCTGGGCCGCTCGCCCTCGGGGGCTCTGGAGCCACGACCCAGAGGGTCCACTCTCTGGTTCCTACTTAGAACCGTAACAGTTATATCAACGAAAGACTGATTCTAGGCCATCAGAAAGAACACCAACTCCATCACCATCATCAACCCTCTCTGTCCGCCCTGTCCACCGCTACTTCCACCATATGCAGCTCTCAAGTCCAGCTCACCCTCCCAGACACTATGAGTAGGTCAAGAAAGTACTCAGTCTCTCATCCGCGTACACTGGGTTTGAACGCCCACATTGCCAAACTAATCTCGTTTGAGATGATGCCCTTTCGGTTGGTGGAAAGCACAGCTTTCCGCGAACTCATGGCCTATGCAGTACCACGCTATGACCTACCCAGTCGCCACTTCTTCTCTCGCAAAGCCATCCCAGCCCTCCACCATCATGTGAAAGACCGCATTGTCCATGCACTCAAGCAGTCAGTGAGCGGAAAGGTGCACCTCACAACTGATGCATGGTCCAGTCGGCATGGCCAGGGCCGTTACGTGTCCATCACTGCGCACTGGGTTAATGTGGTGGATGCAGGGTCCACAGGGGACAGCGGTGGTGGGACAGTGCTGCCTAGCCCACGGTATAGGAAACAGTTGGCTGTAGGCGTTCGACCCTCCTCCTCCTCCTCCTCCAGAAGCGAAAGCTCGTCCACAGAGCGCAGTTGTACGAGCACTCCATCTGCAGCTGCCACTGTTGCAAACGATGTGTCCCCCTATCGAGCAGCTAGTGGAAAGCGTCAGCAGGCTGTGTTGCAGATGATGTGTTTGGGCGACAGACACACCGCCGAGGTGCTGGCCGAGTACTTGAAGCGACAAACTGAGTCATGGCTGGGCAGGCAAGGTAGTTAGTGATAACGGCCGTAATTTTGTGGCAGCCATAGCCCTTTCAAAACTCAGCCACATACCTTGCTTGGCTCACACCTTGAACCTGGTGGTGCAGTGGTTCCTCAAAAATTATCCGGAGTTAACAGCCCTGCTCCAGAAGGTGCGAAGACTGTGCGCGCACATCCGCCGGTCGCCTGTACACTCGGTTCGTATGCAGAAGCTGCAGCGATTGCTCCACCTTCCCAACCACCACCTCATTATCGACATTGCAACAAGGTGGAACTCCACCCTGCACATGGTGGAGCGGCTGTGCGAGCAGAGGCAGGCCATAATGCATTTGTGGGAGGATACACGGCCAGGCACTTTGAGACCAGACATGGAGTTGACAGGCGTGCAGTGGTCGAAACTGAAAGACCTTTGTAAAGTCCTTCAGTGTTTTGAGGAATGCACACGGCTGGTAAGCGCAGACGACGCCATCCTAAGCATGAGCATCCCACTTATGCGTCTGCTCATGCAAACTTTGACGCACCTTAAGGAGCAGGCGTCTGCAGCCAATGTTGATGAGGAGGAAGAGGAGGAGGGAATCCTTGATGACATTCAGCCATTGTCTGCTCAGGGACCTCTCCTGGACGAGGTGGAGGAAGAAGAGGAGGAGGAGGAGGAGGATGATGGGGATGATTACTTAGGGGAGGAGGATGCATCTCGTGGGGCAAGTGAAAATGTTGGCGTGGCAAGGTCTGGTACAGGGTTTGTGCGTGACTGGAGGGATGTGGATTTGCCAGAAAGTGCTCCTCCACCCAGCATTCGCAGTGCATCATTGACACCGGGAACATTGGCCCACATGTCAGATTATGCCTTGCGGATCCTAAAAAGGGACCCCTGCATTGCCAAAATGATGAACGATGACGACTACTGGTTGGCCAGCATCCTGGATCCACGCTATAAAGGCAAATTACAAAACATCATGCCACAGGAGAACCTTGACCTAATATTGGCTAATAAACAAGCAACTCTGGTAAATCGGTTGCTTGAGGCATTCCCAGCACACAGCAGCGGTGATGGTTCTCACACGAGCCGTACGGGCCGGGGGCAGCTTGGCAGAGGTGTTCGTGGTGTCCCCCTCTTGTGGCCTTCCAACTTTGAAATTTACTGTTCAATTTTGAATTAATTCATATATGAATTAAATGGAAAAGCAACGATTTATCTGGCGAGTTATTTGAATGTTCGGCCTACATCCACCTGTCTGACAGACGGTATTCTAGTGGCTTGTAGCAGCAGCAGCAGCAGCAGCAGCTAGGTGCGATGCTTGCCTGCAGTAAATAGGATGTGTTCCATCCATGGAACACTGTGATAGGAATCATGCCATTCATAGAACACAATGCTTGGATGTGTTCTATTCCTGGAACAATGG
The DNA here is from genome assembly GCF_039654945.1 of Dendrobates tinctorius. Taxonomy (NCBI): domain Eukaryota; kingdom Metazoa; phylum Chordata; class Amphibia; order Anura; family Dendrobatidae; genus Dendrobates; species Dendrobates tinctorius. The sequence continues at coordinate 1,219,025 of NW_027361855.1, read as the reverse complement.
GACCACGTGTCACAATGGGCAGCCCACAGTCTGTAGCAGCTGCGCAGTAGTAGTCAGCTTCAGTCTGCTGAGGGAGCCTCAGCAGACAGGTGGGCGATGCTCGCCAGGGAGATGGAAAAAGAGCTTGCTCACTTCACTCCACGCATCATTTCAGTATCTGCAGTACCTCTGAGAATGGTGCACTCACTCTCTTAAGCGGTTTCCAAAGACAAATTGAAATGAAATCGGGATACACAAGTAGTGTTTTCAAAGCATGATTTGAATGCTTTTTTCAAATGTCGTTGCTCTGTAATAAGTTTTTCTTGGTCCAAGTTGCACATTTCCAATTCCTTAGCCTTGATTTAACTTGACCAACTCTTCTACTACTACTACTACTACTACTAGTCTTATTTACCTCTATATGGGAGGCATTGCACTGTATTCAATCTGTCAGTAAAATAATGATCTATCTTGGCCTTTGCTGCTTGGTAGGTACAGGTGTGACAAGCTGCAGTAATGTGTTTGTCTTTGGATAGCTACATTTCTGCACACCCACCTTCTACAAGGCCTGCAGCCCCTTCCCCTCAGTACTTCCCCAGTCTTAATTCAAGCATTCAATTCCTACCACATCCCTCATGCAATGATATGTCTATTCATTTTTGAAACATTGTCCCCCTCTTGTGGCCTTCCAACTTTGAAATTTACTGTTCAATTTTGAATTAATTCATATATGAATTAAATGGAAAAGCAACGATTTATCTGGCGAGTTATTTGAATGTTCGGCCTACGTCCACCTGTCTGACAGACGGTATTCTAGTGGCTTGTAGCAGTAGCAGTAGCAGCAGCAGCAGCTAGGTGCGCTGCTTGCCTGCAGTAAATAGGATGTGTTCCATCCATGGAACACTGTGATAGGAATCATGCCATTCATAGAACACAATGCTTGGAGGTGTTCTATTCCTGGAACAATGGGACCACGTGTCACAATGGGACCACGTGTCACAATGGGCAGCCCACAGTATGTAGCAGCTGCGCAGTAGTAGTCAGCTTCAGTCTGCTGAGGGAGCCTCAGCAGACAGGTGGGCGATTCTCGCCAGGGAGATGGAAAAAGAGCTTGCTCACTTCACTCCACGCATCATTTCAGTATCTGCAGTTCCTCTGAGAATGGTGCACTCAATCTCTTAAAGGGAAGGTGCCGCAATTTTATATAATTTGCAAAAAAATAGTAAGTTACAAAACATGTTGTTTCAGCAAATGTTGTACTAACCAGGATTTATGGTTTGTTTGTAATAATGTTTTCATGTAGCCACTGGGCGCTGACATCTTGATTTGCAGATCTGTGGAGGACTTATACAGTCTGCAAATATGGCCGTCCCTGCACATAGGAAACTGCGGTCGGCTTCCGACCGCACATTGCAGCCTCAGTAGCAGAGAACTGGGCACGCCCCTGTGGGCTGCACCATTCACTGCTGTAGGTGTGGCTGGGCGCCATTTTACTGTAGCCCAGTGCTATCTGCTGAGCTCCACTTACCCTCTATCACAGGACCACTTGTGGCATAACGGGTCCTGTGTTGTGAGGAGAGGCTGAAGAAAAGGAGAAGGTGGTCAGCAGAGGAGAGATGCGCTCACTGGAGCCGGAGGATGGAGAGTGGTGAGTGCGGGTGACTTTCATCTATGCTCCTCTGTACTGCTTACTCCAGGCTCAGCCCTGTGCTTCCTGCTCCAGCGTCCTCCTGCTCTGTCTCCGCCTCCTCACTCACAGCCCCAGTGATCTCCGGTAATCTGACACCTTTGCTTTTATGGCTCTCTGAGGAGGACAGTGACTTATACAGCCCATAGTCTTGTGTATAATTGGGGGGGGCTGGAAGTTTCACCAGTGTGGGCATATCTGTAATACTGTCTGCTGAGCCGTGTATCTAATCCTCTCCTGTGTGATACTGCCTGCTGAGCCGTGCAGAAAATTTAAAACATTCATTATTCAATAGGGCCCAAAATATCAAAAACCAGCGGTTTGAATGAACACACATTTCTTGGTAGAATCATGCAGTACTGAAATTTTTTATGTTTTTCTACTCCTCTCATGAGCCCAAACAAGTCTATAAAGCATGAGCTTGCAACTACTTTACTTTTGGAGAAAATTCAAAACATTCATTATTCAATAGAACCCAATAGCAAAAATCAGCGTTTTGAATGAAGAATCACATTTCTTGGTAGAATCATGCAGGACTGAAATTTTTGATGGTTTTTTACTCCTGTCAACAGCCCAAACAAGTTTCTAAAAGGATGAGTTTGCAACTACTTTACTTTTGGAGAAAATTCAAAACATTCATTATTCAATAGGGCCCAAACTATCAAAAACCAGCGGTTTGAATGAACACTCACATTTCTTGGTAGAATCGTGCAGGACTGAAATTTTTGATGTTTTTCTACTCCTCTCATGAGCCCAAACAAGTCTCTAAAAGGATGAGTTTGCAACTACTTTACTTTTGGAGAAAATTCAAAACATTCATTATTCAATAGAGCCCAATAGCAAAAATCAGGTTTTGAATGAAGAATCACATTTCTTGGTAGAATCATGCAGGATTTAAATTTTTGATTCTATTTTACTCCTCTCAACAGCCCAAACAAGTTTCTAAAAGGATGAGTTTGCAACTACTTTACTTTTGGAGAAAATTCAAAACATTCATTATTCAATAGGGCCCAAAATATCAAAAACCAGCGGTTTGAATGAACACTCACCTTTCTTGGTAGAATCGTGCAGGACTGAAATTTTTGATGTTTTTCTACTCCTCTCATGAGCCCAAACAAGTCTCTAAAAGCATGAGTTTGCAACTACTTTACTTTTGGAGAAAATTCAAAACATTCATTATTCAATAGAGCCCAATAGCAAAAATCAGGTTTTGATTGAAGAATCACATTTCTTGGTAGAATCATGCAGGCTTGAAATTTTTGATGGTTTTTTACTCCTCTCAACAGCCCAAACAAGTTTCTAAAAGGATGAGTTTGCAACTACTTTACTTTTGGAGAAAATTCAAAACATTCATTATTCAATAGGGCCCAAAATATCAAAAACCAGCGGTTTGAATGAACACACATTTCTTGGTAGAATCATGCAGGACTGAAATTTTTGATGTTTTTCTACTCCTCTCATGAGCCCAAACAAGTCTCTAAAAGCATGAGCTTGCAACTACTTTACTTTTGGAGAAAATTCAAAACATTCATTATTCAATAGGGCCCAAAATATCAAAAACCAGCGGTTTGAATGAACACTCACATTTCTTGGTAGAATCGTGCAGGACTGAAATTTTTCATGTTTTTCTACTCCTCTCATGAGCACAAACAAGTCTCTAAAAGGATGAGTTTGCAACTACTTTACTTTTGGAGAAAATTCAAAACATTCATTATTCAATAGAGCCCAAAAGCAAAAATCAGGTTTTGAATGAAGAATCACATTTCTTGGTAGAATCATGCAGGATTGAAATTTTTGATGGTTTTTTACTCCTCTCAACAGCCCAAACAAGTTTCTAAAAGGATGAGTTTGCAACTACTTTACTTTTCGAGAAAATTCAAAACATTCATTATTCAATAGGGCCCAAATATGAATTAATTCAAAATTGAACAGTAAATTTCAAAGTTGGAAGGCCACAAGAGGGAGACAATGTTTCAAAAATGAAACGACATATCATTGCATGAGGGATGTGGTAGGAATTGAATGCTTGAATTTAGACTGGGGAAGTACTGAGGGGAAGGGGCTGCAGGCCTTGTAGCAGGTGGGTGTGCAGAAATGTATCTATCCAAAGCCAAACACATTACTGCAGATTGTCACACCTGTACCTACCAAGCAGCAAAGGCCAAGATAGATCGTTATTTTACTGACAGATTGAATACAGTGCAATGCCTCCCATATAGAGGTGAATAAGAGTAGTAGTAGTAGTAGAAGAGTTGGTCAAGTTAAATCAAGGCTAAGGAATTGGAAATGTGCAACTTGGACCAAGAAAAACTAATTACAGAGCAACGACATTTGAAAAAAGCATTCAAATCATGCTTTGAAAACACTACTTGTGTATCCCGATTTCAATTCAACCTGTCTTTGGAAACCGCTTAAGAGAGTGAGTGCACCATTCTCAGAGGAACTGCAGATACTGAAATGATGCGTGGAGTGAAGTGAGCAAGCTCTTTTTCCATCTCCCTGGTGAACATCGCCCACCTGTATGCTGAGGCTCCCTCAGCAGACTGAAGCTGACTACTACTGCGCAGCTGCTACAGACTGTGGGCTGCCCATTGTGACACGTGGTCCCATTGTGACACGTGGTCCCATTGTTCCAGGAATAGAACACATCCAAGCATTGTGTTCTATGAAAGGCATGATTCCTATCACAGTGTTCCATGGATGGAACATATCCTATTTACTGCAGGCAAGCAGCGCACCTAGCTGCTGCTGCTGCTGCTGCTACAAGCCACTAGAATACCGTCTGTCAGACAGGTGGACGTAGGCCGAACATTCAAATAACTCGCCAGATAAATCGTTGCTTTTCCATTTAATTCATATATGAATTAATTCAAAATTGAACAGTAAATTTCAAAGTTGGAAGGCCACAAGAGGGGGACAATGTTTCAAAAATGAAACGACATATCATTGCATGAGGGATGTGGTAGGAATTGAATGCTTGAATTAAGACTGGGGAAGTACTGAGGGGAAGGGGCTGCAGGCCTTGTAGCAGTTGGCTGTGCAGAAATGTAGCTATCCAAAGCCAAACACATTACGGCAGCTTGTCACACCTGTACCTACCAAGCAGCAAAGGCCAAGATAGATCGTTATTTTACTGACAGATTGAATACAGTGCAATGCCTCCCATATAGAGGTGAATAAGAGTAGTAGTAGTAGTAGAAGAGTTAGTCAAGTTAAATCAAGGCTAAGGAATTGGAAATGTGCAACTTGGGCCAAGAAAAACTAAATGTCAGACACACCGCACTGCACTTGCTCATAGAGCCAGTGCGTGTGTCCTGAGTACAGAAGCAGTGCTAAAAGATACCTGTGGAGCAGGGCAGCAGAGGTAACCATGCGTGCTTCAGGCTAATAGTGTCAGGGTCCAGTCAGTGCTGGAAAGTAAAGATGCATAGGACCTGTGGACACTGAAACTGAATAGTCTGCACGGGACCTATGGTCATGTGACTGCAAGGGGGCGGGGCTTAGCATCCTGTATTCAGATAGGACAGGACACCATACAACAACTCAGAGTCAGGCAAAACAGAGGTCACACACAGTACGGGCGAACGAGGTACAGGAGGGACGAACAGACGGGTAGTCAGACAGAGCCAAAGGTCATACACAAGAGGGCGACGTGGTACCAAGGGGACGAGCAGAGAGGAGTCAGGTCACAAGCAGAGAGTCATACACGAGAGGTAGCGCAGTACAAGAGGGTCATGCAAAACTCGTAACAGGGACAGAACCAGATCACAACCGAACAAACAAGCAAGATATCAGGCACAAGGCACACGTATACAAGAGGTCACTTAACTCAGCCGAGGGCAGGAGTATAACTGACACCGGACCCAGGTCCAGTGAGCACTAAATAGCCTCCTGCTGCCAGAGAGAGGCAGCACAATTAACCCCTAGTCTAACCAGGACGGGTCAAAGCGAAATCCCGTCCTGGATCATGACAGTACCCTCCTCTCAATGGGGGGCCACCGAACCCCCAGGTCTCTCAGGGTACTTGGCGTGAAAGGCTCGGATCAACCGATCCGCATGAACTGATCGAGCAGGAACCCACGAGCGTTCCTCTGGACCGTAGCCCTTCCAATGTATCAAATACTGAAGGGCGCGACGGACCAACCTGGAGTCGACAATTCGTTCCACCTCGTACTCAGCCTGCCCATCTACCAGAACCGGTGTCGGGGAAGATGATGATCCCTCCCCACTGGACCTCACAGGTTTCAAAAGGGCCTTATGGAAAACATTTGGGATCCGCAGAGATGGCGGGAGCTGCAACCAAAAAGCCACCGGGTTAACTGCTTCGGTAATTACATAGGGACCTATAAACTTGGGTCCAAGCTTCGCAGAGGGGACCTTGAGCCTTATATTTTTGGTGGATAACCATACCTTATCCCCGACCTAAAACACTGGACCCACGGATCGTTTTTTGTCCGCAAAAAATTTAAATTTGTCCTGGGCCTTCGTAATGTTATTCTGGACCTCCCGCCATACCTCCCCCAACCGCTGGATCGACTCGTCCACCCCAGGACACCCAGAATTCAAGCGGGAAAATTCTCCAAAATGAGGATGAAACCCATAATTGCAAAAAAAAGGAGATGTACCCGTAGACTGGTTAGTGCGGTTGTTAAAAGCAAACTCAGCCAATGGTAACACAGAACACCAATCATCCTGTCGGGCTGAGGTCAAACAACGCAGAATTTGCTCCAGAGACTGATTGGTCCGCTCAGTCTGCCCATTAGTCTCTGGATGGTAGGCGGATGAAAAGGACAGACTAATACCCAACCTCCTACAAAAAGCTCTCCAAATTCTGGACACAAATTGCACTCCCCTATCAGACACCACATGCTCCACAAACAATCTGGACAATGTTTCCGCATTAGGTAGAGCTGCCAAAGGTACAAAATGTGCCTGCTTACTAAACCTGTCCACTATGACCCAGACCACGGTATTACCCTTGGAAGGGGGAAGGTTGGTGATGAAATCCATGGACAGATGAGTCCATGGTCTCTCAGGAATTGGCAGTGGTACCAATTCCCCGGCCGGCTGGTTATGGGGAGTTTTCGCACGGGCACAAACCTCACACGCAGACACATACTCCCCAACATCAGAGGCTAAAGAAGACCACCAGAACATTCTAGCAATGGCCTTCCGGGTCGCTGAGATCCCTGGATGTCCACCCAGAACTGAGTCATGGAACTCCTGGAGGACCTTGAGACGAAACTGAGCTGGCACATAAAGTTTATCCACCGGCTTAGCTGGAGGTGCAAGAGCCTGGGCTTCTCGAATCTCTCGTTCCAACACATTAGAAATCTCTGCCACCACCACCCCAGGCTGAAGAATGGAGGATGGAGGTTCCGGGGGGGGACACCGGATCTAGACTGCGTGACAACGCATCCGCTCTGATATTCTTGGATCCTGGTCGGAAAGTGATCGAGAAGTTGAATCGAGAAAAAAAAAGTGACCATCTAGCCTGTCTGGGAGTCAACCTTTTAGCAGACTCGATGTAAGCTAGGTTTTTTTGGTCCGTGATTACCGTTATAGGATGGACAGCCCCCTCCAAAAAATGCCTCCATTCTGCAAAAGCCAATTTTACGGCCAGAAGTTCCCGATTCCCCACATCATAGTTTCTCTCTGCCGGAGAGAACTTCTTTGAGAAAAAGGCGCAAGGTCTTAAATTGGTCAAAGTGGCGGGTCCCTGGGACAATACCGCCCCCACCCCCACCTCTGAGGCGTCTACCTCAACAATAAATGGTTCAGAGGGGTCCGGTTGGATAAGAACCGGGGCCGACATGAAACATTTTTTCAAAAACTGAAATGCCGCTACCGCTGCGGTTGACCAATTCTTGATATCGGCCCCCTTTTGAGTCATGTCTGTGAGGGGTTTAACCACCTGTGAGAACCCCCTTATAAATTTCCGATAATAATTAGCGAACCCTAGGAAACGTTGCAGACCCTTCAAATCACACGGTTGAACCCACTCGAGAATGGCCTGCACCTTATTAGGATCCATGCGATACCCTTCAGCAGACACGATGAACCCCAGAAAGGACAGTTCCTGAACAAAAAATAAACATTTTTCAAGTTTAGCAAACAGACAGTTCTCCCTGAGCCTTTGGAGAACTGCCCGAACATGACCAATGTGAGTCTGTTTATCAGGCGAGTAGATTAAAATGTCATCCAAATACACCACCATAAAACGTCCAATCAAATCGGAGAACACATGATTTATGAAATTTTGGAAGACCGCTGGAGCGTTGGTCAGGCCGAAGGGCATGACCAAATTTTCAAACAACCCTTCAGTAGTGAGAAAGGCGGTCTTCCATTCATCTCCATCCCGGACTCGGATAAGGTTATACGCTCCCCGTAGGTCTAATTTCGAAAACCACTTAGCTCCGGACAACTGATTGTATAAATCAGGAATAAGTGGAAGGGGATAAGTATTCCTCACAGTTATTTTATTTAACTCACGACAATCGAGGCATGGGCGCAAACCGTCTTTTTTTTTTTACAAAAAAGAACCCTGCCGCCACAGGAGAAACAGAAGGACGAATATGTCCCTTACGGAGGCTCTCAGAAATATATTCCTTCATCGCAGCCCGTTCCGGACCCGAGAGGTTATACAGGCGGGCTTTGGGCAATTTAGCACCTGGAACCAGGTCAATGGCACAATCAAATGGGCGGTGTGGTGGTAAAACCTCAGCCTCTTTTTCGGAGAAAACGTCAGTATAATCTATCAGGCACTCCGGAATGCCTTCTAGACCCACGGACGACACAGACACAGAAACAAGACATTTCTCAGAGCAATAGGGACCCCATTTAACAATATCCCGAGATTCCCAATTAATCACAGGATTATGCAGCTGTAACCAGGGGAACCCCAACACCAGTCCCGCAGGCAGGTTGTTCATTACAAAACATGAAATACGTTCCTGATGTAAGGAACTCACTTTAAGGAGAAACTCTTCAGTACAAAACACAATGTCATTCTTACCCAGTGGTGTTTTGTCAATAGCAACAAGGTGAATCGGAGTCTCCAACCTAACTGTCCCTAACTTACACCTGGCCACCAAGTCAGAGTCAATAAAGTTCAATGATGAACCGCAATCCACGAAGGCAGTTGTGGATGTGGAGACACCCCCACAACAAAGTTCCACTTGGAATGACATTTTAGAAAATGCAGAAAAGGGTACCTGAGAGCCTGGGCGACCTCCACGATAATCACCCGGGCTCAGTCGTTTGTTGGTTAGTGGCCGGGAGGGGCAATCCTTTTTCCCATGTCCAGACTCGCCACTGTGAACACAGCATTTTCTCACGTGCCGTTGCCTCCTTTCTTCCTCCTTACGGTTGATGGTTCCCATCGCCGTGATTTTCAGTGAAGAACTGGCTCCCCTTCCTTGGGAGAACAATGATGTCTCGGTTTGTATCACTCCCCTTGCCCGTAACCTGCGATCCATTCGGACGGCCTGTGTCATAGCTTCCTCCAGGGCATCAGGTGGGGGGTGGAGAGCCAAGGCATCTTTCAGATGCTCAGACAGGCCTCTGCGGAACAACCCCCGGAGAGCGGCGTCGTTCCAGCAGACCTCAGCAGCCCAGCGTCTGAACTCTGAGCAAAACCACTCGGCTGAGTGTTTCCCCTGGCAAACATTCATCAGCCTGTCCTCAGCCATACGCACCCGATCAGGCTCATCATAAATATGCCCCAGGGCCTCAAAAAATGCATCCACAGTCATACGCTCAGGGGCCGTGGTAGGAAGGGAGAAAGCCCAAGCTTGGGGGGCTCCCCTTAACAGAGACATAATGACCCCCACTCTCTGACTTTCATCCCCAGAAGAGTGTGGTCTTAAGGAAAAAAAAAAGCTTACAGCCCTCCTTGAAAACTCTGAAGTCATTTTTATCTCCAGAAAAGGTATCTGGTAACTTCACTGGAGACACAAGGAAATTAATGTAACATCCCGAGCCCCCCATGAAAGAACCCCCTGCACAGTGTCGGCGATCAGCTGCTGAGACTGAGCCAGGACTCTTTGTTCTCCAAAGAGTTTCTGAGACATCTGCGTCAGATGCTTAACCTGCTCAGAAAGAGCGTGCACAGGATCCATCACACACACAGGTGAATGGGAGCAGAGAAAAAAAAAAATGGTATGGGTCAGTTATAATGTCAGAGACACCGCACTGCACTTGCTCATAGAGCCAGTGCGTGTGTCCTGAGTACAGAAGCAGTGCTAAAAGATACCTGTGGAGCAGGGCAGCAGAGGTGACCATGCGTGCTTCAGGCTAATAGTGTCAGGGTCCAGTCAGTGCTGGAAAGTAAAGATGCATAGGACCTGCGGACACTGAAACTGAATAGTCTGCACGGGACCTATGGTCATGTGACTGCAAGGGGGCGGGGCTTAGCGTCCTGTATTCAGATAGGACAGGACACCATACAACAACTCAGAGTCAGGCAAAACAGAGGTCATACACAGTACGGGCGAACGAGGTACAGGAGGGACGAACAGACGGGTAGTCAGACAGAGCCAAAGGTCATACACAAGAGGGCGACGTGGTACCAAGGGGACGAGCAGAGAGGAGTCGGGTCACAAGCAGAGAGTCATACACGAGAGGTAGCGCAGTACAAGAGGGTCAGGCAGAACTCGTAACAGGGACAGAACCAGATCACAACCGAACAAACAAGCAAGATATCAGGCACAAGGCACACGTATACAAGAGGTCACTTAACTCAGCCGAGGGCAGGAGTATAACTGACACCGGACCCAGGTCCAGTGAGCACTAAATAGCCTCCTGCTGCCAGAGAGAGGCAGCACAATTAACCCCTAGTCTAACCAGGACGGGTCAAAGCGAAATCCCGTCCTGGATCATGACACTAATTACAGAGCAACGACATTTGAAAAAAGCATTCAAATCATGCTTTGAAAACACTACTTGTGTATCCCGATTTCAATTCAATCTGTCTTTGGAAACCGCTTAAGAGAGTGAGTGCACCATTCTCAGAGGAACTGCAGATACTGAAATGATGCGTGGAGTGAAGTGAGCAAGCTCTTTTTCCATCTCCCTGGCGAGCATCGCCCACCTGTCTGCTGAGGCTCCCTCAGCAGACTGAAGCTGACTACTACTGCGCAGATGCTACAGACTGTGGGCTGCCCATTGTGACACGTGGTCCCATTGTGACACGTGGTCCCATTGTTCCAGGAATAGAACACATCCAAGCATTGTGTTCTATGAATGGCATGATTCCTATCACAGTGTTCCATGGATGGAACACATCCTATTTACTGCAGGCAAGCAGCACACCTAGCTGCTGCTGCTGCTACAAGTCACTAGAATACCGTCTGTCAGACAGGTGGACGTAGGCCGAACATTCAAATAACTCGCCAGATAAATCGTTGCTTTTCCATTTAATTCATATATGAATTATTTCAAAATTGAACAGTAAATTTCAAAGTTGGAAGGCCACAAGAGGGGGACAATGTTTCAAAAATGAAACGACATATCATTGCATGAGGGATGTGGTAGGAATTGAATGCTTGAATTAACCCCTTCACCCCCAAGGGTGGTTTGCACGTTCATGACCGGGCCAATTTTTACAATTCTGACCACTGTACCTTTATGAGGTCATAACTCTGGAACGCTTCCATGGATCCCGGTGATTCTGACATTGTTTTCTCGTGACATATTGTACTTCATGTTAGTGGTAAAATTTCATTCAAATAACTTGCGTTTATTTGTGAGAAAAACGGAAATTTGGCAAAAATTTTGAAAATTTCGCAATTTTCCAACTTTGAATTTTTATGCCCTTAAATCACAGAGATACGGCACACAAAAAAACTTGATAACTAACATTTCCCACATGTTTACTTTACATCAGCACAATTTTGGAACCAAAATTGTTTTTTGTTAGGAAGTTATAAGGGTTAAAAGTTGACCAGCGATTTCTCATTTTTACAACACCATTTTATTTTTACGGACCACATCACATTTGAAGCCACTTTGAGGGGTCTATATGATAGAAAATACCCAAAAGTGACACCATTCTAAAAACTGCACCCCTTAAGGTGCTCAAAACCACATTCAAGAAGTTTATTAACCCTTTAGGTGCGTCACAGGAATTTTTTTGAATATTTAAAAAAAAATGAACATCTAACTTTTTTTCATAAAAAAAATACTTCAGGTTCAATTTTTTTTATTTTACCAAGGGTAACAGGAGAAATTGAACTGCAAAAGTTATTGTGCAATTTGTCCTGAGTACGCAGATACCTGATATGTGGGGGGGAACGACTGTTTCGGCGCATGGCAGAGCTCAGAATGGAAGGAGCGCCGTTTGACTTTTTCAATGCAAAATTGGCTGGAATTCAGATTGGACGCCATGTCACGTTTGGAGAGTCCCTGATGTACCTAAACAGTGGAAACCCCCTACAAGTGACCCCATTTTGGAAACTAGACCCCCCAAGGAACTTATCTAGATATGTGGTGAGAACTTTGAACCCACAAGGGCTTTACAGAAGTTTATAACGTACAGCGGTACAATTAAAAAATCATATTTTTTCCACAAAAATGATCTTTTCACCCCAATTTTTATTTTCCCAAGGGTAACAGGACCCTAAAAGTTATTGTGCAATTTGTCCTGAGTACGCTGATACCCCACATGTGGGGGTAAACCACTATTTGGGCGCATGGCAGAGCTCGGAAGGGAAGCAGCGCCATTTGACGTTTTTGGCTGGAATTGAGATCGGACACCATGTCGCGTTTGGAAAACTCCTGATGTACCAAAACAGTGTAACCCCCCCACAAATGACACCATTTTGGAAACTAGACCCCATAAGGAACTTATCTAGATGTTTGGTGAGAACTTTGAACCCCCATGGGCTTCACAGAAGTTTATAACATAAAGCCATACAATTAAAAAATCATATTTTTTCCACAAAAATGATCTTTTCACCCTCAATTCTTATTTTTCCAAGGGTAACAGGACCCTAAAAGTTATTATGCAATTTGTCCTGAGTACGCTGATACCCCACATGTGGGGGTAAACCACTATTTGGGCGCATGGCAGAGCTCGGAAGGGAAGCAGCGCCATTTGACGTTTTTGGCTGGAATTGAGATCGGACACCATGTCGCGTTTGGAAAACCCCTGATGTACCAAAACAGTGGAAACCCCCCACAAATGACACCATTTTGGAAACTAGACCCCATAAGGAACTTATCTAGATGTGTGGTGAGCACTTTGACCCCCCCAGTGCTTCACAGAAGTTTATAACACCCGGGCGTGAAAATAAAAAATTCGTATTTTTTCCACAAACATGATCTTTTAGTCACCATTTTTTTATTTTCCCAAGGGTACCAGGAGAAATTGGACCCCAAAAGTTGTTGTCCAATTTGTCCTGAGTATGCTGATACCCCATATGTGGGAGAAAACTACTGTATTTGCACACGTCGGGGCTCGGAAGGGAAGTAGTGACGTTTTGGAATGCAGACTTTGATGGAATGGTCTGCGGGTGTCATGTTGCCTTTGGAGAGCCCCTAATGTACCTAAACAGTGGAAACCCCCCACAAATGACCCCATTTTGAAAACTAGACCCACTAAGGAACGTATCTAGATGTGAGGTGAGCACTTTGAACCCCCAAGGGCTTCACAGAAGTTTATAATGCCAGGGCATGAAAATAAAAAAATCGTATTTTTTCCACAAACATGATCAATTAGTCCCCAATTTTTTTATTTTCCCAAGGGTAACAGGAGAAATTGGACCCCAAAAGTTGTTGTCCAATTTGTCCTGAGTACGCTGACACCCCATATGTGGGAGAAAACTACTGTATGGACACACGTCGGGGCTCGGAAGGGAAGCAGTGACGTTTTGGAATGCAGACTTTGATGGAATGGTCTGCGGGTGTCATGTGCGTTTGGAGAGCCCCTGATGTACCTAAACTATTGAAACTCCCCACAAGTGACCCCATTTTGGACACTAGACCCCCCACGGAACTTATCTAGATGTGTGGTGAGCACTTTGAACCCCAAGTGCTTCACAGAAGTTTATAACACTCGGACGTGAAAATAAAAAAATCATTTTTTTCCACAAAAATGATATTTTTGCCCCCAATTTTTTATTTTCCTAAGGGTAACAGGAGAAATTGGACCCCAAAAATTGTTTTGCAATTTGTCCTGAGTAGGCTGATACCCTACATGTGGGGGTAAAACACTGTTTGGGTGCATAAGGTCCCATTGTGACACGTGGTCCCATTGTTCCAGGAATAGAACACATCCATGCATTGTGTTCTATGAAAGGCATGATTCCTATCACAGTGTTCCATGGATGGAACATATCCTATTTACTGCAGGCAAGCAGCGCACCTAGCTGCTGCTGCTGCTGCTGCTACAAGCCACTAGAATACCGTCTGTCAGACAGGTGGATGTAGGCCGAACATTCAAATAACTCGCCAGATAAATCGTTGCTTTTCCATTTAATTCATATATGAATTAATTCAAAATTGAACAGTAAATTTCAAAGTTGGAAGGCCACAAGAGGGGGACAATGTTTCAAAAATGAAATGACATATTATTGCATGAGGGATGTGGTAGGAATTGAATGCTTGAATTAAGACTGGGGAAGTACTGAGGGGAAGGGGCTGCAGGCCTTGTACCAGTTGGCTGTGCAGAAATGTAGCTATCCAAAGCCAAACACATTACTGCAGCTTGTCACACCTGTACCTACCAAGAAGCAAAGGCCAAGATAGATCGTTATTTTACTGACAGATTGAATACAGTGCAATGCCTCCCATATAGAGGTGAATAAGAGTAGTAGTAGTAGTAGTAGTAGTAGTAGTAGTAGTAGAAGAGTTGGTCAAGTTAAATCAAGGCTAAGGAATTGGAAATGTGCAACTTGGGCCAAGAAAAACTAATTACAGAGCAACGACATTTGAAAAAAGCATTCAAATCATGCTTTGAAAACACTACTTGTGTATCCCGATTTCAATTCAATCTGTCTTTGGAAACCGCTTAAGAGAGTGAGTGCACCATTCTCAGAGGAACTGCAGATACTGAAATGAATCATGGAGTGAAGTGAGCAAGCTCTTTTTCCATCTCCCTGGCGAGCATCGCCCACCTGTATGCTGAGGCTCCCTCAGCAGACTGAAGCTGACTACTACTGCGCAGCTGCTACAGACTGTGGGCTGCCCATTGTGGCACGTGGTCCCATTGTGACACATGGTCCCATTGTTACAGGAATAGAACACATCCAAGCATTGTGTTCTATGAAAGGCATGATTCCTATCACAGTGTTCCATGGATTTAACATATCCTATTTACTGCAGGCAAGCAGCGCACCTAGCTGCTGCTGCTGCAACAAGCCACTAGAATACCGTCTGTCAGACAGGTGGATGTAGGCCGAACATTCAAATAAC
Organism: Dendrobates tinctorius; assembly: GCF_039654945.1. NCBI lineage: Eukaryota > Metazoa > Chordata > Amphibia > Anura > Dendrobatidae > Dendrobates > Dendrobates tinctorius. Next base: position 1,203,946 of record NW_027361855.1, on the reverse strand, counting down.
TCGCCAGATAAATCGTTGCTTTTCCATTTAATTCATATATGAATTAATTCAAAATTGAACTGTAAATTTCAAAGTTGGAAGGCCACAAGAGGGGGACAATATTTCAAAAATGAAACGACATATCATTGCATGAGGGATGTGGTAGGAATTGAATGCTTGAATTAAGACTGGGGAAGTACTGAGGGGAAGAAGCTGCAGGCCTTGTAGCAGTTGGCTGTGCAGAAATGTAGCTATCCAAAGCCAAACACATTACGGCAGCTTGTCACACCTGTACCTACCAAGCAGCAAAGGCCAAGATAGATCGTTATTTTACTGACAGATTGAATACAGTGCAATGCCTCCCATATAGAGGTGAATAAGAGTAGTAGTAGTAGCAGTAGTAGTAGAAGAGTTGGTCAAGTTGAATCAAGGATAAGGAATTGGAAATGTGCAACTTGGACCAAGAAAAACTAATTACAGAGCAACGACATTTGAAAAAAGCATTCAAATCATGCTTTGAAAACACTACTTGTGTATCCCGATTTCAATTCAATCTGTCTTTGGAAACCGCTTAAGAGAGTGAGTGCGCTATTCTCAGAGGAACTGCAGATACTGAAATGATGCGTGGAGTGAAGTGAGCAAGCTATTTTTCCATCTCCCTGGCGAGCATCGCCCACCTGTCTGCTGAGGCTCCCTCAGCAGACTGAAGCTGACTACTACTGCGCAGCTGCTACAGACTGTGGGCTGCTCATTGTGACACGTGGTCCCATTGTGACACGTGGTCCCATTGTTCCAGGAATAGAACACATCCAAGCATTGTGTTCTATGAATGGCATGATTCCTATCACAGTGTTCCATGGATGGAACACATCCTATTTACTGCAGGCAAGCAGCGCACCTAGCTGCTGCTGCTGCTGCTGCTTCAAGCCACTAGAATACAGTCTGTCAGACAGGTGGACGTAGGCCGAACCTTCAAATAACTCGCCAGATAAATCGTTGCTTTTCCATTTAATTCATATATTAATTAATTCAAAATTGAACAGTAAATTTCAAAGTTGGAAGGCCACAAGAGGGGGACAATATTTCAAAAATGAAACGACATATCATTGCATGAGGGATGTGGTAGGAATTGAATGCATGAATTAAGACTGGGGAAGTACTGAGGGGAAGGGGCTGCAGGCCTTGTAGCAGGTGGTTGTGCAGAAATGTAGCTATCCAAAGCCAAACATATTACTGCAGCTTGTCACACCTGTACCTACCAAGCAGCAAAGGAGAAGATAATAATAATAATAATAATCTTTATTTATATAGCGCCAACATATTCCGCAGCGCTTTACAGTTGAACAGTTTCAAACACAACAGTCATAAGTAACAACGTTAACAATACAATAATTAAAGCGAAATAAGACGACCCTGCTTGTGGAGCTTACAATCTACAATGAGGTGGGGGAGATACAAAGCATAGGTTTGTATTTACAATGATGTATTTACAATGACGGTCCAGCCATCTTCAGGGGGTGGGGGTTAGATGGAGATAGTGAATGGGCTACACACACACAAACATAACATGACTTTGATTACTGAATGTGATAGGCCGCTCTGAACAAATGCGTTTTGAGCGAGCGCCTAAAACTATGCAAATTGTGGATGATCCTTATATCTTGGGGTAGAGCATTCCAGAGGATTGGCGCAGCACGGGAGAAGTCTTGGAGTCGGGAGTGGGAGGTACGGATTAGGGCAGAGGTTAGTCGAAAGTCATTTGCAGAGCGCAGCGGTCGGTTAGGCCGATAGACAGAAATGAGGGAGGAGATGTAAGGGGGTGCCGCACTGTGGAGAGCTTTGTGGGTGAGAACATGTACTTTGAATTGTGCCCTGTAATGAATTGGCAGCCAGTGTAACGACTGGCGAAGAGCGGACGCGTCTGAGTAACGATTAGCCAGATGGACAACCCTGGCTGCTGCATTAAGGATAGACTGGAGAGGGGAGAGTCGAGTGAGAGGGAGGCCAATTAATAGAGCATTACAGTAGTCCAGGCGGGAGTGGATCAGGGCGACAGTGAGAGTTTTTGTTGTTTCCATGGTGAGAAAAGGGCGGATTCTAGAGATGTTCTTTAGGTGTAAGCGGCATGAGCGGGCTAGATCGTTATTTTACTGACAGATTGAATACAGTGCAATGCCTCCCATATAGAGGTGAATAAGAGTAGTAGTAGTAGAAGATTTGATCAAGTTAAATCAAGGCTAAGGAATTGGAAATGTGCAACTTGGACCAAGAAAAACTAATTACAGAGCAACGACATTTGAAAAAAGCATTCAAATCATGCTTTGAAAACACTACTTGTGTATCCCGATTTCAATTCAATCTGTCTTTGGAAACCGCTTAAGAGAGTGAGTGCACCATTCTCAGAGGAACTGCAGATACTGAAATGATGCGTGGAGTGAAGTGAGCAAGCTCTTTTTCCATCTCCCTGGCGAGCATCGCCCACCTGTCTGCTGAGGCTCCCTCAGCAGACTGCAGCTGACTACTACTGTGCAGCTGCTACAGACTGTGGGCGGCCCATTGTGACACGTGGTCCCATTGTGACACGTGGTCCCATTGTTCCAGGAATAGAACACATCCAAGCATTGTGTTCTATGAATGGCATGATTCCTATCACAGTGTTCCATGGATGGAACACATCCTATTTACTGCAGGCAAGCAGCGCACCTAGCTGCTGCTGCTGCTGCTACAAGCCACTAGAATACCGTCTGTCAGACAGGTGGACGTAGGCCGAACATTCAAATAACTCACCAGATAAATCGTTGCTTTTCCATTTAATTCATATATGAATTAATTCAAAATTGAACAGTAAATTTCAAAGTTGGAAGGCCACAAGAGGGGGACAATGTTTCAAAAATGAAACGACATATCATTGCATGAGGGATGTGGTAGGAATTGAATTCTTGAATTAAGACTGGGGAAGTACTGAGGGGAAGGGGCTGCAGGCCTTGTAGCAGGTGGGTGTGCAGAAATGTAGCTATCCAAAGCCAAAACACATTACTGCAGCTTGTCACACCTGTACCTACCAAGCAGCAAAGGCCAAGATAGATCGTTATTTTACTGACAGATTGAATACAGTGCAATGCCTCCCATATAGAGGTGAATAAGAGTAGTAGTAGTAGTAGTAGTAGTAGAAGAGTTGGTCAAGTTAAATCAAGGCTAAGGAATTGGAAATGTGCAACTTGGACCAAGAAAAACTAATTACAGAGCAACGACATTTGAAAAAAGCATTCAAATCATGCTTTGAAAACACTACTTGTGTATCCCGATTTCAATTCAATCTGTCTTTGGAAACCGCTTAAGAGAGTGAGTGCGCTATTCTCAGAGGAACTGCAGATACTGAAATGATGCGTGGAGTGAAGTGAGCAAGCTATTTTTCCATCTCCCTGGCGAGCATCGCCCACCTGTCTGCTGAGGCTCCCTCAGCAGACTGAAGCTGACTACTACTGCGCAGCTGCTACAGACTGTGGGCTGCTCATTGTGACACGTGGTCCCATTGTGACACGTGGTCCCATTGTTCCAGGAATAGAACACATCCAAGCATTGTGTTCTATGAATGGCATGATTCCTATCACAGTGTTCCATTGATGCAACACAACCTATTTACTGCAGGCAAGCAACGCACCTAGCAGCTGCTGCTGCTGCTACAAGCCACTAGAATACCGTCTGTCAGACAGGTGGACGTAGGCCGAACATTCAAATAACTCGCCAGATAAATCGTTGCTTTTCCATTTAATTCATATATGAATTAATTCAAAATTGAACAGTAAATTTCAAAGTTGGAAGGCCACAAGAGGGGGACAATGTTTCAAAAATGAAACGACACATCATTGCATGAGGGATGTGGTAGGAATTGAATGCTTGAATTAAGACTGGGGAAGTACTGAGGGGAAGGGGCTGCAGGCCTTGTAGCAGGTGGGTGTGCAGAAGTGTATCTATCCAAAGCCAAACACATTACTGCAGCTTGTCACACCTGTACCTACCAAGCAGCAAAGGCCAAGATAGATCGTTATTTTACTGACAGATTGAATACAGTGCAATGCCTCCCATATAGAGGTGAATAAGAGGAGTAGTAGTAGTAGTAGTAGTAGTAGAAGAGTTGGTCAAGTTAAGTCAAGGCTAAGGAATTTGAAATGTGCAACTTGGACCAAAAAAAACTAATTACAGAGCAACGACATTTGAAAAAAGCATTCAAATCATGCTTTGAAAACACTACTTGTGTATCCCGATTTCAATTCAATCTGTCTTTGGAAACCGCTTAAGAGAGTAAGTGCACCATTCTCAGAGGAACTGCAGATACTGAAATGATGCGTGGAGTGAAGTGAGCAAGCTATTTTTCCATCTCCCTGGCGAGCATCGCCCACCTGTCTGCTGAGGCTCCCTCAGCAGACTGAAGCTGACTACTACTGCGCAGCTGATACAGACTGTGGGTTGCCCATTGTGACACGTGGTCCCATTGTGACACGTGGTCCCATTGTTCCAGGAATAGAACACATCCAAGCATTGTGTTCTATGAATGTGACGTCTGCCTGCGGTCTGGACTGCAGCCAGACAGCACCCCGAGAAACACTGAGACCCTTTACCCCTATACAGGGATCTGGATTTATAGCAGAGCCCAGGAGGCGCTGTCTGAATAGGAGCAATGACCAGAGCAGGACGGTCGCCAGAAAGATGTTCCAATACAGGACACAGAGGCAATGATATCCGAGACTAAACCAGTCAGGCAGAAATGGTATAAAAACAGTAGACAGTAGCAGAGTCAGATTCCAGGTCGAAGCCAGAGTCATAAACCGGGAGGGAAGCAGAGGTACAGAATCGTTAGGCAAAAGCAGAGTCAGAATCCAGGCCAAAGTAAGAGTCATAAACCAGCAGGGCAGCAGAGGTACAAAGTCGTTAGGCAGAAGCAGAGTCAGAATCCAGGCCGAAGTCAGTGTCATAAACCAGGAGAGTCGCAGAGGTACAGAATCGTTAGGCAGAAGCAAAGTCAGAAGTCCAGGCAAAAGTCAGAGTCAGTAAAACAGCAATTCACACAGTAACACGCAGGGGAACCAAGAATATATCCGGCGGCCTGCAAGAGCAGTCCCAAGGTATTTGAGGGATCAGGTCATCCCTTACAGGCCCGTGGCCTGATGATGTCATCCGGACCGCCCCCAGGACCAGGCTGGATGGTAATGCACCAGCCCCTTCATGACTGACCGAGGAGCGAAGCCTGCGTCCAGCGGACGCCTGCGCAGGAGCCTCATGACTATCGCCGCCACCACTCGGGGTTGAAGCACAACGCCTCCCAGAGACCAAGGCCGAGACTGCAGGCCACGGGTCAGACGGTGATAGGACAGTCCGGCGCCTCCTAGTGCTCGAGGCCGGAACAGCAGGCCCTGAGTCTGATGGTGATGTGATAGTCCGGCGCCTCCTACTGGCCGGGACAGCAGGCCCTGAGTCTGGCGGTGATGTGATAGTCCGGCGCCTCCTACTGGCCGAGGCCGGGACAGCAGGCCCTGAGTCTGGCGGTGCCGTGACAGTACCCCCCCCTCTAAGAGGGGCCTCCGGACCCTCAAAACCCGGTTTGTCAGGGTGGAGGAGGTGAAACCTGCTAATCAACCGCTTTGCACGAATATCACTAGCGGGGACCCAGGACCTCTCCTCTGGGCCGTAGCCCTTCCAATTTACCAAGTATTGTACCGAGTTTCTCACTAGACGGGAATCAAATATGCCTTGGACCTCGTACTCTAAGGCGCCCTTGACCAAAACTGGAGGAGGAGGGGACCGGACGGGACGAATTGGAGAGCGGTATACCTTGAGGAGGGACTTATGAAAAACGTTAGGAATTTTAAAAGACTGCGGGAGTTTTAACCGAAACGCTACTGGGTTAATTACCTCTAATATTTCATATGGTCCGATGAACCTGGGACCCAGTTTGGCTGACGGTACCTTAAGTTTGATGTTTCTTGTAGAGAGCCAAACCTTGTCACCAACTCCCAGGTGCGGCCCCTGGGATCGTCGTCTATTGGCTGCCGAAGTCTGTCTAATTTGAGCCCCTTTTAAATTAGAGTTTACTTCGGACCAAATAGTCTTTAGACGATGTATACTTTGCTCAACCCCTGGGATTTCCGACATCTTGGCCGAAAATGATCCAAAGCGCGGATGTAGACCGAGGTTACAGAAGAAGGGGGTGGTTTTGATGGAGTCTTGGTATCTATTATTGAGAGCGAACTCGGCCAATGGCAAATGTTCCACCCAATCTGACTGATGTGCTGAGACATAGCAGCGGAGGTATTGCTCCAGCGTTTGGTTGGCACGCTCAGTTTGACCATTCGTCTCGGGATGGTATGCCGAGGAAAAAGACAACTCAACACCAATACGTCTACAGAACGCCCTCCAGAACTTCGAGACGAACTGGGTACCCCTGTCGGATACGATATTTGCCGGAACGCCGTGCAGACGTACAACGTGAAGAACAAACAACTTGCTTAAGGTTTCAGAGTTGGGTAAGCCGGACAGGGGAACAAAGTGAGACTGTTTACTGAACCTGTCCACCACCACCCAAATACAAGTTTTCCCCTCGGAAGGTGGCAGGTCTGTAATGAAGTCCATGGAGATGTGGGTCCATGGACTTTCAGGGGTGGGCAAGGGCTGAAGCCAGCCGGCAGGACGGTTATGGGGGGATTTGGCGCGGGCACAGACTTCACACGCTGAGACGTACTCCTTGCAGTCCTTGGCCACCGTTGGCCACCAAAAGTTCCTGGTTACCAGCCTAGTGGTATTATTAAGACCAGGGTGGCCTGCCAGGACGGAGTCGTGAGATTCTTTTAACACTCGTAAGCGAAAAGTAGCTGGGACGAATAATTTTTTGGGGGGCGTAGAGTCAGGAACTTGTTCTGATGACCTACGGATCTCCTCCAGAAGGTCCAGAGATACTGCCGACACAACAATGCCATTTGCCAATATGGGAGCTGGTTCATAGTCCTCGGTGTGTGTGTGACAAAAGCTGCGGGAGAGGGCATCTGCCCTCACATTTTTGGTTCCGGGGCGAAAGGTGATTAAAAAAATCGAACCTGGAGAAAAACAAGGCCCACCTGGCCTGCCTAGGGTTTAGTCTTTTAGCCGACTCTAGGTAGGTTAGGTTTTTGTGATCGGTAATAACAGTAATTTTGTGTTTGGCGCCTTCGAGGAAGTGGCGCCATTCCTCGAAGGCCCACTTAATTGCCAATAATTCTCGGTTGCCGATGTCATAGTTTCTCTCCGTGGCAGAGAATTTGCGGGAGAAAAAGGCACATGGACGAAGCTGAGTGAGGGATGCAGAGCCTTGTGAGAGCACTGCTCCCACTCCGACTTCGGAGGCATCCACCTCCACAATAAACGGGTGGTCCAAGTTTGGTTGAATCAACACCGGGTTGGCCACGAAGCACCCTTTTAGTGTGGAAAAAGCCCTGGTTGCCTCAGGATTCCAATTAGTCACGTCCGCCCCTTTCCGGGTAAGGTCCGTGAGTGGCTTGGCAATCTCTGAGAATCCCCTGATGAATTTGCGATAATAATTCGCAAATCCCAAAAATCGCTGGAGTGCTTTCAGCGATTTGGGCTGTACCCAATCCTAAATGGGTTGAATCTTGGCGGGATCCATGCGGAACCCCTTGCCTGAGACCATGTATCCTAAGAACTGCACCTCTTCGGCAAAAAAAACACATTTTTCAAATTTCGCGAACAAAGAGTTTTCGCGCAGTCTTTGCAGTACTGAACGGACGTGTTGAGCATGAGTCACAGGATCAGCAGAATAAATCAAAATGTCGTCCAGATATACGACGACATACACCCCACAAATATCTCTAAAAATATCATTGACGAAGTGCTGGAACACTGCAGGAGCGTTACTGAGTCCGAAGGGCATTACCAGGTACTCAAAATGGCCAAGGGGTGTATTAAAGGCCGTTTTCCATTCGTCCCCATCTCTTATGCGGACCAGGTTATATGCCCCCCGGAGGTCAAGCTTAGTAAACCAGCGAGCTCCCAGTAATTGGTTAAACAGATCAGGAATGAGTGGCAGCGGGTATTGATTTTTTACAGTTATGGCGTTCAGCTCACGGTAGTCAATGCATGGTCTGAGTCCACCATCTTTTTTCTCTACAAAGAAAAACCCAGCTCCTACAGGTGAGGTGGAAGGTCTAATGAAGCCTTTTCGAAGGCTGTCTGCAATGTATTCCTTCATGGCTACACGCTCAGGACCAGAGAGGTTGAATATTCTCCCCTTAGGGAGACGGGCACCAGGGACCAATTCGATAGGACAATCGTATTCTCTGTGAGGAGGTAGTTTCTCCGACTCCACTATAGAGAAAACATCTTCATAATCTCTAAACGCATATGGAATAGAAGGTGTTTTAATTTTAATCTGGTTCACTGAAAAAGACATACAGTTACTCTGACACCATGGACTCCAGCGTACAACGTCACCTATGCGCCAGTCAATAATCGGATTATGTTGGTGCAACCATGGCATGCCTAACACCACTGGATCTGATAAATTATATATAACAAAAAATGACATTTGTTCGTTATGTAACGTCCCCACTGACATAGAAATTTCGGCAGTAACGAATTCCACGCCTCCTTGGAATATAGATGTACCATTAATAGCAGTAGTCTGAATAGGCGCTTTAAGCCTTGACAGAGGTACACCAAGGCTCTTAGCAAATAAAAAATCCATAAGGTTGACGGCAGCACCACAATCCACATAAGCCTTCACACACAGACGTTTCTTAGCAAAAGAAAGGGAAACTGGTAACAACAGTTTGGCCGCATTTGCGGGCAATACCTGACCCCCAACGCTGTCCAGGGGGTGATGATCCAGGAATGTGGATTTCCAACAGCCAGCATTTTCCTTGAAGCTTCCAGGCTGCAGCATGTTTGAGCCTGAGAGTGACTTCCCAGGCTGAGCAATGTAACAGGTGTTTGGGCCAAGAATCAGCTCAGTCAAGAGGAAGGAAAAAAAAAAAAAGGTGAGGAAAACTGCTTTTATCTGTGTTAAGTATAGACACAAAAAGCCGTTTTATTTTTGTGGCCGGATATAATGTGACGTCTGCCTGCGGTCTGGACTGCAGCCAGACAGCACCCCGAGAAACACTGAGACCCTTTACCCCTATACAGGGATCTGGATTTATAGCAGAGCCCAGGAGGCACTGTCTGAATAGGAGCAATGACCAGAGCAGGACGGTCGCCAGAAAGATGTTCCAATACAGGACACAGAGGCAATGATATCCGAGACTAAACCAGTCAGGCAGAAATGGTATAAAAACAGTAGACAGTAGCAGAGTCAGATTCCAGGTCGAAGCCAGAGTCATAAACCGGGAGGGAAGCAGAGGTACAGAATCGTTAGGCAAAAGCACAGTCAGAATCCAGGCCAAAGTAAGAGTCATAAACCAGGAGGGCAGCAGAGGTACAAAGTCGTTAGGCAGAAGCAGAGTCAGAATCCAGGCCGAAGTCAGTGTCATAAACCAGGAGAGTCGCAGAGGTACAGAATCGTTAGGCAGAAGCAAAGTCAGAAGTCCAGGCAAAAGTCAGAGTCAGTAAAACAGCAATTCACACAGTAACACGCAGGGGAACCAAGAATATATCCGGCGGCCTGCAAGAGCAGTCCCAAGGTATTTGAGGGATCAGGTCATCCCTTACAGGCCCGTGGCCTGATGATGTCATCCGGACCGCCCCCAGGACCAGGCTGGATGGTAATGCACCAGCCCCTTCATGACTGACCGAGGAGCGAAGCCTGCGTCCAGCGGACGCCTGCGCAGGAGCCTCATGACTATCGCCGCCACCACTCGGGGTTGAAGCACAACGCCTCCCAGAGACCAAGGCCGAGACTGCAGGCCACGGGTCAGACGGTGATAGGACAGTCCGGCGCCTCCTAGTGGTCGAGGCCGGAACAGCAGGCCCTGAGTCTGACGGTGATGTGATAGTCCGGCGCCTCCTACTGGCCGAGGCCGGGACAGCAGGCCCTGAGTCTGGCGGTGATGTGATAGTCCGGCGCCTCCTACTGGCCGAGGCCGGGACAGCAGGCCCTGAGTCTGGCGGTGCCGTGACAATGAATGGCATGATTCCTATCACAGTGTTCCATGGATGGAACACATCCTATTTACTGCAGGCAAGCAGCGCACCTAGCTGCTGCTGCTGCTACAAGCCACTAGAATACCGTCTGTCAGACAGGTGGACGTAGGCCGAACATTCAAATAACTCGCCAGATAAATAGTTGCTTTTCCATTTAATTCATATATGAATTAATTCAAAATTGAACTGTAAATTTCAAAGTTGGAAGGCCACAAGAGGGGGACAATGTTTCAAAAATGAAACGACATATCATTGCATGAGGGATGTGGTAGGAATTGAATGCTTGAATTAAGACTGGGGAAGTACTGAGGGGAAGGGGCTGCAGGCCTTGTAGCAGGTGGGCGTGCAGAAATGTAGCTATCCAAAGCCAAACACATTACTGTAGCTTGTCACACCTGTACCTACCAAGCAGCAAAGGCCAAGATAGATCGTTATTTTACTGACAGATTGAATACAGTGCAATGCCTCCCATATAGAGGTGAATAAGAGTAGTAGTAGTAGTAGTAGTATAAGAGTTGGTCAAGTTAAATCAAGGCTAAGGAATTGGAAATGTGCAACTTGGGCCAAGAAAAACTAATTACAGAGCAACGACATTTGAAAAAAGCATTCAAATCATGCTTTGAAAACACTACTTGTGTATCCCGATTTCAATTCAATCTGTCTTTGGAAACCGCTTAAGAGAGTGAGTGCACCATTCTCAGAGGTACTGCAGATACTGAAATGATGCGTGGAGTGAAGTGAGCAAGCTCTTTTTCCATCTCCCTAGCGAGCATCGCCCACCTGTCTGCTGAGGCTCCCTCAGCAGACTGAAACTGACTACTACTGTGCAGATGCTACAGACTGTGGGCTGCCCATTGTGACACGTGGGCCCATTGTGACACGTGGTCCCATTGTTCCAGGAATAGAACACATCCATGCATTGTGTTCTATGAATGGCATGATTCCTATCACAGTGTTCCATGGATGGAACACATCCTATTTACTGCAGGCAAGCAGGGCACCTAGCTGCTGCTGCTGCTGCTACAAGACACTAGAATACCGTCTGTCAGACAGGTGGACGTAGGCCGAACATTCAAATAACTCGCCAGATAAATTGTTGCTTTTCCATTTAATTCATATATGAATTAATTCAAAATTGAACAGTAAATTTCAAAGTTGGAAGGCCACAAGAGGGAGACAATGTTTCAAAAATGAAACGACATATCATTGCATGAGGTATGTGGTAGGAATTGAATGCTTGAATTAAGACTGGGGAAGTACTGAGGGGAAGGGGCTGCAGGCCTTGTAGCAGGTGGGTGTGAAGAAATGTAGCTATCCAAAGCCAAACACTTTACTGCAGCTTGTCACACCTGTACCTACCAAGCAGCAAAGGCCAAGATAGATCGTTATTTTACTGACAGATTGAATACAGTGCAATGCCTCCCATATAGAGGTGAATAAGAGTAGTAGTAGTAGTAGTAGAAGAGTTGGTCAAGTTAAATCAAGGCTAAGGAATTGGAAATGTGCAACTTGGGCCAAGAAAAACTAATTACAGAGCAACGACATTTGAAAAAAGCATTCAAATCATGCTTTGAAAACACTACTTGTGTATCCCGATTTCAATTCAATCTGTCTTTGGAAACCGCTTAAGAGAGTGAGTGCACCATTCTCAGAGAAACTGCAGATACTGAAATGATGCGTGGAGTGAAGTGAGCAAGCTCTTTTTCCATCTCCCTGGCGAGCATCGCCCACCTGTATGCTGAGGCTCCCTCAGCAGACTGAAGCTGACTACTACTGCGCAGCTGCTACAGACTGTGGGCTGCCCATTGTGACACGTGGTCCCATTGTGACACGTGGTCCCATTGTTCCAGAAATAGAACACATCCAAGCATTGTGTTCTATGAAAGGCATGATTCCTATCACAGTGTTCCATGGATGGAACATATCCTATTTACTGCAGGCAAGCAGCGCACCTAGCTGCTGCTGCTGCTGCTGCTACAAGCCACTAGAATACCGTCTGTCAGACAGGTGGACGTAGGCCGAACATTCAAATAACTCGCCAGATAAATCGTTGCTTTTCCATTTAATTCATATATGAATTAATTCAAAATTGAACAGTAAATTTCAAAGTTGAAAGGCCAAAAGAGGGGGACAATGTTTCAAAAATTAAACTACATATCATTGCATGAGGGATGTGGTAGGAATTGAATGCTTGAATTAAGACTGGGGAAGTACTGAGGGGAAGGAGCTGCAGGCCTTGTAGCAGGTGGGTGTGCAGAAATGTAGCTATCCAAAGCCAAACACATTACTGCAGCTTGTCACACCTGTACCTACCAAGCAGCAAAGGCCAAGATAGATCGTTATTTTACTGACAGATTGAATACAGTGCAATGCCTCCCATATAGAGGTGAATAAGAGTAGTAGTAGTAGTAGTAGTAGTAGTAGTAGAAGAGTTGGACAAGTTAAATCAAGGCTAAGGAATTGGAAATGTGCATCTTGGACCAAGAAAAACCAATTACAGAGCAATGACATTTGAAAAAAGCATTCAAATCATGCTTTGAAAACACTACTTGTTTATCCCGACTTCAATTCAATCTGTCTTTGGAAACCGCTTAAGAGAGTGAGTGCACCATTCTCAGAGGAACTGCAGATACTGAAATGATGCGTGGAGTGAAGAGAGCAAGCTCTTTTTCCATCTCCCTGGTGAGCATCGCCCACCTGTCAGCTGAGGCTCCCTTAGCAGACTGAAGCTGACTACTACTGCGCAGCTGCTACAGACTGTGGGCTGTCCATTGTGACACGTGGTCCCATTGTGACACGTGGTCCCATTGTTCCAGGAATAGAACACATCCACGCATTGTGTTCTATGAATGGCATGATTCCTATCACAGTGTTCCATGGATGGAACACATCCTATTTACTGCAGGCAAGCAGGGCACCTAGCTGCTGCTGCTGCTACAAGACACTAGAATACCGTCTGTCAGACAGGTTGACGTAGGCCGAACATTCAAATAACTCGCCAGATAAATCGTTGCTTTTCCATTTAATTCATATATGAATTAATTCAAAATTGAACAGTAAATTTCAAAGTTGGAAGGCCACAAGAGGGAGACAATGTTTCAAAAATGAAACGACATATCATTGCATGAGGGATGTGGTACGAATTGAATGCTTGAATTAAGACTGGGGAAGTACTGAGGGGAAGGGGCTGCAGGCCTTGTAGCAGGTGGGTGTGCAGAATTGTAGGTATCCAAAGCCAAACACATTACTGCAGCTTGTCACACCTGTACCTACCAAGCAGCAAAGGCCAAGATAGATCGTTATTTTACTGACAGATTGAATACAGTGCAATGCCTCCCATATAGAGGTGAATAAGAGTAGTAGTAGTAGTAGTAGTAGAAGAGTTGGTCAAGTTAAATCAAGGCTAAGGAATTGGAAATGTGCAACTTGGGCCAAGAAAAACTAATTACAGAGCAACGACATTTGAAAAAAGCATTCAAATCATGCTTTGAAAACACTACTTGTGTATCCCGATTTCAATTCAATCTGTCTTTGGAAACCGCTTAAGAGAGTGAGTGCACCATTCTCAGAGGAACTGCAGATACTGAAATGATGCGTGGAGTGAAGTGAGCAAGCTCTTTTTCCATCTCCCTGGCGAGCACCGCCCACCTGTCTGCTGAGGCTCCCTCAGCAGACTGAAGCTGACTACTACTGCGCAGCTGCCACAGACTGTGGGCTGCCCATTGTGACACGTGGTCCCATTGTGACACGTGGTCCCATTGTTCCAGGAATAGAACACATCCATGCATTGTGTTCTATGAATGGCATGATTCCTATCACAGTGTTCCATGGATGGAACACATCCTATTTACTGCAGGCAAGCAGGGCACCTAGCTGCTGCTGCTGCTGCTGCTACAAGCCACTAGAATACCGTCTGTCAGACAGGTGGACGTAGGCCGAACATTCAAATAACTCGCCAGATAAATCGCTGCTTTTTCATTTAATTCATATATGAATTAATTCAAAATTGAACAGTAAATTTCAAAGTTGGAAGGCCACAAGAGGGAGACAATGTTTCAAAAATGAAACGACATATCATTGCATGAGGGATGTGGTAGGAATTGAATGCTTGAATTAAGACTGGGGAAGTACTGAGGGGAAGGGGCTGCAGGCCTTGTAGCAGGTGGGTGTGCAGAAATGTAGCTATCCAAAGCCAAACACATTACTGCAGCTTGTCACACCTGTAACTACCAAGCAGCAAAGGCCAAGATAGATCGTTATTTTACTGACAGATTGAATACAGTGCAATGCCTCCCATATAGAGGTGAATAAGAGTAGTAGTAGTAGTAGTAGAAGAGTTGGTCAAGTTAAATCAAGGCTAAGGAATTGGAAATGTGCAACTTGGGCCAAGAAAAACTAATTACAGAGCAACGACATTTGAAAAAAGCATTCAAATCATGCTTTGAAAACACTACTTGTGTATCCCGATTTCAATTCAATCTGTCTTTGGAAACCGCTTAAGAGAGTGAGTGCACCATTCTCAGAGGAACTGCAGATACTGAAATGATGCGTGGAGTGAAGTGAGCAAGCTCTTTTTCCATCTCCCTGGCGAGCATCGCCCACCTGTATGCTGAGGCTCCCTTAGCAGACTGAAGCTGACTACTACTGCGCAGCTGCTACAGACTGTGGGCTGCCCATTGTGACACGTGGTCCCATTGTGACACATGGTCCCATTGTTCCAGGAATAGAACACATCCAAGCATTGTGTTCTATGAAAGGCATGATTCCTATCACAGTGTTCCATGGATTTAACATATCCTATTTACTGCAGGCAAGCAGCGCACCTAGCTGCTGCTGCTGCTGCTGCTACAAGCCACTAGAATACCGTCTGTCAGACAGGTGGATGTAGGCCGAACATTCAAATAACTCGCCAGATAAATCGTTGCTTTTCCATTTACTTCATATATGAATTAATTCAAAATTGAACTGTAAATTTCAAAGTTGGAAGGCCACAAGAGGGGGACAATGTTTCAAAAATGAAACGACATATCATTGCATGAGGGATGTGGTAGGAATTGAATGCTTGAATTAAGACTGGGGAAGTACTGAGGGGAAGGGGCTGCAGGCCTTGTAGCAGTTGGCTGTGCAGAAATGTAGCTATCCAAAGCCAAACACATTACTGCAGCTTGTCACACCTGTACCTACCAAGCAGCAAAGGCCAAGATAGATCGTTATTTTACTGACAGATTGAATACAGTGCAATGCCTCCCATATAGAGGTGAATAAGAGTAGTAGTAGTAGTAGTAGTAGTAGAAGAGTTGGTCAAGTTGAATCAAGGATAAGGAATTGGAAATGTGCAACTTGGACCAAGAAAAACTAATTACAGAGCAACGACATTTGAAAAAAGCATTCAAATCATGCTTTGAAAACACTACTTGTGTATCCCGATTTCAATTCAATCTGTCTTTGGAAACCGCTTAAGAGAGTGAGTGCACCATTCTCAGAGGAACTGCAGATACTGAAATGATGCGTGGAGTGAAGTGAGCAAGCTCTTTTTCCATCTCCCTGGCGAGCATCGCCCACCTGTCTGCTGAGGCTCCCTCAGCAGACTGAAGCTGACTACTACTGCGCAGCTGCTACAGACTGTGGGCTGCCCATTGTGACACGTGGTCCCATTGTGACACGTGGTCCCATTGTTCCAGGAATAGAACACATCCAAGCATTGTGTTCTATGAATGCCATGATTCCTATCACAGTGTTCCATGGATGGAACACATCCTATTTACTGCAGGAAAGCAGCGCACCTAGCTGCTGCTGCTGCTGATGCTGCTACAAGCCACTAGAATACCGTCTGTCAGACAGGTGGACGTAGGCCGAACATTCAAATAACTCGCCAGATAAATCGTTGCTTTTCCATTTAATTCATATATGAATTAATTCAAAATTGAACAGTAAATTTCAAAGTTGGAAGGCCACAAGAGGGGGACAATGTTTCAAAAATGAAACGACATATCATTGCATGAGGGATGTGGTAGGAATTGAATGCTTGAATTAAGACTGGGGAAGTACTGAGGGGAAGGGGCTGCAGGCCTTGTAGCAGGTGGGTGTGCAGAAATGTAGCTATCCAAAGCCAAACACATTACTGCAGCTTGTCACACCTGTACCTACCAAGCAGCAAAGGCCAAGATAGATCGTTATTTTACTGACAGATTGAATACAGTGCAATGCCTCCCATATAGAGGTGAATAAGAGTAGTAGTAGTAGTAGTAGTAGTAGAATAGTTGGTCAAGTTAAATCAAGACTAAGGAATTGGAAATGTGCAACTTGGACCAAGAAAAACTAATTACAGAGCAACGACATTTGAAAAAAGCATTCAAATCATGCTTTGAAAACACTACTTGTGTATCCCGATTTCAATTCAATCTGCCTTTGGAAACCGCTTAAGAGAGTGAGTGCACCATTCTCAGAGGAACTGCAGATACTGAAATGATGCGTGGAGTGAAGTGAGCCAGCTCTTTTTCCATCACCCTGGCGAGCATCGCCCACCTGTCTGCTGAGGCTCCCTCAGCAGACTGAAGCTGACTACTACTGTGCAGCTGCTACAGACTGTGGGCTGCCCATTGTGACACGTGGTCCCATTGTGACACGTGGTCCCATTGTTCCAGGAATAGAACACATCCAAGCATTGTGTTCTATGAATGGCATGATTCCTATCACAGTGTTCCATGGATGGAACACATCCTATTTACTGCAGGCAAGCAGCGCACCTAGCTGCTGCTGCTGCTGCTGCTGCTACAAGCCACTAGAATACCGTCTGTCAAACAGGTGGACGTAGGCCGAACATTCAAATAACTCGCCAGATAAATCATTGCTTTTCCAATTATTTCATATATGAATTAATTCAAAATTGAACAGTAAATTTCAAAGTTGGAAGGCCACAAGAGGGGGACAATGTTTCAAAAATGAAACGACATATCATTACATGAGGGATGTGATAGGAATTGAATGCTTGAATTTAGACTGGGGAAGTACTGAGGGGAAGGGGCTGCAGGCCTTGTAGCAGTTGGGTGTGCAGAAATGTAGCTATCCAAAGCCAAACACATTACTGCAGCTTGTCACACCTGTACCTACCAAGCAGCAAAGGCCAAGATAGATCGTTATTTTACTGACAGATTGAATACAGTGCAATGCCTCCCATATAGAGGTGAATAAGAGTAGTAGTAGTAGTAGTAGTAGAAGAGTTGGTCAAGTTGAATCAAGGATAAGGAATTGGAAATGTGCAACTTGGACCAAGAAAAACTAATTACAGAGCAACGACATTTGAAAAAAGCATTCAAATCATGCTTTGAAAACACTACTTGTGTATCCCGATTTCAATTCAATCTGTCTTTGGAATCCGCTTAAGAGAGTGAGTGCGCTATTCTCAGAGGAACTGCAGATACTGAAATGATGCGTGGAGTGAAGTGAGCAAGCTATTTTTCCATCTCCCTGGTGAGCATCGCCCACCTGTCTGCTGAGGCTCCCTCAGCAGACTGAAGCTGACTACTATTGCGCAGCTGCTACAGACTGTGGGCTGCTCATTGTGACACGTGGTCCCATTGTGACACGTGGTCCCATTGTTCCAGGAATAGAACACATCCAAGCATTGTGTTCTATGAATGGCATGATTCCTATCACAGTGTTCCATGGATGGAACACATCCTATTTACTGCAGGCAAGCAGCGCACCTAGCTGCTGCTGCTGCTGCTGCTTCAAGCCACTAGAATACAGTCTGTCAGACAGGTGGACGTAGGCCGAACCTTCAAATAACTCGCCAGATAAATCGTTGCTTTTCCATTTAATTCATATATTAATTAATTCAAAATTGAACAGTAAATTTCAAAGTTGGAAGGCCACAAGAGGGGGACAATATTTCAAAAATGAAACGACATATCATTGCATGAGGGATGTGGTAGGAATTGAATGCATGAATTAAGACTGGGGAAGTACTGAGGGGAAGGGGCTGCAGGCCTTGTAGCAGGTGGGTGTGCAGAAATGTAGCTATCCAAAGCCAAACATATTACTGCAGCTTGTCACACCTGTACCTACCAAGCAGCAAAGGAGAAGATAATAATAATAATAATAATAATCTTTATTTATATAGCGCCAACATATTCCGCAGCGCTTTACAGTTGAACAGTTTCAAACACAACAGTCATAAGTAACAACGTTAACAATACAATAATTAAAGCGAAATAAGACGACCCTGCTTGTGGAGCTTACAATCTACAATGAGGTGGGGGAGATACAAAGCATAGGTTTGTATTTACAATGATGTATTTACAATGACGGTCCAGCCATCTTCAGGGGGTGGGGGTTAGATGGAGATAGTGAATGGGCTACACACACACAAACATAACATGACTTTGATTACTGAATGTGATAGGCCGCTCTGAACAAATGCGTTTTGAGCGAGCGCCTAAAACTATGCAAATTGTGGATGATCCTTATATCTTGGGGTAGAGCATTCCAGAGGATTGGCGCAGCACGGGAGAAGTCTTGGAGTCGGGAGTGGGAGGTACGGATTAGGGCAGATTTTAGTCGAAAGTCATTTGCAGAGCGCAGCGGTCGGTTAGGCCGATAGACAGAAATGAGGGAGGAGATGTAAGGGGGTGCCGCACTGTGGAGAGCTTTGTGGGTGAGAACATGTACTTTGAATTGTGCCCTGTAATGAATTGGCAGCCAGTGTAACGACTGGCGAAGAGCGGACGCGTCTGAGTAACGATTAGCCAGATGGACAACCCTGGCTGCTGCATTAAGGATAGACTGGAGAGGGGAGAGTCGAGTGAGAGGGAGGCTAATCAATAGAGCATTACAGTAGTCCAGGCGGGAGTGGATCAGGGCGACAGTGAGAGTTTTTGTTGTTTCCATGGTGAGAAAAGGGCGGATTCTAGAGATGTTCTTTAGGTGTAAGCGGCATGAGCGGGCTACATAGTTATTTTACTGACAGATTGAATACAGTGCAATGCCTCCCATATAGAGGTGAATAAGAGTAGTAGTAGTAGTAGTAGAAGATTTGATCAAGTTAAATCAAGGCTAAGGAATTGGAAATGTGCAACTTGGACCAAGAAAAACTAATTACAGAGCAACGACATTTGAAAAAAGCATTCAAATCATGCTTTGAAAACACTACTGGTGTATCCTGATTTCAATTCAATCTGTCTTTGGAAAGCGCTTAAGAGAGTGAGTGCACCATTCTCAGAGGAACTGCAGATACTGAAATGATGCGTGGAGTGAAGTGAGCAAGCTATTTTTCCATCTCCCTGGCGAGCATTGCCCACCTGTCTGCTGAGGCTCCCTCAGCAGACTGAAGCTGACTACTACTGCGCAGCTGCTACAGACTGTGGGCTGCCCATTGTGACACGTGGTCCCATTGTGACACGTGGTCCCATTGTTCCAGGAATAGAACACATCCAAGCATTGTGTTCTATGAATGGCATGATTCCTATCACAGTGTTCCATGGATGGAACACATCCTATTTACTGCAGGCAAGCAGCGCACCTAGCTGCTGCTGCTTCAAGCCACTAGAATACCGTCTGTCAGACAGGTGGACGTAGGCCGAACATTCAAATAACTCGCCAGATAAATCGATGCTTTTCCATTTAATTCATATATTAATTAATTCAAAATTGAACAGTAAATTTCAAAGTTGGAAGGCCACAAGAGGGGGACAATATTTCAAAAATGAAACGACATATCATTGCATGAGGGATGTGGTAGGAATTGAATGCATGAATTAAGACTGGGGAAGTACTGAGGGGAAGGGGCTGCAGGCCTTGTAGCAGGTGGGTGTGCAGAAATGTAGCTATCCAAAGCCAAACATATTACTGCAGCTTGTCACACCTGTACCTACCAAGCAGCAAAGGAGAAGATAGATCGTTATTTTACTGACAGATTGAATAGAGTGCAATGCCTCCCATATAGAGGTGAATAAGAGTAGTAGTAGTAGTAGAAGATTTGATCAAGTTAAATCAAGGCTAAGGAATTGGAAATGTGCAACTTGGACCAAGAAAAACTAATTACAGAGCAACGACATTTGAAAAAAGCATTCAAATCATGCTTTGAAAACACTACTTGTGTATCCCGATTTCAATTCAATCTGTCTTTGGAAACCGCTTAAGAGAGTGAGTGCACCATTCTCAGAGGAACTGCAGATACTGAAATGATGCGTGGAGTGAAGTGAGCAAGCTCTTTTTCCATCTCCCTGGCGAGCATCGCCCACCTGTCTGCTGAGGCTCCCTCAGCAGACTGCAGCTGACTACTACTGTGCAGCTGCTACAGACTGTGGGCGGCCCATTGTGACACGTGGTCCCATTGTGACACGTGGTCCCATTGTTCCAGGAATAGAACACATCCAAGCATTGTGTTCTATGAATGGCATGATTCCTATCACAGTGTTCCATGGATGGAACACATCCTATTTACTGCAGGCAAGCAGCGCACCTAGCTGCTGCTGCTGCTGCTGCTGCTACAAGCCACTAGAATACCGTCTGTCAGACAGGTGGACGTAGGCTGAACACTCAAATAACTCGCCAGATAAATCGTTGCTTTTCCATTTAATTCATATATGAATTAATTCAAAATTGAACAGTAAATTTCAAAGTTGGAAGGCCACAAGAGGGGGACAATGTTTCAAAAATGAAACGACATATCATTGCATGAGGGATGTGGTAGGAATTGAATGCTTGAATTAAGACTGGGGAAGTACTGAGGGGAAGGGGCTGCAGGCCTTGTAGCAGGTGGGTGTGCAGAAATGTAGCTATCCAAAGCCAAACACATTACTGCAGCTTGTCACACCTGTACCTACCAAGCAGCAAAGGCCAAGATAGATCGTTATTTTACTGACAGATTGAATACAGTGCAATGCCTCCCATATAGAGGTGAATAAGAGTAGTAGTAGTAGTAGTAGTAGAAGAGTTGGTCAAGTTAAATCAATGCTAAGGAATTGGAAATGTGCAACTTGGACCAAGAAAAACTAATTACAGAGCAACGACATTTGAAAAAAGCATTCAAATCATGCTTTGAAAACACTACTTGTGTATCCCGATTTCAATTCAATCTGTCTTTGGAAACCGCTTAAGAGAGTGAGTGCACCATTCTCAGAGGAACTGCAGATACTGAAATGATGCGTGGAGTGAAGTGAGCAAGCTATTTTTCCATCTCCCTGGCGAGCATCGCCCACCTGTCTGCTGAGGCTCCCTCAGCAGACTGAAGCTGACTACTACTGCGCAGCTGCTACAGACTGTGGGCTGCCCATTGTGACACGTGGTCCCATTGTGACACGTGGTCCCATTGTTCCAGGAATAGAACACATCCAAGCATTGTGTTCTATGAATGGCATGATTCCTATCACAGTGTTCCATGGATGGAACACATCCTATTTACTGCAGGAAAGCAGCGCACCTAGCTGCTGCTGCTGCTGCTGCTGCTGCTACAAGCCACTACAATACCGTCTGTCAGAAAGGTGGACGTAGGCCGAACATTCAAATAACTCGCCAGATAAATCGTTGCTTTTCCATTTAATTCATATATGAATTAATTCAAAATTGAACAGTAAATTTCAAAGTTGGAAGGCCACAAGAGGGGGACAATGTTTCAAAAATGAAACGACATATCATTGCATGAGGGATGTGGTAGGAATTGAATGCTTGAATTAAGACTGGGGAAGTACTGAGGGGAAGGGGCTGCAGGCCTTGTCGCAGGTGGGTGTGCAGAAATGTAGCTATCCAAAGCCAAACACATTACTGCAGCTTGTCACACCTGTACCTACCAAGCAGCAAAGGCCAAGATAGATTGTTATTTTACTGACAGATTGAATACAGTGCAATGCCTACCATATAGAGGTGAATAAGAGTAGTAGTAGTAGTAGTAGTAGTAGAAGAGTTGGTCAAGTTAAATCAAGGTTAAGGAATTGGAAATGTGCAACTTGGACCAAGAAAAACTAATTACAGAGCAAAGACATTTGAAAAAAGCATTCAAATCATGCTTTGAAAACACTACTTGTGTTTCCCGATTTCAATTCAATCTGTCTTTGGAAACCGCTTAAGAGAGTGAGTGCACCATTCTCAGAGGAACTGCAGATACTGAAATGATGTGTGGAGTGAAGTGAGCAAGCTATTTTTCCATCTCCCTGGCGAGCATCGCCCACCTGTCTGCTGAGGCTCCCTCAGCAGACTGAAGCTGACTACTACTGCGCAGCTGCTACAGACTGTGGGCTGCCCATTGTGACACGTGGTCCCATTGTTCCAGGAATAGAACACATCCAAGCATTGTGTTCTATGAATGGCATGATTCCTATCACAGTGTTCCATTGATGCAACACATCCTATTTACTGCAGGCAAGCAACGCACCTAGCAGCTGCTGCTGCTGCTGCTGCTGCTACAAGCCACTAGAATACCGTCTGTCAGACAGGTGGACGTAGGCCGAACATTCAAATAACTCGCCAGATAAATCGTTGCTTTTCCATTTAATTCATATATGAATTAATTCAAAATTGAACAGTAAATTTCAAAGTTGGAAGGCCACAAGAGGGGGACAATGTTTCAAAAATGAAACGACATATCATTGCATGAGGGATATGGTAGGAATTGAATGCTTGAATTAAGACTGGGGAAGTACTGAGGGGAAGGGGCTGCAGGCCTTGTAGCAGGTGGGTGTGCAGAAATGTAGCTATCCAAAGCCAAACACATTACTGAAACTTGTCACACCTGTACCTACCAAGCAGCAAAGGCCAAGATAGATCGTTATTTTACTGACAGATTGAATACAGTGCAATGCCTCCCATATAGAGGTGAATAAGAGTAGTAGTAGAAGTAGTAGTAGTAGTAGTAGTAGTAGAAGAGTTGGTCAAGTTAAATCAAGGCTAAGGAATTGGAAATGTGCAACTTGGACCAAGAAAAACTAATTACAGAGCAACGACATTTGAAAAAAGCATTCAAATCATGCTTTGAAAACACTACTTGTGTATCCCGATTTCAATTCAATCTGTCTTTGGAAACCGCTTAAGAGAGTGAGTGCACCATTCTCAGAGGAACTGCAGATACTGAAATGATGCGTGGAGTGAAGTGAGCAAGCTATTTTTCCATCTCCCTGGCGAGCATCGCCCACCTGTCTGCTGAGGCTCCCTCAGCAGACTGAAGCTGACTACTAATGCGCAGCTGCTACAGACTGTGGGCTGCCCATTGTGACACGTGGTCCCATTGTGACACGTGGTCCCATTGTTCCAGGAATAGAACACATCCAAGCATTGTGTTCTATGAATGGCATGATTCCTATCACAGTGTTCCATGGATGGAACACATCCTATTTACTGCAGGCAAGCAGCGCACCTAGCTGCTGCTGCTGCTTCAAGCCACTAGAATACCGTCTGTCAGACAGGTGGACGTAGGTCGAACCTTCAAATAACTCGCCAGATAAATCGTTGCTTTTCCATTTAATTCATATATTAATTAATTCAAAATTGAACAGTAAATTTCAAAGTTGGAAGGCCACAAGAGGGGGACAATATTTCAAAAATGAAACGACATGTCATTGCATGAGAGATGTGGTAGGAATTGAATGCAAGAATTAAGACTGGGGAAGTACTGAGGGGAAGGGGCTGCAGGCCTTGTAGCAGGTGGGTGTGCAGAAATGTAGCTATCCAAAGCCAAACATATTACTGCAGCTTGTCACACCTGTACCTACCAAGCAGCAAAGGAGAAGATAGATCGTTATTTTACTGACAGATTGAATACAGTGCAATGCCTCCCATATAGAGGTGAATAAGAGTAGTAGTAGTAGTAGTAGTAGTAGAAGATATGATCAAGTTAAATCAAGGCTAAGGAATTGGAAATGTGCAACTTGGACCAAGAAAAACTAATTACAGAGCAACGACATTTGAAAAAAGCATTCAAATCATGCTTTGAAAACACTACTTGTGTATCCCGATTTGAATTCAATCTGTCTTTGGAAATCGCTTAAGAGAGTGAGTGCACCATTCTCAGGGGAACTGCAGATACTGAAATGATGCGTGGAGTGAAGTGAGCAAGCTCTTTTTCCATCTCCCTGGCGAGCATCGCCCACCTGTCTGCTGAGGCTCCCTCAGCAGACTGAAGCTGACTACTACTGCGCAGCTGCTACAGACTGTGGGCTGCCCATTGTGACACGTGGTCCCATTGTGACACGTGGTCCCATTGTTCCAGGAATAGAACACATCCAAGCATTGTGTTCTATGAATGGCATAATTCCTATCACAGTGTTCCATGGATGGAACACATCCTATTTACTGCAGGCAAGCAGCGCACCTAGCTGCTGCTGCTGCTGCTGCTGCTACAAGCCACTAGAATACCGTCTGTCAGACAGGTGGACGTAGGCCGAACATTCAAATAAAAGGCTAAGGAATTGGAAATGTGCAACTTGGACCAAGAAAAACTAATTACAGAGCAATGACATTTGAAAAAAGCATTCAAATCATGCTTTGAAAACACTACTTATGTATCCCGATTTCAATTCAATCTGTCTTTAGAAACCGCTTAAGAGAGTGAGTGCACCATTCTCAGAGGAACTGCAGATACTGAAATGATGCATGGAGTGAAGTGAGCAAGCTATTTTTCCATCTCCCTGGCGAGCATCGCCCACCTGTCTGCTGAGGCTCCCTCAGCAGACTGAAGCTGACTACTACTGCGCAGCTGTAAAATAACGATCTATCTTGGCCTTTGCTGCTTGGTAGGTACAGGTGTGACAAGCTGCAGTAATGTGTTTGGCTTTGGATAGCTACATTTCTGCACACCCACCTGCTACAAGACCTGCAGCCCCTTCCCCTCAGTACTTCCCCAGTTTTAATTCAAGAATTCAATTCCTACCACATCCCTCATGCAATGATATGTCGTTTCATTTTTCATTCAAATCATGCTTTGAAAACACTACTTGTGTATCCCGATTTCAATTCAATCTGTCTTTAGAAACCGCTTAAGAGAGTGAGTGCACCATTCTCAGAGGAACTGCAGATACTGAAATGATGCATGGAGTGAAGTGAGCAAGCTATTTTTCCATCTCCCTGGCGAGCATCGCCCACCTGTCTGCTGAGGCTCCCTCAGCAGACTGAAGCTGACTACTACTGCGCAGCTGCTACAGACTGTGGGCGGCCCATTGTGACACATGGTCCCATTGTGACACGTGGTCCCATTGTTCCAGGAATAGAACACATCCAAGCATTGTGTTCTATGAATGGCATGATTCCTATCACAGTGTTCCATGGATGGAACACATCCTATTTATTGCAGGCAAGCAGCGCACCTAGCTGCTGCTGCTGCTGCTAGAAGCCACTAGAATACCGTCTGTCAGACAGGTGGACGTAGGCCGAACATTCAAATAACTCGCCAGATAAATCGTTGCTTTTCCATTTAATTCATATATGAATTAATTCAAAATTGAACAGTAAATTTCAAAGTTGGAAGGCCACAAAAGGGGGGCAATGTTTCAAAAATGAAACGACATATCATTGCATGAGGGATGTGGTAGGAATTGAATGCTTGAATTAAGACTGGGGAAGTACTGAGGGGAAGGGGCTGCAGGCCTTGTAGCAGGTGGGTGTGCAGAAATGTAGCTATCCAAAGCCAAACACATTACTGCAGCTTGTCACACCTGTACCTACCAAGCAGCAAAGGCCAAGATAGATCGTTATTTTACTGACAGATTGAATACAGTGCAATGCCTCCCATATAGAGGTGAATAAGAGTAGTAGTAGTAGTAGTAGTAGTAGAAGAGTTGATCAAGTTAAATCAAGGCTAAGGAATTGGAAATGTGCAACTTGGACCAAGAAAAACTAATTACAGAGCAACGACATTTGAAAAAAGCATTCAAATCATGCTTTGAAAACACTACTTGTGTATCCCGATTTCAATTCAATCTGTCTTTGGAAACCGCTTAAGAGAGTGAGTGCACCATTCTCAGAAGAACTGCAGATACTGAAATGATGCGTGGAGTGAAGTGAGCAAGCTATTTTTCCATCTCCCTGGCGAGCATCGCCTACCTTTCTGCTGAGGCTCCCTCAGCAGACTGAAGCTGACTACTACTGCGCAGCTGCTACAGACTGTGGGCTGCCCATTGTGACACGTGGTCCCATTGTGACACGTGGTCCCATTGTTCCAGGAATAGAACACATCCATGCATTGTGTTCTATGAATGGCATGATTCCTATCACAGTGTTCCATGGATGGAACACATCCTATTTACTGTAGGCAAGCAGGGCACCTAGCTGCTGCTGCTGCTGCTGCTGCTACAAGCCACTAGAATACCGTCTGTCAGACAGGTGGACGTAGGCCGAACATTCAAATAACTCGCCAGATAAATTGTTGCTTTTCCATTTAATTCGTATATGAATTAATTCAAAATTGAACAGTAAATTTCAAAGTTGGAAGGCCACAAGAGGAAGACAATGTTTCAAAAATGAAACGACATATCATTGCATTAGGGATGTGGTAGGAATTGAATGCTTGAATTAAGACTGGGGAAGTACTGAGGGGAAGGGGCTGCAGGCCTTGTAGCAGGTGGGTGTGCAGAAATGTAGCTATCCAAAGCCAAACACATTACTGCAGCTTGTCACACCTGTACCTACCAAGCAGCAAAGGCCAAGATAGATCGTTATTTTACTGACAGATTGAATACAGTGCAATGCCTCCCATATAGAGGTGAATAAGAGTAGTAGTAGTAGAAGAGTTGGTCAAGTTAAATCAAGGCTAAGGAATTGGAAATGTGCATCTTGGACCAAGAAAAACTAATTACAGAGCAACGACATTTGAAAAAAGCATTCAAATCATGCTTTGAAAACACTACTTGTGTATCCCGACTTCAATTCAATCTGTCTTTGGAAACCGCTTAAGAGAGTGAGTGCACCATTCTCAGCGGAACTGCAGATACTGAAATGATGCGTGGAGTGAAGTGAGCAAGCTCTTTTTCCATCTCCCTGGCGAGCATCGCCCACCTGTCTGCTGAGGCTCCCTCAGCAGACTGAAGCTGACTACTACTGTGCAGCTGCTAAAGACTGTGGGCTGCCCATTGTGACACGTGGTCCCATTGTGACACGTGGTCCCATTGTTCCAGGAATAGAACACATCCAAGCATTGTGTTCTATGAATGGCATGATTCCTATCACAGTGTTCCATGGATGGAACACATCCTATTTACTGCAGGCAAGCAGCGCACCTAGCTGCTGCTGCTACTACTGCTGTTAGAAGCCACTAGAATACCGTCTGTCAGACAGGTGGACGTAGGCCGAACATTCAAATAACTCGCCAGATAAATAGTTGCTTTTCCATTTAATTCATATATGAATTAATTCAAAATTGAACTGTAAATTTCAAAGTTGGAAGGCCACAAGAGGGGGACAATGTTTCAAAAATGAAACGACATATCATTGCATGAGGGATGTGGTAGGAATTGAATGCTTGAATTAAGACTGGGGAAGTACTGAGGGGAAGGGGCTGCAGGCCTTGTAGCAGGTGGGTGTGCAGAAATGTAGCTATCCAAAGCCAAACACATTACTGTAGCTTGTCACACCTGTACCTACCAAGCAGCAAAGGCCAAGATAGATCGTTATTTTACTGACAGATTGAATACAGTGCAATGCCTCCCATATAGAGGTGAATAAGAGTAGTAGTAGTAGTAGTAGTAGTATAAGAGTTGGTCAAGTTAAATCAAGGCTAAGGAATTGGAAATGTGCAACTTGGGCCAAGAAAAACTAATTACAGAGCAACGACATTTGAAAAAAGCATTCAAATCATGCTTTGAAAACACTACTTGTGTATCCCGATTTCAATTCAATCTGTCTTTGGAAACCGCTTAAGAGAGTGAGTGCACCATTCTCAGAGGAACTGCAGATACTGAAATGATGCGTGGAGTGAAGAGAGCAAGCTCTTTTTCCATCTCCCTGGTGAGCATCGCCCACCTGTCAGCTGAGGCTCCCTTAGCAGACTGAAGCTGACTACTACTGCGCAGCTGCTACAGACTGTGGGCTGTCCATTGTGACACGTGGTCCCATTGTGACACGTGGTCCCATTGTTCCAGGAATAGAACACATCCATGCATTGTGTTCTATGAATGGCATGATTCCTATCACAGTGTTCCATGAATGGAACACATCCTATTTACTGCAGGCAAGCAGGGCACCTAGCTGCTGCTGCTGCTGCTACAAGACACTAGAATACCGTCTGTCAGACAGGTGGACGTAGGCCGAACATTCAAATAACTCGCCAGATAAATTGTTGCTTTTCCATTTAATTCATATATTAATTAATTCAAAATTGAACAGTAAATTTCAAAGTTGGAAGGCCACAAGAGGGAGACAATGTTTCAAAAATGAAACGACATATCATTGCATGAGGTATGTGGTAGGAATTGAATGCTTGAATTAAGACTGGAGAAGTACTGAGGGGAAGGGGCTGCAGGCCTTGTAGCAGGTGGGTGTGAAGAAATGTAGCTATCCAAAGCCAAACACTTTACTGCAGCTTGTCACACCTGTACCTACCAAGCAGCAAAGGCCAAGATAGATCGTTATTTTACTGACAGATTGAATACAGTGCAATGCCTCCCATATAGAGGTGAATAAGAGTAGTAGTAGTAGTAGTAGAAGAGTTGGTCAAGTTAAATCAAGGCTAAGGAATTGGAAATGTGCAACTTGGGCCAAGAAAAACTAATTACAGAGCAACGACATTTGAAAAAAGCATTCAAATCATGCTTTGAAAACACTACTTGTGTATCCCGATTTCAATTCAATCTGTCTTTGGAAACCGCTTAAGAGAGTGAGTGCACCATTCTCAGAGAAACTGCAGATACTGAAATGATGCGTGGAGTGAAGTGAGCAAGCTCTTTTTCCATCTCCCTGGCGAGCATCGCCCACCTGTATGCTGAGGCTCCCTCAGCAGACTGAAGCTGACTACTACTGCGCAGCTGCTACAGACTGTGGGCTGCCCATTGTGACACGTGGTCCCATTGTGACACGTGGTCCCATTGTTCCAGAAATAGAACACATCCAAGCATTGTGTTCTATGAATGGCATGATTCCTATCACAGTGTTCCATGGATGGAACATATCCTATTTACTGCAGGCAAGCAGCGCACCTAGCTGCTGCTGCTGCTGCTGCTGCTGCTACAAGCCACTAGAATACCGTCTGTCAGACAGGTGGACGTAGGCCGAACATTCAAATAACTCGCCAGATAAATCGTTGCTTTTCCATTTAATTCATATATGAATTAATTCAAAATTGAACAGTAAATTTCAAAGTTGAAAGGCCAAAAGAGGGGGACAATGTTTCAAAAATTAAACTACATATCATTGCATGAGGGATGTGGTAGGAATTGAATGCTTGAATTAAGACTGGGGAAGTACTGAGGGGAAGGAGCTGCAGGCCTTGTAGCAGGTGGGTGTGCAGAAATTTAGCTATCCAAAGCCAAACACATTACTGCAGCTTGTCACACCTGTAACTACCAAGCAGCAAAGGCCAAGATAGATCGTTATTTTACTGACAGATTGAATACAGTGCAATGCCTCCCATATAGAGGTGAATAAGAGTAGTAGTAGTAGTAGTAGTAGTAGTAGAAGAGTTGGACAAGTTAAATCAAGGCTAAGGAATTGGAAATGTGCATCTTGGACCAAGAAAAACCAATTACAGAGCAACGACATTTGAAAAAAGCATTCAAATCATGCTTTGAAAACACTACTTGTTTATCCCGACTTCAATTCAATCTGTCTTTGGAAACCGCTTAAGAGAGTGAGTGCACCATTCTCAGAGGAACTGCAGATACTGAAATGATGCGTGGAGTGAAGAGAGCAAGCTCTTTTTCCATCTCCCTGGTGAGCATCGCCCACCTGTCAGCTGAGGCTCCCTTAGCAGACTGAAGCTGACTACTACTGCGCAGCTGCTACAGACTGTGGGCTGTCCATTGTGACACGTGGTCCCATTGTGACACGTGGTCCCATTGTTCCAGGAATAGAACAAATCCACGCATTGTGTTCTATGAATGGCATGATTCCTATCACAGTGTTCCATGGATGGAACACATCCTATTTACTGCAGGCAAGCAGGGCACCTAGCTGCTGCTGCTGCTGCTGCTGCTACAAGACACTAGAATACCGTCTGTCAGACAGGTTGACGTAGGCCGAACATTCAAATAACTCGCCAGATAAATCGTTGCTTTTCCATTTAATTCATATATGAATTAATTCAAAATTGAACAGTAAATTTCAAAGTTGGAAGGCCACAAGAGGGAGACAATGTTTCAAAAATGAAACGACATATCATTGCATGAGGGATGTGGTAGGAATTGAATGCTTGAATTAAGACTGGGGAAGTACTGAGGGGAAGGGGCTGCAGGCCTTGTAGCAGGTGGGTGTGCAGAATTGTAGCTATCCAAAGCCAAACACATTACTGCAGCTTGTCACACCTGTACCTACCAAGCAGCAAAGGCCAAGATAGATCGTTATTTTACTGACAGATTGAATACAGTGCAATGCCTCCCATATAGAGGTGAATAAGTATAGTAGTAGTAGTAGTAGTAGAAGAGTTGGTCAAGTTAAATCAAGGCTAAGGAATTGGAAATGTGCAACTTGGGCCAAGAAAAACTAATTACAGAGCAACGACATTTGAAAAAAGCATTCAAATCATGCTTTGAAAACACTACTTGTGTATCCCGATTTCAATTCAATCTGTCTTTGGAAACCGCTTAAGAGAGTGAGTGCACCATTCTCAGAGGAACTGCAGATACTGAAATGATGCGTGGAGTGAAGTGAGCAAGCTCTTTTTCCATCTCCCTGGCGAGCATCGCCCACCTGTCTGCTGAGGCTCGCTCAGCAGACTGAAGCTGACTACTACTGCGCAGCTGCTACAGACTGTGGGCTACCCATTGTGACACGTGGTCCCATTGTGACACGTGGTCCCATTGTTCCAGGAATAGAACACATCCATGCATTGTGTTCTATGAATGGCATGATTCCTATCACAGTGTTCCATGGATGGAACACATCCTATTTACTGCAGGCAAGCAGGGCACCTAGCTGCTGCTCCTGCTGCTGCTACAAGCCACTAGAATACCGTCTGTCAGACAGGTGGACGTAGGCCGAACATTCAAATAACTCGCCAGATAAATCGCTGCTTTTCCATTTAATTCATATATGAATTAATTCAAAATTGAACAGTAAATTTCAAAGTTGGAAGGCCACAAGAGGGAGACAATGTTTCAAAAATGAAACGACATATCATTGCATGAGGGATGTGGTAGGAATTGAATGCTTGAATTAAGACTGGGGAAGTACTGAGGGGAAGGGGCTGCAGGCCTTGTAGCAGGTGGGTGTGCAGAAATGTAGCTATCCAAAGCCAAACACATTACTGCAGCTTGTCACACCTGTAACTACCAAGCAGCAAAGGCCAAGATAGATCGTTATTTTACTGACAGATTGAATACAGTGCAATGCCTCCCATATAGAGGTGAATAAGAGTAGTAGTAGTAGTAGTAGTAGAAGAGTTGGTCAAGTTAAATCAAGGCTAAGGAATTGGAAATGTGCAACTTGGGCCAAGAAAAACTAATTACAGAGCAACGACATTTGAAAAAAGCATTCAAATCATGCTTTGAAAACACTACTTGTGTATCCCGATTTCAATTCAATCTGTCTTTGGAAACCGCTTAAGAGAGTGAGTGCACCATTCTCAGAGGAACTGCAGATACTGAAATGATGCGTGGAGTGAAGTGAGCAATCTCTTTTTCCATCTCCCTGGCGAGCATCGCCCACCTGTATGCTGAGGCTCCCTTAGCAGACTGAAGCTGACTACTACTGCGCAGCTGCTACAGACTGTGGGCTGCCCATTGTGACACGTGGTCCCAGTGTGACACATGGTCCCATTGTTCCAGGAATAGAACACATCCAAGCATTGTGTTCTATGAAAGGCATGATTCCTATCACAGTGTTCCATGGATTTAACAAATCCTATTTACTGCAGTCAAGCAGCGCACCTAGCTGCTGCTGCTGCTGCTGCTACAAGCCACTAGAATACCGTCTGTCAGACAGGTGGATGTAGGCCGAACATTCAAATAACTCTCCAGATAAATCGTTGCTTTTCCATTTAATTCATATATGAATTAATTCAAAATTGAACTGTAAATTTCAAAGTTGGAAGGCCACAAGAGGGGGACAATGTTTCAAAAATGAAACGACATATCATTGCATGAGGGATGTGGTAGGAATTGAATGCTTGAATTAAGACTGGGGAAGTACTGAGGGGAAGGGGCTGCAGGCCTTGTAGCAGTTGGCTGTGCAGAAATGTAGCTATCCAAAGCCAAACACATTACTGCAGCTTGTCACACCTGTACCTACCAAGCAGCAAAGGCCAAGATAGATCGTTATTTTACTGACAGATTGAATACAGTGCAATGCCTCCCATATAGAGGTGAATAAGAGTAGTAGTTGTAGTAGTAGTAGTAGTAGTAGTAGTAGTAGTAGTAGAAGAGTTGGTCAAGTTAAATCAAGGTTAAGGAATTGGTAATGTGCAACTTGGACCAAGAAAAACTAATTACAGAGCAACGACATTTGAAAAAAGCATTCAAATCATGCTTTGAAAACACTACTTGTGTATCCCGACTTCAATTCAATCTGTCTTTGGAAACCGCTTAAGAGAGTGAGTGCACCATTCTCAGCGGAACTGCAGATACTGAAATGATGCGTGGAGTGAAGTGAGCCAGCTCTTTTTCCATCTCCCTGGCGAGCATCGCCCACCTGTCTGCTGAGGCTCCCTCAGCAGACTGAAGCTGACTACTACTGTGCAGCTGCTACAGACTGTGGGCTGCCCATTGTGACACGTGGTCCCATTGTGACACGTGGTCCCATTGTTCCAGGAATAGAACACATCCAAGCATTGTGTTCTATGAATGGCATGATTCCTATCACAGTGTTCCATGGATGGAACACATCCTATTTACTGCAGGCAAGCAGCGCACCTAGCTGCTGCTGCTACTACTGCTGTTACAAGCCACTAGAATACCGTCTGTCAGACAGGTGGACGTAGGCCGAACATTCAAATAACTCGCCAGATAAATCGTTGCTTTTCCATTTAATTCATATATGAATTAATTCAAAATTGAACTGTAAATTTCAAAGTTGGAAGGCCACAAGAGGGGGACAATGTTTCAAAAATGAAACGACATATCATTGCATGAGGGATGTTGTAGGAATTGAATGCTTGAATTAAGACTGGGGAAGTACTGAGGGGAAGGGGCTGCAGGCCTTGTAGCAGGTGGGTGTGAAGAAATGTAGCTATCCAAAGCCAAACACATTACTGCAGCTTGTCACACCTGTACCTACCAAGCAGCAAAGGCCAAGATAAATCGTTATTTTACTGACAGATTGAATACAGTGCAATGCCTCCCATATAGAGGTGAATAAGAGTAGTAATAGTAGTAGTAGTAGTAGTAGAAGAGTTGGTCAAGTTAAATCAAGGCTAAGGAATTGGAAATGTGCAACTTGGGCCAAGAAAAACTAATTATAGAGCAACGACATTTGAAAAAAGCATTCAAATAATGCTTTGAAAACACTACTTGTGTATCCCGATTTCAATTCAATCTGTCTTTGGAAACCGCTTAAGAGAGTGAGTGCACTATTCTCAGAGGAACTGCAGATACTGAAATGATGCGTGGAGTGAAGTGAGCAAGCTCTTTTTCCATCTCCCTGGCGAGCATCGCCCACCTGTCTGTTGAGGCTCCCTCAGCAGACTGAAGCTGACTACTACTGCGCAGCTGCTACAGACTGTGGGCTGCCCATTGTGACACGTGGTCCCATTGTGACACGTGGTCCCATTGTTCCAGGAATAGAACACATCCAAGCATTGTGTTCTATGAATGGCATGATTCCTATCACAGTGTTCCATGGATGGAACACATCCTATTTACTGCAGGCAAGCAGTGCACCTAGCTGCTGCTGCTGCTGCTTCAAGCCACTAGAATACCGTCTGTCAGACAGGTGGACGTAGGCCGAACCTTCAAATAACTCGCCAGATAAATCGTTGCTTTTCCATTTAATTCATATATGAATTAATTCAAAATTGAACAGTAAATTTCAAAGTTTGAAGGCCACAAGAGGGGGACAATATTTCAAAAATGAAACGACATATCATTGCATGAGGGATGTGGTAGGAATTGAATGCATGAATTAAGACTGGGGAAGTACTGAGGGGAAGGGGCTGCAGGCCTTGTAGCAGGTGGGTGTGCAGAAATGTAGCTATCCAAAGCCAAACATATTACTGCAGCTTGTCACACCTGTAGCTACCAAGCAGCAAAGGAGAAGATAATAATAATAATAATAATAATAATAATAATCATCTTTCTTTATATAGTGCCAACATATTCCGCAGCGCTTTACAGTTGAACAGTTTCAAACACAACAGTCATAAGTAACAACGTTAACAATACAATAATTAAAGCGAAATAAGACGACCCTGCTTGTGGAGCTTACAATCTACAATGAGGTGGGGGAGATACAAAGCATAGGTTTGTATTTACAATGATGTATTTACAATGACGGTCCAGCCATCTTCAGGGGGTGGGGGTTAGATGGAGATAGTGAATGGGCTACACACACACAAACATAACATGACTTTGATTACTGAATGTGATAGGCCGCTCTGAACAAATGCGTTTTGAGCGAGCGCCTAAAACTATGCAAATTGTGGATGATCCTAATATCTTGGGGTAGAGCACTCCAGAGGATTGGCGCAGCACTGGAGAAGTCTTGGAGTCGGGAGTGGGAGGTACGGATTAGGGCAGAGGTTAGTCGAAAGTCATTTGCAGAGCGCAGAGGTCGGTTAGGCCGATAGACAGAAATGAGGGAGGAGATGTAAGGGGGTGCCGCACTGTGGAGAGCTTTGTGGGTGAGAACAAGTACTTTGAATTGTACCCTGTAATGAATTGGCAGCCAGTGTAACGACTGGCGAAGAGCGGACGCGTCTGAGTAACGATTAGCCAGATGGACAACCCTGGCTGCTGCATTAAGGAAAGACTGGAGAGTCGAGTGAGAGGGAGGCCAATTAATAGAGCATTACAGTAGTCCAGGCGGGAGTGGATCAGGGCGACAGTGAGAGTTTTTGTTGTTTCCATGGTGAAAAAAGGGCGGATTCTAGAGATGTTCTTTAGGTGTAAGCGGCATGAGCGGGCTAGATAGTTATTTTACTGACAGATTGAATACAGTGCAATGCCTCCCATATAGAGGTGAATAAGAGTAGTAGTAGTAGTAGTAGAAGATTTGATCAAGTTAAATCAAGGCTAAGGAATTGGAAATGTGCAACTTGGACCAAGAAAAACTAATTACAGAGCAACGACATTTGAAAAAAGCATTCAAATCATGCTTTGAAAACACTACTTGTGTATCCCGATTTCAATTCAATCTGTCTTTGGAAAGCGCTTAAGAGTGTAAGTGCACCATTCTCAGAGGAACTGCAGATACTGAAATGATGCGTGGAGTGAAGTGAGCCAGCTCTTTTTCCATCTCCCTGGCGAGCATCGCCCACCTGTCTGCTGAGGCTCCCTCAGCAGACTGAAGCTGACTACTACTGTGCAGCTGCTACAGACTGTGGGCTGCCCATTGTGACACGTGGTCCCATTGTGACACGTGGTCCCATTGTTCCAGGAATAGAACACATCCAAGCATTGTGTTCTATGAATGGCATGATTCCTATCACAGTGTTCCATGGATGGAACACATCCTATTTACTGCAGGCAAGCAGCGCACCTAGCTGCTGCTGCTGCTGCTGCTGCTACAAGCCACTAGAATACCGTCTGTCAGACAGGTGGACGTAGGCCGAACATTCAAATAACTCGCCAGATAAATCGTTGCTTTTCCATTTAATTCATATATGAATTAATTCAAAATTGAACAGTAAATTTCAAAGTTGGAAGGCCACAAGAGGGGGACAATGTTTCAAAAATGAAACGACATATCATTACTAGTGTTGAGCATTCCGATACCGCAAGTATCGGGTATCGGCCGATACTTGCTGTATCGGAATTCCGATACCGACTTCCGATATTTTTTCAATATCGGAATTCGGCATCGGAATCGGAAGTTCAGTTGATTGACGGCCTGACGTCATCATGATGCGCGGTGTGTGCGCATCATGATGCGCCGTCATTTCGGGCCTTCCGGGGGTCTCTGCCGGCCTGCCGGGGGGCTGTGCCGGCCTGCCGGGGGGCTGTGTGGACTGCCCGGGGTCTGTACCGGCCTGCCCGGGGGCTGTGCCGGCCTGCCGGTGGTCTGTGCACCCTGTGGGGGTCTGTCCCGGCCTGCCGGGGGGCTGTGCCGGCCTGCCGGGGGGCTGTGCTGATGTCCGGGGGTCTGTGCAAGCATCGTCCGATGGGACTACAAGTCCCATCGGGCGATGCCTGCTACCATGACAGTGATTGACACATTAGCCAATGATGGGACAGTAGTAGTCCCATCATCCGGCTAATGTGTTAAATGTAAAAAAAAAAAAAAAAAAATACTACATACATACTACATGCATGCTACATACATGCTACATGCATGCTACATACATACTACATATATACTACATACATACTACATACATGCTACATACATACTGCATGCTACATACATACTACATACATACTACATGCATGCTACATACATACTACATATATACTACATACATACTACATACAAGCTACATACATACTGCATGCTACATACATACTACATACATACTACATGCATGCTACATACATACTACATGCATGCTACATACATACTACATACATACTACATACATACTGCATGCTACATACATACTACATACATACTACATGCATGCTACATACATACTACATATATACTACATGCATGCTACATACATACTACATGCTACATACATACTACATGCATGCTACATACATACTACATATATACTACATACATACTACATGCATGCTACATACATACTACATGCATGCTACATGCATGCTACATACATACTACATGCTACATACATACCACATATATACTACATACATACAATACATTCATACAATACATACATAGACATACAGTACATATAACATAGAGTAACATACTTACCAATACTTGTCACATTGTTCCCCGAAGCCATTGTCTTTTCCGGGATAAATATTAACATAACAAACCACAAAAATACTCACCCACGATCCGAAGCAGTCCACGAGTGTGTCCCACGACGATCTTGGGTAGAGAACTGCAGCATCAGATGATGCTGCCGTTCTCTACGGGCTGCAGGAATCCAATGACGGAAGGTAGGTATCCTTCCGCACTGTATTCCTCCGCCACTTAAAAAAAAAAAGTTCCTAGTCTCACTTTATGCCATTGCTGTGTGGGAATTTCCCACACAGCAATGGCATAAAGTGAGACTAGGGACTTTTTTTTTTTTAAGTGGCGGAGGAATACAGTGCGGAAGGATACCTACCTTCCGTCATTGGATTCCTGCAGCCCGTAGAGAACGGCAGCATCATCTGATGCTGCAGTTCTCTACCCAAGATCGTCGTGGGACACACTCGTGGACTGCATTGGATCGTGGGTGAGTATTTTTGTGGTTTGTTATGTTAATATTTATCCCGGAAAAGACAATGGCTTCGGGGAACAATGTGACAAGTATTGGTAAGTATGTTACTCTATGTTATATGTACTGTATGTCTATGTATGTATTGTATGAATGAATTGTATGTATGTAGTATATATGTGGTATGTATGTAGCATGTAGTATGTATGTAGCATGCATGTAGTATGTATGTAGCATGCATGTAGTATATATGTAGTATGTATGTAGCATGTAGTATGTAGCATGCATGTAGTATATATGTAGTATGTATGTAGCATGTAGTATGTATGTAGCATGCATATAGTATATATGTAGTATGTATGTAGCATGTAGTATGTATGTAACATGCATGTAGTATATATGTAGTATGTATGTAGCATGTAGTATGTATGTAGCATGCATGTAGTATGTATGTAGCATGCATGTAGTATATATGTGGTATGTATGTAGCATGCATGTAGCATGCATGTAGTATGTATGTAGTATGTATGTAGTATGTATGTAGCATGTATGTAGTATGTATGTAGCATGCATGTAGCATGCAGTATGTATGTAGCATGCATGTAGTATATATGTAGTATGTATGTAGCATGTAGTATGTAGCATGCATGTAGTATATATGTAGTATGTAGCATGTAGTATGTATGTAGCATGCATGTAGTATATATGTGTTATGTATGTAGCATGTAGCATGCATGTAGCATGCATGTAGTATGTATGTAGTATATATGTGGTATGTATGTAGCATGCAGTATGTATGTAGCATGCATGTAGTATATATGTAGTATGTATGTTGCATGTAGTATTTATGTAGTATGAATGTAGCATGTATGTAGTATGTAGTATGAATGTAGCATGTATGTAGTATGCATGTTGTATGTATGTAGCATGTAATTTTTTTTTTTTTTTTTTTTTTTTTTTTTTTTACATTTAACACATTAGCCGGATGATGGGACTACTACTGTCCCATCATTGGCTAATGTGTCAATCACTGTCATGGTAGCAGGCATCGCCCGATGGGACTTGTAGTCCCATCGGACGATGCCTGCACAGACCCCCGGAGCCCCCCGGCAGGCCGGCACAGCCCCCCGGCAGGCCGGCACAGCCCCCCGGAGCCTGCACAGCCCCCCGGCAGGCCGGCACAGCCCCCCGGCAGGCCGGCACAGCCCCCCGGCAGGCCGGCACAGCCCCCCGGAGCCTGCACAGACCACCGGCAGGCCGGCACAGACCACCGGAGCCTGCACAGACCCCCTGGCAGGCCGGCACAGCCCCCCGAAAGGCCCGTACAGACCCCAGAGAGGCTGTACAAGGGCAGGAAAGGGTTTTTCTTATTCCGATACCGGAAGTCCCATAGATTTGAATGGGACTTCCGGTATCGGAATCGGCGATACCGATACTTTTTTTAAAGATCGGCCGATACCATCCGATACGATACTTTGAAGTATCGGACGGTATCGCTCAACTCTAATCATTACATGAGGGATGTGGTAGGAATTGAATGCTTGAATTAAGACTGGGGAAGTACTGAGGGGAAGGGGCTGCAGGCCTTGTAGCAGGTGGGTGTGCAGAAATGTAGCTATCCAAAGCCAAACACATTACTGCAGCTTGTCACACCTGTACCTACCAAGCAGCAAAGGCCAAGATAGATCGTTATTTTACTGACAGATTGAATACAGTGCAATGCCTCCCATATAGAGGTGAATAAGAGTAGTAGTAGTAGTAGTAGTAGAAGAGTTGGTCAAGTTAAATCAAGGCTAAGGAATTGGAAATGTGCAACTTGGACCAAGAAAAACTAATTACAGAGCAACGACATTTGAAAAAAGCATTCAAATCATGCTTTGAAAACACTACTTGTGTATCCCGATTTCAATTCAATCTGTCTTTGGAAACCGCTTAAGAGAGTGAGTGCACCATTCTCAGAGGAACTGCAGATACTGAAATGATGCGTGGAGTGAAGTGAGCAAGCTATTTTTCCATCTCCCTGGCGAGCATCGCCCACCTGTCTGCTGAGGCTCCCTCAGCAGACTGAAGCTGACTACTACTGTGCAGCTGCTACAGACTGTGGGCTGCCCATTGTGACACGTGGTCCCATTGTGACACGTGGTCCCATTGTTCCAGGAATAGAACACATCCAAGCATTGTGTTCTATGAATGGCATGATTCCTATCACAGTGTTCCATGGATGGAACACATCCTATTTACTGCAGGCAAGCAGCGCACCTAGCTGCTGCTGCTGCTGCTGCTACAAGCCACTAGAATACCGTCTGTCAGACAGGTGGACGTAGGCCGAACATTCAAATAACTCGCCAGATAAATCGTTGCTTTTCCATTTAATTCATATATGAATTAATTCAAAATTGAACAGTAAATTTCAAAGTTGGAAGGCCACAAGAGGGGGACAATGTTTCAAAAATGAAACGACATATCATTACATGAGGGATGTGGTAGGAATTGAATGCTTGAATTTAGACTGGGGAAGTACTGAGGGGAAGGGGCTGCAGGCCTTGTAGCAGTTGGGTGTGCAGAAATGTAGCTATCCAAAGCCAAACACATTACTGCAGCTTGTCACACCTGTACCTACCAAGCAGAAAAGGCCAAAATAGATCGTTATTTTACTGACAGATTGAATACAGTGCAATGCCTCCCATATAGAGGTGAATAAGAGTAGTAGTAGTAGTAGTAGTAGTAGTAGTAGAAGAGTTGGTCAAGTTGAATCAAGGCTAAGGAATTGGAAATGTGCAACTTGGACCAAGAAAAACTAATTACAGAGCAACGACATTTGAAAAAAGCATTCAAATCATGCTTTGAAAACACTACTTGTGTATCCCGATTTCAATTCAATCTGTCTTTGGAAACCGCTTAAGAGAGTGAGTGCACCATTCTCAGAGGAACTGCAGATACTGAAATGATGCGTGGAGTGAAGTGAGCAAGCTCTTTTTCCATCTCCCTGGCGAGCATCGCCCACCTGTCTGCTGAGGCTCCCTCAGCAGACTGAAGCTGACTACTACTGCGCAGCTGCTACAGACTGTGGGCTGCCCATTGTGACACGTGGTCCCATTGTGGCACGTGGTCCCATTGTTCCAGGAATAGAACACATCCAAGCATTGTGTTCTATGAATGGCATGATTCCTATCACAGTGTTCCATGGATGGAACACATCCTATTTACTGCAGGCAAGCAGCGCACCTAGCTGCTGCTGCTGCTGCTGCTGCTGCTCCAAAGCCCCTAGAATACCGTCTGTCAGACAGGTGGACGTAGGCCGAACATTCAAATAACTCGCCAGATAAATCGTTGCTTTTCCATTTAATTCATATATGAATTAATTCAAAATTGAACAGTAAATTTCAAAGTTGGAAGGCCACAAGAGGGGGACAATGTTTCAAAAATGAAGCGACATATCATTGCATGAGGGATGTGGTAGGAATTGAATGCTTGAATTAAGACTGGGGAAGTACTGAGGGGAAGGAGCTGCAGGCCTTGTAGCAGGTGGGTGTGCAGAAATGTAGCTATCCAAAGCCAAACACATTACTGCAGCTTATCACACCTGTACCTACCAAGCAGCAAAGGCCAAGATAGATCGTTATTTTACTGACAGATTGAATACAGTGCAATGCCTCCCATATAGAGGTGAATAAGAGTAGTAGTAGTAGTAGTAGTAGTAGTACAAGAGTTGGTCAAGTTAAATCAAGGCCAAGGAATTGGAAATGTGCAACTTGGGCCAAGAAAAACTAATTATAGAGCAACGACATTTGAAAAAAGCATTCAAATAATGCTTTGAAAACACTACTTGTGTATCCCGATTTCAATTCAATCTGTCTTTGGAAACCGCTTAAGAGAGTGAGTGCACTATTCTAAGAGGAACTGCAGATACTGAAATGATGCGTGGAGTGAAGTGAGCAAGCTCTTTTTCCATCTCCCTGGCGAGCATCGCCCACCTGTCTGCTGAGGCTCCCTCAGCAGACTGAAGCTGACTACTACTGCGCAGCTGCTACAGACTGTGGGCTGCCCATTGTGACACGTGGTCCCATTGTGACACGTGGTCCCATTGTTCCAGGAATAGAACACATCCAAGCATTGTGTTCTATGAATGGCATGATTCCTATCACAGTGTTCCATGGATGGAACACATCCTATTTAATGCAGGCAAGCAGCGCACCTAGCTGCTGCTGGTGCTGCTGCTGCTGCTACAAGCCACTAGAATACCGTCTGTCAGACAGGTGGACGTAGGCCGAACATTCAAATAACTCGCCAGATAAATCGTTGCTTTTCCATTTAATTCCTATATGAATTAATTCAAAATTGAACAGTAAATTTCAAAGTTGGAAGGCCACAAGAGGGGGACAATGTTTCAAAAATGAAACGACATATCATTGCATGAGGGATGTGGTAGGAATTGAATGCTTGAATTAAGACTGGGGAAGTACTGAGGGGAAGGGGCTGCAGGCCTTGTTGCAGGTGGGTGTGCAGAAATGTAGCTATCCAAAGCCAAACACATTACTGCAGCTTGTCACACCTGTACCTACCAAGCAGCAAAGGCAAAGATAGATCGTTATTTTACTGACAGATTGAATACAGTGCAGTGCCTCCCATATAGAGGTGAATAAGAGTAGTAGTAGTAGTAGTAGTAGTAGAAGAGTTGGTCAAGTTAAATCAAGGCTAAGGAATTGGAAATGTGCAACTTGGACCAAGAAAAACTAATTACAGAGCAACGACATTTGAAAAAAGCATTCAAATCATGCTTTGAAAACACTACTTGTGTATCCTGATTTCAATTCAATCTGTCTTTGGAAAGCGCTTAAGAGAGTGAGTGCACCATTCTCAGAGGAACTGCAGATACTGAAATGATGCGTGGAGTGAAGTGAGCAAGCTCTTTTTCCATCTCCCTGGCGAGCATTGCCCACCTGTCTGCTGAGGCTCCCTCAGCAGACTGAAGCTGACTACTACTGCGCAGCTGCTACAGACTGTGGGCTGCCCATTGTGACACGTGGTCCCATTGTGACACGTGGTCCCATTGTTCCAGGAATAGAACACATCCAAGCATTGTGTTCTATGAATGGCATGATTCCTATCACAGTGTTCCATGGATGGAACACATCCTATTTACTGCAGGCAAGCAGCGCACCTAGCTGCTGCTGCTTCAAGCCACTAGAATACCGTCTGTCAGACAGGTGGACGTAGGCCGAACATTCAAATAGCTCGCCAGATAAATCGATGCGTTTCCATTTAATTCATATATTAATTAATTCAAAATTGAACAGTAAATTTCAAAGTTGGAAGGCCACAAGAGGGGGACAATATTTCAAAAATGAAACGACATATCATTGCATGAGGGATGTGGTAGGAATTGAATGCGTGAATTAAGACTGGGGAAGTACTGAGGGGAAGGGGCTGCAGGCCTTGTAGCAGGTGGGTGTGCAGAAATGTAGCTATCCAAAGCCAAACATATTACTGCAGCTTGTCACACCTGTACCTACCAAGCAGCA
The DNA here is from genome assembly GCF_039654945.1 of Dendrobates tinctorius. Lineage (NCBI taxonomy): Eukaryota > Metazoa > Chordata > Amphibia > Anura > Dendrobatidae > Dendrobates > Dendrobates tinctorius. The sequence goes on along the minus strand of NW_027361855.1, from coordinate 1,160,758 downwards.
AAGGAGAAGATAGATCGTTATTTTACTGACAGATTGAATAGAGTGCAATGCCTCCCATATAGAGGTGAATAAGAGTAGTAGTAGTAGTAGAAGATTTGATCAAGTTAAATCAAGGCTAAGGAATTGGAAATGTGCAACTTGGACCAAGAAAAACTAATTACAGAGCAACGACATTTGAAAAAAAGCATTCAAATCATGCTTTGAAAACACTACTTGTGTATCCCGATTTCAATTCAATCTGTCTTTGGAAACCGCTTAAGAGAGTGAGTGCACCATTCTCAGAGGAACTGCAGATACTGAAATGATGCGTGGAGTGAAGTGAGCAAGCTCTTTTTCCATCTCCCTGGCGAGCATCGCCCACCTGTCTGCTGAGGCTCCCTCAGCAGACTGCAGCTGACTACTACTGTGCAGCTGCTACAGACTGTGGGCGACCCATTGTGACACGTGGTCCCATTGTGACACGTGGTCCCATTGTTCCAGGAATAGAACACATCCAAGCATTGTGTTCTATGAATGGCATGATTCCTATCACAGTGTTCCATGGAAGGAACACATCCTATTTACTGCAGGCAAGCAGCGCATCTAGCTGCTGCTGCTGCTGCTGCTGCTACAAGCCACTAGAATACCGTCTGTCAGACAGGTGGACGTAGGCCGAACATTCAAATAACTCACCAGATAAATCGTTGCTTTTCCATTTAATTCATATATGAATTAATTCAAAATTGAACAGTAAATTTCAAAGTTGGAAGGCCACAAGAGGGGGACAATGTTTCAAAAATGAAACGACATATCATTGCATGAGGGATGTGGTAGGAATTGAATGCTTGAATTAAGACTGGGGAAGTACTGAGGGGAAGGGGCTGCAGGCCTTGTAGCAGGTGGGTGTGCAGAAATGTAGCTATCCAAAGCCAAACACATTACTGCAGCTTGTCACACCTGTACCTACCAAACAGCAAAGGCCAAGATAGATCGTTATTTTACTGACAGATTGAATACAGTGCAATGCCTCCCATATAGAGGTGAATAAGAGTAGTAGTATTAGTAGAAGAGTTGGTCAAGTTAAATCAAGGCTAAGGAATTGGAAATGTGCAACTTGGACCAAGAAAAACTAATTACAGAGCAACGACATTTGAAAAAAGCATTCAAATCATGCTTTGAAAACACTACTTGTGTATCCCGATTTCAATTCAATCTGTCTTTGGAAACCGCTTAAGAGAGTGAGTGCACCATTCTCAGAGGAACTGCAGATACTGAAATGATGTGTGGAGTGAAGTGAGCAAGCTATTTTTCCATCTCCCTGGCGAGCATCGCATACCTGTCTGCTGAGGCTCCCTCAGCAGAATGAAGCTGACTACTACTGCGCAGCTGCTACAGACTGTGGGCTGCCCATTGTGACACGTGGTCCCATTGTGACACGTGGTCCCATTGTTCCAGGAATAGAACACATCCAAGCATTGTGTTCTATGAATGGCATGATTCCTATCACAGTGTTCCATGGATGGAACACATCCTATTTACTGCAGGCAAGCAGCGCACCTAGCTGCTGCTGCTGCTGCTGCTGCTACAAGCCACTAGAATACCGTCTGTCAGACAGGTGGACGTAGGCCGAACATTCAAATAACTCGCCAAATAAATTGTTGCTTTTCCATTTAATTCATATATGAATTAATTCAAAATTGAACAGTAAATTTCAAAGTTGGAAGGCCACAAGAGGGGGACAATGTTTCAAAAATGAAACGACATATCATTGCATGAGGGATGTGGTAGGAATTGAGTGCTTGAATTAAGACTGGGGAAGTACTGAGGGGAAGGGGCTGCAGGCCTTGTAGCAGGTGGGTGTGCAGAAATGTAGCTATCCAAAGCCAAACACATTACTGAAGCTTGTCACACCTGTACCTACCAAGCAGCAAAGGCCAAGATAGATCGTTATTTTACTGACAGATTGAATACAGTACAATGCCTCCCATATAGAGGTGAATAAGAGTAGTAGTAGTAGAAATAGTAGTAGTAGTAGTAGAAGAGTTGGTCAAGTTAAATCAAGGCTAAGGAATTGGAAATGTGCAACTTGGACCAAGAAAAACTAATTACAGAGCAACGACATTTGAAAAAAGCATTCAAATCATGCTTTGAAAACACTACTTGTATATCCTGATTTCAATTCAATCTGTCTTTGGAAAGCGCTTAAGAGAGTGAGTGCACCATTCTCAGAGGAACTGCAGATACTGAAATGATGCGTGGAGTGAAGTGAGCAAGCTATTTTTCCATCTCCCTGGCGAGCATTGCCCACCTGTCTGCTGAGGCTCCCTCAGCAGACTGAAGCTGACTACTGCTGCGCAGCTGCTACAGACTGTGGGCTGCCCATTGTGACACGTGGTCCCATTGTGACACGTGGTCCCATTGTTCCAGGAATAGAACACATCCAAGCATTGTGTTCTATGAATGGCATGATTCCTATCACAGTGTTCCATGGATGGAACACATCCTATTTACTGCAGGCAAGCAGCGCACCTAGCTGCTGCTGCTTCAAGCCACTAGAATACCGTCTGTCAGACAGGTGGACATAGGCCGAACATTCAAATAACTCGCCAGATAAATCGTTGCTTTTCCATTTAATTCATATATTAATTAATTCAAAATTGAACAGTAAATTTCAAAGTTGGAAGGCCACAAGAGGGGGACAATATTTCAAAAATGAAACGACATATCATTGCATGAGGGATGTGGTAGGAATTGAATGCATGAATTAAGACTGGGGAAGTACTGAGGGGAAGGGGCTGCAGGCCTTGTAGCAGGTAGGTGTGCAGAAATGTAGCTATCCAAAGCCAAACACATTACTGCAGCTTGTCACACCTGTACCTACCAAGCAGCAAAGGCCAAGATAGATTGTTCTTTTAATGACAGATTGAATACAGTGCAATGCCTCCCATATAGAGGTGAATAAGAGTAGTAGTAGTAGTAGTAGAAGAGTTGGTCAAGTTAAATCAAGGCTAAGGAATTGGAAATGTGCAACTTGGACCAAGAAAAACTAACTACAGAGCAACGACATTTGAAAAAAGCATTCAAATCATGCTTTGAAAACACTACTTGTGTATCCCGATTTCAATTCAATCTGTCTTTGGAAACCGCTTAAGAGAGTGAGTGCACCATTCTCAGAGGAACTGCAGATACTGAAATGATGCGTGGAGTGAAGTGAGCAAGCTATTTTTCCATCTCCCTGGCGAGCATCGCCCACCTGTCTGCTGAGGCTCCCTCAGCAGACTGAAGCTGACTACTACTGCGCAGCTGCTACAGACTGTGGGCTGCCCATTGTGACACGTGGTCCCATTGTGACACGTGGTCCCATTGTTCCAGGAATAGAACACATCCAAGCATTGTGTTCTATGAATGGCATGATTCCTATCACAGTGTTCCATTGATGGAACACATCCTATTTACTGCAGGCAAGCAGCGCACCTAGCTGATGCTGCTGCTGCTGCTACAAGCCCCTAGAATACCGTCTGTCAGACAGGTGGACGTAGGCCGAACATTCAAATAACTCGCCAGATAAATCGTTCCTTTTCCATTTAATTCATATATGAATTAATTCAAAATTGAACAGTAAATTTCAAAGTTGGAAGGCCACAAGAGGGGGACAATGTTTCAAAAATGAAACGACATATCATTGCATGAGGGATGTAGTAGGAATTGAATGCGTGAATTAAGACTGGGGAAGTACTGAGGGGAAGGGGCTGCAGGCCTTGTAGCAGGTGGGTGTGCAGAAATGTAGCTATCCAAAGCCAAACATATTACTGCAGCTTGTCACACCTGTACCTACCAAGCAGCAAAGGAGAAGATAGATCGTTATTTTACTGACAGATTGAATAGAGTGCAATGCCTCCCATATAGAGGTGAATAAGAGTAGTAGTAGTAGTAGAAGATTTGATCAAGTTAAATCAAGGCTAAGGAATTGGAAATGTGCAACTTGGACCAGGAAAAACTAATTACAGAGCAACGACATTTGAAAAAAAGCATTCAAATCATGCTTTGAAAACACTACTTGTGTATCCCGATTTCAATTCAATCTGTCTTTGGAAACCGCTTAAGAGAGTGAGTGCACCATTCTCAGAGGAACTGCAGATACTGAAATGATGCGTGGAGTGAAGTGAGCAAGCTCTTTTTCCATCTCCCTGGCGAGCATCGCCCACCTGTCTGCTGAGGCTCCCTCAGCAGACTGCAGCTGACTACTACTGTGCAGCTGCTACAGACTGTGGGCGACCCATTGTGACACGTGGTCCCATTGTGACACGTGGTCCCATTGTTCCAGGAATAGAACACATCCAAGCATTGTGTTCTATGAATGGCATGATTCCTATCACAGTGTTCCATGGAAGGAACACATCCTATTTACTGCAGGCAAGCAGCGCACCTAGCTGCTGCTGCTGCTGCTGCTACAAGCCACTAGAATACCGTCTGTCAGACAGGTGGACGTAGGCCGAACATTCAAATAACTCACCAGATAAATCGTTGCTTTTCCATTTAATTCATATATGAATTAATTCAAAATTGAACAGTAAATTTCAAAGTTGGAAGGCCACAAGAGGGGGACAATGTTTCAAAAATGAAACGACATATCATTGCATGAGGGATGTGGTAGGAATTGAATGCTTGAATTAAGACTGGGGAAGTACTGAGGGGAAGGGGCTGCAGGCCTTGTAGCAGGTGGGTGTGCAGAAATGTAGCTATCCAAAGCCAAACACATTACTGCAGCTTGTCACACCTGTACCTACCAAACAGCAAAGGCCAAGATAGATCGTTATTTTACTGACAGATTGAATACAGTGCAATGCCTCCCATATAGAGGTGAATAAGAGTAGTAGTATTAGTAGAAGAGTTGGTCAAGTTAAATCAAGGCTAAGGAATTGGAAATGTGCAACTTGGACCAAGAAAAACTAATTACAGAGCAACGACATTTGAAAAAAGCATTCAAATCATGCTTTGAAAACACTACTTGTGTATCCCGATTTCAATTCAATCTGTCTTTGGAAACCGCTTAAGAGAGTGAGTGCACCATTCTCCGGGGAACTGCAGATACTGAAATGATGTGTGGAGTGAAGTGAGCAAGCTATTTTTCCATCTCCCTGGCGAGCATCGCATACCTGTCTGCTGAGGCTCCCTCAGCAGACTGAAGCTGACTACTACTGCGCAGCTGCTACAGACTGTGGGCTGCCCATTGTGACACGTGGTCCCATTGTGACACGTGGTCCCATTGTTCCAGGAATAGAACACATCCAAGCATTGTGTTCTATGAATGGCATGATTCCTATCACAGTGTTCCATGGATGGAACACATCCTATTTACTGCAGGCAAGCAGCGCACCTAGCTGCTGCTGCTGCTGCTGCTGCTACAAGCCACTAGAATACCGTCTGTCACACAGGTGGACGTAGGCCGAACATTCAAATAACTCGCCAAATAAATCGTTGCTTTTCCATTTAATTCATATATGAATTAATTCAAAATTGAACAGTAAATTTCAAAGTTGGAAGGCCACAAGAGGGGGACAATGTTTCAAAAATGAAACGACATATCATTGCATGAGGGATGTGGTAGGAATTGAGTGCTTGAATTAAGACTGGGGAAGTACTGAGGGGAAGGGGCTGCAGGCCTTGTAGCAGGTGGGTGTGCAGAAATGTAGCTATCCAAAGCCAAACACATTACTGAAGCTTGTCACACCTGTACCTACCAAGCAGCAAAGGCCAAGATAGATCGTTATTTTACTGACAGATTGAATACAGTACAATGCCTCCCATATAGAGGTGAATAAGAGTAGTAGTAGTAGAAGTAGTAGTAGTAGTAGTAGAAGAGTTGGTCAAGTTAAATCAAGGCTAAGGAATTGGAAATGTGCAACTTGGACCAAGAAAAACTAATTACAGAGCAACGACATTTGAAAAAAGCATTCAAATCATGCTTTGAAAACACTACTTGTATATCCCGATTTCAATTCAATCTGTCTTTGGAAACCGCTTAAGAGAGTGAGTGCACCATTCTCAGAGGAACTGCAGATACTGAAATGATGCGTGGAGTGAAGTGAGCAAGCTCTTTTTCCATCTCCCTGGCGATCATCGCCCACCTGTCTGCTGAGGCTCCCTCAGCAGACTGCAGCTGACTACTACTGTGCAGCTGCTACAGACTGTGGGCGACCCATTGTGACACGTGGTCCCATTGTGACACGTGGTCCCATTGTTCCAGGAATAGAACACATCCAAGCATTGTGTTCTATGAATGGCATGATTCCTATCACAGTGTTCCATGGAAGGAACACATCCTATTTACTGCAGGCAAGCAGCGCACCTAGCTGCTGCTGCTGCTGCTGCTACAAGCCACTAGAATACCGTCTGTCAGACAGGTGGACGTAGGCCGAACATTCAAATAACTCACCAGATAAATCGTTGCTTTTCCATTTAATTCATATATGAATTAATTCAAAATTGAACAGTAAATTTCAAAGTTGGAAGGCCACAAGAGGGGGACAATGTTTCAAAAATGAAACGACATATCATTGCATGAGGGATGTGGTAGGAATTGAATGCTTGAATTAAGACTGGGGAAGTACTGAGGGGAAGGGGCTGCAGGCCTTGTAGCAGGTGGGTGTGCAGAAATGTAGCTATCCAAAGCCAAACACATTACTGCAGCTTGTCACACCTGTACCTACCAAACAGCAAAGGCCAAGATAGATCGTTATTTTACTGACAGATTGAATACAGTGCAATGCCTCCCATATAGAGGTGAATAAGAGTAGTAGTATTAGTAGAAGAGTTGGTCAAGTTAAATCAAGGCTAAGGAATTGGAAATGTGCAACTTGGACCAAGAAAAACTAATTACAGAGCAACGACATTTGAAAAAAGCATTCAAATCATGCTTTGAAAACACTACTTGTGTATCCCGATTTCAATTCAATCTGTCTTTGGAAACCGCTTAAGAGAGTGAGTGCACCATTCTCCGGGGAACTGCAGATACTGAAATGATGTGTGGAGTGAAGTGAGCAAGCTATTTTTCCATCTCCCTGGCGAGCATCGCATACCTGTCTGCTGAGGCTCCCTCAGCAGACTGAAGCTGACTACTACTGCGCAGCTGCTACAGACTGTGGGCTGCCCATTGTGACACGTGGTCCCATTGTGACACGTGGTCCCATTGTTCCAGGAATAGAACACATCCAAGCATTGTGTTCTATGAATGGCATGATTCCTATCACAGTGTTCCATGGATGGAACACATCCTATTTACTGCAGGCAAGCAGCGCACCTAGCTGCTGCTGCTGCTGCTGCTGCTACAAGCCACTAGAATACCGTCTGTCAGACAGGTGGACGTAGGCCGAACATTCAAATAACTCGCCAAATAAATCGTTGCTTTTCCATTTAATTCATATATGAATTAATTCAAAATTGAACAGTAAATTTCAAAGTTGGAAGGCCACAAGAGGGGGACAATGTTTCAAAAATGAAACGACATATCATTGCATGAGGGATGTGGTAGGAATTGAGTGCTTGAATTAAGACTGGGGAAGTACTGAGGGGAAGGGGCTGCAGGCCTTGTAGCAGGTGGGTGTGCAGAAATGTAGCTATCCAAAGCCAAACACATTACTGAAGCTTGTCACACCTGTACCTACCAAGCAGCAAAGGCCAAGATAGATCGTTATTTTACTGACAGATTGAATACAGTACAATGCCTCCCATATAGAGGTGAATAAGAGTAGTAGTAGTAGAAGTAGTAGTAGTAGTAGTAGAAGAGTTGGTCAAGTTAAATCAAGGCTAAGGAATTGGAAATGTGCAACTTGGACCAAGAAAAACTAATTACAGAGCAACGACACTTGAAAAAAGCATTCAAATCATGCTTTGAAAACACTACTTGTATATCCTGATTTCAATTCAATCTGTCTTTGGAAAGCGCTTAAGAGAGTGAGTGCACCATTCTCAGAGGAACTGCAGATACTGAAATGTTGCGTGGAGTGAAGTGAGCAAGCTATTTTTCCATCTCCCTGGCGAGCATTGCCCACCTGTCTGCTGAGGCTCCCTCAGCAGACTGAAGCTGACTACTGCTGCGCAGCTGCTACAGACTGTGGGCTGCCCATTGTGACACGTGGTCCCATTGTGACACGTGGTCCCATTGTTCCAGGAATAGAACACATCCAAGCATTGTGTTCTATGAATGGCATGATTCCTATCACAGTGTTCCATGGATGGAACACATCCTATTTACTGCAGGCAAGCAGCGCACCTAGCTGCTGCTGCTTCAAGCCACTAGAATACCGTCTGTCAGACAGGTGGACATAGGCCGAACATTCAAATAACTCGCCAGATAAATCGTTGCTTTTCCATTTAATTCATATATTAATTAATTCAAAATTGAACAGTAAATTTCAAAGTTGGAAGGCCACAAGAGGGGGACAATATTTCAAAAATGAAACGACATATCATTGCATGAGGAATGTGGTAGGAATTGAATGCATGAATTAAGACTGGGGAAGTACTGAGGGGAAGGGGCTGCAGGCCTTGTAGCAGGTAGGTGTGCAGAAATGTAGCTATCCAAAGCCAAACACATTACTGCAGCTTGTCACACCTGTACCTACCAAGCAGCAAAGGCCAAGATAGATTGTTCTTTTAATGACAGATTGAATACAGTGCAATGCCTCCCATATAGAGGTGAATAAGAGTAGTAGTAGTAGTATTAGTAGTAGAAGAGTTGGTCAAGTTAAATCAAGGCTAAGGAATTGGAAATGTGCAACTTGGACCAAGAAAAACTAATTACAGAGCAACGACATTTGAAAAAAGCATTCAAATCATGCTTTGAAAACACTACTTGTGTATCCCGATTTCAATTCAATCTGTCTTTGGAAACCGCTTAAGAGAGTGAGTGCACCATTCTCAGAGGAACTGCAGATACTGAAATGATGCGTGGAGTGAAGTGAGCAAGCTATTTTTCCATCTCCCTGGCGAGCATCGCCCACCTGTCTGCTGAGGCTCACTCAGCAGACTGAAGCTGACTACTACTGCGCAGCTGCTACAGACTGTGGGCTGCCCATTGTGACACGTGGTCCCATTGTGACACGTGGTCCCATTGTTCCAGGAATAGAACACATCCAAGCATTGTGTTCTATGAATGGCATGATTCCTATCACAGTGTTCCATTGATGGAACACATCCTATTTACTGCAGGCAAGCAGCGCACCTAGCTGATGCTGCTGCTGCTGCTACAAGCCCCTAGAATACCGTCTGTCAGACAGGTGGACGTAGGCCGAACATTCAAATAACTCGCCAGATAAATCGTTCCTTTTCCATTTAATTCATATATGAATTAATTCAAAATTGAACAGTAAATTTCAAAGTTGGAAGGCCACAAGAGGGGGACAATGTTTCAAAAATGAAACGACATATCATTGCATGAGGGATGTGGTAGGAATTGAATGCTTGAATTAAGACTGGGGAAGTACTGAGGGGAAGGGGCTGCAGGCCTTGTAGCAGGTGGGTGTGCAGAAATGTAGCTATCCAAAGCCAAACACATTACTGAAGCTTGTCACACCTGTACCTACCAAGCAGCAAATGCCAAGATAGATCGTTATTTTACTGACAGATTGAATACAGTGCAATGCCTCCCATATAGAGGTGAATAAGAGTAGTAGTAGTAGTAGTAGAAGAGTTGGTCAAGTTAAATCAAGGCTAAGGAATTGGAAATGTGCAACTTGGACCAAGAAAAACTAATTACAGAGCAACGACATTTGAAAAAAGCATTCAAATCATGCTTTGAAAACACTACTTGTGTATCCCGATTTCAATTCAATCTGTCTTTGGAAACCGCTTAAGAGAGTGAGTGCACCATTCTCAGAGGAACTGCAGATACTGAAATGATGCTTGGAGTGAAGTGAGCAAGCTATTTTTCCATCTCCCTGGCGAGCATCGCCCACCTGTCTGCTAAGGCTCCCTCAGCAGACTGAAGCTGACTATTACTGCGCAGCTGCTACAGACTGTGGGCTGCCCATTGTGACACGTGGTCCGATTGTGACACGAGGGCCCATTGTTCCAGGATTAGAACACATCCAAGCATTGTGTTCTATGAATGGCATGATTCCTATCACAGTGTTCCATGGATGGAACACATCCTATTTACTGCAGGCAAGCAGCGCACCTAGTTGCTGCTGCTGCTGCTGCTGCTGCTACAAGCCACTAGAATACCGTCTGTCAGACAGGTGGATGTAGGCCGAACATTCAAATAACTCGCCAGATAAATCGTTGCTTTTCCATTTAATTCATATATGAATTAATTCAAAATTGAACAGTAAATTTCAAAGTTGGAAGGCCACAAGAGGGGGACAATGTTTCAAAAATGAAACGACATATCATTGCATGAGGGATGTGGTAGGAATTGAATGCTTGAATTAAGACTGGGGAAGAACTGGAGGGAAGGGGCTGCAGGCCTTGTAGCAGGTGGGTGTGCAGAAATGTAGCTATCCAAAGCCAAACACATTACTGCAGCTTGTCACACCTGTACCTACCAAGCAGCAAAGGCCAAGATAGATCGTTATTTTACTGACAGATTGAATACAGTGCAATGCCTCCCATATAGAGGTGAATAAGAGTAGTAGTAGTAGTAGTAGAAGAGTTGGTCAAGTTAAATCAAGGCTAAGGAATTGGAAATGTGCAACTTGGACCAAGAAAAACTAACTACAGAGCAACGACATTTGAAAAAAGCATTCAAATCATGCTTTGAAAACACTACTTGTGTATCCCAATTTCAATTCAATCTGTCTTTGGAAACCGCTTAAGAGAGTGAGTGCACCATTCTCAGAGGAACTGCAGATACTGAAATGATGCGTGGAGTGAAGTGATCAAGCTATTTTTCCATCTCCCTGGCGAGCATCGCCCACCTGTCTGCTGAGGCTCCCTCAGCAGACTGAAGCTGACTACTACTGCGCAGCTGCTACAGACTGTGGGCTGCCCATTGTGACACGTGGTCCCATTGTGACATGTGGTCCCATTGTTCCAGGAATAGAACACATCCAAGCATTGTGTTCTATGAATGGCATGATTCCTATCACAGTGTTCCATGGATGGAACACATCCTATTTACTGCAGGCAAGCAGCGCACCTAGCTGCTGCTGCTGCTGCTACAAGCCACTGGAATACCGTCTGTCAGACAGGTGGACGTAGGCCGAACATTCAAATAACTAGCCAGATAAATCGTTGCTTTTCCATTTAATTCATAAATGAATTAATTAAAAATTGAACAGTAAATTTCAAAGTTGGAAGGCCACAAGAGGGGGACAATGTTTCAAAAATGAAACGACATATCATTGCATGAGGGATGTGGTAGGAATTGAATGCTTGAATTAAGACTGGGGAAGTACTGAGGGGAAGGGGCTGCAGGCCTTGTAGCAGGTGGGTGTGCAGAAATGTAGCTATCCAAAGCCAAACACATTACCGCAGCTTGTCACACCTGTACCTACCAAGCAGCAAAGGCCAAGATAGATTGTTATTTTACTGACAAATTGAATACAGTGCAATGCCTCCCATATAGAGGTGAATAAGAGTAGTAGTAGTAGTAGAAGAGTTGGTCAAGTTAAATCAAGGCTAAGGAATTGGAAATGTGCAACTTGGACCAAGAAAAACTAATTACAGAGCAACGACATTTGAAAAAAGCATTCAAATCATGCTTTGAAAACACTACTTGTGTATCCCGATTTCAACTCAATCTGTCTTTGGAAACCGCTTAAGAGAGTGAGTGCACCATTCTCAGAGGAACTGCAGATACTGAAATGATGCGTGGAGTGAAGTGAGCAAGCTATTTTTCCATCTCCCTGGCGAGCATCGCCCACCTGTCTGCTGAGGCTCCCTCAGCAGACTGAAGCTGACTACTACTGCGCAGCTGCTACACACTGTGGGCTGCCCATTGTGACACGTGGTCCCATTGTGACACGTGGTCCCATTGTTCCAGGAATAGAACACATCCAAGCATTGTGTTCTATGAATGGCATGATTCCTATCACAGTGTTCCATGGATGGAACACATCCTATTTACTGCAGGCAAGCAGCGCACCTAGCTGCTGCTGCTGCTGCTACAAGCCACTAGAATACCGTCTGTCAGACAGGTGGACGTAGGCCGAACATTCAAATAACTCGCCAGATAAATCGTTGCTTTTCCATTTAATGCATATATGAATTAATTCAAAATTGAACAGTAAATTTCAAAGTTGGAAGGCCACAAGAGGGGGACAATGTTTCAAAAATGAAACGACATATCATTGCATGAGGGATGTGGTAGGAATTGAATGCTTGAATTAAGACTGGGGAAGTACTGAGGGGAAGGGGCTGCAGGCCTTGTAGCAGGTGGGTGTGCAGAAATGTAGCTATCCAAAGCCAAACACATTACTGCAGCTTGTCACACCTGTACCTACCAAGCAGCAAAGGCCAAGATAGATCGTTATTTTACTGACAGATTGAATACAGTGCAATGCCTCCCATATAGAGGTGAATAAGAGTAGTAGTAGTAGTAGTAGTAGTAGTAGTAGAAGAGTTGGTTAAGTTAAATCAAGGCTAAGGAATTGGAAATGTGCAACTTGGACCAAGAAAAACTAATTACAGAGCAACGACATTTGAAAAAAGCATTCAAATCATGCTTTGAAAACACTACTTGTGTATCCCGATTTCAATTCAATCTGTCTTTGAAAACCGCTTAAGAGAGTGAGTGCACCATTCTCAGAGGAACTGCAGATACTGAAATGATGCGTGGAGTGAAGTGAGCAAGCTATTTTTCCATCTCCCTGGCGAGCATCGCCCACCTGTCTGCTGAGGCTCCCTCAGCAGACTGAAGCTGACTACTACTGCACAGCTGCTACAGACTGTGGGCTGCCCATTGTGACACGTGGTCCCATTGCGACACATGGCCCCATTGTTCCAGGAATAGAACACATCCAAGCATTGTGTTCTATGAATGGCATGATTCCTATCACAGTGTTCCATGGATGGAACACATCCTATTTACTGCAGGCAAGCAGCGCACCTAGCTGCTGCTGCTGCTACAAGCCACTAGAATACCGTCTGTCAGACAGGTGGACGTAGGCCGAACATTCAAATAACTCGCCAGATAAATCGTTGCTTTTCCATTTAATTCATATATGAATTAATTCAAAATTGAACAGTAAATTTCAAAGTTGGAAGGCCACAAGAGGGGGACAATATTTCAAAAATGAAACGACATATCATTGCATGAGGGATGTGGTAGGAATTGAGTGCTTGAATTAAGACTGGGGAAGTACTGAGGGGAAGGGGCTGCAGGCCTTGTAGCAGGTGGGTGTGCAGAAATGTAGCTATCCAAAGCCAAACACATTACTGCAGCTTGTCACACCTGTACCTACCAAGCAGCAAAGGCCAAGATAGATCGTTATTTTACTGACAGATTGAATACAGTGCAATGCCTCCCATATAGAGGTGAATATGCGTGGTAGTAGTAGTAGTAGTAGTAGAAGAGTTGGTCAAGTTAAATCAAGGCTAAGGAATTGGAAATGTGCAACTTGGACCAAGAAAAACTAATTACAGAGCAACGACATTTGAAAAAAGCATTCAAATCATGCTTTGAAAACACTACTTGTGTATCCCAATTTCAATTCAATCTGTCTTTGGAAACCGCTTAAGAGAGTGAGTGCACCATTCTCAGAGGAACTGCAGATACTGAAATGATGCGTGGAGTGAAGTGAGCAAGCTATTTTTCCATCTCCCTGGCGAGCATCGCCCACCTGTCTGCTGAGGCTCCCTCAGCAGACTGAAGCTGACTACTACTGCGCAGCTGCTACAGACTGTGGGCTGCCCATTGTGACACGTGGTCCCATTGTGACACGTGGTCCCATTGTTCCAGGAATAGAACACATCCAAGCATTGTGTTCTATGAATGGCATGATTCCTATCACAGTGTTCCATGGATGGAACACATCCTATTTACTGCAGGCAAGCAGCGCACCTAGCTGCTGCTGCTGCTGCTGCTGCTGCTACAAGCCACTAGAATACCGTCTGTCAGACAGGTGGACGTAGGCCGAACATTCAAATAACTCGCCAGATAAATCGTTGCTTTTCCATTTAATTCATATATGAATTAATTCAAAATTGAACAGTAAATTTCAAAGTTGGAAGGCCACAAGAAGGGGACAATGTTTCAAAAATGAAACGACATATCATTGCATGAGGGATGTGGTAGGAATTGAATGCTTGAATTAAGACTGAGGAAGTACTGAGGGGAAGGGGCTGCAGGCCTTGTAGCAGGTGGGTGTGCAGAAATGTAGCTATCCAAAGCCAAACACATTACCGCAGCTTGTCATACCTGTACCTACCAAGCAGCAAAGGCCAAGATAGATCGTTATTTTACTGACAGATTGAATACAGTGCAATGCCTCCCATATAGAGGTGAATAAGAGTAGTAGTAGTAGTAGTAGTAGTAGTAGTAGTAGTAGAAGAGTTGATCAAGTTAAATCAAGGCTAAGGAATTGGAAATGTGCAACTTGGACCAAGAAAAACTAATTACAGAGCAACGACATTTGAAAAAAGCATTCAAATCATGCTTTGAAAACACTACTTGTGTATCCCGATTTCAATTCAATCTGTCTTTGGAAACCGCTTAAGAGAGTGAGTGCACCATTCTCAGAAGAACTGCAGATACTGAAATGATGCGTGGAGTGAAGTGAGCAAGCTATTTTTCCATCTCCCTGGCGAGCATCGCCCACCTGTCTGCTGAGGCTCCCTCAGCAGACTGAAGCTGACTACTACTGCACAGCTGCTACAGACTGTGGGCTGCCCATTGTGACACGTGGTCCCATTGTGACACGTGGTCCCATTGTTCCAGGAATAGAACACATCCAAGCATTGTGTTCTATGAATGGCATGATTCCTATCACAGTGTTCCATTGATGGAACACATCCTATTTACTGCAGGCAAGCAGCGCACCTAGCTGCTGCTGCTGCTGCTACAAGCCACTAGAATACCGTCTGTCAGACAGGTGGACGTAGGCCGAACTTTCAAATAACTCGCCAGATAAATCGTTGCTTTTCCATTTAATTCATATATGAATTAATTCAAAATTGAACAGTAAATTTCAAAGTTGGAAGGCCACAAGAGGGGGACAATGTTTCAAAAATGAAACGACATATCATTGCATGAGGGATGTGGTAGGAATTGAATGCTTGAATTAAGACTGGGGAAGTACTGAGGGGAAGGGGCTGCAGGCCTTGTAGCAGGTGGGTGTGCAGAAATGTAGCTATCCAAAGCCAAACACATTACTGCAGCTTGTCACACCTGTACCTACCAAGCAGCAAAGGCCAAGATAGATCGTTATTTTACTGACAGATTGAATACAGTGCAATGCCTCCCATATAGAGGTGAATAAGAGTAGTAGTAGTAGTAGTAGTAGTAGTAGTAGTAGAAGAGTTGGTCAAGTTAAATCAAGGCTAAGGAATTGGAAATGTGCAACTTGGACCAAGAAAAACTAATTACAGAGCAACGACATTTGAAAAAAGCATTCAAATCATGCTTTGAAAACACTACTTGTGTATCCCAATTTCAATTCAATCTGTCTTTGGAAACCGCTTAAGAGAGTGAGTGCACCATTCTCAGAGGAACTGCAGATACTGAAATGATGCGTGGAGTGAAGTGAGCAAGCTATTTTTCCATCTCCCTGGCGAGCATCGCCCACCTGTCTGCTGAGGCTCCGTCAGCAGACTGAAGCTGACTACTACTGCGCAGCTGCTACAGACTGTGGGCTGCCCATTGTGACACGTGGTCCCATTGTGACACGTGGCCCCATTGTTCCAGGAATAGAACACATCCAAGCATTGTGTTCTATGAATGGCATGATTCCTATCACAGTGTTCCAAGGATGGAACACATCCTATTTACTGCAGGCAAGCAGCGCACCTAGCTGCTGCTGCTGCTGCTGCTACAAGCCACTAGAATACCGTCTGTCAGACAGGTGGACGTAGGCCGAACATTCAAATAACTCGCCAGATAAATCGTTGCTTTTCCATTTAATTCATATATGAATTAATTCAAAATTGAACAGTAAATTTCAAAATTGGAAGGCCACAAGAGGGGGACAATGTTTCAAAAATGAAACGACATATCATTGCATGAGGGATGTGGTAGGAATTGAATGCTTGAATTAAGACTGGGGAAGTACTGAGGGGAAGGGGCTGCAGGCCTTGTAGCAGGTGGGTGTGCAGAAATGTAGCTATCCAAAGCCAAACACATTACTGCAGCTTGTCACACCTGTACCTACCAAGCAGCAAAGGCCAAGATAGATCGTTATTTTACTGACAGATTGAATACAGTGCAATGCCTCCCATATAGAGGTGAATAAGAGTAGTAGTAGTAGTAGTAGTAGTAGTAGTAGAAGAGTTGGTTAAGTTAAATCAAGGCTAAGGAATTGGAAATGTGCAACTTGGACCAAGAAAAACTAATTACAGAGCAATGACATTTGAAAAAAGCATTCAAATCATGCTTTGAAAACACTACTTGTGTATCCCGATTTCAATTCAATCTGTCTTTGAAAACCGCTTAAGAGAGTGAGTGCACCATTCTCAGAGGAACTGCAGATACTGAAATGATGCGTGGAGTGAAGTGAGCAAGCTATTTTTCGATCTCCCTGGCGAGCATCGCCCACCTGTCTGCTGAGGCTCCCTCAGCAGACTGAAGCTGACTACTACTGCGCAGCTGCTACAGACTGTGGGCTGCCCATTGTGACACGTGGTCCCATTGCGACACATGGCCCCATTGTTCCAGGAATAGAACACATCCAAGCATTGTGTTCTATGAATGGCATGATTCCTATCACAGTGTTCCATGGATGGAACACATCCTATTTACTGCAGGCAAGCAGCGCACCTAGCTGCTGCTGCTGCTGCTGCTGCTACAAGCCACTAGAATACCGTCTGTCAGACAGGTGGACGTAGGCCGAACATTCAAATAACTCGCCAGATAAGTCGTTGCTTTTCCATTTAATTCATATATGAATTAATTCAAAATTGAACAGTAAATTTCAAAGTTGGAAGGCCACAAGAGGGGGACAATATTTCAAAAATGAAACGACATATCATTGCATGAGGGATGTGGTAGGAATTGAGTGCTTGAATTAAGACTGGGGAAGTACTGAGGGGAAGGGGCTGCAGGCCTTGTAGCAGGTGGGTGTGCAGAAATGTAGCTATCCAAAGCCAAACACATTACTGCAGCTTGTCACACCTGTACCTACCAAGCAGCAAAGGCCAAGATAGATTGTTATTTTACTGACAGATTGAATACAGTGCAATGCCTCCCATATAGAGGTGAATATGCGTAGTAGTAGTAGTAGTAGTAGTAGAAGAGTTGGTCAAGTTAAATCAAGGCTAAGGAATTGGAAATGTGCAACTTGGACCAAGAAAAACTAATTACAGAGCAACGACATTTGAAAAAAGCATTCAAATCATGCTTTGAAAACACTACTTGTGTATCTCAATTTCAATTCAATCTGTCTTTGGAAACCGCTTAAGAGAGTGAGTGCACCATTCTCAGAGGAACTGCAGATACTGAAATGATGCGTGGAGTGAAGTGAGCAAGCTATTTTTCCATCTCCCTGGCGAGCATCGCCCACCTGTCTGCTGAGGCTCCCTCAGCAGACTGAAGCTGACTACTACTGCGCAGCTGCTACAGACTGTGGGCTGCCCATTGTGACACGTGGTCCCATTGTGACACGTGGTCCCATTGTTCCAGGAATAGAACACATCCAAGCATTGTGTTCTATGAATGGCATGATTCCTATCACAGTGTTCCATGGATGGAACACATCCTATTTACTGCAGGCAAGCAGCGCACCTAGCTGCTGCTGCTGCTGCTGCTGCTGCTGCTACAAGCCACTAGAATACCGTCTGTCAGACAGGTGGACATAGGCCGAACATTCAAATAACTCGCCAGATAAATCGTTGCTTTTCCATTTAATTCATATATGAATTAATTCAAAATTGAACAGTAAATTTCAAAGTTGGAAGGCCACAAGAAGGGGACAATGTTTCAAAAATGAAACGACATATCATTGCATGAGGGATGTGGTAGGAATTGAATGCTTGAATTAAGACTGAGGAAGTACTGAGGGGAAGGGGCTGCAGGCCTTGTAGCAGGTGGGTGTGCAGAAATGTAGCTATCCAAAGCCAAACACATTACCGCAGCTTGTCATACCTGTACCTACCAAGCAGCAAAGGCCAAGATAGATTGTTATTTTACTGACAGATTGAATACAGTGCAATGCCTCAAATATAGAGGTGAATAAGAGTAGTAGTAGTAGTAGTAGTAGTAGTAGTAGTAGTAGAAGAGTTGATCAAGTTAAATCAAGGCTAAGGAATTGGAAATGTGCAACTTGGACCAAGAAAAACTAATTACAGAGCAACGACATTTGAAAAAAGCATTCAAATCATGCTTTGAAAACACTACTTGTGTATCCCGATTTCAATTCAATCTGTCTTTGGAAACCGCTTAAGAGAGTGAGTGCACCATTCTCAGAAGAACTGCAGATACTGAAATGATGCGTGGAGTGAAGTGAGCAAGCTATTTTTCCATCTCCCTGGCGAGCATCGCCCACCTGTCTGCTGAGGCTCCCTCAGCAGACTGAAGCTGACTACTACTGCACAGCTGCTACAGACTGTGGGCTGCCCATTGTGACACGTGGTCCCATTGTGACACGTGGTCCCATTGTTCCAGGAATAGAACACATCCAAGCATTGTGTTCTATGAATGGCATGATTCCTATCACAGTGTTCCATTGATGGAACACATCCTATTTACTGCAGGCAAGCAGCGCACCTAGCTGCTGCTGCTGCTGCTACAAGCCACTAGAATACCGTCTGTCAGACAGGTGGACGTAGGCCGAACTTTCAAATAACTCGCCAGATAAATCGTTGCTTTTCCATTTAATTCATATATGAATTAATTCAAAATTGAACAGTAAATTTCAAAGTTGGAAGGCCACAAGAGGGGGACAATGTTTCAAAAATGAAACGACATATCATTGCATGAGGGATGTGGTAGGAATTGAATGCTTGAATTAAGACTGGGGAAGTACTGAGGGGAAGGGGCTGCAGGCCTTGTAGCAGGTGGGTGTGCAGAAATGTAGCTATCCAAAGCCAAACACATTACTGCAGCTTGTCACACCTGTACCTACCAAGCAGCAAAGGCCAAGATAGATCGTTATTTTACTGACAGATTGAATACAGTGCAATGCCTCCCATATAGAGGTGAATAAGAGTAGTAGTAGTAGTAGTAGTAGTAG
Source organism: Dendrobates tinctorius (assembly GCF_039654945.1). Classification (NCBI taxonomy): domain Eukaryota; kingdom Metazoa; phylum Chordata; class Amphibia; order Anura; family Dendrobatidae; genus Dendrobates; species Dendrobates tinctorius. The sequence continues at coordinate 1,141,457 of NW_027361855.1, read as the reverse complement.
TAGTAGTAGAAGAGTTGGTCAAGTTAAATCAAGGCTAAGGAATTGGAAATGTGCAACTTGGACCAAGAAAAACTAATTACAGAGCAACGACATTTGAAAAAAGCATTCAAATCATGCTTTGAAAACACTACTTGTGTATCCCAATTTCAATTCAATCTGTCTTTGGAAACCGCTTAAGAGAGTGAGTGCACCATTCTCAGAGGAACTGCAGATACTGAAATGATGCGTGGAGTGAAGTGAGCAAGCTATTTTTCCATCTCCCTGGCGAGCATCGCCCACCTGTCTGCTGAGGCTCCGTCAGCAGACTGAAGCTGACTACTACTGCGCAGCTGCTACAGACTGTGGGCTGCCCATTGTGACACGTGGTCCCATTGTGACACGTGGCCCCATTGTTCCAGGAATAGAACACATCCAAGCATTGTGTTCTATGAATGGCATGATTCCTATCACAGTGTTCCAAGGATGGAACACATCCTATTTACTGCAGGCAAGCAGCGCACCTAGCTGCTGCTGCTGCTGCTGCTACAAGCCACTAGAATACCGTCTGTCAGACAGGTGGACGTAGGCCGAACATTCAAATAACTCGCCAGATAAATCGTTGCTTTTCCATTTAATTCATATATGAATTAATTCAAAATTGAACAGTAAATTTCAAAATTGGAAGGCCACAAGAGGGGGACAATGTTTCAAAAATGAAACGACATATCATTGCATGAGGGATGTGGTAGGAATTGAATGCTTGAATTAAGACTGGGGAAGTACTGAGGGGAAGGGGCTGCAGGCCTTGTAGCAGGTGGGTGTGCAGAAATGTAGCTTTCCAAAGCCAAACACATTACTGCAGCTTGTCACACCTGTACCTACCAAGCAGCAAAGGCCAAGATAGATCGTTATTTTACTGACAGATTGAATAGAGTGCAATGCCTCCCATATAGAGGTGAATAAGAGTAGTAGTAGTAGTAGTAGAAGAGTTGGTCAAGTTAAATCAAGGCTAAGGAATTGGAAATGTGCAACTTGGACCAAGAAAAACTAACTACAGAGCAACGACATTTGAAAAAAGCATTCAAATCATGCTTTGAAAACACTACTTGTGTATCCCAATTTCAATTCAATCTGTCTTTGGAAACCGCTTAAGAGAGTGAGTGCACCATTCTCAGAGGAACTGCAGATACTGAAATGATGCGTGGAGTGAAGTGAGCAAGCTATTTTTCCATCTCCCTGGCGAGCATCGCCCACCTGTCTGCTGAGGCTCCGTCAGCAGACTGAAGCTGACTACTACTGCGCAGCTGCTACAGACTGTGGGCTGCCCATTGTGACATGTGGTCCCATTGTGACACGTGGTCCCATTGTTCCAGGAATAGAACACATCCAAGCATTGTGTTCTATGAATGGCATGATTCCTATCACAGTGTTCCATGGATGGAACACATCCTATTTACTGCAGGCAAGCAGCGCACCTAGCTGCTGCTGCTGCTGCTGCTGCTACAAGCCACTAGAATACCGTCTGTCAGACAGGTGGACGTAGGCCGAACATTCAAATAACTCGCCAGATAAATCGTTGCTTTTCCATTTAATTCATATATGAATTAATTCAAAATTGAACAGTAAATTTCAAAGTTGGAAGGCCACAAGAGGGGGACAATGTTTCAAAAATGAAACGACATATCATTGCATGAGGGATGTGGTAGGAATTGAATGCTTGAATTAAGACTGGGGAAGTACTGAGGGGAAGGGGCTGCAGGCCTTGTAGCAGGTGGATGTGCGGAAATGTAGCTATCCAAAGCCAAACACATTACTGCAGCTTGTCATACCTGTACCTACCAAGCAGCAAAGGCCAAGATAGATCGTTATTTTACTGACAGATTGAATACAGTGCAATGCCTCCCATATAGAGGTGAATAAGAGTAGTAGTAGTAGTAGTAGTAGTAGTAGTAGAAGAGTTGGTCAAGTTAAATCAAGGCTAAGGAATTGGAAATGTGCAACTTGGACCAAGAAAAACTAATTACAGAGCAACGACATTTGAAAAAAGCATTCAAATCATGCTTTGAAAACACTACTTGTGTATCCCGATTTCAATTCAATCTGTCTTTGGAAACCGCTTAATAGAGTGAGTGCACCATTCTCAGAGGAACTGCAGATACTGAACTGATGCGTGGAGTGAAGTGAGCAAGCTATTTTTCCATCTCCCTGGCGAGCATCGCCCACCTGTCTGCTGAGGCTCCCTCAGCAGACTGAAGCTGACTACTACTGCGCAGCTGCTACAGACTGTGGGCTGCCCATTGTGACACGTGGTCCCATTGTGACACGTGGTCCCATTGTTCCAGGAATAGAACACATCCAAGCATTGTGTTCTATGAATGGCATGATTCCTATCACAGTGTTCCATGGATGGAACACATCCTATTTACTGCAGGCAAGCAGCGCACCTAGCTGCTGCTGCTGCTGCTGCTACAAGCCACTAGAATACCGTCTGTCAGACAGGTGGACGTAGGCCGAACATTCAAATAACTCGCCAGATAAACCGTTGCTTTTCCATTTAATTCATATATAAATTAATTCAAAATTGAACAGTAAATTTCAAAGTTGGAAGGCCACAAGAGGGGGACAATGTTTCAAAAATGAAACGACATATCATTGCATGAGGGATGTGGTAGGAATTGAATGCTTGAATTAAGACTGGGGAAGTACTGAGGGGAAGGGGCTGCAGGCCTTGTAGCAGGTGGGTGTGCAGAAATGTAGCTATCCAAAGCCAAACACATTACTGCAGCTTGTCACACCTGTACCTACCAAGCAGGAAAGGCCAAGATAGATCGTTATTTTACTGACAGATTGAATACAGTGCAATGCCTCCCATATAGAGGTGAATAAGAGTAGTAGTAGTAGTAGTAGTAGTAGTAGTAGTAGTAGTAGAAGAGTTGGTCAAGTTAAATCAAGGCTAAGGAATTGGAAATGTGCAACTTGGACCAAGAAAAACTAATTACAGAGCAACGACATTTGAAAAAAGCATTCAAATCATGCTTTGAAAACACTACTTGTGTATCCCGATTTCAATTCAATCTGTCTTTGGAAAGCGCTTAAGAGAGTGAGTGCACCATTCTCAGAGGAACTGCAGATACTGAAATGATGCGTGGAGTGAAGTGAGCAAGCTATTTTTCCATCTCCCTGGCGAGCATCGCCCACCTGTCTGCTGAGGCTCCCTCAGCAGACTGAAGCTGACTACCACTGCACAGCTGCTACAGACTGTGGGCTGCACATTGTGACACGTGGTCCCATTGTGACACGTTGTCCCATTGTTCCAGGAATAGAACACATCCAAGAATTGTGTTCTATGAATGGCATGATTCCTATCACAGTGTTCCATGGATGGAACACATCCTATTTACTGCAGGCAAGCAGCGCACCTAGCTGCTGCTGCTGCTGCTGCTACAAGCCACTAGAATACCGTCTGTCAGACAGGTGGACGTAGGCCGAACATTCAAATAACTCGCCAGATAAATCGTTGCTTTTCCATTTAATTCATATATGAATTAATTCAAAATTGAACAGTAAATTTCAAAGTTGGAAGGCCACAAGAGGGGGACAATGTTTCAAAAACGAAACGACATATCATTGCATGAGGGATGTGGTAGGAATTGAATGCTTGAATTAAGACTGGGAAAGTACTGAGGGGAAGGGGCTGCAGGCCTTGTAGCAGGTGGGTGTGCAGAAATGTAGCTATCCAAAGCCAAACACATTACTGCAGCTTGTCACACCTGTACCTACCAAGCAGCAAAGGCCAAGATAGATCGTTATTTTACTGACAGATTGAATACAGTGCAATGCCTCCCATATAGAGGTGAATAAGAGTAGTAGTAGTAGTAGTAGTAGAAGAGTTGGTCAAGTTAAATCAAGGCTAAGGAATTGGATATGTGCAACTTGGACAAAGAAAAACTAATTACAGAGCAACGACATTTGAAAAAAGCATTCAAATCATGCTTTGAAAACACTACTTGTGTATCCCGATTTCAATTCAATCTGTCTTTGGAAACCGCTTAAGAGAGTGAGTGCACCATTCTCAAAGGAACTGCAGATACTGAAATGATGTGTGGAGTGAAGTGAGCAAGCTATTTTTCCATCTCCCTGGCGAGCATCGCCCACCTGTCTGCTGAGGCTCCCTCAGCAGACTGAAGCTGACTACTACTGAGCAGCTGCTACAGACTGTGGGCGGCCCATTGTGACACATGGTCCCATTGTGACATGTGGTCCCATTGTTCCAGGAATAGAACACATCCAAGCATTGTGTTCTATGAATGGCATGATTCCTATCACAGTGTTCCATGGATGGAACACATCCTATTTACTGCAGGCAAGCAGCGCACCTAGCTGCTGCTGCTGCTGCTGCTGCTGCTACAAGCCACTAGAATACCGTCTGTCAGACAGGTGGACGTAGGCCGAACATTCAAATAACTCGCCAGATAAATCGTTGCTTTTCCATTTAATTCATATATGAATTAATTCAAAATTGAACAATAAATTTCAAAGTTGGAAGGCCACAAGAGGGGGACAATGTTTCAAAAATGAAACGACATATCATTGCATGAGGGATGTGGTAGGAATTGAATGCTTGAATTAAGACTGGGGAAGTACTGAGGGGAAGGGGCTGCAGGCCTTGTAGCAGGTGGGTGTGCAGAAATGTAGCTATCCAAAGCCAAACACATTACTGCAGCTTGTCACACCTGTACCTACCAAGCAGCAAAGGCCAAGATAGATCGTTATTTTACTGACAGATTGAATACAGTGCAATTCCTCCCATATAGAGGTGAAAAAGAGTAGTAGTAGTAGTAGTAGTAGTAGTAGAAGAGTTGGTCAAGTTAAATCAAGGCTAAGGAATTGGAAATGTGCAACTTGGACCAAGAAAAACTAATTACAGAGCAACGACATTTGAAAAAAGCATTCAAATCATGCTTTGAAAACACTACTTGTGTATCCCAATTTCAATTCAATCTGTCTTTGGAAACCGATTTAGAGAGTGAGTGCACCATTCTCAGAGGAACTGCAGATACTGAAATGATGCGTGGAGTGAAGTGAGCAAGCTATTTTTCCATCTCCCTGGCGAGCATCGCCCACCTGTCTGCTGAGGCTCCCTCAGCAGACTGAAGCTGACTACAACTGCGCAGCTGCTACAGACTGTGGGCTGCCCATTGTGACACGTGGTCCCATTGTGACACGTGGTCCCATTGTTCCAGGAATAGAACACATCCAAGCATTGTGTTCTATGAATGGCATGATTCCTATCACAGTGTTCCATGGATGGAACACATCCTATTTACTGCAGGCAAGCAGCGCACCTAGCTGCTGCTGCTGCTGCTGCTACAAGCCACTAGAATACCGTCTGTTAGACAGGTGGACGTAGGACGAACATTCAAATAACTCGCCAGATAAATCGTTGCTTTTCCATTTAATTCATATATGAATTAATTCAAAATTGAACAGTAAATTTCAAAGTTGGAAGGCCACAAGAGGGGGACAATGTTTCAAAAATGAAACGACATATCATTGCATGAGGGTTGTGGTAGGAATTGAATGCTTGAATTAAGACTGGGGAAGTACTGAGGGGAAGGGGCTGCAGGCCTTGTAGCAGGTGGGTGTGCAGAAATGTAGCTATCCAAAGCCAAACACATTACTGCAGCTTGTCACACCTGTACCTACCAAGCAGTAAAGGCCAAGATAGATCGTTATTTTACTGACAGATTGAATACAGTGCAATGCCTCCCATATAGAGGTGAATAAGAGTAGTAGTAGTAGTAGTAGTAGTAGTAGTAGAAGAGTTGGTCAAGTTAAATCAAGGCTAAGGAATTGGAAATGTGCAACTTGGACCAAGAAAAACTAATTACAGAGCAACGACATTTGAAAAAAGCATTCAAATCATGCTTTGAAAACACTACTTGTGTATCCCAATTTCAATTCAATCTGTCTTTGGAAACCGATTTAGAGAGTGAGTGCACCATTCTCAGAGGAACTGCAGATACTGAAATGATGCGTGGAGTGAAGTGAGCAAGCTATTTTTCCATCTCCCTGGTGAGCATCGCCCACCTGTCTGCTGAGGCTCCCTCAGCAGACTGAAGCTGACTACTACAGAGTGCGGGCTGCCCATTGTGACACGTGGTCCCATTGTGACACGTGGTCCCATTGTTCCAGGAATAGAACACATCCAAGCATTGTGTTCTATGAATGGCATGATTCCTATCACAGTGTTCCATGGATGGAACACATCCTATTTACTGCAGGCAAGCAGCGCACCTAGCTGCTGCTGCTGCTGCTACAAGCCACTAGAATACCGTCTGTCAGACAGGTGGACGTAGGCCGAACATTCAAATAACTCGCCAGATAAATCGTTGCTTTTCCATTTAATTCATATATGAATTAATTCAAAATTGAACAGTAAATTTCAAAGTTGGAAGGCCACAAGAGGGGGACAATGTTTCAAAAATGAAACGACATATCATTGCATGAGGGATGTGGTAGGAATGGAATGCTTGAATTAAGACTGGGGAAGTACTGAGGGGAAGGGGCTGCAGGCCTTGTAGCAGGTGGGTGTGCAGAAATGTAGCTATCCAAAGCCAAACACATTACCTCAGCTTGTCACACCTGTACCTACCAAGCAGCAAAGGCCAAGATAGATCGTTATTTTACTGACAGATTGAATACAGTGCAATGCCTCCCATATAGAGGTGAATAAGAGTAGTAGTAGTAGTAGTAGTAGTAGTAGTAGAAGAGTTGGTCAAGTTAAATCAAGGCTAAGGAATTGGAAATGTGCAACTTGGACCAAGAAAAACTAATTACAGAGCAACGACATTTGAAAAAAGCATTCAAATCATGCTTTGAAAACACTACTTGTGTAACCCAATTTCAATTCAATCTGTCTTTGGAAACCGATTTAGAGAGTGAGTGCACCATTCTCAGAGGAACTGCAGATACTGAAATGATGCGTGGAGTGAAGTGAGCAAGCTATTTTTCCATCTCCCTGGTGAGCATCGCCCACCTGTCTGCTGAGGCTCCCTCAGCAGACTGAAGCTGACTACTACAGACTGCGGGCTGCCCATTGTGACACGTGGTCCCATTGTGACACGTGGTCCCATTGTTCCAGGAATAGAACACATCCAAGCATTGTGTTCTATGAATGGCATGATTCCTATCACAGTGTTCCATGGATGGAACACATCCTATTTACTGCAGGCAAGCAGCGCACCTAGCTGCTGCTGCTGCTGCTACAAGCCACTAGAATACCGTCTGTCAGACAGGTGGACGTAGGCCGAACATTCAAATAACTCGCCAGATAAATCGTTGCTTTTCCATTTAATTCATATATGAATTAATTCAAAATTGAACAGTAAATTTCAAAGTTGGAAGGCCACAAGAGGGGGACAATGTTTCAAAAATGAAACGACATATCATTGCATGAGGGATGTGGTAGGAATGGAATGCTTGAATTAAGACTGGGGAAGTACTGAGGGGAAGGGGCTGCAGGCCTTGTAGCAGGTGGGTGTGCAGAAATGTAGCTATCCAAAGCCAAACACATTACCTCAGCTTGTCACACCTGTACCTACCAAGCAGCAAAGGCCAAGATAGATCGTTATTTTACTGACAGATTGAATACAGTGCAATGCCTCCCACATAGAGGTGAATAAGAGCAGTAGTAGTAGTAGTAGTAGAAGAGTTGGTCAAGTTAAATCAAGGCTAAGGAATTGGAAATGTGCAACTTGGACCAAGAAAAACTAATTACAGAGCAACGACATTTGAAAAAAGCATTCAAATCATGCTTTGAAAACACTACTTGTGTATCCCGATTTCAATTCAATCTGTCTTTGGAAACCGCTTAAGAGAGTGAGTGCACCATTCTCAGAGGAACTGCAGATACTGAAATGATGCGTGGAGTGAAGTGAGCAAGCTATTTTTCCATCTCCCTGGCGAGCATCGCCCACCTGTCTGCTGAGGCTCCCTCAGCAGACTGAAGCTGACTACTACTGCGCAGCTGCTACAGAATATGGGCTGCCCATTGTGACACGTGGTCCCATTGTTCCAGGAATAGAACACATCCAAGCATTGTGTTCTATGAATGGCATGATTCCTATCACAGTGTTCCACTGATGGAACACATCCTATTTACTACAGGCAAGCAGCGCACCTAGCTGCTGCTTCTGCTGCTGCTACAAGCCACTAGAATACCGTCTGTCAGACAGGTGGACGTAGGCCGAACATTCAAATAACTCGCCAGATAAATCGTTGCTTTTCCATTTAATTCATATATCAATTAATTCAAAATTGAACAGTAAATTTCAAAGTTGGAAGGCCACAAGAGGGGGACAATGTTTCAAAAATGAAATGACATATCATTGCATGAGGGATGTGGTAGGAATTGAATGCTTGAATTAAGACTGGGGAAGTACTGAGGGGAAGGGGCTGCAGGCCTTGTAGCAGGTGGGTGTGCAGAAATGTAGCTATCCAAAGCCAAACACATTACTGCAGCTTGTCACACCTGTACCTACCAAGCAGCAAAGGCCAAGATAGATCGTTATTTTACTGGCAGATTGAATACAGTGCAATGCCTCCCATATAGAGGTGAATAAGAGTAGTAGTAGTAGTAGTAGTAGTAGTAGTAGTAGTAGAAGAGTTGGTCAAGTTAAATCAAGGCTAAGGAATTGGAAATGTGCAACTTGGACCAAGAAAATTACAGAGCAACGACATTTGAAAAAAGCATTCAAATCATGCTTTGAAAACACTACTTGTGTATCCCGATTTCAATTCAATCTGTCTTTGTAAACCGCTTAAGAGAGTGAGTGCACCATTCTCAGAGGAACTGCAGATACTGAAATGATGCGTGGAGTGAAGTGAGCAAGCTATTTTTCCATCTCCCTGACGAGCATCGCCCACCTGTCTGCTGAGGCTCCCTCAGCAGACTGAAGCTGACTACTACTGCGCAGCTGCTACAGACTGTGGGCTGCCCATTGTGACACGTGGTCCGATTGTGACACGTGGTCCCATTGTTCCAGGAATAGAACACATCCAAGCATTGTGTTCTATGAATGGCATGATTCCTATCACAGTGTTCCATGGATGGAACACATCCTATTTACTACAGGCAAGCAGCGCACCTAGTTGCTGCTGCTGCTGCTGCTGCTGCTACCAAGCCACTAGAATACCGTCTGTCAGACAGGTGGACGTAGGCCGAACATTCAAATAATTCGCCAGATAAATCGTTGCTTTTCCATTTAATTCATATATGAATTAATTCAAAATTGAACAGTAAATTTCAAAGTTGGAAGGCCACAAGAGGGGGACAATGTTTCAAAAATGAAACGACATATCATTGCATGAGGGATGTGGTAGGAATTGAATGCTTGAATTAAGACTGGGGAAGTACTGAGGGGAAGGGGCTGCAGGCCTTGTAGCAGGTGGGTGTGCAGAAATGTAGCTATCCAAAGCCAAACACATTACCGCAGCTTGTCACACCTGTACCTACCAAGCAGCAAAGGCCAAGATAGATCGTTATTTTACTGACAGATTGAATACAGTGCAATGCCTCCCATATAGAGGTGAATAAGAGTAGTAGTAGTAGTAGTAGTAGAAGAGTTGGTCAAGTTAAATCAAGGCTAAGGAATTGGAAATGTGCAACTTGGACCAAGAAAAACTAATTACAGAGCAACGACATTTGAAAAAAGCATTCAAATCATGCTTTGAAAACACTACTTGTGTATCCCGATTTCAATTCAATCTGTCTTTGGAAACCGCTTAAGAGAGTGAGTGCACCATTCTCAGAGGAACTGCAGATACTGAAATGATGCGTGGAGTGAAGTGAGCAAGCTATTTTTCCATCTCCCTGGCGAGCATCGCCCACCTGTCTGCTGAGGCTCCCTCAGCAGACTGAAGCTGACTACTACTGCGCAGCTGCTACAGACTGTGGGCTGCCCATTGTGACACGTGGTCCCATTGTGACACGTGGTCCCATTGTTCCAGGAATAGAACACATCCAAGCATTGTGTTCTATGAATGGCATGATTCCTATCACAGTGTTCCATGGATGGAACACATCCTATTTACTGCAGGCAAGCAGCGCACCTAGCTGCTGCTGCTGCTGCTGCTACAAGCCACTAGAATACCGTCTGTCAGACAGGTGGACGTAGGCCGAACATTCAAATAACTCGCCAGATAAATCGTTGCTTTTCCATTTAATTCATATATGAATTAATTCAAAATTGAACAGTAAATTTCAAAGTTGGAAGGCCACAAGAGGGGGACAATGTTTCAAAAATGAAACGACATATCATTGCATGAGGGATGTGGTAGGAATTGAATGCTTGAATTAAGACTGGGGAAGTACTGAGGGGAAGGGGCTGCAGGCCTTGTAGCAGGTGGGTGTGCAGAAATGTAGCTATCCAAAGCCAAACACATTACTGCAGCTTGTCACACCTTTACCTACCAAGCAGCAAAGGCCAAGATAGATCGTTATTTTACTGACAGATTGAATACAGTGCAATGCCTCCCATATAGAGGTGAATAAGAGTAGTAGTAGTAGTAGTAGTAGTAGTAGTAGAAGAGTTGGTCAAGTTAAATCAAGGCTAAGGAATTGGAAATGTGCAACTTGGACCAAGAAAAACTAATTACAGAGCAACGACATTTGAAAAAAGCATTCAAATCATGCTTTGAAAACACTACTTGTCTATCCCAATTTCAATTCAATCTGTCTTTGGAAACCGCTTAAGAGAGTGAGTGCACCATTCTCAGAGGAACTGCAGATACTGAAATGATGCGTGGAGTGAAGTGAGCAAGCTATTTTTCCATCTCCCTGGCGAGCATCGCCCACCTGTCTGCTGAGGCTCCCTCAGCAGACTGAAGCTGACTACTACTGCGCAGCTGCTACAGACTGTGGGCTGCCCATTGTGACACGTGGTCCGATTGTGACACGTGGTCCCATTGTTCCAGGAATAGAACACATCCAAGCATTGTGTTCTATGAATGGCATGATTCCTATCACAGTGTTCCATGGATGGAACACATCCTATTTACTGCAGGCAAGCAGCGCACCTAGCTGCTGCTGCTGCTGCTGCTGCTACAAGCCACTAGAATACCGTCTACAGGTGGACGTAGGCCGAACATTCAAATAACTCGCCAGATAAATCGTTGCTTTTCCATTTAATTCATATATGAATTAATTCAAAATTGAACAGTAAATTTCAAAGTTGGAAGGCCACAAGAGGGGGACAATGTTTCAAAAATGAAACGACATATCATTGCAAGAGGGATGTGGTAGGAATTGAATGCTTGAATTAAGACTGGGGAAGTACTGAGGGGAAGGGGCTGCAGGCCTTGTAGCAGGTGGGTGTGCAGAAATGTAGCTATCCAAAGCCAAACACATTACCGCAGCTTGTCACACCTGTTCCTACCAAGGAGCAAAGGCCAAGATAGATCGTTATTTTACTGACAAATTGAATACAGTGCAATGCCTCCCATATAGAGGTGAATAAGAGTAGTAGTAGTAGTAGTAGTAGAAGAGTTGCTCAAGTTAAATCAAGGCTAAGGAATTGGAAATGTGCAACTTGGACCAAGAAAAACTAATTACAGAGCAACGACATTTGAAAAAAGCATTCAAATCATGCTTTGAAAACACTACTTGTGTATCCCGATTTCAATTCAATCTGTCTTTGGAAACCGCTTAAGAGAGTGAGTGCACCATTCTCAGAGGAACTGCAGATACTGAAATGATGCGTGGAGTGAAGTGAGCAAGCTATTTTTCCATCTCCCTGGCGAGCATCGCCCACCTGTCTGCTGAGGCTCCCTCAGCAGACTGAAGCTGACTACTACTGCGCAGCTGCTACAGACTGTGGGCTGCCCATTGTGACACGTGGTCCCATTGTGACACGTGGTCCCATTGTTCCAGGAATAGAACACATCTAAGCATTGTGTTCTATGAATGGCATGATTCCTATCACAGTGTTCCATGGATGGAACACATCCTATTTACTGCAGGCAAGCAGCGCACCTAGCTGCTGCTGCTGCTGCTGCTACAAGCCACTAGAATACCGTCTGTCAGACAGGTGGACGTAGGCCGAACATTCAAATAACTCGTCAGATAAATCGTTGCTTTTCCATTTAATTCATATATGAATTAATTCAAAATTGAACAGTAAATTTCAAAGTTGGAAGGCCACAAGAGGGGGACAATGTTTCTAAAATGAAACGACATATCATTGCATGAGGGATGTGGTAGGAATTGAATGCTTGAATTAAGACTGGGGAAGTACTGAGGGAAAGGGGCTGCAGGCCTTGTAGCAGGTGGTTGTGCAGAAATGTAGCTATCCAAAGCCAAACACATTACTGCAGCTTGTCACACCTGTACCTACCAAGCAGCAAAGGCCAAGATAGATCGTTATTTTACTGACAAATTGAATACAGTGCAATGCCTCCCATATAGAGGTGAATAAGAGTAGTAGTAGTAGTAGTAGAAGAGTTGGTCAAGTTAAATCAAGGCTAAGGAATTGGAAATGTGCAACTTGGACCAAGAAAAACTAATTACAGAGCAACGACATTTGAAAAAAGCATTCAAATCATGCTTTGAAAACACTACTTGTCTATCCCAATTTCAATTCAATCTGTCTTTGGAAACCGCTTAAGAGAGTGAGTGCACCATTCTCAGAGGAACTGCAGATACTGAAATGATGCGTGGAGTGAAGTGAGCAAGCTATTTTTCCATCTCCCTGGCGAGCATCGCCCACCTGTCTGCTGAGGCTCCATCAGCAGACTGAAGCTGACTACTACTGCGCAGCTGCTACAGACTGTGGGCTGCCCATTGTGACACGTGGTCCCATTGTGACACGTGGTCCCATTGTTCCAGGAATAGAACACATCCAAGCATTGTGTTCTATGAATGGCATGATTCCTATCACAGTGTTCCATGGATGGAACACATCCTATTTACTGCAGGCAAGCAGCGCACCTAGCTGCTGCTGCTGCTGCTACAAGCCACTAGAATACAGTCTGTCAGACAGGTGGACGTAGGCCGAACATTCAAATAACTCGCCAGATAAATCGTTGCTTTTCCATTTAATTCATATATGAATTAATTCAAAATTGAACAGTAAATTTCAAAGTTGGAAGGCCACAAGAGGGGGACAATGTTTCAAAAATGAAATGACATATCATTGCATGAGGGATGCGGTAGGAATTGAATGCTTGAATTAAGACTGGGGAAGTACTGAGGGGAAGGGGCTGCAGGCCTTGTAGCAGGTGGGTGTGCAGAAATGTAGCTATCCAAAGCCAAACACATTACTGCAGCTTGTCACACCTGTACCTACCAAGCAGCAAAGGCCAAGATAGATCGTTATTTTACTGACAGATTGAATACAGTGCAATGCCTCCCATATAGAGGTGAATAAGAGTAGTAGTAGTAGTAGTAGTAGTAGTAGTAGAAGAGTTGGTCAAGTTAAATCAAGGCTAAGGAATTGGAAATGTGCAACTTGGACCAAGAAAAACTAATTACAGAGCAACGACATTTGAAAAAAGCATTCAAATCATGCTTTGAAAACACTTCTTGTGTATCCTGATTTCAATTCAATCTGTCTTTGGAAAGCGCTTAAGAGAGTGAGTGCACCATTCTCAGAGGAACTGCAGATACTGAAATGATGCGTGGAGTGAAGTGAGCAAGCTATTTTTCCATCTCCCTGGCGAGCATTACCCACCTGTCTGCTGAGGCTCCCTCAGCAGACTGAAGCTGACTACTACTGCGCAGCTGCTACAGACTGTGGGCTGCCCATTGTGACACGTGGTCCCATTGTGACACGTGGTCCCATTGTTCCAGGAATAGAACACATCCAAGCATTGTGTTCTATGAATGGCATGATTCCTATCACAGTGTTCCATGGATGGAACACATCCTATTTACTGCAGGCAAGCAGCGCACCTAGCTGCTGCTGCTTCAAGCCACTAGAATACCGTCTGTCAGACAGGTGGACGTAGGCCGAACATTCAAATAACTCGCCAGATAAATCGTTGCTTTTCCATTTAATTCATATATTAATTAATTCAAAATTGAACAGTAAATTTCAAAGTTGGAAGGCCTCAAGAGGGGGACAAAATTTCAAAAATGAAACGACATATCATTGCATGAGGGATGTGGTAGGAATTGAATGCATGAATTAAGACTGGGGAAGTACTGAGGGGAAGGGGCTGCAGGCCTTGTAGCAGGTGGGTGTGCAGAAATGTAGCTATCCAAAGCCAAACATATTACTGCAGCTTGTCACACCTGTACCTACCAAGCAGAAAAGGAGAAGATAGATCGTTATTTTACTGACAGATTGAATACAGTGCAATGCCTCCCATATAGAGGTGAATAAGAGTAGTAATAGTAGTAGTAGAAGATTTGATCAAGTTAAATCAAGGCTAAGGAATTGGAAATGTGCAACTTGGACCAAGAAAAACTAATTACAGAGCAACGACATTTGAAAAAAGCATTCAAATCATGCTTTGAAAACACTACTTGTGTATCCCGATTTCAATTCAATCTGTCTTTGGAAACCGCTTAAGAGAGTGAGTGCATCATTCTCAGAGGAACTGCAGATACTGAAATGATGCGTGGAGTGAAGTGAGCAAGCTCTTTTTCCATCTCCCTGGCGAGCATCGCCCACCTGTCTGCTGAGGCTCCCTCAGCAGACTGAAGCTGACTACTACTGTGCAGCTGCTACAGACTGTGGGCAGCCCATTGTGACACGTGGTCCCATTGTGACACGTGGTCCCATTGTTCCTGGAATAGAACACATCCAAGCATTGTGTTCTATGAATGGCATGATTCCTATCACAGTGTTCCATGGATGGAACACATCCTATTTACTGCAGGCAAGCAGCGCACCTAGCTGCTGCTGCTGCTGCTGCTGCTACAAGCCACTAGAATACCGTCTGTCAGACAGGTGGACGTAGGCCGAACATTCAAATAACTCACCAGATAAATCGTTGCTTTTCCATTTAATTCATATAGGAATTAATTCAAAATTGAACAGTAAATTTCAAAGTTGGAAGGCCACAAGAGGGGGACAATGTTTCAAAAATGAAACGACATATCATTGCATGAGGGATGTGGTAGGAATTGAATGCTTGAATTAAGACTGGGGAAGTACTGAGGGGAAGGGGCTGCAGGCTTTGTAACAGGTGGGTGTGCAGAAATATAGCTATCCAAAGCCAAACACATTACTGCAGCTTGTCACACCTGTACCTACCAAGCAGCAAAGGCCAAGATAGATCGTTATTTTACTGACAGATTGAATACAGTGCAATGCCTCCCATATAAAGGTGAATAAGAGTAGTAGTAGTAGTAGTAGAAGAGTTGGTCAAGTTAAATCAAGGCTAAGGAATTGGAAATGTGCAACTTGGACCAAGAAAAACTAATTACAGAGCAACGACATTTGAAAAAAGCATTCAAATCATGCTTTGAAAACACTACTTGTGTATCCCGATTTCAATTCAATCTGTCTTTGGAAACCGCTTAAGAGAGTGAGTGCACCATTCTCAGAGGAACTGCAGATACTGAAATGATGCGTGGAGTGAAGTGAGCAAGCTATTTTTCCATCTCCCTGGCGAGCATCGCCCACCTGTCTGCTGAGGCTCCCTCAGCAGACTGAAGCTGACTACTACTGCGCAGCTGCTACAGACTGTGGGCTGCCCATTGTGACACGTGGTCCCATTGTGACACGTGGTCCCATTGTTCAAGGAATAGAACACATCCAAGCATTGTGTTCTATGAATGGCATGATTCCTATCACAGTGTTCCATGGATGGAACACATCCTATTTACTGCAGGCAAGCAGCGCACCTAGCTGCTGCTGCTGCTGCTGCTGCTGCTACAAGCCACTAGAATACCGTCTGTCAGACAGGTGGACGTAGGCCGAACATTCAAATAACTCGCCAGATAAATCGTTGCTTTTCCATTTAATTCATATATGAATTAATTCAAAATTGAACAGTAAATTTCAAAGTTGGAAGGCCACAAGAGTGGGACAATGTTTCAAAAATGAAACGACATATCATTGCATGAGGGATGTGGTAGGAATTGAATGCTTGAATTAAGACTGGGGAAGTACTGAGGGGAAGGGGCTGCAGGCCTTGTAGCAGGTGGGTGTGCAGAAATGTAGCTATCCAAAGCCAAACACATTACTGCAACTTGTCACACCTGTACCTACCAAGCAGCAAAGGCCAAGATAGATCGTTATTTTACTGACAGATTGAATACAGTGCAATGCCTCCCATATAGAGGTGAATAAGAGTAGTAGTAGTAGTAGTAGTAGTAGTAGTAGAAGAGTTGGTCAAGTTAAATCAAGGCTAAGGAATTGGAAATGTGCAACTTGGACCAAGAAAAACTAATTACAGAGCAACTACATTTGAAAAAAGCATTCAAATCATGCTTTGAAAACACTACTTGTGTATCCTGATTTCAATTCAATCTGTCTTTGGAAAGCGCTTAAGAGAGTGAGTGCACCATTCTCAGAGGAACTGCAGATACTGAAATGATGCGTGGAGTGAAGTGAGCAAGCTATTTTTCCATCTCCCTGGCGAGCATTGCCCACCTGTCTGCTGAAGCTCCCTCAGCAGACTGAAGCTGACTACTACTGCGCAGCTGCTACAGACTGTGGGCTGCCCATTGTGACACGTGGTCCCATTGTGACACGTGGTCCCATTGTTCCAGGAATAGAACACATCCAAGCATTGTGTTCTATGAATGGCATGATTCCTATCACAGTGTTCCATGGATGGAACACATCCTATTTACTGCAGGCAAGCAGCGCACCTAGCTGCTGCTGCTTCAAGCCACTAGAATACCGTCTGTCAGACAGGTGGACGTAGGCCGAACATTCAAATAACTCGCCAGATAAATCGTTGCTTTTCCATTTAATTCATATATTAATTAATTCAAAATTGAACAGTAAATTTCAAAGTTGGAAGGCCTCAAGAGGGGGACAATATTTCAAAAATGAAACGACATATCATTGCATGAGGGATGTGGTAGGAATTGAATGCATGAATTAAGACTGGGGAAGTACTGAGGGGAAGGGGCTGCAGGCCTTGTAGCAGGTGGGTGTGCAGAAATGTAGCTATCCAAAGCCAAACATATTACTGCAGCTTGTCACACCTGTACCTACCAAGCAGCAAAGGAGAAGATAGATCGTTATTTTACTGACAGATTGAATACAGTGCAATGCCTACCATATAGAGGTGAATAAGAGTAGTAGTAGTAGTAGAAGATTTGATCAAGTTAAATCAAGGCTAAGGAATTGGAAATGTGCAACTTGGACCAAGAAAAACTAATTACAGAGCAACGACATTTGAAAAAAGCATTCAAATCATGCTTTGAAAACACTACTTGTGTATCCCGATTTCAATTCAATCTGTCTTTGGAAACCGCTTAAGAGAGTGAGTGCACCATTCTCAGAGGAACTGCAGATACTGAAATGATGCGTGGAGTGAAGTGAGCAAGCTCTTTTTCCATCTCCCTGGCGAGCATCGCCCACCTGTCTGCTGAGGCTCCCTCAGCAGACTGAAGCTGACTACTACTGTGCAGCTGCTACAGACTGTGGGCGGCCCATTGTGACACGTGGTCCCATTGTGACACGTGGTCCCATTGTTCCAGGAATAGAACACATCCAAGCATTGTGTTCTATGAATGGCATGATTCCTATCACAGTGTTCGATGGATGGAACACATCCTATTTACTGCAGGCAAGCAGCGCACCTAGCTGCTGCTGCTGCTGCTGCTGCTACAAGCCACTAGAATACCGTCTGTCAGACAGGTGGACGTAGGCCGAACATTCAAATAACTCACCAGATAAATCGTTGCTTTTCCATTTAATTCATATATGAATTAATTCAAAATTGAACAGTAAATTTCAAAGTTGGAAGGCCACAAGAGGGGGACAATGTTTCAAAAATGAAACGACATATCATTGCATGAGGGATGTGGTAGGAATTGAATGCTTGAATTAAGACTGGGGAAGTACTGAGGGGAAGGGGCTGCAGGCTTTGTAGCAGGTGGGTGTGCAGAAATATAGCTATCCAAAGCCAAACACATTACTGCAGCTTGTCACACCTGTACCTACCAAGCAGCAAAGGCCAAGATAGATCGTTATTTTACTGACAGATTGAATACAGTGCAATGCCTCCCATATAGAGGTGAATAAGAGTAGTAGTAGTAGTAGTAGAAGAGTTGGTCAAGTTAAATCAAGGCTAAGGAATTGGAAATGTGCAACTTGGACCAAGAAAAACTAATTACAGAGCAGCGACATTTGAAAAAAGCATTCAAATCATGCTTTGAAAACACTACTTGTGTATCCCGATTTCAATTCAATCTGTCTTTGGAAACTGCTTAAGAGAGTGAGTGCACCATTCTCAGAGGAACTGAAGATACTGAAATGATGCGTGGAGTGAAGTGAGCAAGCTATTTTTCCATCTCCCTGGCGAGCATCGCCCACCTGTCTGCTGAGGCTCCCTCAGCAGACTGAAGCTGACTACTACTACGCAGCTGCTACAGACTGTGGGCTGCCCATTGTGACACGTGGTCCCATTGTGACACGTGGTCCCATTGTTCCAGGAGTAGAACACATCCAAGCATTGTGTTCTATGAATGGCATGATTCCTATCACAGTGTTCCATGGATGGAACACATCCTATTTACTGCAGGAAAGCAGCGCACCTAGCTGCTGCTGCTGCTGCTACAAGCCACTAGAATACCGTCTGTCAGACAGGTGGACGTAGGCCGAACATTCAAATAACTCGCCAGATAAATCGTTGCTTTTCCATTTAATTCATATATGAATTAATTCAAAATTGAACATTAAATTTCAAAGTTGGAAGGCCACAAGAGGGGGACAATGTTTCAAAAATGAAAAGACATATCATTGCATGAGGGATGTGGTAGGAATTGAATGCTTGAATTAAGACTGGGGAAGTACTGAGGGGAAGGAGCTGCAGGCCTTGTAGCAGGTGGGTGTGCAGAAATGTAGCTATCCAAAGCCAAACACATTACTGCAGCTTGTCACAACTGTACCTACCAAGCAGCAAAGGCCAAGATAGATCGTTATTTTACTGACAGATTGAATACAGTGCAATGCCTCCCATATAGAGGTGAATAAGAGTAGTAGTAGTAGTAGTAGTAGTAGTAGAAGAGTTGGTCAAGTTAAATCAAGGCTAAGGAATTGGAAATGTGCAACTTGGACCAAGAAAAACTAATTACAGAGCAACGACATTTGAAAAAAGCATTCAAATCATGCTTTGAAAACACTACTTGTGTATCCCGATTTCAATTCAATCTGTCTTTGGAAACTGCTTAAGAGAGTGAGTGCACCATTCTCAGAGGAACTGCAGATACTGAAATGATGCGTGGAGTGAAGTGAGCAAGCTCTTTTTCCATCTCCATGGCGAGCATCGCCCACCTGTCTGCTGAGGCTCCCTCAGCAGACTGAAGCTGACTACTACTGCGCAGCTGCTACAGACTGTGGGCTGCCCATTGTAACATGTGGTCCCATTGTGACACGTGGTCCCATTGTTCCAGGAATAGAACACATACAAGTATTGTGTTCTATGAATGGCATGATTCCTATCACAGTGTTCCATGGATGGAACACATCCTATTTACTGCAGGCAAGCAGCGCACCTAGCTGCTGCTGCTGCTGCTACAAGCCACTAGAATACCGTCTGTCAGATAGGTGGACGTAGGCCGAACATTCAAATAACTCGCCAGATAAATCGTTGCTTTTCCATTTAATTCATATATGAATTAATTCAAAATTGAACAGTAAATTTCAAAGTTGGAAGTCCACAAGAGGGGGACAATGTTTCAAAAATGAAACGACATATCATTGCATGAGGGATGTGGTAGGAATTGAATGCTTGAATTAAGACTGGGGAAGTACTGAGGGGAAGGGGCTGCAGGCCTTGTAGCAGGTGGGTGTGCAGAAATGTAGCTATCCAAAGCCAAACACATTACTGCAGCTTGTCACAACTGTACCTACCAAGCAGCAAAGGCCAAGATAGATCGTTATTTTACTGACAGATTGAATACAGTGCAATGCCTCCCATATAGAGGTGAATAAGAGTAGTAGTAGTAGAAGAGTTGGTCAAGTTAAATCAAGGCTAAGGAATTGGAAATGTGCAACTTGGACCAAGAAAAACTAATTACAGAGCAACGACATTTGAAAAAAGCATTCAAATCATGCTTTGAAAACACTACTTGTGTATCCCGATTTCAATTCAATCTGTCTTTGGAAACCGCTTAAGAGAGTGAGTGCACCATTCTCAGAGGAACTGCAGATACTGAAATGATGCGTGGAGTGAAGTGAGCAAGCTATTTTTCCATCTCCCTGGCGAGCATCGCCCACCTGTCTGCTGAGGCTCCCTCAGCAGACTGAAGCTGACTACTACTGCGCAGCTGCTACAGACTGTGGGCTGCCCATTGTGACACGTGGTCCCATTGTGACATGTGGTCCCATTGTTCCATGAATAGAACACATCCAAGCATTGTGTTCTATGAATGGCATGATTCCTATCACAGTGTTCCATGGATGGAACACATCCTATTTACTGCAGGCAAGCAGCGCACCTAGCTGCTGATGCTGCTGCTGCTGCTACAAGCCACTAGAATACCGTCTGTCAGAGAGGTGGACGTAGGCCGAACATTCAAATAACTCGCCAGATAAATCGTTGCTTTTCCATTTAATTCATATATGAATTAATTCAAAATTGAACAGTAAATTTCAAAGTTGCAAGGCCACAAGAGGTTGACAATGTTTCAAAAACGAAACGACATATCATTGCAAGAGGGATGTGGTAGGAATTGAATGCTTGAATTAAGACTGGGGAAGTACTGAGGGGAAGGGGCTGCAGGCCTTGTAGCAGGTGGGTGTGCAGAAATGTAGCTATCCAAAGCCAAACACATTACTGCAGCTTTTCACACCTGTACCTACCAAGCAGCAAAGGCCAAGATAGATCGTTATTTTACTGACAGATTGAATACAGTGCAATGCCTCCCATACAGAGGTGAATAAGAGTAGTAGTAGTAGTAGTAGTAGTAGTAGAAGAGTTGGTCAAGTTAAATCAAGGCTAAGGAATTGGAAATGTGCAACTTGGACCAAGAAAAACTAATTACAGAGCAACGACATTTGAAAAAAGCATTCAAATCATGCTTTGAAAACACTACTTGTGTATCCCGATTTCAATTCAATCTGTCTTTGGAAACCGCTTAAGAGAGTGAGTGCACCATTCTCAGAGGAACTGCAGATACTGAAATGATGTGTGGAGTGAAGTGAGCAAGCTATTTTTCGATCTCCCTGGCGAGCATCGCCCACCTGTCTGCTGAGGCTCCCTCAGCAGACTGAAGCTGACTACTACTGCGCAGCTGCTACAGACTGTGGGCTGCCCATTGTGACACGTGGTCCCATTGTGACACGTGGTCCCATTGTTCCAGGAATAGAACACATCCAAGCATTGTGTTCTATGAATGGCATGATTCCTATCACAGTGTTCCATGGATGGAACACATCCTATTTACTGCAGGCAAGCAGCGCACCTAGCTGCTGCTGCTGCTACAAGCCACTAGAATACCGTCTGTCAGACAGGTGGACGTAGGCCGAACATTCAAATAACTCGCCAGATAAATCGTTGCTTTTCCATTTAATTCATATATGAATTAATTCAAAATTGAACAGTAAATTTCAAAGTTGGAAGGCCACAAGAGGGAGACAATGTTTCAAAAATGAAACGACATATCATTGCATGAGGGATGTGGTAGGAATTGAATGCTTGAATTAAGACTGGGGAAGTACTGAGGGGAAGGGGCTGCATGCCTTGTAGCAGGTGGGTGTGCAGAAATGTAGCTATCCAAAGCCAAACACATTACTGCAGCTTGTCACACCTGTACCTACCAAGCAGCAAAGGCCAAGATAGATCGTTATTTTACTGACAGATTGAATACAGTGCAATGCCTCCCATATAGAGGTGAATAAGAGTAGTAGTAGTAGTAGTAGTAGAAGAGTTGGTCAAGTTAAATCAAGGCTAAGGAATTGGAAATGTGCAACTTGGACCAAGAAAAACTAATTACAGAGCAACGACATTTGAAAAAAGCATTCAAATCATGCTTTGAAAACACTACTTGTGCATCCCGATTTCAATTCAATCTGTCTTTGGAAACCGCTTAAGAGAGTGAGTGCACCATTCTCAGAGGAACTGCAGATACTGAAATGATGCGTGGAGTGAAGTGAGCAAGCTCTTTTTCCATCTCCCTGGCGAGCATCGCCCACCTGTCTGCTGAGGCTCCCTCAGCAGACTGAAGCTGACTACTACTGCGCAGCTGCTACAGACTGTGGGCTGCCCATTGTGACTCGTGGTCCCATTGTGACACGTGGTCCCATTGTTCCAGGAATAGAACACATCCAAGCATTGTGTTCTATGAAAGGCATGATTCCTATCACAGTGTTCCATGGATGGAACATATCCTATTTACTGCAGGCAAGCAGCGCACCTAGCTGCTGCTGCTGCTGCTGCTGCTACAAGCCACTAGAATACCGTCTGTCAGACAGGTGGATGTAGGCCGAACATTCAAATAACTCGCCAGATAAATCGTTGCTTTTCCATTTAATTCATATATGAATTAATTCAAAATTGAACAGTAAATTTCAAAGTTGGAAGGCCACAAGAGGGGGACAATGTTTCAAAAATGAAACGACATATCATTGCATGAGGGATGTGGTAGGAATTGAATGCTTGAATTAAGACTGGGGAAGTACTGAGGGGAAGGGGCTGCAGGCCTTGTAGCAGGTGGGTGTGCAGAAATGTAGCTATCCAAAGCCAAACACATTACTGCAGCTTGTCACACCTGTACCTACCAAGCAGCAAAGGCCAAGATAGATCGTTATTTTACTGACAGATTGAATACAGTGCAATGCCTCCCATATAGAGGTGAATAAGAGTAGTAGTAGTAGTAGAAGAGTTGGTCAAGTTAAATCAAGGCTAAGGAATTGGAAATGTGCAACTTGGGCCAAGAAAAACTAATTACAGAGCAACGACATTTGAAAAAAGCATTCAAATCATGCTTTGAAAACACTACTTGTGTATCCCGATTTCAATTCAATCTGTCTTTGGAAACCGCTTAAGAGAGTGAGTGCACCATTCTCAGAGGAACTGCAGATACTGAAATGATGCGTGGAGTGAAGTGAGCAAGCTCTTTTTCCATCTCCCTGGCGAGCATCGCCCACCTGTCTGCTGAGGCTCCCTCAGTAGACTGAAGCTGACTACTACTGCGCAGCTGCTACAGACTGTGGGCTGCCCATTGTGACACGTGGTCCCATTGTGACACGTGGTCCCATTGTTCCAGGAATAGAACACATCCATGCATTGTGTTCTATGAATGGCATGATTCCTATCACAGTGTTCCATGGATGGAACACATCCTATTTACTGCAGGCAAGCAGGGCACCTAGCTGCTGCTGCTGCTGCTGCTACAAGCCACTAGAATACCGTCTGTCAGACAGGTGGACGTAGGCCGAACATTCAAACAACTCGCCAGATAAATCGGTGCTTTTCCATTTAATTCATATATGAATTAATTCAAAATTGAACAGTAAATTTCAAAGTTGGAAGGCCACAAGAGGGAGACAATGTTTCAAAAATGAAACGACATATCATTGCATGAGGAATGTGGTAGGAATTGAATGCTTGAATTAAGACTGGGGAAGTACTGAGGGGAAGGGGCTGCAGGCCTTGTAGCAGGTGGGTGTGCAGAAATGTAGCTATCCAAAGCCAAACACATTACTGCAGCTTGTCACACCTGTACCTACCAAGCAGCAAAGGCCAAGATAGATCGTTATTTTACTGACAGATTGAATACAGTGCAATGCCTCCCATATAGAGGTGAATAAGAGTAGTAGTAGTAGTAGTAGTAGAAGAGTTGGTCAAGTTAAATCAAGGCTAAGGAATTGGAAATGTGCAACTTGGACTAAGAAAAACTAATTACAGAGCAACGATATTTGAAAAAAGCATTCAAATCATGCTTTGAAAACACTACTTGTGTATCCCGATTTCAAATCAATCTGTCTTTGGAAACCGCTTAAGAGAGTTAGTGCACCATTCTCAGAGGAACTGCAGATACTGAAATGATGCGTGGAGTGAAGTGAGCAAGCTATTTTTCCATCTCCCTGGCGAGCATCGCCCACCTGTCTGCTGAGGCTCCCTCAGCAGACTGAAGCTGACTGCTGCTGCGCAGCTGCTACAGACTGTGGGCTGCCCATTGTGACACGTGGTCCCATTGTGACACGTGGTACCATTGTTCCAGGAATAGAACACATCCAAGCATTGTGTTCTATGAATGGCATGATTCCTATCACAGTGTTCCATGGATGGAACACATCCTATTTACTGCAGGCAAGCAGCGCACCTAGCTGCTGCTGCTGCTGCTGCTGCTACAAGCCACTAGAATACCGTCTGTCAGACAGGTGGACGTAGGCCGAACATTCAAATAACTCGCCAGATAAATCGGTGCTTTTCCATTTAATTCATATATGAATTAATTCAAAATTGAACAGTAAATTTCAAAGTTGGAAGGCCACAAGAGGGGGACAATGTTTCAAAAATGAAACGACATATCATTGCATGAGGGACATGGTAGGAATTGAATGCTTGAATTAAGACTGGGGAAGTACTGAGGGGAAGGGGCTGCAGGCCTTGTAGCAGGTGGGTGTGCAGAAATGTAGCTATCCAAAGCCAAACACATTACCGCAGCTTGTCACACCTGTACCTACCAAGCAGCAAAGGCCAAGATAGATCGTTATTTTACTGACAGATTGAATACAGTGCAATGCCTCCCATACAGAGGTGAATAAGAGTAGTAGTAGTAGTAGTAGTAGAAGAGTTGGTCAAGTTAAATCAAGGCTAAGGAATTGGAAATGTGCAACTTGGACCAAGAAAAACTAATTACAGAGCAACGACATTTGAAAAAAGCATTCAAATCATGCTTTGAAAACACTACTTGTGTATCCCGATTTCAATTCAATCTGTCTTTGGAAACCGCTTAAGAGAGTGAGTGCACCATTCTCAGAGGAACTGCAGATACTGAAATGATGCGTGGAGTGAAGTGACCAAGCTATTTTTCCATCTCCCTGGCGAGCATCGCCCACCTGTCTGCTGAGGCTCCCTCAGCAGACTGAAGCTGACTACTACTGCGCAGCTGCTACAGACTGTGGGCTGCCCATTGTGACACATGGTCCCATTGAGACACGTGGTCCCATTGTTCCAGGAATAGAACACATCCAAGCATTGTGTTCTATGAATGGCATGATTCCTATCACAGTGTTCCATGGATGGAACACATCCTATTTACTGCAGGAAAGCAGCGCACCTAGCTGCTGCTGCTGCTGCTGCTGCTACAAGCCACTACAATACCGTCTGTCAGACAGGTGGACGTAGGCCGAACATTCAAATAACTCGCCAGATAAATCGTTGCTTTTCCATTTAATTCATATATGAATTAATTCAAAATTGAACAGTAAATTTCAAAGTTGGAAGGCCACAAGAGGGGGACAATGTTTCAAAAATGAAACGACATATCATTGCATGAGGGATGTGGTAGGAATTGAATGCTTGAATTAAGACTGGGGAAGTACTGAGGGGAAGGGGCTGCAGGCCTTGTAGCAGGTGGGTGTGCAGAAATGTAGCTATCCAAAGCCAAACACATTACTGCAGCTTGTCACACCTGTACCTACCAAGCAGCAAAGGCCAAGATAGATCGTTATTTTACTGACAGATTGAATACAGTGCAATGCCTCCCATATAGAGGTGAATAAGAGTAGTAGTAGTAGTAGTAGAAGAGTTGGTCAAGTTAAATCAAGGCTAAGGAATTGGAAATGTGCAACTTGGACCAAGAAAAACTAATTACAGAGCAACGACATTTGAAAAAAGCATTCAAATCATGCTTTGAAAACACTACTTGTGTATCCCGATTTCAATTCAATCTGTCTTTGGAAACCGCTTAAGAGAGTGAGTGCACCATTCTCAGAGGAACTGCAGATACTGAAATGATGTGTGGAGTGAAGTGAGCAAGCTATTTTTCCATCTCCCTGGCGAGCATCGCCCACCTGTCTGCTGAGGCTCCCTCAGCAGACTGAAGCTGACTACTACTGCGCAGCTGCTACAGACTGTGGGCTGCCCATTGTGACACGTGGTCCCATTGTTCCAGGAATAGAACACATCCAAGCATTGTGTTCAATGAATGGCATGATTCCTATCACAGTGTTCCATTGATGGAACACATCCTATTTACTGCAGGCAAGCAACGCACCTAGCAGCTGCTGCTGCTGCTGCTGCTACAAGCCACTAGAATACCGTCTGTCAGACAGGTGGACGTAGGCCGAACATTCAAATAACTCGCCAGATAAATCGTTGCTTTTCCATTTAATTCATATATGAATTAATTCAAAACTGAACAGTAAATTTCAAAGTTGGAAGGCCACAAGAGGGGGACAATGTTTCAAAAATGAAACGACATATCATTGCATGAGGGATATGGTAGGAATTGAATGCTTGAATTAAGACTGGGGAATTACTGAGGGGAATTACTGAGGGGAAGGGGCTGCAGGCCTTGTAGCAGGTGGGTGTGCAGAAATGTAGCTATCCAAAGCCAAACACATTACTGCAGCTTGTCACACCTGTACCTACCAAGCAGCAAAGGCCAAGATAGATCGTTATTTTACTGACAGATTGAATACAGTGCAATGCCTCCCATATAGAGGTGAATAAGAGTAGTAGTAGTAGTAGTAGTAGTAGTAGTAGTAGTAGAAGATTTGGTCAAGTTAAATCAAGGCTAAGGAATTTGAAATGTGCAACTTGGACCAAAAAAAACTAATTACAGAGCAACGACATTTGAAAAAAGCATTCAAATCATGCTTTGAAAACACTACTTGTGTATCCCGATTTCAATTCAATCTGTCTTTGGAAACCGCTTAAGAGAGTAAGTGCACCATTCTCAGAGGAACTGCAGATACTGAAATGATGCGTGGAGTGAAGTGAGCAAGCTATTTTTCCATCTCCCTGGCGAGCATCGCCCACTTGTCTGCTGAGGCTCCCTCAGCAGACTGAAGCTGACTACTACTGCGCAGCTGCTACAGACTGTGGGCTGCCCATTGTGACACGTGGTCCCATTGTGACACGTGGTCCCATTGTTCCAGGAATAGAACACATCCAAGCATTGTGTTCTATGAATGGCATGATTCCTATCACAGTGTTCCATGGATGGAACACATCCTATTTACTGCAGGCAAGCAGCGCACCTAGCTGCTGCTGCTGCTACAAGCCACTAGAATACCGTCTGTCAGACAGGTGGACGTAGGCCGAACATTCAAATAACTCGCCAAATAAATCGTTGCTTTTCCATTTAATTCATATATGAATTAATTCAAAATTGAACAGTAAATTTCAAAGTTGGAAGGCCACAAGAGGGGGACAATGTTTCAAAAATGAAACAACATATCATTGCATGAGGGATGTGGTAGGAATTGAGTGCTTGAATTAAGACTGGGGAAGTACTGAGGGGAAGGGGCTGCAGGCCTTGTAGCAGGTGGGTGTGCAGAAATGTAGCTATCCAAAGCCAAACACATTACTGAAGCTTGTCACACCTGTACCTACCAAGCAGCAAAGGCTAAGATAGATCGTTATTTTACTGACAGATTGAATACAGTGCAATGCCTCCCATATAGAGGTGAATAAGAGTAGTAGTAGAAGTAGTAGTAGTAGTAGTAGTAGTAGAAGAGTTGGTCAAGTTAAATCAAGGCTAAGGAATTGGAAATGTGCAACTTGGACCAAGAAAAACTAATTACAGAGCAACGACATTTGAAAAAAGCATTCAAATCATGCTTTGAAAACACTACTTGTGTATCCCGATTTCAATTCAATCTGTCTTTGGAAACCGCTTAAGAGAGTGAGTGCACCGTTCTCAGAGGAACTGCAGATACTGAAATGATGCGTGGAGTGAAGTGAGCAAGCTATTTTTCCATCTCCCTGGCGAGCATCGCCAACCTGTCTGCTGAGGCTCCCTCAGCAGACTGAAGCTGACTACTACTGCGCAGCTGCTACAGACTGTGGGCTGCCCATTGTGACACGTGGTCCTATTGTGACACGTGGTCCCATTGTTCCAGGAATAGAACACATCCAAGCATTGTGTTCTATGAATGGCATGATTCCTATCACAGTGTTCCATTGATAGAACACATCCTATTTACTGCAGGCAAGCAGCGCACCTAGCTGCTGCTGCTGCTGCTGCTGCTACAAGCCACTAGAATACCGTCTGTCAGACAGGTGGACGTAGGCCGAACATTCAAATAACTCGCCAGATAAATCGTTGCTTTTCTATTTAATTCATGTATGAATTAATTCAAAATTGAACAGTAAATTTCAAAGTTGGAAGGCCACAAGAGGGGGACAATGTTTCAAAAATGAAACGACATATCATTGCATGAGGGATGTGGTAGGAATTGAATGCTTGAATTAAGACTGGGGAAGTACTGAGGGGAAGGGGCTGCAGGCCTTGTAGCAGGTGGGTGTGCAGAAATGTAGCTATCCAAAGCCAAACACATTACTGCAGCTTGTCCCACCTGTACCTACCAAGCAGCAAAGGCCAAGATAGATCGTTATTTTACTGGCAGATTGAATACAGTGCAATGCCTCCCATATAGAGGTGAATAAGAGTAGTAGTAGTAGTAGTAGTAGTAGAAGAGTTGGTCAAGTTAAATCAAGGCTAAGGAATTGGAAATGTGCAACTTGGACCAAGAAAAACTAATTACAGAGCAACGACATTTGAAAAAAGCATTCAAATCATACTTTGAAAACACTACTTGTGTATCCCAATTTCAATTCAATCTGTCTTTGGAAACCGCTTAAGAGAGTGAGTGCACCATTCTCAGAGGAACTGCAGATACTGAAATGATGCGTGGAGTGAAGTGAACAAGCTATTTTTCCATCTCCCTGGCGAGCATCGCCCACCTGTCTGCTGAGGCTCCCTCAGCAGACTGAAGCTGACTACTACTGCGCAGCTGCTACAGACTGTGGGCTGCCCATTGTGACACGTGGTCCCATTGTGACACGTGGTCCCATTGTTCCAGGAATAGAACACATCCAAGCATTGTGTTCTATGAATGGCATGATTCCTATCACAGTGTTCCATGGATGGAACACATCCTATTTACTGCAGGCAAGCAGGGCACCTAGCTGCTGCTGCTGCTGCTGCTACAAGCCACTAGAATACCGTCTGTCAGACAGGTGGACGTAGGCCGAACATTCAAATAACTCGCCAGATAAATCGGTGCTTTTCCATTTAATTCATATATGAATTAATTCAAAATTGAACAGTAAATTTCAAAGTTGGAAGGCCACAAGAGGGAGACAATGTTTCAAAAATGAAACGACATATCATTGCATGAGGAATGTGGTAGGAATTGAATGCTTGAATTAAGACTGGGGAAGTACTGAGGGGAAGGGGCTGCAGGCCTTGTAGCAGGTGGGTGTGCAGAAATGTAGCTATCCAAAGCCAAACACATTACTGCAGCTTGTCACACCTGTACCTACCAAGCAGCAAAGGCCAAGATAGATCGTTATTTTACTGACAGATTGAATACAGTGCAATGCCTCCCATATAGAGGTGAATAAGAGTAGTAGTAGTAGTAGTAGTAGAAGAGTTGGTCAAGTTAAATCAAGGCTAAGGAATTGGAAATGTGCAACTTGGACTAAGAAAAACTAATTACAGAGCAACGATATTTGAAAAAAGCATTCAAATCATGCTTTGAAAACACTACTTGTGTATCCCGATTTCAAATCAATCTGTCTTTGGAAACCGCTTAAGAGAGTTAGTGCACCATTCTCAGAGGAACTGCAGATACTGAAATGATGCGTGGAGTGAAGTGAGCAAGCTATTTTTCCATCTCCCTGGCGAGCATCGCCCACCTGTCTGCTGAGGCTCCCTCAGCAGACTGAAGCTGACTGCTGCTGCGCAGCTGCTACAGACTGTGGGCTGCCCATTGTGACACGTGGTCCCATTGTGACACGTGGTACCATTGTTCCAGGAATAGAACACATCCAAGCATTGTGTTCTATGAATGGCATGATTCCTATCACAGTGTTCCATGGATGGAACACATCCTATTTACTGCAGGCAAGCAGCGCACCTAGCTGCTGCTGCTGCTGCTGCTACAAGCCACTAGAATACCGTCTGTCAGACAGGTGGACGTAGGCCGAACATTCAAATAACTCGCCAGATAAATCGGTGCTTTTCCATTTAATTCATATATGAATTAATTCAAAATTGAACAGTAAATTTCAAAGTTGGAAGGCCACAAGAGGGGGACAATGTTTCAAAAATGAAACGACATATCATTGCATGAGGGACATGGTAGGAATTGAATGCTTGAATTAAGACTGGGGAAGTACTGAGGGGAAGGGGCTGCAGGCCTTGTAGCAGGTGGGTGTGCAGAAATGTAGCTATCCAAAGCCAAACACATTACCGCAGCTTGTCACACCTGTACCTACCAAGCAGCAAAGGCCAAGATAGATCATTATTTTACTGACAGATTGAATACAGTGCAATGCCTCCCATACAGAGGTGAATAAGAGTAGTAGTAGTAGTAGTAGTAGAAGAGTTGGTCAAGTTAAATCAAGGCTAAGGAATTGGAAATGTGCAACTTGGACCAAGAAAAACTAATTACAGAGCAACGACATTTGAAAAAAGCATTCAAATCATGCTTTGAAAACACTACTTGTGTATCCCGATTTCAATTCAATCTGTCTTTGGAAACCGCTTAAGAGAGTGAGTGCACCATTCTCAGAGGAACTGCAGATACTGAAATGATGCGTGGAGTGAAGTGACCAAGCTATTTTTCCATCTCCCTGGCGAGCATCGCCCACCTGTCTGCTGAGGCTCCCTCAGCAGACTGAAGCTGACTACTACTGCGCAGCTGCTACAGACTGTGGGCTGCCCATTGTGACACATGGTCCCATTGAGACACGTGGTCCCATTGTTCCAGGAATAGAACACATCCAAGCATTGTGTTCTATGAATGGCATGATTCCTATCACAGTGTTCCATGGATGGAACACATCCTATTTACTGCAGGAAAGCAGCGCACCTAGCTGCTGCTGCTGCTGCTGCTACAAGCCACTACAATACCGTCTGTCAGACAGGTGGACGTAGGCCGAACATTCAAATAACTCGCCAGATAAATCGTTGCTTTTCCATTTAATTCATATATGAATTAATTCAAAATTGAACAGTAAATTTCAAAGTTGGAAGGCCACAAGAGGGGGACAATGTTTCAAAAATGAAACGACATATCATTGCATGAGGGATGTGGTAGGAATTGAATGCTTGAATTAAGACTGGGGAAGTACTGAGGGGAAGGGGCTGCAGGCCTTGTAGCAGGTGGGTGTGCAGAAATGTAGCTATCCAAAGCCAAACACATTACTGCAGCTTGTCACACCTGTACCTACCAAGCAGCAAAGGCCAAGATAGATCGTTATTTTACTGACAGATTGAATACAGTGCAATGCCTCCCATATAGAGGTGAATAAGAGTAGTAGTAGTAGTAGTAGAAGAGTTGGTCAAGTTAAATCAAGGCTAAGGAATTGGAAATGTGCAACTTGGACCAAGAAAAACTAATTACAGAGCAACGACATTTGAAAAAAGCATTCAAATCATGCTTTGAAAACACTACTTGTGTATCCCGATTTCAATTCAATCTGTCTTTGGAAACCGCTTAAGAGAGTGAGTGCACCATTCTCAGAGGAACTGCAGATACTGAAATGATGTGTGGAGTGAAGTGAGCAAGCTATTTTTCCATCTCCCTGGCGAGCATCGCCCACCTGTCTGCTGAGGCTCCCTCAGCAGACTGAAGCTGACTACTACTGCGCAGCTGCTACAGACTGTGGGCTGCCCATTGTGACACGTGGTCCCATTGTTCCAGGAATAGAACACATCCAAGCATTGTGTTCTATGAATGGCATGATTCCTATCACAGTGTTCCATTGATGGAACACATCCTATTTACTGCAGGCAAGCAACGCACCTAGCAGCTGCTGCTGCTGCTGCTGCTACAAGCCACTAGAATACCGTCTGTCAGACAGGTGGACGTAGGCCGAACATTCAAATAACTCGCCAGATAAATCGTTGCTTTTCCATTTAATTCATATATGAATTAATTCAAAACTGAACAGTAAATTTCAAAGTTGGAAGGCCACAAGAGGGGGACAATGTTTCAAAAATGAAACGACATATCATTGCATGAGGGATATGGTAGGAATTGAATGCTTGAATTAAGACTGGGGAATTACTGAGGGGAATTACTGAGGGGAAGGGGCTGCAGGCCTTGTAGCAGGTGGGTGTGCAGAAATGTAGCTATCCAAAGCCAAACACATTACTGCAGCTTGTCACACCTGTACCTACCAAGCAGCAAAGGCCAAGATAGATCGTTATTTTACTGACAGATTGAATACAGTGCAATGCCTCCCATATAGAGGTGAATAAGAGTAGTAGTAGTAGTAGTAGTAGTAGTAGTAGAAGATTTGGTCAAGTTAAATCAAGGCTAAGGAATTTGAAATGTGCAACTTGGACCAAAAAAAACTAATTACAGAGCAACGACATTTGAAAAAAGCATTCAAATCATGCTTTGAAAACACTACTTGTGTATCCCGATTTCAATTCAATCTGTCTTTGGAAACCGCTTAAGAGAGTAAGTGCACCATTCTCAGAGGAACTGCAGATACTGAAATGATGCGTGGAGTGAAGTGAGCAAGCTATTTTTCCATCTCCCTGGCGAGCATCGCCCACTTGTCTGCTGAGGCTCCCTCAGCAGACTGAAGCTGACTACTACTGCGCAGCTGCTACAGACTGTGGGCTGCCCATTGTGACACGTGGTCCCATTGTGACACGTGGTCCCATTGTTCCAGGAATAGAACACATCCAAGCATTGTGTTCTATGAATGGCATGATTCCTATCACAGTGTTCCATGGATGGAACACATCCTATTTACTGCAGGCAAGCAGCGCACCTAGCTGCTGCTGCTGCTGCTACAAGCCACTAGAATACCGTCTGTCAGACAGGTGGACGTAGGCCGAACATTCAAATAACTCGCCAAATAAATCGTTGCTTTTCCATTTAATTCATATATGAATTAATTCAAAATTGAACAGTAAATTTCAAAGTTGGAAGGCCACAAGAGGGGGACAATGTTTCAAAAATGAAACAACATATCATTGCATGAGGGATGTGGTAGGAATTGAGTGCTTGAATTAAGACTGGGGAAGTACTGAGGGGAAGGGGCTGCAGGCCTTGTAGCAGGTGGGTGTGCAGAAATGTAGCTATCCAAAGCCAAACACATTACTGAAGCTTGTCACACCTGTACCTACCAAGCAGCAAAGGCTAAGATAGATCGTTATTTTACTGACAGATTGAATACAGTGCAATGCCTCCCATATAGAGGTGAATAAGAGTAGTAGTAGAAGTAGTAGTAGTAGTAGTAGTAGTAGAAGAGTTGGTCAAGTTAAATCAAGGCTAAGGAATTGGAAATGTGCAACTTGGACCAAGAAAAACTAATTACAGAGCAACGACATTTGAAAAAAGCATTCAAATCATGCTTTGAAAACACTACTTGTGTATCCCGATTTCAATTCAATCTGTCTTTGGAAACCGCTTAAGAGAGTGAGTGCACCGTTCTCAGAGGAACTGCAGATACTGAAATGATGCGTGGAGTGAAGTGAGCAAGCTATTTTTCCATCTCCCTGGCGAGCATCGCCAACCTGTCTGCTGAGGCTCCCTCAGCAGACTGAAGCTGACTACTACTGCGCAGCTGCTACAGACTGTGGGCTGCCCATTGTGACACGTGGTCCTATTGTGACACGTGGTCCCATTGTTCCAGGAATAGAACACATCCAAGCATTGTGTTCTATGAATGGCATGATTCCTATCACAGTGTTCCATTGATAGAACACATCCTATTTACTGCAGGCAAGCAGCGCACCTAGCTGCTGCTGCTGCTGCTGCTGCTACAAGCCACTAGAATACCGTCTGTCAGACAGGTGGACGTAGGCCGAACATTCAAATAACTCGCCAGATAAATCGTTGCTTTTCTATTTAATTCATGTATGAATTAATTCAAAATTGAACAGTAAATTTCAAAGTTGGAAGGCCACAAGAGGGGGACAATGTTTCAAAAATGAAACGACATATCATTGCATGAGGGATGTGGTAGGAATTGAATGCTTGAATTAAGACTGGGGAAGTACTGAGGGGAAGGGGCTGCAGGCCTTGTAGCAGGTGGGTGTGCAGAAATGTAGCTATCCAAAGCCAAACACATTACTGCAGCTTGTCCCACCTGTACCTACCAAGCAGCAAAGGCCAAGATAGATCGTTATTTTACTGGCAGATTGAATACAGTGCAATGCCTCCCATATAGAGGTGAATAAGAGTAGTAGTAGTAGTAGTAGTAGTAGAAGAGTTGGTCAAGTTAAATCAAGGCTAAGGAATTGGAAATGTGCAACTTGGACCAAGAAAAACTAATTACAGAGCAACGACATTTGAAAAAAGCATTCAAATCATACTTTGAAAACACTACTTGTGTATCCCAATTTCAATTCAATCTGTCTTTGGAAACCGCTTAAGAGAGTGAGTGCACCATTCTCAGAGGAACTGCAGATACTGAAATGATGCGTGGAGTGAAGTGAACAAGCTATTTTTCCATCTCCCTGGCGAGCATCGCCCACCTGTCTGCTGAGGCTCCCTCAGCAGACTGAAGCTGACTACTACTGCGCAGCTGCTACAGACTGTGGGCTGCCCATTGTGACACGTGGTCCCATTGTGACACGTGGTCCCATTGTTCCAGGAATATAACACATCCAAGCATTGTGTTCTATGAATGGCATGATTCCTATCACAGTGTTCCATGGATGGAACACATCCTATTTACTGCAGGCAAGCAGCACACCTAGCTGCTGCTGCTGCTGCTGCTACAAGCCACTAGAATACCGTCTGTCAGACAGGTGGACGTAGGCCGAACATTCAAATAACTCGCCAGATAAATCGTTGCTTTTCCATTTAATTCATATATGAATTAATTCAAAATTGAACAGTAAATT
Organism: Dendrobates tinctorius; assembly: GCF_039654945.1. NCBI lineage: Eukaryota > Metazoa > Chordata > Amphibia > Anura > Dendrobatidae > Dendrobates > Dendrobates tinctorius. The sequence continues at coordinate 1,106,290 of NW_027361855.1, read as the reverse complement.
TCAAAGTTGGAAGGCCACAAGAGGGGGACAATGTTTCAAAAATGAAACGACATATCATTGCATGAGGGACGTGGTAGGAATTGAATGCTTGAATTAAGACTGGGGAAGTACTGAGGGGAAGGGGCTGCAGGCCTTGTAGCAGGTGGGTGTGCAGAAATGTAGCTATCCAAAGCCAAACACATTACCGCAGCTTGTCACACCTGTACCTACCAAGCAGCAAAGGCCAAGATAGATCGTTATTTTACTGACAGATTGAATACAGTGCAATGCCTCCCATATAGAGGTGAATAAGAGTAGTAGTAGTAGTAGTAGAAGAGTTGGTCAAGTTAAATCAAGGCTAAGGAATTGGAAATGTGCAACTTGGACCAAGAAAAACTAATTACAGAGCAACGACATTTGAAAAAAGCATTCAAATCATGCTTTGAAAACACTACTTGTGTATCCCGATTTCAATTCAATCTGTCTTTGGAAACCGCTTAAGAGAGTGAGTGCACCATTCTCAGAGGAACTGCAGATACTGAAATGATGCGTGGAGTGAAGTGAGCAAGCTATTTTTCCATCTCCCTGGCGAGCATCGCCCACCTGTCTGCTGAGGCTCCCTCAGCAGACTGAAGCTGACTACTACTGCGCAGCTGCTACAGACTGTGGGCTGCCCATTGTGACACGTGGTCCCATTGTGACACGTGGTCCCATTGTTCCAGGAATAGAACACATCCAAGCATTGTGTTCTATGAATGGCATGATTCCTATCACAGTGTTCCATGGATGGAACACATCCTATTTACTGCAGGCAAGCAGCGCACCTAGCTGCTGCTGCTACTGCTGCTGCTGCTACAAGCCACTAGAATACCGTCTGTCAGAGAGGTGGACGTAGGCCGAACATTCAAATAACTCGCCAGATAAATCGTTGCTTTTCCATTTAATTCATATATGAATTAATTCAAAATTGAACAGTAAATTTCAAAGTTGGTAGGCCACAAGAGGTTGGCAATGTTTCAAAAACGAAACGACATATCATTGCAAGAGGGATGTGGTAGGAATTGAATGCTTGAATTAAGACTGGGGAAGTACTGAGGGGAAGGGGCTGCAGGCCTTGTAGCAGGTGGGTGTGCAGAAATGTAGCTATCCAAAGCTACATTTTGATTAGAAATGGCACTAGACAAGGATGTCCCCTTTCGCCTTTACTTTTTGCGTTAATAATGGAACCTCTAGCAGAAACTATTAGATCCAACCAATTTGTCAAGGGCATCCAAATAGGTGAGACACAATATAAGATAGGATTATTTGCTGACGATATTATATTAAGTCTCTCAAACCCACTGGATTCAATTAAAGGTGTTCTTCCTATTATTGAAAAATTCTCTAGGGTCTCCTTTTATAGAATAAATGACACGAAATCGAAAATTCTAGATTTTTTCCTTAGCAATGAAACCATCACTAGTATTAAAAACATTACCAAATTTGAATGGGAAAAAGATGCAATTTTGTATTTAGGCATCTCCATAACTAGGAATTTTGCCAAAACTATTGAAGTGAATATGCAGAATCTCATTAAAAGTACTCAAATCGAATTTAATACTCACTCTAAGCATGAAATTTCGTGGGTAGGGAGGATAGTTCTCTTTAAACTTCTCACTCTCCCTAAGATACTTTACATTTTCAGGTGTTTGCCTCTTTCCATTCCCCTTAAATATATCAGACAATTGCAATCCTTAGTAAACAAATTTGTTTCTAACAAAAAAAAGCTAGAGTAGCATTCCTTTCACTCACTAGAGGGAAAATTGAGGGAGGTTTAGCCCTTCCTAACTTAGTTAATTATTACTACTCAAATCTCATAATGCAATCCCTACCATGGTTTAATCAGGATAATTGCCCAATATGGGTAGATATAGAGAGATGCTGGAACAAAAATACTCCGCTATCAAGACTGATTTTGGATGGGTTGACATCATTTAATTGCTTATCACATCTTCCTCCAACAACTTCAGCCACACTACAAGCTTGGAAAAACTTAGCCAAACCTCAAATACACACCAAAAAAGGCTCCAAATATCAACAAATTAAAAATATCTCTCTTAAAACCTTTGGCTTAATATTGGAAAAGGAAATTCCTTCAAATTGGGAAAAGGTTGGTATTAAAAAACTAGCGGACTTGCATAATGGTAAACAATTTTTCTGCAACAATTTACTCCGAATTAAATTTAATCTTACTACTGACGACTTTCAATTTCTATCTAACTTAAAGAAACTTATTAAGAAGCTTTTGAGAAAAAGAACTTTTCTAACAGACTCCACAAGCTTATTGATATGTAATCCCGGTAATAAATACTATTGGAAGTCGAGAAATATTTACGATTTTCTTAATTCTAGTGATGCACCAGAAAAAACCACTTTTATGCTCAACTGGGAAAAGGACCTCAACATTTCGAGAACTCAACAACAATGGTCTAAAGCACTAAAATCAACATACTCGTCTAATATATGTGCTAATCTTCACGAATCATTCTTTAAAATCCTGTCTAGATGGTACTTTACCCCCTTTAAACTAGCAAAAATCTTTCCTGGTAGATCCCCTGATTGCTGGAGGAATTGTGGTGAAGTTGGTAGTTTACTCCACATGTTCTGGGATTGTTCAAGAATCAGACCTTTATGGTCCGAAATCTCTGACTTAATTAACAAGATTACTAAAACTAAAATCATTTTAACTCCACATAAGGCCTTGTTATCCCTGGATCTTGAAGATATTCATCCCCATCACCGATCCGTCGTTATCCATCTATTCTTAATAACCAAAAATGCGATAGCTACCTTTTGGAAAGAAGACTCAATTCCCAGACTTAGTGACATCATTGATAAAATGAATCTTCATGATTCATACGAAAAAAGCCATGCTATCGCTAATAACTACTATATGACTTATTGTAAGAGGTGGAAATGTTGGTCAGATTTTAGCACTTCCTAGCTTAGCTTTGATCTCTCTCATTCACTCCTAGTCCAATTTGATTTTATTAGGGTTATTGTTTATTATATACAACTCCCTAACCGCATTATTGCTTTATTAAACAACGGTTAATTTGTATTTGAATTTACTTCTATTGTACCTGCAATTTGGTAAATGTACTGTTATTGTTAGTTGTTTATCTCAAGTGATCTCATAATTGTAAAATTACTGTTATATTTCCCCTCCCCCCCCTTTTTTATCCTTCCTTCCTTTTACCCTTTGGTTTGACCTTTGTGTGTCTCAATAAAACAACTAAAAATCACTCCAAACTTCTTTCCCTTCCCATTCCATACCCTACCATACCTTCCCCCCCTCCCCTCCCCTCTTTCTTATTTATTACATATGTGATATCTACATTGGAATCCCACTGGAAAACATTACTGTTATTATATTTTAAAATTTAATAAAGTTCATTGAAAATGGAGAAAATTCAAAACATTCATTATTCAATAGAGCCCAATAGCAAAAACCAGCGTTTTGAATGAAGAATCACATTTCTTGGTAGAATCATGCAGGATTGAAATTTTTGATGGTTTTTTACTCCTCTCAACAGCCCAAACAAGTTTCTAAAAGGATGAGTTTGCAACTACTTTACTTTTGGAGAAAATTCAAAACATTCATTATTCAATAGGGCCCAAACTATCAAAAACCAGCGGTTTGAATGAACACACATTTCTTGGTAGAATCATGCAGGACTGAAATTTTTGATGTTTTTCTACTCCTCTCATGAGCCCAAACAAGTCTCTAAAAGCATGAGTTTGCAACTACTTCACTATTGGAGAAAATTCAAAACATTCATTATTCAATAGAGCCCAATAGCAAAAATCAGGTTTTGAATGAAGAATCACATTTCTTGGTAGAATCATGCAGGATTGAAATTTTTGATGGTTTTTTACTCCTCTCAGCAGCCCAAACAAGTTTCTAAAAGGATGAGTTTGCAACTACTTTACTTTTGGAGAAAATTCAAAACATTCATTATTCAATAGGGCCCAAACTATCAAAAACCAGCGGTTTGAATGAACACACATTTCTTGGTAGAATCATGCAGGACTGAAATTTTTGATGTTTTTCTACTCCTCTCATGAGCCCAAACAAGTCTCTAAAAGCATGAGTTTGCAACTACTTTACTTTTGGAGAAAATTCAAAACATTCACTATTCAATAGAGCCCAATAGCAAAAATCAGGTTTTGAATGAAGAATCACATTTCTTGGTAACATCATGCAGGATTGAAATTTTTGATGGTTTTTTACTCCTCTCAACAGCCCAAACAAGTTTCTAAAAGGATGAGTTTGCAACTACTTTACTTTTGGAGAAAATTCAAAACATTCATTATTCAATAGGGCCCAAACTATCAAAAACCAGCGGTTTCAATGAACACACATTTCTTGGTAGAATCATGCAGGACTGAAATTTTTGATGTTTTTCTACTCCTCTCATGAGCCCAAACAAGTCTCTAAAAGCATGAGTTTGCAACTACTTTACTTTTGGAGAAAATTCAAAACATTCATTATTCAATAGAGCCCAATAGCAAAAACCAGCGTTTTGAATGAAGAATCACATTTCTTGGTAGAATCATGCAGGATTGAAATTTTTGATGGTTTTTTACTCCTCTCAACAGCCCAAACAAGTTTCTAAAAGGATGAGTTTGCAACTACTTTACTTTTGGAGAAAATTCAAAACATTCATTATTCAATAGGGCCCAAACTATCAAAAACCAGCGGTTTCAATGAACACACATTTCTTGGTAGAATCATGCAGGACTGAAATTTTTGATGTTTTTCTACTCCTCTCATGAGCCCAAACAAGTCTCTAAAAGCATGAGTTTGCAACTACTTTACTTTTGGAGAAAATTCAAAACATTCATTATTCAATAGAGCCCAATAGCAAAAACCAGCGTTTTGAATGAAGAATCACATTTCTTGGTAGAATCATGCAGGATTGAAATTTTTGATGGTTTTTTACTCCTCTCAACAGCCCAAACAAGTTTCTAAAAGGATGAGTTTGCAACTACTTTACTTTTGGAGAAAATTCAAAACATTCATTATTCAATAGGGCCCAAACTATCAAAAACCAGCGGTTTCAATGAACACACATTTCTTGGTAGAATCATGCAGGACTGAAATTTTTGATGTTTTTCTACTCCTCTCATGAGCCCAAACAAGTCTTTAAAAGCATGAGTTTGCAACTACTTTACTTTTGGAGAAAATTCAAAACATTCATTATTCAATAGAGCCCAATAGCAAAAACCAGCGTTTTGAATGAAGAATCACATTTCTTGGTAGAATCATGCAGGATTGAAATTTTTGATGGTTTTTTACTCCTCTCAACAGCCCAAACAAGTTTCTAAAAGGATGAGTTTGCAACTACTTTACTTTTGGAGAAAATTCAAAACATTCATTATTCAATAGGGCCCAAACTATCAAAAACTAGCGGTTTCAATGAACACACATTTCTTGGTAGAATCATGCAGGACTGAAATTTTTGATGTTTTTCTACTCCTCTCATGAGCCCAAACAACTCTCTAAAAGCATGAGTTAGCAACTACTTTACTTTTGGAGAAAATTCAAAACATTCACTATTCAATAGAGCCCAATAGCAAAAATCAGGTTTTGAATGAAGAATCACATTTCTTGGTAAAATCATGCAGGATTGAAATTTTTGATGGTTTTTTACTCCTCTCAACAGCCCAAACAAGTTTCTAAAAGGATGAGTTTGCAACTACTTTACTTTTGGAGAAAATTCAAAACATTCCTTATTCAATAGGGCCCAAACTATCAAAAACCAGCGGTTTCAATGAACACACATTTCTTGGTAGAATCATGCAGGACTGAAATTTTTGATGTTTTTCTACTCCTCTCATGAGCCCAAACAAGTCTCTAAAAGCATGAGTTTGCAACTACTTTACTTTTGGAGAAAATTCAAAACATTCATTATTCAATAGAGCCCAATAGCAAAAACCAGCGTTTTGAATGAAGAATCACATTTCTTGTTAGAATCATGCAGGATTGAAATTTTTGATGATTTTTTACTCCTCTCAACAGCCCAAACAAGTTTCTAAAAGGATGAGTTTGCAACTACTTTACTTTTGGAGAAAATTCAAAACATTCATTATTCAATAGGGCCCAAACTATCAAAAACCAGCGGTTTCAATGAACACACATTTCTTGGTAGACTCATGCAGGACTGAAATTTTTGATGTTTTTCTACTCCTCTCATGAGCCCAAACAAGTCTCTAAAAGCATGAGTTTGCAACTACTTTACTTTTGGAGAAAATTCAAAACATTCATTATTCAATAGAGCCCAATAGCAAAAATCAGGTTTTGAATGAAGAATCACATTTCTTGGTAGAATCATGCAGGATTGAAATTTTTGATGGTTTTTTACTCCTCTCAACAGCCCAAACAAGTTTCTAAAAGGATGAGTTTGCAACTACTTTACTTTTGGAGAAAATTCAAAACATTCATTATTCAATAGGGCCCAAACTATCAAAAACCAGCAGTTTGAATGAACACACATTTCTTGGTAGAATCGTGCAGGACTGAAATTTTTGATGTTTTTCTACTTCTCTCATGAGTCCAAACAAGTCTCTAAAAGGATGAGTTTGCAACTACTTTACTTTTGGAGAAAATTCAAAACATTCATTATTCAATAGAGCCCAATAGCAAAAATCAGGTTTTGAATGAAGAATCACATTTCTTGGTAGAATCATGCAGGATTGAAATTTTTGATGGGTTTTTACTCCTCTCAACAGCCCAAACAAGTTTCTAAAAGGATCAGTTTGCAACTACTTTACTTTTGGAGAAAATTCAAAACATTCATTATTCAATAGGGCCCAAACTATCAAAAACCAGCGGTTTCAATGAACACATTTCTTGGTAGAATCATGCAGGACTGAAATTTTTGATGTTTTTCTTCTCCTCTCATGAGCCCAAACAAGTCTCTAAAAGCATGAGTTTGCAACTACTTTACTTTTGGAGAAAATTCAAAACATTCATTATTCAATAGAGCCCAATAGCAAAAACCAGCGTTTTGAATGAAGAATCACATTTCTTGGTAGAATCATGCAGGATTGAAATTTTTGATGGTTTTTTACTCCTCTCAACAGCCCAAACAAGTTTCTAAAAGGATGAGTTTGCAACTACTTTACTTTTGGAGAAAATTCAAAACATTCATTATTCAATAGGGCCCAAACTATCAAAAACCAGCGGTTTGAATGAACACACATTTCTTGGTAGAATCATGCAGGACTGAAATTTTTGATGTTTTTCTACTCCTCTCATGAGCCCAAACAAGTCTCTAAAAGCATGAGTTTGCAACTACTTCACTTTTGGAGAAAATTCAAAACATTCATTATTCAATAGAGCCCAATAGCAAAAATCAGGTTTTGAATGAAGAATCACATTTCTTGGTAGAATCATGCAGGATTGAAATTTTTGATGGTTTTTTACTCCTCTCAGCAGCCCAAACAAGTTTCTAAAAGGATGAGTTTGCAACTACTTTACTTTTGGAGAAAATTCAAAACATTCATTATTCAATAGGGCCCAAACTATCAAAAACCAGCGGTTTGAATGAACACACATTTCTTGGTAGAATCATGCAGGACTGAAATTTTTGATGTTTTTCTACTCCTCTCATGAGCCCAAACAAGTCTCTAAAAGCATGAGTTTGCAACTACTTTACTTTTGGAGAAAATTCAAAACATTCACTATTCAATAGAGCCCAATAGCAAAAATCAGGTTTTGAATGAAGAATCACATTTCTTGGTAAAATCATGCAGGATTGAAATTTTTGATGGTTTTTTACTCCTCTCAACAGCCCAAACAAGTTTCTAAAAGGATGAGTTTGCAACTACTTTACTTTTGGAGAAAATTCAAAACATTCATTATTCAATAGGGCCCAAACTATCAAAAACCAGCGGTTTGAATGAACACACATTTCTTGGTAGAATCATGCAGGACTGAAATTTTTGATGTTTTTCTACTCCTCTCATGAGCCCAAACAAGTCTCTAAAAGCATGAGTTTGCAACTACTTTACTTTTGGAGAAAATTCAAAACATTCATTATTCAATAGAGCCCAATAGCAAAAACCAGCGTTTTGAATGAAGAATCACATTTCTTGGTAGAATCATGCAGGATTGAAATATTTGATGGTTTTTTACTCCTCTCAACAGCCCAAACAAGTTTCTAAAAGGATGAGTTTGCAACTACTTTACTTTTGGAGAAAATTCAAAACATTCATTATTCAATAGGGCCCAAACTATCAAAAACCAGTGGTTTCAATGAACACACATTTCTTGGTAGAATCATGCAGGACTGAAATTTTTGATGTTTTTCTACTCCTCTCATGAGCCCAAACAAGTCTCTAAAAGCATGAGTTTGCAACTACTTTACTTTTGGAGAAAATTCAAAACATTCATTATTCAATAGAGCCCAATAGCAAAAACCAGCGTTTTGAATGAAGAATCACATTTCTTGGTAGAATCATGCAGGATTGAAATTTTTGATGGTTTTTTACTCCTCTCAACAGCCCAAACAAGTTTCTAAAAGGATGAGTTTGCAACTACTTTACTTTTGGAGAAAATTCAAAACATTCATTATTCAATAGGGCCCAAACTATCAAAAACCAGCGGTTTCAATGAACACACATTTCTTGGTAGAATCATGCAGGACTGAAATTTTTGATGTTTTTCTACTCCTCTCATGAGCCCAAACAAGTCTCTAAAAGCATGAGTTTGCAACTACTTTACTTTTGGAGAAAATTCAAAACATTCACTATTCAAAGAGCCCAATAGCAAAAATCAGGTTTTGAATGAAGAATCACATTTCTTGGTAAAATCATGCAGGATTGAAATTTTTGACGGTTTTTTACTTCTCTCAACAGCCCAAACAAGTTTCTAAAAGGATGAGTTTGCAACTACTTTACTTTTGGAGAAAATTCAAAACATTCCTTATTCAATAGGGCCCAAACTATCAAAAACCAGCGGTTTCAATGAACACACATTTCTTGGTAGAATCATGCAGGACTGAAATTTTTGATGTTTTTCTACTCCTCTCATGAGCCCAAACAAGTCTCTAAAAGCATGGGTTTGCAACTACTTTACTTTTGGAGAAAATTCAAAACATTCATTATTCAATAGAGCCCAATAGCAAAAACCAGCGTTTTGAATGAAGAATCACATTTCTTGTTAGAATCATGCAGGATTGAAATTTTTGATGATTTTTTACTCCTCTCAACAGCCCAAACAAGTTTCTAAAAGGATGAGTTTGCAACTACTTTACTTTTGGAGAAAATTCAAAACATTCATTATTCAATAGGGCCCAAACTATCAAAAACCAGCGGTTTGAATGAACACACATGTCTTGGTAGAATCGTGCAGGACTGAAATTTTTGATGTTTTTCTACTTCTCTCATGAGCCCAAACAAGTCTCTAAAAGGATGAGTTTGCAACTACTTTACTTTTGGAGAAAATTCAAAACATTCATTATTCAATAGAGCCCAATAGCAAAAACCAGCGTTTTGAATGAAGAATCACATTTCTTGGTAGAATCATGCAGGATTGAAATTTTTGATGGTTTTTTACTCCTCTCAACAGCCCAAACAAGTTTCTAAAAGGATGAGTTTGCAACTACTTTACTTTTGGAGAAAATTCAAAACATTCATTATTCAATAGGGCCCAAACTATCAAAAACCAGCGGTTTCAATGAACACACATTTCTTGGTAGAATCATGCAGGACTGAAATTTTTGATGTTTTTCTATTCCTCTCATGAGCCCAAACAAGTCTCTAAAAGCATGAGTTTGCAACTACTTTACTTTTGGAGAAAATTCAAAACATTCATTATTCAATAGAGCCCAATAGCAAAAATCAGGTTTTGAATGAAGAATCACATTTCTTGGTAGAATCATGCAGGATTGAAATTTTTGATGGGTTTTTACTCCTCTCAACAGCCCAAACAAGTTTCTAAAAGGATCAGTTTGCAACTACTTTACTTTTGGAGAAAATTCAAAACATTCATTATTCAATAGGGCCCAAACTATCAAAAACCAGCGGTTTCAATGAACACACATTTCTTGGTAGAATCATGCAGGACTAAAATTTTTGATGTTTTTCTTCTCCTCTCATGAGCCCAAACAAGTCTCTAAAAGCATGAGTTTGCAACTACTTTACTTTTGGAGAAAATTCAAAACATTCATTATTCAATAGAGCCCAATAGCAAAAACCAGCGTTTTGAATGAAGAATCACATTTCTTGGTAGAATCATGCAGGATTGAAATTTTTGATGGTTTTTTACTCCTCTCAACAGCCCAAACAAGTTTCTAAAAGGATGAGTTTGCAACTACTATACTTTTGGAGAAAATTCAAAACATTCATTATTCAATAGGGCCCAAACTATCAAAAACCAGCGGTTTGAATGAACACACATTTCTTGGTAGAATCATGCAGGACTGAAATTTTTGATGTTTTTCTACTCCTCTCATGAGCCCAAACAAGTCTCTAAAAGCATGAGTTTGCAACTACTTCACTTTTGGAGAAAATTCAAAACATTCATTATTCAATAGAGCCCAATAGCAAAAATCAGGTTTTGAATGAAGAATCACATTTCTTGGTAGAATCATGCAGGATTGAAATTTTTGATGGTTTTTTACTCCTCTCAACAGCCCAAACAAGTTTCTAAAAGGATGAGTTTGCAACTACTTTACTTTTGGAGAAAATTCAAAACATTCATTATTCAATAGGGCCCAAACTATCAAAAACGAGCGGTTTGAATGAACACACATTTCTTGGAAGAATCATGCAGGACTGAAATTTTTGATGTTTTTCTACTCCTCTCATGAGCCCAAACAAGTCTCTAAAAGCATGAGTTTGCAACTACTTTACTTTTGGAGAAAATTCAAAACATTCACTATTCAATAGAGCCCAATAGCAAAAATCAGGTTTTGAATGAAGAATCACATTTCTTGGTAAAATCATGCAGGATTGAAATTTTTGATGGTTTTTTACTCCTCTCAACAGCCCAAACAAGTTTCTAAAAGGATGAGTTTGCAACTACTTTACTTTTGGAGAAAATTCAAAACATTCATTATTCAATAGGGCCCAAACTATCAAAAACCAGCGGTTTGAATGAACACACATTTCTTGGTAGAATCATGCAGGACTGAAATTTTTGATGTTTTTCTACTCCTCTCATGAGCCCAAACAAGTCTCTAAAAGCATGAGTTTGCAACTACTTTACTTTTGGAGAAAATTCAAAACATTCATTATTCAATAGAGCCCAATAGCAAAAACCAGCGTTTTGAATGAAGAATCACATTTCTTGGTAGAATCATGCAGGATTGAAATTTTTGATGGTTTTTTACTCCTCTCAACAGCCCAAACAAGTTTCTAAAAGGATGAGTTTGCAACTACTTTACTTTTGGAGAAAATTCAAAACATTCATTATTCAATAGGGCCCAAACTATCAAAAACCAGCGGTTTCAATGAACACACATTTCTTGGTAGAATCATGCAGGACTGAAATTTTTGATGTTTTTCTACTCCGCTCATGAGCCCAAACAAGTCTCTAAAAGCATGAGTTTGCAACTACTTTACTTTTGGAGAAAATTCAAAACATTCACTATTCAATAGAGCCCAATAGCAAAAATCAGGTTTTGAATGAAGAATCACATTTCTTGGTAAAATCATGCAGGATTGAAATTTTTGATGGTTTTTTACTCCTCTCAACAGCCCAAACAAGTTTCTAAAAGGATGAGTTTGCGACTACTTTACTTTTGGAGAAAATTCAAAACATTCCTTATTCAATAGGGCCCAAACTATCAAAAACCAGCGGTTTCAATGAACACACATTTCTTGGTAGAATCATGCAGGACTGAAATTTTTGATGTTTTTCTACTCCTCTCATGAGCCCAAACAAGTCTCTAAAAGCATGAGTTTGCAACTACTTTACTTTTGGAGAAAATTCAAAACATTCACTATTCAATAGAGCCCAATAGCAAAAATCAGGTTTTGAATGAAGAATCACATTTCTTGGTAAAATCATGCAGGATTGAAATTTTTGATGGTTTTTTACTCCTCTTAACAGCCCAAACAAGTTTCTAAAAGGATGAGTTTGCAACTACTTTACTTTTGGAGAAAATTCAAAACATTCATTATTCAATAGGGCCCAAACTATCAAAAACCAGCGGTTTCAATGAACACACATTTCTTGGTAGAATCATGCAGGACTGAAATTTTTGATGTTTTTCTTCTCCTCTCATGAGCCCAAACAAGTCTCTAAAAGCATGAGTTTGCAACTACTTTACTTTTGGAGAAAATTCAAAACATTCATTATTCAATAGAGCCCAATAGCAAAAACCAGCGTTTTGAATGAAGAATCACATTTCTTGGTAGAATCATGCAGGATTGAAATTTTTGATGGTTTTTTACTCCTCTCAACAGCCCAAACAAGTTTCTAAAAGGATGAGTTTGCAACTACTTTACTTTTGGAGAAAATTCAAAACATTCATTATTCAATAGGGCCCAAACTATCAAAAACCAGCGGTTTCAATGAACACACATTTCTTGGTAGAATCATGCAGGACTGAAATTTTTGATGTTTTTCTACTCCTCTCATGAGCCCAAACAAGTCTTTAAAAGCATGAGTTTGCAACTACTTTACTTTTGGAGAAAATTCAAAACATTCATTATTCAATAGAGCCCAATAGCAAAAACCAGCGTTTTGAATGAAGAATCACATTTCTTGGTAGAATCATGCAGGATTGAAATTTTTGATGCTTTTTTACTCCTCTCAACAGCCCAAACAAGTTTCTAAAAGGATGAGTTTGCAACTACTTTACTTTTGGAGAAAATTCAAAATATTAATTATTCAATAGGGCCCAAACTATCAAAAACCAGCGGTTTCAATGAACACACATTTCTTGGTAGAATCATGCAGGACTGAAATTTTTGATGTTTTTCTACTCCTCTCATGAGCCCAAACAAGTCTCTAAAAGCATGAGTTTGCAACTACTTTACTTTTGGAGAAAATTCAAAACATTCACTCTTCAATAGAGCCCAATAGCAAAAATCAGGTTTTGAATGAAGAATCACATTTCTTGGTAAAATCATGCAGGATTGAAATTTTTGATGGTTTTTTACTCCTCTCAACAGCCCAAACAAATTTCTAAAAGGATGAGTTTGCAACTACTTTACTTTTGGAGAAAATTCAAAACATTCCTTATTCAATAGGGCCCAAACTATCAAAAACCAGCGGTTTCAATGAACACACATTTCTTGGTAGAATCATGCAGGACTGAAATTTTTGATGTTTTTCTACTCCTCTCATGAGCCCAAACAAGTCTCTAAAAGCATGAGTTTGCAACTACTTTACTTTTGGAGAAAATTCAAAACATTCATTATTCAATAGAGCCCAATAGCAAAAACCAGCGTTTTGAATGAAGAATCACATTTCTTGGTAGAATCATGCAGGATTGAAATTTTTGATGATTTTTTACTCCTCTCAATAGCCCAAACAAGTTTCTAAAAGGATGAGTTTGCAACTACTTTACTTTTGGAGAAAATTCAAAACATTCCTTATTCAATAGGGCCCAAACTATCTAAAACCAGCGGTTTCAATGAACACACATTTCTTGGTAGAATCATGCAGGACTGAAATTTTTGATGTTTTTCTACTCCTCTCATGAGCCCAAACAAGTCTCTAAAAGCATGAGTTTGCAACTACTTTACTTTTGGAGAAAATTCAAAACATTCATTATTCAATAGAGCCCATTCAAAATCAGGTTTTGAATGAAGAATCACATTTCTTGGTAGAATCATGCAGGATTGAAATTTTTGATGGTTTTTTACTCCTCTCAACAGCCCAAACAAGTTTCTAAAAGGATGAGTTTGCAACTACTTTACTTTTGGAGAAAATTCAAAACATTCATTATTCAATAGGGCCCAAACTATCAAAAACCAGCGGTTTCAATGAACACACATTTCTTGGTAGAATCATGCAGGACTGAAATTTTTGATGTTTTTCTACTCCTCTCATGAGCCCAAACAAGTCTCTAAAAGCATGAGTTTGCAACTACTTTACTTTTGGAGAAAATTCAAAACATTCATTATTCAATAGAGCCCAATAGCAAAAATCAGGTTTTGAATGAAGAATCACATTTCTTGGTAGAATCATGCAGGATTGAAATATTTGATGGGTTTTTACTCCTCTCAACAGCCCAAACAAGTTTCTAAAAGGATGAGTTTGCAACTATTTTACTTTTGGAGAAAATTCAAAACATTCATTATTCAATAGGGCCCAAAATATCAAAAACTAGCGGTTTGAATGAACACACATTTCTTGGTAGAATCGTGCAGGACTGAAATTTTTGATGTTTTTCTACTCCTCTCATGAGCCCAAACAAGTCTCTTAAAGCATGAGTTTGCAACTACTTTACTTTTGGAGAAAATTCAAAACATTCATTATTCAATAGAGCCCAATAGCAAAAATCAGGTTTTGAATGAAGAATCACATTTCTTGGTAGAATCATGCAGGATTGAAATTTTTGATGGTTTTTTACTCCTCTCAACAGCCCAAACAAGTTTCTAAAAGAATGAGTTTGCAACTACTTTACTTTTGGAGAAAATTCAAAACATTCATTATTCAATAGGGCCCAAACTATCAAAAACCAGCGGTTTCAATGAACACACATTTCTTGGTAGAATCATGCAGGACTGAAATTTTTGATGTTTTTCTACTCCTCTCATGAGCCCAAACAAGTCTCTAAAAGCATGAGTTTGCAACCACTTTACTTTTGGAGAAAATTCAAAACATTCATTATTCAATAGAGCCCAATAGCAAAAACCAGCGTTTTGAATGAAGAATCACATTTCTTGGTAGAATCATGCAGGATTGAAATTTTTGATGGTTTTTTACTCCTCTCAACAGCCCAAACAAGTTTCTAAAAGGATGAGTTTGCAACTACTTTACTTTTGGAGAAAATTCAAAACATTCATTATTCAATAGGGCCCAAACTATCAAAAACCAGCGGTTTCAATGAACACACATGTCTTGGTAGAATCATTGAGGACTGAAATTTTTGATGTTTTTCTACTCATCTCATAAGCCCAAACAAGTCTCTAAAAGCATGAGTTTGCAACTACTTTACTTTTGGAGAAAATTCAAAACATTCATTATTCAATAGAGCCCATTCAAAATCAGGTTTTGAATGAAGAATCACATTTCTTGGTAGAATCATGCAGGATTGAAATTTTTGATGGTTTTTTACTCCTCTCAACAGCCCAAACAAGTTTCTAAAAGGATGAGTTTGCAACTACTTTACTTGTGGAGAAAATTCATAACATTCATTATTCAATAGGGCGCAAAATATCAAAAACCAGCGGTTTGAATGAACACACATTTATTGGTAGAATCATGCAGTACTGAAATTTTTGATGTTTTTCTACTTCTCTCATGAGCCCAAACAAGTCTCTAAAAGGATGAGTTTGCAACTACTTTACTTTTGGAGAAAATTCAAAACATTCATTATTCAATAGAGCCCAATAGCAAAAACCAGCGTTTTGAATGAAGAATCACATTTCTTGGTAGAATCATGCAGGATTGAAATTTTTGATGCTTTTTTACTCCTCTCAACAGCCCAAACAAGTTTCTAAAAGGATGAGTTTGCAACTACTTTACTTTTGGAGAAAATTCAAAATATTAATTATTCAATAGGGCCCAAACTATCAAAAACCAGCGGTTTCAATGAACACACATTTCTTGGTAGAATCATGCAGGACTGAAATTTTTGATGTTTTTCTACTCCTCTCATGAGCCCAAACAAGTCTCTAAAAGCATGAGTTTGCAACTACTTTACTTTTGGAGAAAATTCAAAACATTCACTCTTCAATAGAGCCCAATAGCAAAAATCAGGTTTTGAATGAAGAATCACATTTCTTGGTAAAATCATGCAGGATTGAAATTTTTGATGGTTTTTTACTCCTCTCAACAGCCCAAACAAGTTTCTAAAAGGATGAGTTTGCAACTACTTTACTTTTGGAGAAAATTCAAAACATTCCTTATTCAATAGGGCCCAAACTATCAAAAACCAGCGGTTTCAATGAACACACATTTCTTGGTAGAATCATGCAGGACTGAAATTTTTGATGTTTTTCTACTCCTCTCATGAGCCCAAACAAGTCTCTAAAAGCATGAGTTTGCAACTACTTTACTTTTGGAGAAAATTCAAAACATTCATTATTCAATAGAGCCCAATAGCAAAAACCAGCGTTTTGAATGAAGAATCACATTTCTTGGTAGAATCATGCAGGATTGAAATTTTTGATGATTTTTTACTCCTCTCAATAGCCCAAACAAGTTTCTAAAAGGATGAGTTTGCAACTACTTTACTTTTGGAGAAAATTCAAAACATTCCTTATTCAATAGGGCCCAAACTATCTAAAACCAGCGGTTTCAATGAACACACATTTCTTGGTAGAATCATGCAGGACTGAAATTTTTGATGTTTTTCTACTCCTCTCATGAGCCCAAACAAGTCTCTAAAAGCATGAGTTTGCAACTACTTTACTTTTGGAGAAAATTCAAAACATTCATTATTCAATAGAGCCCATTCAAAATCAGGTTTTGAATGAAGAATCACATTTCTTGGTAGAATCATGCAGGATTGAAATTTTTGATGGTTTTTTACTCCTCTCAACAGCCCAAACAAGTTTCTAAAAGGATGAGTTTGCAACTACTTTACTTGTGGAGAAAATTCATAACATTCATTATTCAATAGGGCGCAAAATATCAAAAACCAGCGGTTTGAATGAACACACATTTATTGGTAGAATCGTGCAGTACTGAAATTTTTGATGTTTTTCTACTTCTCTCATGAGCCCAAACAAGTCTCTAAAAGGATGAGTTTGCAACTACTTTACTTTTGGAGAAAATTCAAAACATTCATTATTCAATAGAGCCCAATAGCAAAAACCAGCGTTTTGAATGAAGAATCACATTTCTTGGTAGAATCATGCAGGATTGAAATTTTTGATGGTTTTTTACTCCTCTCAACAGCCCAAACAAGTTTCTAAAAGGATGAGTTTGCAACTACTTTACTTTTGGAGAAAATTCAAAACATTCATTATTCAATAGGGCCCAAACTATCAAAAACCAGCGGTTTCAATGAACACACATTTCTTGGTAGAATCATGCAGGACTGAAATTTTTGATGTTTTTCTACTCCTCTCATGAGCCCAAACAAGTCTCTAAAAGCATGAGTTTGCAACTACTTTACTTTTGGAGAAAATTCAAAACATTCATTATTCAATAGAGCCCAATAGCAAAAATCAGGTTTTGAATGAAGAATCACATTTCTTGGTAGAATCATGCAGGATTGAAATATTTGATGGGTTTTTACTCCTCTCAACAGCCCAAACAAGTTTCTAAAAGGATGAGTTTGCAACTACTTTACTTTTGGAGAAAATTCAAAACATTCATTATTCAATAGGGCCCAAAATATCAAAAACCAGCGGTTTGAATGAACACACATTTCTTGGTAGAATCTTGCAGGACTGAAATTTTTGATGTTTTTCTACTCCTCTCATGAGCCCAAACAAGTCTCTTAAAGCATGAGTTTGCAACTACTTTACTTTTGGAGAAAATTCAAAACATTCATTATTCAATAGAGCCCAATAGCAAAAATCAGGTTTTGAATGAAGAATCACATTTCTTGGTAGAATCATGCAGGATTGAAATTTTTGATGGTTTTTTACTCCTCTCAACAGCCCAAACAAGTTTCTAAAAGAATGAGTTTGCAACTACTTTACTTTTGGAGAAAATTCAAAACATTCATTATTCAATAGGGCCCAAACTATCAAAAACCAGCGGTTTCAATGAACACACATTTCTTGGTAGAATCATGCAGGACTGAAATTTTTGATGTTTTTCTACTCCTCTCATGAGCCCAAACAAGTCTCTAAAAGCATGAGTTTGCAACTACTTTACTTTTGGAGAAAATTCAAAACATTCATTATTCAATAGAGCCCAATAGCAAAAACCAGCGTTTTGAATGAAGAATCACATTTCTTGGTAGAATCATGCAGGATTGAAATTTTTGATGGTTTTTTACTCCTCTCAACAGCCCAAACAAGTTTCTAAAAGGATGAGTTTGCAACTACTTTACTTTTGGAGAAAATTCAAAACATTCATTATTCAATAGGGCCCAAACTATCAAAAACCAGCGGTTTCAATGAACACACATGTCTTGGTAGAATCATGCAGGACTGAAATTTTTGATGTTTTTCTACTCATCTCATAAGCCCAAACAAGTCTCTAAAAGCATGAGTTTGCAACTACTTTACTTTTGGAGAAAATTCAAAACATTCATTATTCAATAGAGCCCATTCAAAATCAGGTTTTGAATGAAGAATCACATTTCTTGGTAGAATCATGCAGGATTGAAATTTTTGATGGTTTTTTACTCCTCTCAACAGCCCAAACAAGTTTCTAAAAGGATGAGCTTGCAACTACTTTACTTGTGGAGAAAATTCATAACATTCATTATTCAATAGGGCGCAAAATATCAAAAACCAGCGGTTTGAATGAACACACATTTATTGGTAGAATCGTGCAGTACTGAAATTTTTGATGTTTTTCTACTTCTCTCATGAGCCCAAACAAGTCTCTAAAAGGATGAGTTTGCAACTACTTTACTTTTGGAGAAAATTCAAGACATTCATTATTCAATAGAGCCCAATAGCAAAAACCAGCGTTTTGAATGAAGAATCACATTTCTTGGTAGAATCATGCAGGATTGAAATTTTTGATGGTTTTTTACTCCTCTCAACAGCCCAAACAAGTTTCTAAAAGGATGAGTTTGCAACTACTTTACTTTTGGAGAAAATTCAAAACATTCATTATTCAATAGGGCCCAAACTATCAAAAACCAGCGGTTTCAATGAACACACATTTCTTGGTAGAATCATGCAGGACTGAAATTTTTGATGTTTTTCTACTCCTCTCATGAGCCCAAACAAGTCTCTAAAAGCATGAGTTTGCAACTACTTTACTTTTGGAGAAAATTCAAAACATTCATTATTCAATAGAGCCCAATAGCAAAAATCTGGTTTTGAATGAAGAATCACATTTCTTGGTAGAATCATGCAGGATTGAAATATTTGATGGGTTTTTACTCCTCTCAACAGCCCAAACAAGTTTCTAAAAGGATGAGTTTGCAACTACTTTACTTTTGGAGAAAATTCAAAACATTCATTATTCAATAGGGCCCAAAATATCAAAAACCAGCGGTTTGAATGAACACACATTTCTTGGTAGAATCGTGCAGGACTGAAATTTTTGATGTTTTTCTACTCCTCTCATGAGCCCAAACAAGTCTCTTAAAGCATGAGTTTGCAACTACTTTACTTTTGGAGAAAATTCAAAACATTCATTATTCAATAGAGCCCAATAGCAAAAATCAGGTTTTGAATGAAGAATCACATTTCTTGGTAGAATCATGCAGGATTGAAATTTTTGATGGTTTTTTACTGCTCTCAACAGCCCAAACAAGTTTCTAAAAGAATGAGTTTGCAACTACTTTACTTTTGGAGAAAATTCAAAACATTCATTATTCAATAGGGCCCAAACTATCAAAAACCAGCGGTTTCAATGAACACACATTTCTTGGTAGAATCGTGCAGGACTGAAATTTTTGATGTTTTTCTACTCCTCTCATGAGCCCAAACAAGTCTCTAAAAGCATGAGTTTGCAACTACTTTACTTTTGGAGAAAATTCAAAACATTCATTATTCAATAGAGCCCAATAGCAAAAACCAGCGTTTTGAATGAAGAATCACATTTCTTGGTAGAATCATGCAGGATTGAAATTTTTGATGGTTTTTTACTCCTCTCAACAGCCCAAACAAGTTTCTAAAAGGATGAGTTTGCAACTACTTTACTTTTGGAGAAAATTCAAAACATTCATTATTCAATAGGGCCCAAACTATCAAAAACCAGCGGTTTCAATGAACACACATGTCTTGGTAGAATCATGCAGGACTGAAATTTTTGATGTTTTTCTACTCATCTCATAAGCCCAAACAAGTCTCTAAAAGCATGAGTTTGCAACTACTTTACTTTTGGAGAAAATTCAAAACATTCATTATTCAATAGAGCCCATTCAAAATCAGGTTTTGAATGAAGAATCACATTTCTTGGTAGAATCATGCAGGATTGAAATTTTTGATGGTTTTTTACTCCTCTCAACAGCCCAAACAAGTTTCTAAAAGGATGAGTTTGCAACTACTTTACTTGTGGAGAAAATTCATAACATTCATTATTCAATAGGGCGCAAAATATCAAAAACCAGCGGTTTGAATGAACACACATTTATTGGTAGAATCGTGCAGTACTGAAATTTTTGATGTTTTTCTACTTCTCTCATGAGCCCAAACAAGTCTCTAAAAGGATGAGTTTGCAACTACTTTACTTTTGGAGAAAATTCAAGACATTCATTATTCAATAGAGCCCAATAGCAAAAACCAGCGTTTTGAATGAAGAATCACATTTCTTGGTAGAATCATGCAGGATTGAAATTTTTGATGGTTTTTTACTCCTCTCAACAGCCCAAACAAGTTTCTAAAAGGATGAGTTTGCAACTACTTTACTTTTGGAGAAAATTCAAAACATTCATTATTCAATAGGGCCCAAACTATCAAAAACCAGCGGTTTCAATGAACACACATTTCTTGGTAGAATCATGCAGGACTGAAATTTTTGATGTTTTTCTACTCCTCTCATGAGCCCAAACAAGTCTCTAAAAGCATGAGTTTGCAACTACTTTACTTTTGGAGAAAATTCAAAACATTCATTATTCAATAGAGCCCAATAGCAAAAATCTGGTTTTGAATGAAGAATCACATTTCTTGGTAGAATCATGCAGGATTGAAATATTTGATGGGTTTTTACTCCTCTCAACAGCCCAAACAAGTTTCTAAAAGGATGAGTTTGCAACTACTTTACTTTTGGAGAAAATTCAAAACATTCATTATTCAATAGGGCCCAAAATATCAAAAACCAGCGGTTTGAATGAACACACATTTCTTGGTAGAATCGTGCAGGACTGAAATTTTTGATGTTTTTCTACTCCTCTCATGAGCCCAAACAAGTCTCTTAAAGCATGAGTTTGCAACTACTTTACTTTTGGAGAAAATTCAAAACATTCATTATTCAATAGAGCCCAATAGCAAAAATCAGGTTTTGAATGAAGAATCACATTTCTTGGTAGAATCATGCAGGATTGAAATTTTTGATGGTTTTTTACTGCTCTCAACAGCCCAAACAAGTTTCTAAAAGAATGAGTTTGCAACTACTTTACTTTTAGAGAAAATTCAAAACATTCATTATTCAATAGGGCCCAAACTATCAAAAACCAGCGGTTTCAATGAACACACATTTCTTGGTAGAATCGTGCAGGACTGAAATTTTTGATGTTTTTCTACTCCTCTCATGAGCCCAAACAAGTCTCTAAAAGCATGAGTTTGCAACTACTTTACTTTTGGAGAAAATTCAAAACATTCATTATTCAATAGAGCCCAATAGCAAAAACCAGCGTTTTGAATGAAGAATCACATTTCTTGGTAGAATCATGCAGGATTGAAATTTTTGATGGTTTTTTACTCCTCTCAACAGCCCAAACAAGTTTCTAAAAGGATGAGTTTGCAACTACTTTACTTTTGGAGAAAATTCAAAACATTCATTATTCAATAGGGCCCAAACTATCAAAAACCAGCGGTTTCAATGAACACACATGTCTTGGTAGAATCATGCAGGACTGAAATTTTTGATGTTTTTCTACTCATCTCATAAGCCCAAACAAGTCTCTAAAAGCAAGAGTTTGCAACTACTTTACTTTTGGAGAAAATTCAAAACATTCATTATTCAATAGGGCCCAAACTATCAAAAACCAGCGGTTTCAATGAACACACATTTCTTGGTAGAATCATGCAGGACTGAAATTTTTGATGTTTTTCTACTCCTCTCATGAGCCCAAACAAGTCTCTAAAAGCATGAGTTTGCAACTACTTTACTTTTGGAGAAAATTCAAAACATTCATTATTCAATAGAGCCCAATAGCAAAAACCAGCGTTTTGAATGAAGAATCACATTTCTTGGTAGAATCATGCAGGATTGAAATTTTTGATGGTTTTTTACTCCTCTCAACAGCCCAAACAAGTTTCTAAAAGCATGAGTTTGCAACTACTTTACTTTTGGAGAAAATTCAAAACATTCATTATTCAATAGAGCCCAATAG
The DNA here is from genome assembly GCF_039654945.1 of Dendrobates tinctorius. Classification (NCBI taxonomy): domain Eukaryota; kingdom Metazoa; phylum Chordata; class Amphibia; order Anura; family Dendrobatidae; genus Dendrobates; species Dendrobates tinctorius. Next base: position 1,084,004 of record NW_027361855.1, on the reverse strand, counting down.
CAAAAACCAGCGTTTTGAATGAAGAATCACATTTCTTGGTAGAATCATGCAGGATTGAAATTTTTGATGGTTTTTTACTCCTCTCAACAGCCCAAACAAGTTTCTAAAAGGATGAGTTTGCAACTACTTTACTTTTGGAGAAAATTCAAAACATTCATTATTCAATAGGGCCCAAACTATCAAAAACCAGCGGTTTCAATGAACACACATTTCTTGGTAGAATCATGCAGGACTGAAATTTTTGATGTTTTTCTACTCCTCTCATGAGCCCAAACAAGTCTCTAAAAGCATGAGTTTGCAACTACTTTACTTTTGGAGAAAATTCAAAACATTCATTATTCAATAGAGCCCAATAGCAAAAACCAGCGTTTTGAATGAAGAATCACATTTCTTGGTAGAATCATGCAGGATTGAAATTTTTGATGGTTTTTTACTCCTCTCAACAGCCCAAACAAGTTTCTAAAAGGATGAGTTTGCAACTACTTTACTTTTGGAGAAAATTCAAAACATTCATTATTCAATAGGGCCCAAACTATCAAAAACCAGCGGTTTCAATGAACACACATTTCTTGGTAGAATCATGCAGGACTGAAATTTTTGATGTTTTTCTACTCCTCTCATGAGCCCAAACAAGTCTCTAAAAGCATGAGTTTGCAACTACTTTACTTTTGGAGAAAATTCAAAACATTCATTATTCAATAGAGCCCAATAGCAAAAACCAGCGTTTTGAATGAAGAATCACATTTCTTGGTAGAATCATGCAGGATTGAAATTTTTGATACTTTTTTACTCCTCTCAACAGCCCAAACAAGTTTCTAAAAGGATGAGTTTGCAACTACTTTACTTTTGGAGAAAATTCAAAATATTAATTATTCAATAGGGCCCAAACTATCAAAAACCAGCGGTTTCAATGAACACACATTTCTTGGTAGAATCATGCAGGACTGAAATTTTTGATGTTTTTCTACTCCTCTCATGAGCCCAAACAAGTCTCTAAAAGCATGAGTTTGCAACTACTTTACTTTTGGAGAAAATTCAAAACATTCACTCTTCAATAGAGCCCAATAGCAAAAATCAGGTTTTGAATGAAGAATCACATTTCTTGGTAAAATCATGCAGGATTGAAATTTTTGATGGTTTTTTACTCCTCTCAACAGCCCAAACAAGTTTCTAAAAGGATGAGTTTGCAACTACTTTACTTTTGGAGAAAATTCAAAACATTCCTTATTCAATAGGGCCCAAACTATCAAAAACCAGCGGTTTCAATGAACACACATTTCTTGGTAGAATCATGCAGGACTGAAATTTTTGATGTTTTTCTACTCCTCTCATGAGCCCAAACAAGTCTCTAAAAGCATGAGTTTGCAACTACTTTACTTTTGGAGAAAATTCAAAACATTCATTATTCAATAGAGCCCATTCAAAATCAGGTTTTGAATGAAGAATCACATTTCTTGGTAGAATCATGCAGGATTGAAATTTTTGATGGTTTTTTACTCCTCTCAACAGCCCAAACAAGTTTCTAAAAGGATGAGTTTGCAACTACTTTACTTGTGGAGAAAATTCATTACATTCATTATTCAATAGGGCGCAAAATATCAAAAACCAGCGGTTTGAATGAACACACATTTATTGGTAGAATCGTGCAGTACTGAAATTTTTGATGTTTTTCTACTTCTCTCATGAGCCCAAACAAGTCTCTAAAAGGATGAGTTTGCAACTACTTTACTTTTGGAGAAAATTCAAAACATTCATTATTCAATAGAGCCCAATAGCAAAAACCAGCGTTTTGAATGAAGAATCACATTTCTTGGTAGAATCATGCAGGATTGAAATTTTTGATGGTTTTTTACTCCTCTCAACAGCCCAAACAAGTTTCTAAAAGGATGAGTTTGCAACTACTTTACTTTTGGAGAAAATTCAAAACATTCATTATTCAATAGGGCCCAAACTATCAAAAACCAGCGGTTTCAATGAACACACATTTCTTGGTAGAATCATGCAGGACTGAAATTTTTGATGTTTTTCTACTCCTCTCATGAGCCCAAACAAGTCTCTAAAAGCATGAGTTTGCAACTACTTTACTTTTGGAGAAAATTCAAAACATTCATTATTCAATAGAGCCCAATAGCAAAAACCAGCGTTTTGAATGAAGAATCACATTTCTTGGTAGAATCATGCAGGATTGAAATTTTTGATGGTTTTTTACTCCTCTCAACAGTAAAAACAAGTTTCTAAAAGCATGAGTTTGCAACTACTTTACTTTTGGAGAAAATTCAAAACATTCATTATTCAATAGAGCCCAATAGCAAAAACCAGCGTTTTGAATGAAGAATCACATTTCTTGGTAGAATCATGCAGGATTGAAATTTTTGATGGTTTTTTACTCCTCTCAACAGCCCAAACAAGTTTCTAAAAGGATGAGTTTGCAACTACTTTACTTTTGGAGAAAATTCAAAACATTCATTATTCAATAGGGCCCAAACTATCAAAAACCAGCGGTTTCAATGAACACACATTTCTTGGTAGAATCATGCAGGACTGAAATTTTTGATGTTTTTCTACTCCTCTCATGAGCCCAAACAAGTCTCTAAAAGCATGAGTTTGCAACTACTTTACTTTTGGAGAAAATTCAAAACATTCATTATTCAATAGAGCCCAATAGCAAAAACCAGCGTTTTGAATGAAGAATCACATTTCTTGGTAGAATCATGCAGGATTGAAATTTTTGATGGTTTTTTACTCCTCTCAACAGCCCAAACAAGTTTCTAAAAGGATGAGTTTGCAACTACTTTACTTTTGGAGAAAATTCAAAACATTCATTATTCAATAGGGCCCAAACTATCAAAAACCAGCGGTTTCAATGAACACACATTTCTTGGTAGAATCATGCAGGACTGAAATTTTTGATGTTTTTCTACTCCTCTCATGAGCCCAAACAAGTCTCTAAAAGCATGAGTTTGCAACTACTTTACTTTTGGAGAAAATTCAAAACATTCATTATTCAATAGAGCCCAATAGCAAAAACCAGCGTTTTGAATGAAGAATCACATTTCTTGGTAGAATCATGCAGGATTGAAATTTTTGATACTTTTTTACTCCTCTCAACAGCCCAAACAAGTTTCTAAAAGGATGAGTTTGCAACTACTTTACTTTTGGAGAAAATTCAAAATATTAATTATTCAATAGGGCCCAAACTATCAAAAACCAGCGGTTTCAATGAACACACATTTCTTGGTAGAATCATGCAGGACTGAAATTTTTGATGTTTTTCTACTCCTCTCATGAGCCCAAACAAGTCTCTAAAAGCATGAGTTTGCAACTACTTTACTTTTGGAGAAAATTCAAAACATTCACTCTTCAATAGAGCCCAATAGCAAAAATCAGGTTTTGAATGAAGAATCACATTTCTTGGTAAAATCATGCAGGATTGAAATTTTTGATGGTTTTTTACTCCTCTCAACAGCCCAAACAAGTTTCTAAAAGGATGAGTTTGCAACTACTTTACTTTTGGAGAAAATTCAAAACATTCCTTATTCAATAGGGCCCAAACTATCAAAAACCAGCGGTTTCAATGAACACACATTTCTTGGTAGAATCATGCAGGACTGAAATTTTTGATGTTTTTCTACTCCTCTCATGAGCCCAAACAAGTCTCTAAAAGCATGAGTTTGCAACTACTTTACTTTTGGAGAAAATTCAAAACATTCATTATTCAATAGAGCCCATTCAAAATCAGGTTTTGAATGAAGAATCACATTTCTTGGTAGAATCATGCAGGATTGAAATTTTTGATGGTTTTTTACTCCTCTCAACAGCCCAAACAAGTTTCTAAAAGGATGAGTTTGCAACTACTTTACTTGTGGAGAAAATTCATTACATTCATTATTCAATAGGGCGCAAAATATCAAAAACCAGCGGTTTCAATGAACACACATTTCTTGGTAGAATCATGCAGGACTGAAATTTTTGATGTTTTTCTACTCCTCTCATGAGCCCAAACAAGTCTCTAAAAGCATGAGTTTGCAACTACTTTACTTTTGGAGAAAATTCAAAACATTCATTATTCAATAGAGCCCAATAGCAAAAACCAGCGTTTTGAATGAAGAATCACATTTCTTGGTAGAATCATGCAGGATTGAAATTTTTGATGGTTTTTTACTCCTCTCAACAGCCCAAACAAGTTTCTAAAAGGATGAGTTTGCAACTACTTTACTTTTGGAGAAAATTCAAAACATTCATTATTCAATAGGGCCCAAACTATCAAAAACCAGCGGTTTGAATGAACACACATTTCTTGGTAGAATCATGCAGGACTGAAATTTTTGATGTTTTTCTACTCCTCTCATGAGCCCAAACAAGTCTCTAAAAGCATGAGTTTGCAACTACTTTACTTTTGGAGAAAATTCAAAACATTCACTATTCAATAGAGCCCAATAGCAAAAATCAGGTTTTGAATGAAGAATCACATTTCTTGGTAAAATCATGCAGGATTGAAATTTTTGATGGTTTTTTACTCCTCTCAACAGCCCAAACAAGTTTCTAAAAGGATGAGTTTACAACTACTTTACTTTTGGAGAAAATTCAAAACATTCATTATTCAATAGGGCCAAAACTATCAAAAACCAGCGGTTTCAATGAACACACATTTCTTGGTAGAATCATGCAGGACTGAAATTTTTGATGTTTTTCTACTCCTCTCATGAGCCCAAACAAGTCTCTAAAAGCATGAGTTTGCAACTACTTTACTTTTGGAGAAAATTCAAAACATTCACTATTCAATAGAGCCCAATAGCAAAAATCAGGTTTTGAATGAAGAATCACATTTCTTGGTAAAATCATGCAGGATTGAAATTTTTGATGGTTTTTTACTCCTCTCAACAGCCCAAACAAGTTTCTAAAAGGATGAGTTTGCAACTACTTTACTTTTGGAGAAAATTCAAAACATTCCTTATTCAATAGGGCCCAAACTATCAAAAACCAGCGGTTTCAATGAACACACATTTCTTGGTAGAATCATGCAGGACTGAAATTTTTGATGTTTTTCTACTCCTCTCATGAGCCCAAACAAGTCTCTAAAAGCATGAGTTTGCAACTACTTTACTTTTGGAGAAAATTCAAAACATTCACTATTCAATAGAGCCCAATAGCAAAAATCAGGTTTTGAATGAAGAATCACATTTCTAGGTAAAATCATGCAGGATTGAAATTTTTGATGGTTTTTTACTCCTCTCAACAGCCCAAACAAGTTTCTAAAAGGATGAGTTTGCAACTACTTTACTTTTGGAGAAAATTCAAAACATTCATTATTCAATAGGGCCCAAACTATCAAAAACCAGCGGTTTCAATGAACACACATTTCTTGGTAGAATCATGCAGGACTGAAATTTTTGATGTTTTTCTTCTCCTCTCATGAGCCCAAACAAGTCTCTAAAAGCATGAGTTTGCAACTACTTTACTTTTGGAGAAAATTCAAAACATTCATTATTCAATAGAGCCCAATAGCAAAAACCAGCGTTTTGAATGAAGAATCACATTTCTTGGTAGAATCATGCAGGATTGAAATTTTTGATGGTTTTTTACTCCTCTCAACAGCCCAAACAAGTTTCTAAAAGGATGAGTTTGCAACTACTTTACTTTTGGAGAAAATTCAAAACATTCATTATTCAATAGGGCCCAAACTATCAAAAACCAGTGGTTTCAATGAACACACATTTCTTGGTAGAATCATGCAGGACTGAAATTTTTGATGTTTTTCTACTCCTCTCATGAGCCCAAACGAGTCTCTAAAAGCATGAGTTTGCAACAACTTTACTTTTGGAGAAAATTCAAAACATTCATTATTCAATAGAGCCCAATAGCAAAAATCAGGTTTTGAATGAAGAATCACATTTCTTGGTAGAATCATGCAGGATTGAAATTTTTGATGGTTTTTTACTCCTCTCAACAGCCCAAACAAGTTTCTAAAAGGATGAGTTTGCAACTACTTTACTTTTGGAGAAAATTCAAAACATTCATTATTCAATAGGGCCCAAACTATCAAAAACCAGCGGTTTGAATGAACACACATGTCTTGGTAGAATCGTGCAGGACTGAAATTTTTGATGTTTTTCTACTTCTCTCATGAGCCCAAACAAGTCTCTAAAAGGATGAGTTTGCAACTACTTTACTTTTGGAGAAAATTCAAAACATTCATTATTCAATAGAGCCCAATAGCAAAAACCAGCGTTTTGAATGAAGAATCACATTTCTTGGTAGAATCATGCAGGATTGAAATTTTTGATGGTTTTTTACTCCTCTCAACAGCCCAAACAAGTTTCTAAAAGGATGAGTTTGCAACTACTTTACTTTTGGAGAAAATTCAAAACATTCATTATTCAATAGGGCCCAAACTATCAAAAACCAGCGGTTTCAATGAACACACATTTCTTGGTAGAATCATGCAGGACTGAAATTTTTGATGTTTTTCTATTCCTCTCATGAGCCCAAACAAGTCTCTAAAAGCATGAGTTTGCAACTACTTTACTTTTGGAGAAAATTCAAAACATTCATTATTCAATAGAGCCCAATAGCAAAAATCAGGTTTTGAATGAAGAATCACATTTCTTGGTAGAATCATGCAGGATTGAAATTTTTGATGGGTTTTTACTCCTCTCAACAGCCCAAACAAGTTTCTAAAAGGATCAGTTTGCAACTACTTTACTTTTGGAGAAAATTCAAAACATTCATTATTCAATAGGGCCCAAACTATCAAAAACCAGCGGTTTCAATGAACACACATTTCTTGGTAGAATCATGCAGGACTGAAATTTTTGATGTTTTTCTTCTCCTCTCATGAGCCCAAACAAGTCTCTAAAAGCATGAGTTTGCAACTACTTTACTTTTGGAGAAAATTCAAAACATTCATTATTCAATAGAGCCCAATAGCAAAAACCAGCGTTTTGAATGAAGAATCACATTTCTTGGTAGAATCATGCAGGATTGAAATTTTTGATGGTTTTTTACTCCTCTCAACAGCCCAAACAAGTTTTTAAAAGGATGAGTTTGCAACTACTATACTTTTGGAGAAAATTCAAAACATTCATTATTCAATAGGGCCCAAACTATCAAAAACCAGCGGTTTGAATGAACACACATTTCTTGGTAGAATCATGCAGGACTGAAATTTTTGATGTTTTTCTACTCCTCTCATGAGCCCAAACAAGTCTCTAAAAGCATGAGTTTGCAACTACTTCACTTTTGGAGAAAATTCAAAACATTCATTATTCAATAGAGCCCAATAGCAAAAATCAGGTTTTGAATGAAGAATCACATTTCTTGGTAGAATCATGCAGGATTGAAATTTTTGATGGTTTTTTACTCCTCTCAACAGCCCAAACAAGTTTCTAAAAGGATGAGTTTGCAACTACTTTACTTTTGGAGAAAATTCAAAACATTCATTATTCAATAGGGCCCAAACTATCAAAAACGAGCGGTTTGAATGAACACACATTTCTTGGAAGAATCATGCAGGACTGAAATTTTTGATGTTTTTCTACTCCTCTCATGAGCCCAAACAAGTCTCTAAAAGCATGAGTTTGCAACTACTTTACTTTTGGAGAAAATTCATAACATTCACTATTCAATAGAGCCCAATAGCAAAAATCAGGTTTTGAATGAAGAATCACATTTCTTGGTAGAATCATGCAGGATTGAAATTTTTGATGGTTTTTTACTCCTCTCAACAGCCCAAACAAGTTTCTAAAAGGATGAGTTTGCAACTACTTTACTTTTGGAGAAAATTCAAAACATTCATTATTCAATAGGGCCCAAACTATCAAAAACCAGCGGTTTCAATGAACACACATTTCTTGGTAGAATCATGCAGGACTGAAATTTTTGATGTTTTTCTACTCCGCTCATGAGCCCAAACAAGTCTCTAAAAGCATGAGTTTGCAACTACTTTACTTTTGGAGAAAATTCAAAACATTCACTATTCAATAGAGCCCAATAGCAAAAATCAGGTTTTGAATGAAGAATCACATTTCTTGGTAAAATCATGCAGGATTGAAATTTTTGATGGTTTTTTACTCCTCTCAACAGCCCAAACAAGTTTCTAAAAGGATGAGTTTGCAACTACTTTACTTTTGGAGAAAATTCAAAACATTCCTTATTCAATAGGGCCCAAACTATCAAAAACCAGCGGTTTCAATGAACACACATTTCTTGGTAGAATCATGCAGGACTGAAATTTTTGATGTTTTTCTACTCCTCTCATGAGCCCAAACAAGTCTCTAAAAGCATGAGTTTGCAACTACTTTACTTTTGGAGAAAATTCAAAACATTCACTATTCAATAGAGCCCAATAGCAAAAATCAGGTTTTGAATGAAGAATCACATTTCTTGGTAGAATCATGCAGGATTGAAATTTTTGATGGTTTTTTACTCCTCTCAACAGCCCAAACAAGTTTCTAAAAGGATGAGTTTGCAACTACTTTACTTGTGGAGAAAATTCATAACATTCATTATTCAATAGGGCGCAAAATATCAAAAACCAGCGGTTTGAATGAACACACATTTATTGGTAGAATCGTGCAGTACTGAAATTTTTGATGTTTTTCTACTTCTCTCATGAGCCCAAACAAGTCTCTAAAAGGATGAGTTTGCAACTACTTTACTTTTGGAGAAAATTCAAGACATTCATTATTCAATAGAGCCCAATAGCAAAAACCAGCGTTTTGAATGAAGAATCACATTTCTTGGTAGAATCATGCAGGATTGAAATTTTTGATGGTTTTTTACTCCTCTCAACAGCCCAAACAAGTTTCTAAAAGGATGAGTTTGCAACTACTTTACTTTTGGAGAAAATTCAAAACATTCATTATTCAATAGGGCCCAAACTATCAAAAACCAGCGGTTTCAATGAACACACATTTCTTGGTAGAATCATGCAGGACTGAAATTTTTGATGTTTTTCTACTCCTCTCATGAGCCCAAACAAGTCTCTAAAAGCATGAGTTTGCAACTACTTTACTTTTGGAGAAAATTCAAAACATTCATTATTCAATAGAGCCCAATAGCAAAAATCTGGTTTTGAATGAAGAATCACATTTCTTGGTAGAATCATGCAGGATTGAAATATTTGATGGGTTTTTACTCCTCTCAACAGCCCAAACAAGTTTCTAAAAGGATGAGTTTGCAACTACTTTACTTTTGGAGAAAATTCAAAACATTCATTATTCAATAGGGCCCAAAATATCAAAAACCAGCGGTTTGAATGAACACACATTTCTTGGTAGAATCGTGCAGGACTGAAATTTTTGATGTTTTTCTACTCCTCTCATGAGCCCAAACAAGTCTCTTAAAGCATGAGTTTGCAACTACTTTACTTTTGGAGAAAATTCAAAACATTCATTATTCAATAGAGCCCAATAGCAAAAATCAGGTTTTGAATGAAGAATCACATTTCTTGGTAGAATCATGCAGGATTGAAATTTTTGATGGTTTTTTACTGCTCTCAACAGCCCAAACAAGTTTCTAAAAGAATGAGTTTGCAACTACTTTACTTTTGGAGAAAATTCAAAACATTCATTATTCAATAGGGCCCAAACTATCAAAAACCAGCGGTTTCAATGAACACACATTTCTTGGTAGAATCGTGCAGGACTGAAATTTTTGATGTTTTTCTACTCCTCTCATGAGCCCAAACAAGTCTCTAAAAGCATGAGTTTGCAACTACTTTACTTTTGGAGAAAATTCAAAACATTCATTATTCAATAGAGCCCAATAGCAAAAACCAGCGTTTTGAATGAAGAATCACATTTCTTGGTAGAATCATGCAGGATTGAAATTTTTGATGGTTTTTTACTCCTCTCAACAGCCCAAACAAGTTTCTAAAAGGATGAGTTTGCAACTACTTTACTTTTGGAGAAAATTCAAAACATTCATTATTCAATAGGGCCCAAACTATCAAAAACCAGCGGTTTCAATGAACACACATGTCTTGGTAGAATCATGCAGGACTGAAATTTTTGATGTTTTTCTACTCATCTCATAAGCCCAAACAAGTCTCTAAAAGCAAGAGTTTGCAACTACTTTACTTTTGGAGAAAATTCAAAACATTCATTATTCAATAGGGCCCAAACTATAAAATACCAGTGGTTTCAATGAACACACATTTCTTGGTAGAATCATGCAGGACTGAAATTTTTGATGTTTTTCTACTCCTCTCATGAGCCCAAACAAGTCTCTAAAAGCATGAGTTTGCAACTACTTCACTTTTGGAGAAAATTCAAAACATTCATTATTCAATAGAGCCCAATAGCAAAAATCAGGTTTTGAATGAAGAATCACATTTCTTGGTAGAATCATGCAGGATTGAAATTTTTGATGGTTTTTTACTCCTCTCAACAGCCCAAACAAGTTTCTAAAAGGATGAGTTTGCAACTACTTTACTTTTGGAGAAAATTCAAAACATTCATTATTCAATAGGGCCCAAACTATCAAAAACGAGCGGTTTGAATGAACACACATTTCTTGGAAGAATCATGCAGGACTGAAATTTTTGATGTTTTTCTACTCCTCTCATGAGCCCAAACAAGTCTCTAAAAGCATGAGTTTGCAACTACTTTACTTTTGGAGAAAATTCATAACATTCACTATTCAATAGAGCCCAATAGCAAAAATCAGGTTTTGAATGAAGAATCACATTTCTTGGTAGAATCATGCAGGATTGAAATTTTTGATGGTTTTTTACTCCTCTCAACAGCCCAAACAAGTTTCTAAAAGGATGAGTTTGCAACTACTTTACTTTTGGAGAAAATTCAAAACATTCATTATTCAATAGGGCCCAAACTATCAAAAACCAGCGGTTTCAATGAACACACATTTCTTGGTAGAATCATGCAGGACTGAAATTTTTGATGTTTTTCTACTCCGCTCATGAGCCCAAACAAGTCTCTAAAAGCATGAGTTTGCAACTACTTTACTTTTGGAGAAAATTCAAAACATTCACTATTCAATAGAGCCCAATAGCAAAAATCAGGTTTTGAATGAAGAATCACATTTCTTGGTAAAATCATGCAGGATTGAAATTTTTGATGGTTTTTTACTCCTCTCAACAGCCCAAACAAGTTTCTAAAAGGATGAGTTTGCAACTACTTTACTTTTGGAGAAAATTCAAAACATTCCTTATTCAATAGGGCCCAAACTATCAAAAACCAGCGGTTTCAATGAACACACATTTCTTGGTAGAATCATGCAGGACTGAAATTTTTGATGTTTTTCTACTCCTCTCATGAGCCCAAACAAGTCTCTAAAAGCATGAGTTTGCAACTACTTTACTTTTGGAGAAAATTCAAAACATTCACTATTCAATAGAGCCCAATAGCAAAAATCAGGTTTTGAATGAAGAATCACATTTCTTGGTAGAATCATGCAGGATTGAAATTTTTGATGGTTTTTTACTCCTCTCAACAGCCCAAACAAGTTTCTAAAAGGATGAGTTTGCAACTACTTTACTTGTGGAGAAAATTCATAACATTCATTATTCAATAGGGCGCAAAATATCAAAAACCAGCGGTTTGAATGAACACACATTTATTGGTAGAATCGTGCAGTACTGAAATTTTTGATGTTTTTCTACTTCTCTCATGAGCCCAAACAAGTCTCTAAAAGGATGAGTTTGCAACTACTTTACTTTTGGAGAAAATTCAAGACATTCATTATTCAATAGAGCCCAATAGCAAAAACCAGCGTTTTGAATGAAGAATCACATTTCTTGGTAGAATCATGCAGGATTGAAATTTTTGATGGTTTTTTACTCCTCTCAACAGCCCAAACAAGTTTCTAAAAGGATGAGTTTGCAACTACTTTACTTTTGGAGAAAATTCAAAACATTCATTATTCAATAGGGCCCAAACTATCAAAAACCAGCGGTTTCAATGAACACACATTTCTTGGTAGAATCATGCAGGACTGAAATTTTTGATGTTTTTCTACTCCTCTCATGAGCCCAAACAAGTCTCTAAAAGCATGAGTTTGCAACTACTTTACTTTTGGAGAAAATTCAAAACATTCATTATTCAATAGAGCCCAATAGCAAAAATCTGGTTTTGAATGAAGAATCACATTTCTTGGTAGAATCATGCAGGATTGAAATATTTGATGGGTTTTTACTCCTCTCAACAGCCCAAACAAGTTTCTAAAAGGATGAGTTTGCAACTACTTTACTTTTGGAGAAAATTCAAAACATTCATTATTCAATAGGGCCCAAAATATCAAAAACCAGCGGTTTGAATGAACACACATTTCTTGGTAGAATCGTGCAGGACTGAAATTTTTGATGTTTTTCTACTCCTCTCATGAGCCCAAACAAGTCTCTTAAAGCATGAGTTTGCAACTACTTTACTTTTGGAGAAAATTCAAAACATTCATTATTCAATAGAGCCCAATAGCAAAAATCAGGTTTTGAATGAAGAATCACATTTCTTGGTAGAATCATGCAGGATTGAAATTTTTGATGGTTTTTTACTGCTCTCAACAGCCCAAACAAGTTTCTAAAAGAATGAGTTTGCAACTACTTTACTTTTGGAGAAAATTCAAAACATTCATTATTCAATAGGGCCCAAACTATCAAAAACCAGCGGTTTCAATGAACACACATTTCTTGGTAGAATCGTGCAGGACTGAAATTTTTGATGTTTTTCTACTCCTCTCATGAGCCCAAACAAGTCTCTAAAAGCATGAGTTTGCAACTACTTTACTTTTGGAGAAAATTCAAAACATTCATTATTCAATAGAGCCCAATAGCAAAAACCAGCGTTTTGAATGAAGAATCACATTTCTTGGTAGAATCATGCAGGATTGAAATTTTTGATGGTTTTTTACTCCTCTCAACAGCCCAAACAAGTTTCTAAAAGGATGAGTTTGCAACTACTTTACTTTTGGAGAAAATTCAAAACATTCATTATTCAATAGGGCCCAAACTATCAAAAACCAGCGGTTTCAATGAACACACATGTCTTGGTAGAATCATGCAGGACTGAAATTTTTGATGTTTTTCTACTCATCTCATAAGCCCAAACAAGTCTCTAAAAGCAAGAGTTTGCAACTACTTTACTTTTGGAGAAAATTCAAAACATTCATTATTCAATAGGGCCCAAACTATAAAATACCAGTGGTTTCAATGAACACACATTTCTTGGTAGAATCATGCAGGACTGAAATTTTTGATGTTTTTCTACTCCTCTCATGAGCCCAAACAAGTCTCTAAAAGCATGAGTTTGCAACTACTTTACTTTTGGAGAAAATTCAAAACATTCATTATTCAATAGAGCCCAATAGCAAAAACCAGCGTTTTGAATGAAGAATCACATTTCTTGGTAGAATCATGCAGGATTGAAATTTTTGATGGTTTTTTACTCCTCTCAACAGCCCAAACAAGTTTCTAAAAGGATGAGTTTGCAACTACTTTACTTTTGGAGAAAATTCAAAACATTCATTATTCAATAGGGCCCAAACTATCAAAAACCAGCGGTTTCAATGAACACACATTTCTTGGTAGAATCATGCAGGACTGAAATTTTTGATGTTTTTCTACTCCTCTCATGAGCCCAAACAAGTCTCTAAAAGCATGAGTTTGCAACTACTTTACTTTTGGAGAAAATTCAAAACATTCACTATTCAATAGAGCCCAATAGCAAAAATCAGGTTTTGAATGAAGAATCACATTTCTTGGTAAAATCATGCAGGATTGAAATTTTTGATGGTTTTTACTCCTCTCAACAGCCCAAACAAGTTTCTAAAAGGATGAGTTTGCAACTACTTTACTTTTGGAGAAAATTCAAAACATTCATTATTCAATAGGGCCCAAACTATCAAAAACCAGCGGTTTCAATGAACACACATTTCTTGGTAGAATCATGCAGGGCTGAAATTTTTGATGTTTTTCTTCTCCTCTCATGAGCCCAAACAAGTCTCTAAAAGCATGAGTTTGCAACTACTTTACTTTTGGAGAAAATTCAAAACATTCATTATTCAATAGAGCCCAATAGCAAAAACCAGCGTTTTGAATGACAAATCACATTTCTTGGTAGAATCATGCAGGATTGAAATTTTTGATGGTTTTTTACTCCTCTCAACAGCCCAAACAAGTTTCTAAAAGGATGAGTTTGCAACTACTTTACTTTTGGAGAAAATTCAAAACATTCATTATTCAATAGGGCCCAAACTATCAAAAACCAGCGGTTTCAATGAACACACATTTCTTGGTAGAATCATGCAGGACTGAAATTTTTGATGTTTTTCTACTCCTCTCATGAGCCCAAACAAGTCTCTAAAAGCATGAGTTTGCAACTACTTTACTTTTGGAGAAAATTCAAAACATTCATTATTCAATAGAGCCCAATAGCAAAAACCAGCGTTTTGAATGAAGAATCACATTTCTTGGTAGAATCATGCAGGATTGAAATTTTTGATGGTTTTTTACTCCTCTCAACAGCCCAAACAAGTTTCTAAAAGCATGAGTTTGCAACTACTTTACTTTTGGAGAAAATTCAAAACATTCATTATTCAATAGAGCCCAATAGCAAAAACCAGCGTTTTGAATGAAGAATCACATTTCTTGGTAGAATCATGCAGGATTGAAATTTTTGATGGTTTTTTACTCCTCTCAACAGCCCAAACAAGTTTCTAAAAGGATGAGTTTGCAACTACTTTACTTTTGGAGAAAATTCAAAACATTCATTATTCAATAGGGCCCAAACTATCAAAAACCAGCGGTTTCAATGAACACACATTTCTTGGTAGAATCTTGCAGGACTGAAATTTTTGATGTTTTTCTACTCCTCTCATGAGCCCAAACAAGTCTCTAAAAGCATGAGTTTGCAACTACTTTACTTTTGGAGAAAATTCAAAACATTCATTATTCAATAGAGCCCAATAGCAAAAACCAGCGTTTTGAATGAAGAATCACATTTCTTGGTAGAATCATGCAGGATTGAAATTTTTGATGGTTTTTTACTCCTCTCAACAGCCCAAACAAGTTTCTAAAAGGATGAGTTTGCAACTACTTTACTTTTGGAGAAAATTCAAAACATTCATTATTCAATAGGGCCCAAACTATCAAAAACCAGCGGTTTCAATGAACACACATTTCTTGGTAGAATCATGCAGGACTGAAATTTTTGATGTTTTTCTACTCCTCTCATGAGCCCAAACAAGTCTCTAAAAGCATGAGTTTGCAACTACTTTACTTTTGGAGAAAATTCAAAACATTCATTATTCAATAGAGCCCAATAGCAAAAACCAGCGTTTTGAATGAAGAATCACATTTCTTGGTAGAATCATGCAGGATTGAAATTTTTGATACTTTTTTACTCCTCTCAACAGCCCAAACAAGTTTCTAAAAGGATGAGTTTGCAACTACTTTACTTTTGGAGAAAATTCAAAATATTAATTATTCAATAGGGCCCAAACTATCAAAAACCAGCGGTTTCAATGAACACACATTTCTTGGTAGAATCATGCAGGACTGAAATTTTTGATGTTTTTCTACTCCTCTCATGAGCCCAAACAAGTCTCTAAAAGCATGAGTTTGCAACTACTTTACTTTTGGAGAAAATTCAAAACATTCACTCTTCAATAGAGCCCAATAGCAAAAATCAGGTTTTGAATGAAGAATCACATTTCTTGGTAAAATCATGCAGGATTGAAATTTTTGATGGTTTTTTACTCCTCTCAACAGCCCAAACAAGTTTCTAAAAGGATGAGTTTGCAACTACTTTACTTTTGGAGAAAATTCAAAACATTCCTTATTCAATAGGGCCCAAACTATCAAAAACCAGCGGTTTCAATGAACACACATTTCTTGGTAGAATCATGCAGGACTGAAATTTTTGATGTTTTTCTACTCCTCTCATGAGCCCAAACAAGTCTCTAAAAGCATGAGTTTGCAACTACTTTACTTTTGGAGAAAATTCAAAACATTCATTATTCAATAGAGCCCATTCAAAATCAGGTTTTGAATGAAGAATCACATTTCTTGGTAGAATCATGCAGGATTGAAATTTTTGATGGTTTTTTACTCCTCTCAACAGCCCAAACAAGTTTCTAAAAGGATGAGTTTGCAACTACTTTACTTGTGGAGAAAATTCATAACATTCATTATTCAATAGGGCGCAAAATATCAAAAACCAGCGGTTTGAATGAACACACATTTATTGGTAGAATCGTGCAGTACTGAAATTTTTGATGTTTTTCTACTTCTCTCATGAGCCCAAACAAGTCTCTAAAAGGATGAGTTTGCAACTACTTTACTTTTGGAGAAAATTCAAAACATTCATTATTCAATAGAGCCCAATAGCAAAAACCAGCGTTTTGAATGAAGAATCACATTTCTTGGTAGAATCATGCAGGATTGAAATTTTTGATGGTTTTTTACTCCTCTCAACAGCCCAAACAAGTTTCTAAAAGGATGAGTTTGCAACTACTTTACTTTTGGAGAAAATTCAAAACATTCATTATTCAATAGGGCCCAAACTATCAAAAACCAGCGGTTTCAATGAACACACATTTCTTGGTAGAATCATGCAGGACTGAAATTTTTGATGTTTTTCTACTCCTCTCATGAGCCCAAACAAGTCTCTAAAAGCATGAGTTTGCAACTACTTTACTTTTGGAGAAAATTCAAAACATTCATTATTCAATAGAGCCCAATAGCAAAAATCAGGTTTTGAATGAAGAATCACATTTCTTGGTAGAATCATGCAGGATTGAAATATTTGATGGGTTTTTACTCCTCTCAACAGCCCAAACAAGTTTCTAAAAGGATGAGTTTGCAACTACTTTACTTTTGGAGAAAATTCAAAACATTCATTATTCAATAGGGCCCAAAATATCAAAAACCAGCGGTTTGAATGAACACACATTTCTTGGTAGAATCGTGCAGGACTGAAATTTTTGATGTTTTTCTACTCCTCTCATGAGCCCAAACAAGTCTCTTAAAGCATGAGTTTGCAACTACTTTACTTTTGGAGAAAATTCAAAACATTCATTATTCAATAGAGCCCAATAGCAAAAATCAGGTTTTGAATGAAGAATCACATTTCTTGGTAGAATCATGCAGGATTGAAATTTTTGATGGTTTTTTACTCCTCTCAACAGCCCAAACAAGTTTCTAAAAGAATGAGTTTGCAACTACTTTACTTTTGGAGAAAATTCAAAACATTCATTATTCAATAGGGCCCAAACTATCAAAAACCAGCGGTTTCAATGAACACACATTTCTTGGTAGAATCATGCAGGACTGAAATTTTTGATGTTTTTCTACTCCTCTCATGAGCCCAAACAAGTCTCTAAAAGCATGAGTTTGCAACTACTTTACTTTTGGAGAAAATTCAAAACATTCATTATTCAATAGAGCCCAATAGCAAAAATCTGGTTTTGAATGAAGAATCACATTTCATGGTAGAATCATGCAGGATTGAAATATTTGATGGGTTTTTACTCCTCTCAACAGCCCAAACAAGTTTCTAAAAGGATGAGTTTGCAACTACTTTACTTTTGGAGAAAATTCAAAACATTCATTATTCAATAGGGCCCAAAATATCAAAAACCAGCGGTTTGAATGAACACACATTTCTTGGTAGAATCGTGCAGGACTGAAATTTTTGATGTTTTTCTACTCCTCTCATGAGCCCAAACAAGTCTCTTAAAGCATGAGTTTGCAACTACTTTACTTTTGGAGAAAATTCAAAACATTCATTATTCAATAGAGCCCAATAGCAAAAATCAGGTTTTGAATGAAGAATCACATTTCTTGGTAGAATCATGCAGGATTGAAATTTTTGATGGTTTTTTACTGCTCTCAACAGCCCAAACAAGTTTCTAAAAGAATGAGTTTGCAACTACTTTACTTTTGGAGAAAATTCAAAACATTCATTATTCAATAGGGCCCAAACTATCAAAAACCAGCGGTTTCAATGAACACACATTTCTTGGTAGAATCATGCAGGACTGAAATTTTTGATGTTTTTCTACTCCTCTCAAGAGCCCAAACAAGTCTCTAAAAGCATGAGTTTGCAACTACTTTACTTTTGGAGAAAATTCAAAACATTCATTATTCAATAGAGCCCAATAGCAAAAACCAGCGTTTTGAATGAAGAATCACATTTCTTGGTAGAATCATGCAGGATTGAAATTTTTGATGGTTTTTTACTCCTCTCAACAGCCCAAACAAGTTTCTAAAAGGATGAGTTTGCAACTACTTTACTTTTGGAGAAAATTCAAAACATTCATTATTCAATAGGGCCCAAACTATCAAAAACCAGCGGTTTCAATGAACACACATGTCTTGGTAGAATCATGCAGGACTGAAATTTTTGATGTTTTTCTACTCATCTCATAAGCCCAAACAAGTCTCTAAAAGCAAGAGTTTGCAACTACTTTACTTTTGGAGAAAATTCAAAACATTCATTATTCAATAGGGCCCAAACTATAAAAAACCAGTGGTTTCAATGAACACACATTTCTTGGTAGAATCATGCAGGACTGAAATTTTTGATGTTTTTCTACTCCTCTCATGAGCCCAAACAAGTCTCTAAAAGCATGAGTTTGCAACTACTTTACTTTTGGAGAAAATTCAAAACATTCATTATTCAATAGAGCCCAATAGCAAAAACCAGCGTTTTGAATGAAGAATCACATTTCTTGGTAGAATCATGCAGGATTGAAATTTTTGATGGTTTTTTACTCCTCTCAACAGCCCAAACAAGTTTCTAAAAGGATGAGTTTGCAACTACTTTACTTTTGGAGAAAATTCAAAACATTCATTATTCAATAGGGCCCAAACTATCAAAAACCAGCGGTTTCAATGAACACACATTTCTTGGTAGAATCATGCAGGACTGAAATTTTTGATGTTTTTCTACTCCTCTCATGAGCCCAAACAAGTCTCTAAAAGCATGAGTTTGCAACTACTTTACTTTTGGAGAAAATTCAAAACATTCACTATTCAATAGAGCCCAATAGCAAAAATCAGGTTTTGAATGAAGAATCACATTTCTTGGTAAAATCATGCAGGATTGAAATTTTTGATGGTTTTTACTCCTCTCAACAGCCCAAACAAGTTTCTAAAAGGATGAGTTTGCAACTACTTTACTTTTGGAGAAAATTCAAAACATTCATTATTCAATAGGGCCCAAACTATCAAAAACCAGCGGTTTCAATGAACACACATTTCTTGGTAGAATCATGCAGGACTGAAATTTTTGATGTTTTTCTTCTCCTCTCATGAGCCCAAACAAGTCTCTAAAAGCATGAGTTTGCAACTACTTTACTTTTGGAGAAAATTCAAAACATTCATTATTCAATAGAGCCCAATAGCAAAAACCAGCGTTTTGAATGAAGAATCACATTTCTTGGTAGAATCATGCAGGATTGAAATTTTTTATGGTTTTTTACTCCTCTCAACAGCCCAAACAAGTTTCTAAAAGGATGAGTTTGCAACTACTTTACTTTTGGAGAAAATTCAAAACATTCATTATTCAATAGGGCCCAAACTATCAAAAACCAGCGGTTTCAATGAACACACATTTCTTGGTAGAATCATGCAGGACTGAAATTTTTGATGTTTTTCTACTCCTCTCATGAGCCCAAACAAGTCTCTAAAAGCATGAGTTTGCAACTACTTTACTTTTGGAGAAAATTCAAAACATTCATTATTCAATAGAGCCCAATAGCAAAAACCAGCGTTTTGAATGAAGAATCACATTTCTTGGTAGAATCATGCAGGATTGAAATTTTTGATGGTTTTTTACTCCTCTCAACAGCCCAAACAAGTTTCTAAAAGCATGAGTTTGCAACTACTTTACTTTTGGAGAAAATTCAAAACATTCATTATTCAATAGAGCCCAATAGCAAAAACCAGCGTTTTGAATGAAGAATCACATTTCTTGGTAGAATCATGCAGGATTGAAATTTTTGATGGTTTTTTACTCCTCTCAACAGCCCAAACAAGTTTCTAAAAGGATGAGTTTGCAACTACTTTACTTTTGGAGAAAATTCAAAACATTCATTATTCAATAGGGCCCAAACTATCAAAAACCAGCGGTTTCAATGAACACACATTTCTTGGTAGAATCATGCAGGACTGAAATTTTTGATGTTTTTCTACTCCTCTCATGAGCCCAAACAAGTCTCTAAAAGCATGAGTTTGCAACTACTTTACTTTTGGAGAAAATTCAAAACATTCATTATTCAATAGAGCCCAATAGCAAAAACCAGCGTTTTGAATGAAGAATCACATTTCTTGGTAGAATCATGCAGGATTGAAATTTTTGATGGTTTTTTACTCCTCTCAACAGCCCAAACAAGTTTCTAAAAGGATGAGTTTGCAACTACTTTACTTTTGGAGAAAATTCAAAACATTCATTATTCAATAGGGCCCAAACTATCAAAAACCAGCGGTTTGAATGAACACACATTTCTTGGTAGAATCATGCAGGACTGAAATTTTTGATGTTTTTCTACTCCTCTCATGAGCCCAAACAAGTCTCTAAAAGCATGAGTTTGCAACTACTTTACTTTTGGAGAAAATTCAAAACATTCACTATTCAATAGAGCCCAATAGCAAAAATCAGGTTTTGAATGAAGAATCACATTTCTTGGTAAAATCATGCAGGATTGAAATTTTTGATGGTTTTTTACTCCTCTCAACAGCCCAAACAAGTTTCTAAAAGGATGAGTTTACAACTACTTTACTTTTGGAGAAAATTCAAAACATTCATTATTCAATAGGGCCAAAACTATCAAAAACCAGCGGTTTCAATGAACACACATTTCTTGGTAGAATCATGCAGGACTGAAATTTTTGATGTTTTTCTACTCCTCTCATGAGCCCAAACAAGTCTCTAAAAGCATGAGTTTGCAACTACTTTACTTTTGGAGAAAATTCAAAACATTCACTATTCAATAGAGCCCAATAGCAAAAATCAGGTTTTGAATGAAGAATCACATTTCTTGGTAAAATCATGCAGGATTGAAATTTTTGATGGTTTTTTACTCCTCTCAACAGCCCAAACAAGTTTCTAAAAGGATGAGTTTGCAACTACTTTACTTTTGGAGAAAATTCAAAACATTCATTATTCAATAGGGCCCAAACTATCAAAAACCAGCGGTTTCAATGAACACACATTTCTTGGTAGAATCATGCAGGACTGAAATTTTTGATGTTTTTCTACTCCTCTCATGAGCCCAAACAAGTCTCTAAAAGCATGAGTTTGCAACTACTTTACTTTTGGAGAAAATTCAAAACATTCACTATTCAATAGAGCCCAATAGCAAAAATCAGGTTTTGAATGAAGAATCACATTTCTTGGTAAAATCATGCAGGATTGAAATTTTTGATGGTTTTTTACTCCTCTCAACAGCCCAAACAAGTTTCTAAAAGGATGAGTTTGCAACTACTTTACTTTTGGAGAAAATTCAAAACATTCATTATTCAATAGGGCCCAAACTATCAAAAACCAGCGGTTTCAATGAACACACATTTCTTGGTAGAATCATGCAGGACTGAAATTTTTGATGTTTTTCTTCTCCTCTCATGAGCCCAAACAAGTCTCTAAAAGCATGAGTTTGCAACTACTTTACTTTTGGAGAAAATTCAAAACATTCATTATTCAATAGAGCCCAATAGCAAAAACCAGCGTTTTGAATGAAGAATCACATTTCTTGGTAGAATCATGCAGGATTGAAATTTTTGATGGTTTTTTACTCCTCTCAACAGCCCAAACAAGTTTCTAAAAGGATGAGTTTGCAACTACTTTACTTTTGGAGAAAATTCAAAACATTCATTATTCAATAGGGCCCAAACTATCAAAAACCAGCGGTTTCAATGAACACACATTTCTTGGTAGAATCATGCAGGACTGAAATTTTTGATGTTTTTCTACTCCTCTCATGAGCCCAAACAAGTCTCTAAAAGCATGAGTTTGCAACTACTTCACTTTTGGAGAAAATTCAAAACATTCATTATTCATTAGAGCCCAATAGCAAAAATCAGGTTTTGAATGAAGAATCACATTTCTTGGTAGAATCATGCAGGATTGAAATTTTTGATGGTTTTTTACTCCTCTCAACAGCCCAAACAAGTTTCTAAAAGGATGAGTTTGCAACTACTTTACTTTTGGAGAAAATTCAAAACATTCATTATTCAATAGGGCCCAAACTATCAAAAACCAGCGGTTTGAATGAACACACATTTCTTGGTAGAATCATGCAGGACTGAAATTTTTGATGTTTTTCTACTCCTTTCATGAGCCCAAACAAGTCTCTAAAAGCATGAGTTTGCAACTACTTTACTTTTGGAGAAAATTCAAAACATTCACTATTCAATAGAGCCCAATAGCAAAAATCAGGTTTTGAATGAAGAATCACATTTCTTGGTAAAATCATGCAGGATTGAAATTTTTGATGGTTTTTTACTCCTCTCAACAGCCCAAACAAGTTCCTAAAAGGATGAGTTTGCAACTACTTTACTTTTGGAGAAAATTCAAAACATTCATTATTCAATAGGGCCCAAACTATCAAAAACCAGCGGTTTCAATGAACACACATTTCTTGGTAGAATCATGCAGGACTGAAATTTTTGATGTTTTTCTACTCCTCTCATGAGCCCAAACAAGTCTCTAAAAGCATGAGTTTGCAACTACTTTACTTTTGGAGAAAATTCAAAACATTCATTATTCAATAGAGCCCAATAGCAAAAACCAGCGTTTTGAATGAAGAATCACATTTCTTGGTAGAATTATGCAGGATTGAAATTTTTGATGGTTTTTTACTCCTCTCAACAGCCCAAACAAGTTTCTAAAAGGATGAGTTTGCAACTACTTTACTTTTGGAGAAAATTCAAAACATTCATTATTCAATAGGGCCCAAACTATCAAAAACCAGCGGTTTCAATGAACACACATTTCTTGGTAGAATCATGCAGGACTGAAATTTTTGATGTTTTTCTACTCCTCTCATGAGCCCAAACAAGTCTCTAAAAGAATGAGTTTGCAACTACTTTACTTTTGGAGAAAATTCAAAACATTCATTATTCAATAGAGCCCAATAGCAAAAACCAGCGTTTTGAATGAAGAATCACATTTCTTGGTAGAATCATGCAGGATTGAAATTTTTGATGGTTTTTTACTCCTCTCAACAGCCCAAACAAGTTTCTAAAAGGATGAGTTTGCAACTACTTTACTTTTGGAGAAAATTCAAAATATTAATTTTTCAATAGGGCCCAAACTATCAAAAACCAGCGGTTTCAATGAACACACATTTCTTGGTAGAATCATGCAGGACTGAAATTTTTGATGTTTTTCTACTCCTCTCATGAGCCCAAACAAGTCTCTAAAAGCATGAGTTTGCAACTACTTTACTTTTGGAGAAAATTCAAAAGATTCACTCTTCAATAGAGCCCAATAGCAAAAATCAGGTTTTGAATGAAGAATCACATTTCTTGGTAAAATCATGCAGGATTGAAATTTTTGATGGTTTTTTACTCCTCTCAACAGCCCAAACAAGTTTCTAAAAGGATGAGTTTGCAACTACTTTACTTTTGGAGAAAATTCAAAACATTCCTTATTCAATAGGGCCCAAACTATCTAAAACCAGCGGTTTCAATGAACACACATTTCTTGGTAGAATCATGCAGGATTGAAATTTTTGATGATTTTTTACTCCTCTCAATAGCCCAAACAAGTTTCTAAAAGGATGAGTTTGCAACTACTTTACTTTTGGAGAAAATTCAAAACATTCCTTATTCAATAGGGCCCAAACTATCTAAAACCAGCGGTTTCAATGAACACACATTTCTTGGTAGAATCATGCAGGACTGAAATTTTTGATGTTTTTCTACTCCTCTCATGAGCCCAAACAAGTCTCTAAAAGCATGAGTTTGCAACTACTTTACTTTTGGAGAAAATTCAAAACATTCATTATTCAATAGAGCCCATTCAAAATCAGGTTTTGAATGAAGAATCACATTTCTTGGTAGAATCATGCAGGATTGAAATATTTGATGGGTTTTTACTCCTCTCAACAGCCCAAACAAGTTTCTAAAAGGATGAGTTTGCAACTACTTTACTTTTGGAGAAAATTCAAAACATTCATTATTCAATAGGGCCCAAAATATCAAAAAACAGCGGTTTGAATGAACACACATTTCTTGGTAGAATCATGCAGGACTGAAATTTTTGATGTTTTTCTACTCCTCTCATGAGCCCAAACAAGTCTCTAAAAGCATGAGTTTGCAACTACTTTACTTTTGGAGAAAATTCAAAACATTCATTATTCAATAGAGCCCAATAGCAAAAACCAGCGTTTTTAATGAAGAATCACATTTCTTGGTAGAATCATGCAGGATTGAAATTTTTGATGGTTTTTTACTCCTCTCAACAGCCCAAACAAGTTTCTAAAAGGATGAGTTTGCAACTACTTTACTTTTGGAGAAAATTCAAAACATTCATTATTCAATAGGGCCCAAACTATCAAAAACCAGCGGTTTCAATGAACACACATTTCTTGGTAGAATCATGCAGGACTGAAATTTTTGATGTTTTTCTACTCCTCTCATGAGCCCAAACAAGTCTCTAAAAGCATGAGTTTGCAACTACTTTACTTTTGGAGAAAATTCAAAACATTCATTATTCAATAGAGCCCAATAGCAAAAACCAGCGTTTTGAATGAAGAATCACATTTCTTGGTAGAATCATGCAGGATTGAAATTTTTGATGTTTTTTTACTCCTCTCAACAGCCCAAACAAGTTTCTAAAAGGATGAGTTTGCAACTACTTTACTTTTGGAGAAAATTCAAAACATTCATTATTCAATAGGGCCCAAACTATCAAAAAACAGCGGTTTCAATGAACACACATTTCTTGGTAGAATCATGCAGGACTGAAATTTTTGATGTTTTTCTACTCCGCTCATGAGCCCAAACAAGTCTCTAAAAGCATGAGTTTGCAACTACTTTACTTTTGGAGAAAATTCAAAACATTCACTATTCAATAGAGCCCAATAGCAAAAATCAGGTTTTGAATGAAGAATCACATTTCTTGGTAAAATCATGCAGGATTGAAATTTTTGATGGTTTTTTACTCCTCTCAACAGCCCAAACAAGTTTCTAAAAGGATGAGTTTGCAACTACTTTACTTTTGGAGAAAATTCAAAACATTCATTATTCAATAGGGCCCAAACTATCAAAAACCAGCGGTTTCAATGAACACACATTTCTTGGTAGAATCATGCAGGACTGAAATTTTTGATGTTTTTCTACTCCTCTCATGAGCCCAAGTCTCTAAAAGCATGAGTTTGCAACTACTTTACTTTTGGAGAAAATTCAAAACATTCACTATTCAATAGAGCCCAATAGCAAAAATCAGGTTTTGAATGAAGAATCACATTTCTTGGTAAAATCATGCAGGATTGAAATTTTTGATGGTTTTTTACTCCTCTCAACAGCCCAAACAAGTTTCTAAAAGGATGAGTTTGCAACTACTTTACTTTTGGAGAAAATTCAAAACATTCATTATTCAATAGGGCCCAAACTATCAAAAACCAGCGGTTTCAATGAACACACATTTCTTGGTAGAATCATGCAGGACTGAAATTTTTGATGTTTTTCTTCTCCTCTCATGAGCCCAAACAACTCTCTAAAAGCATGAGTTTGCAACTACTTTACTTTTGGAGAAAATTCAAAACATTCATTATTCAATAGAGCCCAATAGCAAAAACCAGCGTTTTGAATGAAGAATCACATTTCTTGGTAGAATCATGCAGGATTGAAATTTTTGATGGTTTTTTACTCCTCTCAACAGCCCAAACAAGTTTCTAAAAGGATGAGTTTGCAACTACTTTACTTTTGGAGAAAATTCAAAACATTCATTATTCAATAGGGCCCAAACTATCAAAAACCAGCGGTTTCAATGAACACACATTTCTTGGTAGAATCATGCAGGACTGAAATTTTTGATGTTTTTCTACTCCTCTCATGAGCCCAAACAAGTCTCTAAAAGCATGAGTTTGCAACTACTTCACTTTTGGAGAAAATTCAAAACATTCACTATTCAATAGAGCCCAATAGCAAAAATCAGGTTTTGAATGAAGAATCACATTTCTTGGTAAAATCATGCAGGATTGAAATTTTTGATGGTTTTTTACTCCTCTCAACAGCCCAAACAAGTTTCTAAAAGGATGAGTTTGCAACTACTTTACTTTTGGAGAAAATTCAAAACATTCATTATTCAATAGGGCCAAAACTATCAAAAACCAGCGGTTTCAATGAACACACATTTCTTGGTAGAATCATGCAGGACTGAAATTTTTGATGTTTTTCTACTCCTCTCATGAGCCCAAACAAGTCTCTAAAAGCATGAGTTTGCAACTACTTTACTTTTGGAGAAAATTCAAAACATTCATTATTCAATAGAGCCCAATAGCAAAAACCAGCGTTTTGAATGAAGAATCACATTTCTTGGTAGAATCATGCAGGATTGAAATTTTTGATGGTTTTTTACTCCTCTCAACAGCCCAAACAAGTTTCTAAAAGGATGAGTTTGCAACTACTTTACTTTTGGAGAAAATTCAAAACATTCATTATTCAATAGGGCCCAAACTATCAAAAACCAGTGGTTTCAATGAACACACATTTCTTGGTAGAATCATGCAGGACTGAAATTTTTGATGTTTTTCTACTCCTCTCATGAGCCCAAACAAGTCTCTAAAAGCATGAGTTTGCAACTACTTTACTTTTGGAGAAAATTCAAAACATTCATTATTCAATAGAGCCCAATAGCAAAAACCAGCGTTTTGAATGAAGAATCACATTTCTTGGTAGAATCATGCAGGATTGAAATTTTTGATGGTTTTTTACTCCTCTCAACAGCCCAACCAAGTTTCTAAAAGGATGAGTTTGCAACTACTTTACTTTTGGAGAAAATTCAAAACATTCATTATTCAATAGGGCCCAAACTATCAAAAACCAGCGGTTTCAATGAACACACATTTCTTGGTAGAATCATGCAGGACTGAAATTTTTGATGTTTTTCTACTCCTCTCATGAGCCCAAACAAGTCTCTAAAAGCATGAGTTTGCAACTACTTTACTTTTGGAGAAAATTCAAAACATTCATTATTCAATAGAGCCCAATAGCAAAAACCAGCGTTTTGAATGAAGAATCACATTTCTTGGTAGAATCATGCAGGATTGAAATTTTTGATGCTTTTTTACTCCTCTCAACAGCCCAAACAAGTTTCTAAAAGGATGAGTTTGCAACTACTTTACTTTTGGAGAAAATTCAAAATATTAATTATTCAATAGGGCCCAAACTATCAAAAACCAGCGGTTTCAATGAACACACATTTCTTGGTAGAATCATGCAGGACTGAAATTTTTGATGTTTTTCTACTCCTCTCATGAGCCCAAACAAGTCTCTAAAAGCATGAGTTTGCAACTACTTTACTTTTGGAGAAAATTCAAAACATTCACTCTTCAATAGAGCCCAATAGCAAAAATCAGGTTTTGAATGAAGAATCACATTTCTTGGTAAAATCATGCAGGATTGAAATTTTTGATGGTTTTTTACTCCTCTCAACAGCCCAAACAAGTTTCTAAAAGGATGAGTTTGCAACTACTTTACTTTTGGAGAAAATTCAAAACATTCCTTATTCAATAGGGCCCAAACTATCAAAAACCAGCGGTTTCAATGAACACACATTTCTTGGTAGAATCATGCAGGACTGAAATTTTTGATGTTTTTCTACTCCTCTCATGAGCCCAAACAAGTCTCTAAAAGCATGAGTTTGCAACTACTTTACTTTTGGAGAAAATTCAAAACATTCATTATTCAATAGAGCCCAATAGCAAAAACCAGCGTTTTGAATGAAGAATCACATTTCTTGTTAGAATCATGCAGGATTGAAATTTTTGATGATTTTTTACTCCTCTCAATAGCCCAAACAAGTTTCTAAAAGGATGAGTTTGCAACTACTTTACTTTTGGAGAAAATTCAAAACATTCCTTATTCAATAGGGCCCAAACTATCTAAAACCAGCGGTTTCAATGAACACACATTTCTTGGTAGAATCATGCAGGACTGAAATTTTTGATGTTTTTCTACTCCTCTCATGAGCCCAAACAAGTCTCTAAAAGCATGAGTTTGCAACTACTTTACTTTTGGAGAAAATTCAAAACATTCATTATTCAATAGAGCCCATTCAAAATCAGGTTTTGAATGAAGAATCACATTTCTTGGTAGAATCATGCAGGATTGAAATTTTTGATGGTTTTTTACTCCTCTCAGCAGCCCAAACAAGTTTCTAAAAGGATGAGTTTGCAACTACTTTACTTGTGGAGAAAATTCATAACATTCATTATTCAATAGGGCGCAAAATATCAAAAACCAGCGGTTTGAATGAACACACATTTATTGGTAGAATCGTGCAGTACTGAAATTTTTGATGTTTTTCTACTTCTCTCATGAGCCCAAACAAGTCTCTAAAAGGATGAGTTTGCAACTACTTTACTTTTGGAGAAAATTCAAAACATTCATTATTCAATAGAGCCCAATAGCAAAAACCAGCGTTTTGAATGAAGAATCACATTTCTTGGTAGAATCATGCAGGATTGAAATTTTTGATGGTTTTTTACTCCTCTCAACAGCCCAAACAAGTTTCTAAAAGGATGAGTTTGCAACTACTTTACTTTTGGAGAAAATTCAAAACATTCATTATTCAATAGGGCCCAAACTATCAAAAACCA
This sequence comes from Dendrobates tinctorius, assembly GCF_039654945.1. Classification (NCBI taxonomy): domain Eukaryota; kingdom Metazoa; phylum Chordata; class Amphibia; order Anura; family Dendrobatidae; genus Dendrobates; species Dendrobates tinctorius. The sequence continues at coordinate 1,055,219 of NW_027361855.1, read as the reverse complement.
GCGGTTTGAATGAACACACATTTCTTGGTAGAATCATGCAGGACTGAAATTTTTGATGTTTTTCTACTCCTCTCATGAGCCCAAACAAGTCTCTAAAAGCATGAGTTTGCAACTACTTTACTTTTGGAGAAAATTCAAAACATTCATTATTCAATAGAGCCCATTCAAAATCAGGTTTTGAATGAAGAATCACATTTCTTGGTAGAATCATGCAGGATTGAAATTTTTGATTTTTTTTTACTCCTCTCAACAGCCCAAACAAGTTTCTAAAAGGATGAGTTTGCAACTACTTTACTTGTGGAGAAAATTCATAACATTCATTATTCAATAGGGCGCAAAATATCAAAAACCAGCGGTTTGAATGAACACACATTTATTGGTAGAATCGTGCAGGACTGAAATTTTTGATGTTTTTCTACTTCTCTCATGAGCCCAAACAAGTCTCTAAAAGGATGAGTTTGCAACTACTTTACTTTTGGAGAAAATTCAAAACATTCATTATTCAATAGAGCCCAATAGCAAAAACCAGCGTTTTGAATGAAGAATCACATTTCTTGGTAGAATCATGCAGGATTGAAATTTTTGATGGTTTTTTACTCCTCTCAACAGCCCAAACAAGTTTCTAAAAGGATGAGTTTGCAACTACTTTACTTTTGGAGAAAATTCAAAACATTCATTATTCAATAGGGCCCAAACTATCAAAAACCAGCGGTTTCAATGAACACACATTTCTTGGTAGAATCATGCAGGACTGAAATTTTTGATGTTTTTCTACTCCTCTCATGAGCCCAAACAAGTCTCTAAAAGCATGAGTTTGCCACTACTTTACTTTTGGAGAAAATTCAAAACATTCATTATTCAATAGAGCCCAATAGCAAAAATCAGGTTTTGAATGAAGAATCACATTTCTTGGTAGAATCATGCAGGATTGAAATATTTGATGGGTTTTTACTCCTCTCAACAGCCCAAACAAGTTTCTAAAAGGATGAGTTTGCAACTACTTTACTTTTGGAGAAAATTCAAAACATTCATTATTCAATAGGGCCCAAAATATCAAAAACCAGCGGTTTGAATGAACACACATTTCTTGGTAGAATCGTGCAGGACTGAAATTTTTGATGTTTTTCTACTCCTCTCATGAGCCCAAACAAGTCTCTTAAAGCATGAGTTTGCAACTACTTTACTTTTGGAGAAAATTCAAAACATTCATTATTCAATAGAGCCCAATAGCAAAAATCAGGTTCTGAATGAAGAATCACATTTCTTGGTAGAATCATGCAGGATTGAAATTTTTGATGGTTTTTTACTCCTCTCAACAGCCCAAACAAGTTTCTAAAAGAATGAGTTTGCAACTACTTTACTTTTGGAGAAAATTCAAAACATTCATTATTCAATAGGGCCCAAACTATCAAAAACCAGCGGTTTCAATGAACACACATTTCTTGGTAGAATCATGCAGGACTGAAATTTTTGATGTTTTTCTACTCCTCTCATGAGCCCAAACAAGTCTCTAAAAGCATGAGTTTGCAACTACTTTACTTTTGGAGAAAATTCAAAACATTCATTATTCAATAGAGCCCAATAGCAAAAACCAGCGTTTTGAATGAAGAATCACATTTCTTGGTAGAATCATGCAGGATTGAAATTTTTGATGGTTTTTTACTCCTCTCAACAGCCCAAACAAGTTTCTAAAAGGATGAGTTTGCAACTACTTTACTTTTGGAGAAAATTCAAAACATTCATTATTCAATAGGGCCCAAACTATCAAAAACCAGCGGTTTCAATGAACACACATTTCTTGGTAGAATCATGCAGGACTGAAATTTTTGATGTTTTTCTACTCCTCTCATGAGCCCAAACAAGTCTCTAAAAGCATGAGTTTGCAACTACTTTACTTTTGGAGAAAATTCAAAACATTCATTATTCAATAGAGCCCAATAGCAAAAACCAGCGTTTTGAATGAAGAATCACATTTCTTGGTAGAATCATGCAGGATTGAAATTTTTGATGGTTTTTTACTCCTCTCAACAGCCCAAACAAGTTTCTAAAAGGATGAGTTTGCAACTACTTTACTTTTGGAGAAAATTCAAAACATTCATTATTCAATAGGGCCCAAACTATCAAAAACCAGCGGTTTGAATGAACACACATTTCTTGGTAAAATCATGCAGGACTGAAATTTTTGATGTTTTTCTACTCCTCTCATGAGCCCAAACAAGTCTCTAAAAGCATGAGTTTGCAACTACTTTACTTTTGGAGAAAATTCAAAACATTCATTATTCAATAGAGCCCATTCAAAATCAGGTTTTGAATGAAGAATCACATTTCTTGGTAGAATCATGCAGGATTGAAATTTTTGATGGTTTTTTACTCCTCTCAACAGCCCAAACAAGTTTCTAAAAGGATGAGTTTGCAACTACTTTACTTGTGGAGAAAATTCATAACATTCATTATTCAATAGGGCGCAAAATATCAAAAACCAGCGGTTTGAATGAACACACATTTATTGGTAGAATCGTGCAGTACTGAAATTTTTGATGTTTTTCTACTTCTCTCATGAGCCCAAACAAGTCTCTAAAAGGATGAGTTTGCAACTACTTTACTTTTGGAGAAAATTCAAAACATTCATTATTCAATAGAGCCCAATAGCAAAAACCAGCGTTTTGAATGAAGAATCACATTTCTTGGTAGAATCATGCAGGATTGAAATTTTTGATGGTTTTTTACTCCTCTCAACAGCCCAAACAAGTTTCTAAAAGGATGAGTTTGCAACTACTTTACTTTTGGAGAAAATTCAAAACATTCATTATTCAATAGGGCCCAAACTATCAAAAACCAGCGGTTTCAATGAACACACATTTCTTGGTAGAATCATGCAGGACTGAAATTTTTGATGTTTTTCTACTCCTCTCATGAGCCCAAACAAGTCTCTAAAAGCATGAGTTTGCCACTACTTTACTTTTGGAGAAAATTCAAAACATTCATTATTCAATAGAGCCCAATAGCAAAAATCAGGTTTTGAATGAAGAATCACATTTCTTGGTAGAATCATGCAGGATTGAAATATTTGATGGATTTTTACTCCACTCAACAGCCCAAACAAGTTTCTAAAAGGATGAGTTTGCAACTACTTTACTTTTGGAGAAAATTCAAAACATTCATTATTCAATAGGGCCCAAAATATCAAAAACCAGCGGTTTGAATGAACACACATTTCTTGGTAGAATCGTGCAGGACTGAAATTTTTGATGTTTTTCTACTCCTCTCATGAGCCCAAACAAGTCTCTTAAAGCATGAGTTTGCAACTACTTTACTTTTGGAGAAAATTCAAAACATTCATTATTCAATAGAGCCCAATAGCAAAAATCAGGTTTTGAATGAAGAATCACATTTCTTGGTAGAATCATGCAGGATTGAAATTTTTGATGGTTTTTTACTCCTCTCAACAGCCCAAACAAGTTTCTAAAAGGATGAGTTTGCAACTACTTTACTTTTGGAGAAAATTCAAAACATTCATTATTCAATAGGGCCCAAACTATCAAAAACCAGCGGTTTCAATGAACACACATGTCTTGGTAGAATCATGCAGGACTGAAATTTTTGATGTTTTTCTACTCATCTCATAAGCCCAAACAAGTCTCTAAAAGCAAGAGTTTGCAACTACTTTACTTTTGGAGAAAATTCAAAACATTCATTATTCAATAGGGCCCAAACTATCAAAAACCAGTGGTTTCAATGAACACACATTTCTTGGTAGAATCATGCAGGACTGAAATTTTTGATGTTTTTCTACTCCTCTCATGAGCCCAAACAAGTCTCTAAAAGCATGAGTTTGCAACTACTTTACTTTTGGAGAAAATTCAAAACATTCATTATTCAATAGAGCCCAATAGCAAAAACCAGCGTTTTGAATGAAGAATCACATTTCTTGGTAGAATCATGCAGGATTGAAATTTTTGATGGTTTTTTACTCCTCTCAACAGCCCAAACAAGTTTCTAAAAGGATGAGTTTGCAACTACTTTACTTTTGGAGAAAATTCAAAACATTCATTATTCAATAGGGCCCAAACTATCAAAAACCAGCGGTTTCAATGAACACACATTTCTTGGTAGAATCATGCAGGACTGAAATTTTTGATGTTTTTCTACTCCTCTCATGAGCCCAAACAAGTCTCTAAAAGCATGAGTTTGCAACTACTTTACTTTTGGAGAAAATTCAAAACATTCATTATTCAATAGAGCCCAATAGCAAAAACCAGCGTTTTGAATGAAGAATCACATTTCTTGGTAGAATCATGCAGGATTGAAATTTTTGATGGTTTTTTACTCCTCTCAACAGCCCAAACAAGTTTCTAAAAGGATGAGTTTGCAACTACTTTACTTTTGGAGAAAATTCAAAACATTCATTATTCAATAGGGCCAAAACTATCAAAAACCAGCGGTTTCAATGAACACACATTTCTTGGTAGAATCATGCAGGACTGAAATTTTTGATGTTTTTCTACTCCTCTCATGAGCCCAAACAAGTCTCTAAAAGCATGAGTTTGCAACTACTTTACTTTTGGAGAAAATTCAAAACATTCATTATTCAATAGAGCCCAATAGCAAAAACCAGCGTTTTGAATGAAGAATCACATTTCTTGGTAGAATCATGCAGGATTGAAATTTTTGATGGTTTTTTACTCCTCTCAACAGCCCAAACAAGTTTCTAAAAGGATGAGTTTGCAACTACTTTACTTTTGGAGAAAATTCAAAACATTCATTATTCAATAGGGCCCAAACTATCAAAAACCAGCGGTTTCAATGAACACACATTTCTTGGTAGAATCATGCAGGACTGAAATTTTTGATGTTTTTCTACTCCTCTCATGAGCCCAAACAAGTCTCTAAAAGCATGAGTTTGCAACTACTTTACTTTTGGAGAAAATTCAAAACATTCATTATTCAATAGAGCCCAATAGCAAAAACCAGCGTTTTGAATGAAGAATCACATTTCTTGGTAGAATCATGCAGGATTGAAATTTTTGATGCTTTTTTACTCCTCTCAACAGCCCAAACAAGTTTCTAAAAGGATGAGTTTGCAACTACTTTACTTTTGGAGAAAATTCAAAACATTCATTATTCAATAGGGCCCAAACTATCAAAAACCAGCGGTTTGAATGAACACACATTTCTTGGTAGAATCATGCAGGACTGAAATTTTTGATGTTTTTCTACTCCTCTCATGAGCCCAAACAAGTCTCTAAAAGCATGAGTTTGCAACTACTTCACTTTTGGAGAAAATTCAAAACATTCATTATTCAATAGAGCCCAATAGCAAAAATCAGGTTTTGAATGAAGAATCACATTTCTTGGTAGAATCATGCAGGATTGAAATTTTTGATGGTTTTTTACTCCTCTCAGCAGCCCAAACAAGTTTCTAAAAGGATGAGTTTGCAACTACTTTACTTTTGGAGAAAATTCAAAACATTCATTATTCAATAGGGCCCAAACTATCAAAAACCAGCGGTTTGAATGAACACACATTTCTTGGTAGAATCATGCAGGACTGAAATTTTTGATGTTTTTCTACTCCTCTCATGAGCCCAAACAAGTCTCTAAAAGCATGAGTTTGCAACTACTTTACTTTTGGAGAAAATTCAAAACATTCACTGTTCAATAGAGCCCAATAGCAAAAATCAGGTTTTGAATGAAGAATCACATTTCTTGGTAAAATCATGCAGGATTGAAATTTTTGATGGTTTTTTACTCCTCTCAACAGCCCAAAAAAGTTTCTAAAAGGATGAGTTTGCAACTACTTTACTTTTGGAGAAAATTCAAAACATTCATTATTCAATAGGGCCAAAACTATCAAAAACCAGCGGTTTCAATGAACACACATTTCTTGGTAGAATCATGCAGGACTGAAATTTTTGATGTTTTTCTACTCCTCTCATGAGCCCAAACAAGTCTCTAAAAGCATGAGTTTGCAACTACTTTACTTTTGGAGAAAATTCAAAACATTCATTATTCAATAGAGCCCAATAGCAAAAACCAGCGTTTTGAATGAAGAATCACATTTCTTGGTAGAATCATGCAGGATTGAAATTTTTGATGGTTTTTTACTCCTCTCAACAGCCCAAACAAGTTTCTAAAAGGATGAGTTTGCAACTACTTTACTTTTGGAGAAAATTCAAAACATTCATTATTCAATAGGGCCCAAACTATCAAAAACCAGAGGTTTGAATGAACACACATTTCTTGGTAGAATCATGCAGGACTGAAATTTTTGATGTTTTTCTACTCCTCTCATGAGCCCAAACAAGTCTCTAAAAGCATGAGTTTGCAACTACTTCACTTTTGGAGAAAATTCAAAACATTCATTATTCAATAGAGCCCAATAGCAAAAATCAGGTTTTGAATGAAGAATCACATTTCTTGGTAGAATCATGCAGGATTGAAATTTTTGATGGTTTTTTACTCCTCTCAGCAGCCCAAACAAGTTTCTAAAAGGATGAGTTTGCAACTACTTTACTTTTGGAGAAAATTCAAAACATTCATTATTCAATAGGGCCCAAACTATCAAAAACCAGCGGTTTGAATGAACACACATTTCTTGGTAGAATCATGCAGGACTGAAATTTTTGATGTTTTTCTACTCCTCTCATGAGCCCAAACAAGTCTCTAAAAGCATGAGTTTGCCACTACTTTACTTTTGGAGAAAATTCAAAACATTCATTATTCAATAGAGCCCAATAGCAAAAATCAGGTTTTGAATGAAGAATCACATTTCTTGGTAGAATCATGCAGGATTGAAATATTTGATGGGTTTTTACTCCTCTCAACAGCCCAAACAAGTTTCTAAAAGGATGAGTTTGCAACTACTTTACTTTTGGAGAAAATTCAAAACATTCATTATTCAATAGGGCCCAAAATATCAAAAACCAGCGGTTTGAATGAACACACATTTCTTGGTAGAATCGTGCAGGACTGAAATTTTTGATGTTTTTCTACTCCTCTCATGAGCCCAAACAAGTCTCTTAAAGCATGAGTTTGCAACTACTTTACTTTTGGAGAAAATTCAAAACATTCATTATTCAATAGAGCCCAATAGCAAAAATCAGGTTTTGAATGAAGAATCACATTTCTTGGTAGAATCATGCAGGATTGAAATTTTTGATGGTTTTTTACTCCTCTCAACAGCCCAAACAAGTTTCTAAAAGAATGAGTTTGCAACTACTTTACTTTTGGAGAAAATTCAAAACATTCATTATTCAATAGGGCCCAAACTATCAAAAACCAGCGGTTTCAATGAACACACATTTCTTGGTAGAATCATGCAGGACTGAAATTTTTGATGTTTTTCTACTCCTCTCATGAGCCCAAACAAGTCTCTAAAAGCATGAGTTTGCAACTACTTTACTTTTGGAGAAAATTCAAAACATTCATTATTCAATAGAGCCCAATAGCAAAAACCAGCGTTTTGAATGAAGAATCACATTTCTTGGTAGAATCATGCAGGATTGAAATTTTTGATGGTTTTTTACTCCTCTCAACAGCCCAAACAAGTTTCTAAAAGGATGAGTTTGCAACTACTTTACTTTTGGAGAAAATTCAAAACATTCATTATTCAATAGGGCCCAAACTATCAAAAACCAGCGGTTTCAATGAACACACATTTCTTGGTAGAATCATGCAGGACTGAAATTTTTGATGTTTTTCTACTCCTCTCATGAGCCCAAACAAGTCTCTAAAAGCATGAGTTTGCAACTACTTTACTTTTGGAGAAAATTCAAAACATTCATTATTCAATAGAGCCCAATAGCAAAAACCAGCGTTTTGAATGAAGAATCACATTTCTTGGTAGAATCATGCAGGATTGAAATTTTTGATGGTTTTTTACTCCTCTCAACAGCCCAAACAAGTTTCTAAAAGGATGAGTTTGCAACTACTTTACTTTTGGAGAAAATTCAAAACATTCATTATTCAATAGGGCCCAAACTATCAAAAACCAGCGGTTTGAATGAACACACATTTCTTGGTAAAATCATGCAGGACTGAAATTTTTGATGTTTTTCTACTCCTCTCATGAGCCCAAACAAGTCTCTAAAAGCATGAGTTTGCAACTACTTTACTTTTGGAGAAAATTCAAAACATTCATTATTCAATAGAGCCCATTCAAAATCAGGTTTTGAATGAAGAATCACATTTCTTGGTAGAATCATGCAGGATTGAAATTTTTGATGGTTTTTTACTCCTCTCAACAGCCCAAACAAGTTTCTAAAAGGATGAGTTTGCAACTACTTTACTTGTGGAGAAAATTCATAACATTCATTATTCAATAGGGCGCAAAATATCAAAAACCAGCGGTTTGAATGAACACACATTTATTGGTAGAATCGTGCAGTACTGAAATTTTTGATGTTTTTCTACTTCTCTCATGAGCCCAAACAAGTCTCTAAAAGGATGAGTTTGCAACTACTTTACTTTTGGAGAAAATTCAAAACATTCATTATTCAATAGAGCCCAATAGCAAAAACCAGCGTTTTGAATGAAGAATCACATTTCTTGGTAGAATCATGCAGGATTGAAATTTTTGATGGTTTTTTACTCCTCTCAACAGCCCAAACAAGTTTCTAAAAGGATGAGTTTGCAACTACTTTACTTTTGGAGAAAATTCAAAACATTCATTATTCAATAGGGCCCAAACTATCAAAAACCAGCGGTTTCAATGAACACACATTTCTTGGTAGAATCATGCAGGACTGAAATTTTTGATGTTTTTCTACTCCTCTCATGAGCCCAAACAAGTCTCTAAAAGCATGAGTTTGCCACTACTTTACTTTTGGAGAAAATTCAAAACATTCATTATTCAATAGAGCCCAATAGCAAAAATCAGGTTTTGAATGAAGAATCACATTTCTTGGTAGAATCATGCAGGATTGAAATATTTGATGGATTTTTACTCCACTCAACAGCCCAAACAAGTTTCTAAAAGGATGAGTTTGCAACTACTTTACTTTTGGAGAAAATTCAAAACATTCATTATTCAATAGGGCCCAAAATATCAAAAACCAGCGGTTTGAATGAACACACATTTCTTGGTAGAATCGTGCAGGACTGAAATTTTTGATGTTTTTCTACTCCTCTCATGAGCCCAAACAAGTCTCTTAAAGCATGAGTTTGCAACTACTTTACTTTTGGAGAAAATTCAAAACATTCATTATTCAATAGAGCCCAATAGCAAAAATCAGGTTTTGAATGAAGAATCACATTTCTTGGTAGAATCATGCAGGATTGAAATTTTTGATGGTTTTTTACTCCTCTCAACAGCCCAAACAAGTTTCTAAAAGGATGAGTTTGCAACTACTTTACTTTTGGAGAAAATTCAAAACATTCATTATTCAATAGGGCCCAAACTATCAAAAACCAGCGGTTTCAATGAACACACATGTCTTGGTAGAATCATGCAGGACTGAAATTTTTGATGTTTTTCTACTCATCTCATAAGCCCAAACAAGTCTCTAAAAGCAAGAGTTTGCAACTACTTTACTTTTGGAGAAAATTCAAAACATTCATTATTCAATAGGGCCCAAACTATCAAAAACCAGTGGTTTCAATGAACACACATTTCTTGGTAGAATCATGCAGGACTGAAATTTTTGATGTTTTTCTACTCCTCTCATGAGCCCAAACAAGTCTCTAAAAGCATGAGTTTGCAACTACTTTACTTTTGGAGAAAATTCAAAACATTCATTATTCAATAGAGCCCAATAGCAAAAACCAGCGTTTTGAATGAAGAATCACATTTCTTGGTAGAATCATGCAGGATTGAAATTTTTGATGGTTTTTTACTCCTCTCAACAGCCCAAACAAGTTTCTAAAAGGATGAGTTTGCAACTACTTTACTTTTGGAGAAAATTCAAAACATTCATTATTCAATAGGGCCCAAACTATCAAAAACCAGCGGTTTCAATGAACACACATTTCTTGGTAGAATCATGCAGGACTGAAATTTTTGATGTTTTTCTACTCCTCTCATGAGCCCAAACAAGTCTCTAAAAGCATGAGTTTGCAACTACTTTACTTTTGGAGAAAATTCAAAACATTCATTATTCAATAGAGCCCAATAGCAAAAACCAGCGTTTTGAATGAAGAATCACATTTCTTGGTAGAATCATGCAGGATTGAAATTTTTGATGGTTTTTTACTCCTCTCAACAGCCCAAACAAGTTTCTAAAAGGATGAGTTTGCAACTACTTTACTTTTGGAGAAAATTCAAAACATTCATTATTCAATAGGGCCAAAACTATCAAAAACCAGCGGTTTCAATGAACACACATTTCTTGGTAGAATCATGCAGGACTGAAATTTTTGATGTTTTTCTACTCCTCTCATGAGCCCAAACAAGTCTCTAAAAGCATGAGTTTGCAACTACTTTACTTTTGGAGAAAATTCAAAACATTCATTATTCAATAGAGCCCAATAGCAAAAACCAGCGTTTTGAATGAAGAATCACATTTCTTGGTAGAATCATGCAGGATTGAAATTTTTGATGGTTTTTTACTCCTCTCAACAGCCCAAACAAGTTTCTAAAAGGATGAGTTTGCAACTACTTTACTTTTGGAGAAAATTCAAAACATTCATTATTCAATAGGGCCCAAACTATCAAAAACCAGCGGTTTCAATGAACACACATTTCTTGGTAGAATCATGCAGGACTGAAATTTTTGATGTTTTTCTACTCCTCTCATGAGCCCAAACAAGTCTCTAAAAGCATGAGTTTGCAACTACTTTACTTTTGGAGAAAATTCAAAACATTCATTATTCAATAGAGCCCAATAGCAAAAACCAGCGTTTTGAATGAAGAATCACATTTCTTGGTAGAATCATGCAGGATTGAAATTTTTGATGCTTTTTTACTCCTCTCAACAGCCCAAACAAGTTTCTAAAAGGATGAGTTTGCAACTACTTTACTTTTGGAGAAAATTCAAAACATTCATTATTCAATAGGGCCCAAACTATCAAAAACCAGCGGTTTGAATGAACACACATTTCTTGGTAGAATCATGCAGGACTGAAATTTTTGATGTTTTTCTACTCCTCTCATGAGCCCAAACAAGTCTCTAAAAGCATGAGTTTGCAACTACTTCACTTTTGGAGAAAATTCAAAACATTCATTATTCAATAGAGCCCAATAGCAAAAATCAGGTTTTGAATGAAGAATCACATTTCTTGGTAGAATCATGCAGGATTGAAATTTTTGATGGTTTTTTACTCCTCTCAGCAGCCCAAACAAGTTTCTAAAAGGATGAGTTTGCAACTACTTTACTTTTGGAGAAAATTCAAAACATTCATTATTCAATAGGGCCCAAACTATCAAAAACCAGCGGTTTGAATGAACACACATTTCTTGGTAGAATCATGCAGGACTGAAATTTTTGATGTTTTTCTACTCCTCTCATGAGCCCAAACAAGTCTCTAAAAGCATGAGTTTGCAACTACTTTACTTTTGGAGAAAATTCAAAACATTCACTGTTCAATAGAGCCCAATAGCAAAAATCAGGTTTTGAATGAAGAATCACATTTCTTGGTAAAATCATGCAGGATTGAAATTTTTGATGGTTTTTTACTCCTCTCAACAGCCCAAAAAAGTTTCTAAAAGGATGAGTTTGCAACTACTTTACTTTTGGAGAAAATTCAAAACATTCATTATTCAATAGGGCCAAAACTATCAAAAACCAGCGGTTTCAATGAACACACATTTCTTGGTAGAATCATGCAGGACTGAAATTTTTGATGTTTTTCTACTCCTCTCATGAGCCCAAACAAGTCTCTAAAAGCATGAGTTTGCAACTACTTTACTTTTGGAGAAAATTCAAAACATTCATTATTCAATAGAGCCCAATAGCAAAAACCAGCGTTTTGAATGAAGAATCACATTTCTTGGTAGAATCATGCAGGATTGAAATTTTTGATGGTTTTTTACTCCTCTCAACAGCCCAAACAAGTTTCTAAAAGGATGAGTTTGCAACTACTTTACTTTTGGAGAAAATTCAAAACATTCATTATTCAATAGGGCCCAAACTATCAAAAACCAGAGGTTTGAATGAACACACATTTCTTGGTAGAATCATGCAGGACTGAAATTTTTGATGTTTTTCTACTCCTCTCATGAGCCCAAACAAGTCTCTAAAAGCATGAGTTTGCAACTACTTCACTTTTGGAGAAAATTCAAAACATTCATTATTCAATAGAGCCCAATAGCAAAAATCAGGTTTTGAATGAAGAATCACATTTCTTGGTAGAATCATGCAGGATTGAAATTTTTGATGGTTTTTTACTCCTCTCAGCAGCCCAAACAAGTTTCTAAAAGGATGAGTTTGCAACTACTTTACTTTTGGAGAAAATTCAAAACATTCATTATTCAATAGGGCCCAAACTATCAAAAACCAGCGGTTTGAATGAACACACATTTCTTGGTAGAATCATGCAGGACTGAAATTTTTGATGTTTTTCTACTCCTCTCATGAGCCCAAACAAGTCTCTAAAAGCATGAGTTTGCAACTACTTTACTTTTGGAGAAAATTCAAAACATTCACTATTCAATAGAGCCCAATAGCAAAAATCAGGTTTTGAATGAAGAATCACATTTCTTGGTAAAATCATGCAGGATTGAAATTTTTGATGGTTTTTTACTCCTCTCAACAGCCCAAAAAAGTTTCTAAAAGGATGAGTTTGCAACTACTTTACTTTTGGAGAAAATTCAAAACATTCATTATTCAATAGGGCCAAAACTATCAAAAACCAGCGGTTTCAATGAACACACATTTCTTGGTAGAATCATGCAGGACTGAAATTTTTGATGTTTTTCTACTCCTCTCATGAGCCCAAACAAGTCTCTAAAAGCATGAGTTTGCAACTACTTTACTTTTGGAGAAAATTCAAAACATTCATTATTCAATAGAGCCCAATAGCAAAAACCAGCGTTTTGAATGAAGAATCACATTTCTTGGTAGAATCATGCAGGATTGAAATTTTTGATGGTTTTTTACTCCTCTCAACAGCCCAAACAAGTTTCTAAAAGGATGAGTTTGCAACTACTTTACTTTTGGAGAAAATTCAAAACATTCATTATTCAATAGGGCCCAAACTATCAAAAACCAGCGGTTTCAATGAACACACATTTCTTGGTAGAATCATGCAGGACTGAAATTTTTGATGTTTTTCTACTCCTCTCATGAGCCCAAACAAGTCTCTAAAAGCATGAGTTTGCAACTACTTTACTTTTGGAGAAAATTCAAAACATTCATTATTCAATAGAGCCCAATAGCAAAAACCAGCGTTTTGAATGAAGAATCACATTTCTTGGTAGAATCATGCAGGATTGAAATTTTTGATGGTTTTTTACTCCTCTCAACAGCCCAAACAAGTTTCTAAAAGGATGAGTTTGCAACTACTTTACTTTTGGAGAAAATTCAAAACATTCATTATTCAATAGGGCCCAAACTATCAAAAACCAGCGGTTTCAATGAACACACATTTCTTGGTAGAATCATGCAGGACTGAAATTTTTGATGTTTTTCTACTCCACTCATGAGCCCAAACAAGCCTCTAAAAGCATGAGTTTGCAAATACTTTACTTTTGGAGAAAATTCAAAACATTCACTATTCAATAGAGCCCTATAGCAAAAATCAGGTTTTGAATGAAGAATCACATTTCTTGGTAACATCATGCAGGATTGAAATTTTTGATGGTTTTTTACTCCTCTCAACAGCCCAAACAAGTTTCTAAAAGGATGAGTTTGCAACTACTTTACTTTTGGAGAAAATTCAAAACATTCATTATTCAATAGGGCCCAAACTATCAAAAACCAGCGGTTTCAATGAACACACATTTCTTGGTAGAATCATGCAGGACTGAAATTTTTGATGTTTTTCTACTCCTCTCATGAGCCCAAACAAGTCTCTAAAAGCATGAGTTTGCAACTACTTTACTTTTGGAGAAAATTCAAAACATTCATTATTCAATAGAGCCCAATAGCAAAAACCAGCGTTTTGAATGAAGAATCACATTTCTTGGTAGAATCATGCAGGATTGAAATTTTTGATGGTTTTTTACTCCTCTCAACAGCCCAAACAAGTTTCTAAAAGGATGAGTTTGCAACTACTTTACTTTTGGAGAAAATTCAAAACATTCATTATTCAATAGGGCCCAAACTATCAAAAACCAGCGGTTTCAATGAACACACATGTCTTGGTAGAATCATGCAGGACTGAAATTTTTGATGTTTTTCTACTCATCTCATAAGCCCAAACAAGTCTCTAAAAGCAAGAGTTTGCAACTACTTTACTTTTGGAGAAAATTCAAAACATTCATTATTCAATAGGGCCCAAACTATCAAAAACCAGTGGTTTCAATGAACACACATTTCTTGGTAGAATCATGCAGGACTGAAATTTTTGATGTTTTTCTACTCCTCTCATGAGCCCAAACAAGTCTCTAAAAGCATGAGTTTGCAACTACTTTACTTTTGGAGAAAATTCAAAACATTCACTATTCAATAGAGCCCAATAGCAAAAATCAGGTTTTGAATGAAGAATCACATTTCTTGGTAAAATCATGCAGGATTGAAATTTTTGATGGTTTTTTACTCCTCTCAACAGCCCAAAAAAGTTTCTAAAAGGATGAGTTTGCAACTACTTTACTTTTGGAGAAAATTCAAAACATTCATTATTCAATAGGGCCAAAACTATCAAAAACCAGCGGTTTCAATGAACACACATTTCTTGGTAGAATCATGCAGGACTGAAATTTTTGATGTTTTTCTACTCCTCTCATGAGCCCAAACAAGTCTCTAAAAGCATGAGTTTGCAACTACTTTACTTTTGGAGAAAATTCAAAACATTCATTATTCAATAGAGCCCAATAGCAAAAACCAGCGTTTTGAATGAAGAATCACATTTCTTGGTAGAATCATGCAGGATTGAAATTTTTGATGGTTTTTTACTCCTCTCAACAGCCCAAACAAGTTTCTAAAAGGATGAGTTTGCAACTACTTTACTTTTGGAGAAAATTCAAAACATTCATTATTCAATAGGGCCCAAACTATCAAAAACCAGCGGTTTCAATGAACACACATTTCTTGGTAGAATCATGCAGGACTGAAATTTTTGATGTTTGTCTACTCCTCTCATGAGCCCAAACAAGTCTCTAAAAGCATGAGTTTGCAACTACTTTACTTTTGGAGAAAATTCAAAACATTCATTATTCAATAGAGCCCAATAGCAAAAACCAGCGTTTTGAATGAAGAATCACATTTCTTGGTAGAATCATGCAGGATTGAAATTTTTGATGGTTTTTTACTCCTCTCAACAGCCCAAACAAGTTTCTAAAAGGATGAGTTTGCAACTACTTTACTTTTGGAGAAAATTCAAAACATTCATTATTCAATAGGGCCCAAACTATCAAAAACCAGCGGTTTCAATGAACACACATTTCTTGGTAGAATCATGCAGGACTGAAATTTTTGATGTTTTTCTACTCCACTCATGAGCCCAAACAAGCCTCTAAAAGCATGAGTTTGCAACTACTTTACTTTTGGAGAAAATTCAAAACATTCACTATTCAATAGAGCCCTATAGCAAAAATCAGGTTTTGAATGAAGAATCACATTTCTTGGTAACATCATGCAGGATTGAAATTTTTGATGGTTTTTTACTCCTCTCAACAGCCCAAACAAGTTTCTAAAAGGATGAGTTTGCAACTACTTTACTTTTGGAGAAAATTCAAAACATTCATTATTCAATAGGGCCCAAACTATCAAAAACCAGCGGTTTCAATGAACACACATTTCTTGGTAGAATCATGCAGGACTGAAATTTTTGATGTTTTTCTACTCCTCTCATGAGCCCAAACAAGTCTCTAAAAGCATGAGTTTGCAACTACTTTACTTTTGGAGAAAATTCAAAACATTCATTATTCAATAGAGCCCAATAGCAAAAACCAGCGTTTTGAATGAAGAATCACATTTCTTGGTAGAATCATGCAGGATTGAAATTTTTGATGGTTTTTTACTCCTCTCAACAGCCCAAACAAGTTTCTAAAAGGATGAGTTTGCAACTACTTTACTTTTGGAGAAAATTCAAAACATTCATTATTCAATAGGGCCCAAACTATCAAAAACCAGCGGTTTCAATGAACACACATGTCTTGGTAGAATCATGCAGGACTGAAATTTTTGATGTTTTTCTACTCATCTCATAAGCCCAAACAAGTCTCTAAAAGCAAGAGTTTGCAACTACTTTACTTTTGGAGAAAATTCAAAACATTCATTATTCAATAGGGCCCAAACTATCAAAAACCAGTGGTTTCAATGAACACACATTTCTTGGTAGAATCATGCAGGACTGAAATTTTTGATGTTTTTCTACTCCTCTCATGAGCCCAAACAAGTCTCTAAAAGCATGAGTTTGCAACTACTTTACTTTTGGAGAAAATTCAAAACATTCATTATTCAATAGAGCCCAATAGCAAAAACCAGCGTTTTGAATGAAGAATCACATTTCTTGGTAGAATCATGCAGGATTGAAATTTTTGATGGTTTTTTACTCCTCTCAACAGCCCAAACAAGTTTCTAAAAGGATGAGTTTGCAACTACTTTACTTTTGGAGAAAATTCAAAACATTCATTATTCAATAGGGCCCAAACTATCAAAAACCAGCGGTTTCAATGAACACACATTTCTTGGTAGAATCATGCAGGACTGAAATTTTTGATGTTTTTCTACTCCTCTCATGAGCCCAAACAAGTCTCTAAAAGCATGAGTTTGCAACTACTTTACTTTTGGAGAAAATTCAAAACATTCATTATTCAATAGAGCCCAATAGCAAAAACCAGCGTTTTGAATGAAGAATCACATTTCTTGGTAGAATCATGCAGGATTGAAATTTTTGATGGTTTTTTACTCCTCTCAACAGCCCAAACAAGTTTCTAAAAGGATGAGTTTGCAACTACTTTACTTTTGGAGAAAATTCAAAAAGGGGCGTGGCTTGGAGCTCGATGGAGCAGGCTGTGTGAGCTCTGAGCTCTGAGGAAGCCATCCTTGTTAAGCGACGAAGAAAACAAACAAGAAGAATTTTGCCACAAAAATATATTGGACTTAAGAGACCTCGTTCCCAGGAATATTTTGAGACCTTCCTGGAGTCTCTAAGTTGGATTATTCCCAAGATACAGCCCTTTGAATCTGGAGGTGTAGTGACTCAGCAGGTTTTTCCCGCGCCTGCCTTCAGCTGCAGTGGCGCGGCTAAGCAGAGGAGAGAGGAGACGCTGAAGATACTGGCGGGAAAACTAAAAACAGCAGGGGCTTGGGAGCCTGCATAAAGAAGAGGTCAGTGCAGCCGGTACCAGCGGTGGCCCTCGGAAGATTAGAGGACCTGTAACACAGCACAGCAGTGCTGGGGAAAACAGCGGTGTCGGCAACTGAATACAGAGAAAGAGAAAGGAAGAAAGTGCAGCGGCGTCTAAGGAGGAGAGCGGGGGATTAACCAGTGGTGGAGTGACCCGGCGGGAATATCTCTGCTTCTGCTCTCCATTATAACGAAAAGCCCAGGCAAAGGAGAAGAAGAAGCTGCGTGAACTTGCGGGAATTGGCGGGAAAACTAACAGAGGGGGCTCGCGGCCCGGGAGTCAGCTGAAAGAGAAGGACTTTGTTGCGGAGACCAGCGGTGGCCCTCGGAAGATCAGAGGACCAGCGGCGCTGCAGTGCTGGTGAAAATAGCGGCGCCGGCAATTAAGTTGAGAAGAAGAGATCTGAAGACAGTGCAGCGGCGCTTGGGGAGGAGAGCGGGAGATCGATCAACGGTGGAGGACTCTTTCACTTCTGCTCTTCACTAAAATCGAGCGCCCAGACAAAGGTGAGGAGATCGCTGCTAGATAAAAAGACAAGGGAGAAGAAGAGGAGGATCGGTTTACCGGGGAAAAAGACCAGCGACGCATTAAGAAAAGAGCGGGAGCAAGCAGATCTTACTAACGGTGGATTGATTTAAACTTTCCCGCGCTTGCTCTTCACAGCAGCGGCGCGCACAAGCGGAGAGGAGGGGAATCTCTGAAGAAAAAGGCGCGAATTCAAACAGTGAGTGTTACCTGTCTTGGAGTGCAAATTAGATACTTTATAGAGAACAACTTATTGTTAGAAACTGTCATCAGAGGTCCAACATCAAAAACAGAGTTCGGTGTGTGTGGGTCCAGACCAGGAGCGAAGCCAAAGAATCCTGAGCAACAAGTTGGAGGATAAATAGGACTTGGTGCCAACAAAAAATCTACAGGGCGGAAAGTCTGAAGTGGTGGCTGACGTATTTGTTGGGGAACTCGGTGGACATTTTGAAGGACTTAATAACTACACGACTGAGTGACAACCATTGGAAAGTCTTCTGCAGTGGGTGAGTGAATGTCTCTGAGGCTGTTATACTAATAGGAGCAGTGGTGGAGTAGTATTGCGGAGGACCTTTTAGCAGCAATTCCTTGTCAGTTCGAGTTCCATACGGGGATTCCCCGAACGGGTCTGTTCTCGATAGAGCGATTCAGTGGTAGTTCCATAGCAACGATCTACGACTGGGAGCAGCAGTAGAGCAGTGCGCTCGTGGGTTCTGAGTGCTGTACCTTATAGAAGGAAGTGCCGAGGTTTCTGCTGGTCGTGGGAACGAGCATCGTGGGACCTGAAAGCAGAGGAGCAGCACGGAAATCGACGATATTATAGGATAGACTTACAAGGTGTCGAAGCTACATTAGAAGGAGCAGATTGATACTGGTGCCCCGACTGGAGTGCTCTGCTTTGGATCTTCAGGTTTTCTGACCATTTGTTTACAGGGATTTTGACTCTGAAGTGTTATTTACAAAATTGTCTTTCTTTGCAGTGGTGTCTTTTTCTACTTATTGTGATTTGTTTGGTCTTAGTTGAGGATTTGATATAATAGTTTCCTTATCTTGTATTATAAATAGGCTTGTGTATATCTTACTGGGGATAATCTAAACCGATCCTTCCTGTTATTTAATCTATACTTGCTCTGATACACTTAAACTGTAACAGGTATTGATATTTACTCTTGGCCTAATAATTACTAGACAGGGATACCCTTTTCATTGGCATAATGAGTCAGAGAAACAGTAAAACTAAACAACTAAAGGAAAAGCCTCATAAATCAGACTCAACAGAGCTAGATCAAGCTATCTGTATTAGCCCCCCTACCACTCCTAAAAGTACTAAATTCTCGATTGGGCAGAAAGGGAACACTAATATGATGCAGGAATTAGATATCATCCAAACAGAGATGGACACGACTGTAAAGAGAAAGACTAAGAGAGACGAGCCTAAATTAGGGAGTCCTTCTGTTCTTTCAGACGAAGAAGAATTTTATGAAGCTTCTCCCATACAAAGCCCAGATAAATGTAGGCCTAGATTAGATTTTAGCTCTGTCAGTGAGGACTCAAGTACTCTTACAGGCCTTGATGATATTCAGGCCTCGGAGAAGGGGGCTTCGGAACAATATATCAAAGATATAATGCAAGCCCTTAATAGATCTTTAAAATCTACTTTGGATGAAAACACTAACCGCTTACAAGTTAAAATTGATACAATTAATACTAGGATTGATAAAAATGTCACCAAGATAGAGGTTCTGGAGAAAAAATCTGAGGCCTTTCAAAAACAACAATATGATACTCAAAAAGAGATTACTTTTCTACGTAACAAATTAGCTGATCTCGAGGATCGTAGTAGAAGAAACAACTTAAAATTGAGAGGTATTTCAGAAAAGATAAACCAAAATAGCTTACAGAATTATGTTAAAGAAATATTAATTAAAATCTTGCCAACTATTCCAGAACCAGAACTTATGATTGATAGGATACATAGACTCCCTCGCCCTGGATCCTTACCATCCGATGTCCCTAGAGACACTATACTTAGATTCCATTTCTTCTCCACGAAAGAAAAATTCTTAAATTACCTAAGAACTAATAAACTTCTCCCTCACCCTTATGACCATATCAAATCGTTTGCGGACCTCTCTAAAGATACTATTCAGTCAAGAAAAAACTTTAATGAGGTAACTACTTTATTAAGGAAGAAAGGCGTGATGTACAGGTGGGGGTTCCCTACTAAACTCCTCATTAGCCAGGGTGGTAGGGTGATTTCGATTTTGTCTCCACAGGAGGGTATGAAGTTTCTTGATTCCATCGATAAAAGAGGAGAGACTCCGGGCTGAAGAAAAATTTATATATATATCAATTTCTTCTTTTCGTGTGGGAGGCTTCCTACAGAGATACACGAACTTTCCCCATTTGGAAGCTTATCTGCGAGTTGCAGTTGCTTCCTCTATTGGTGTTGCGGTTTATTTGTTCATTGTTTTTTAGTTTATGGTTAAGATTTTATCTTTCAATGTTAGGGGTTTAAATAGTCCCGTTAAAAGGTACTGGACATGGAGAGAGATCAAAAGAAGCAAAGCAGACATAATCTGTCTCCAGGAAGTGAAATTAGCTAAATCAGGGCATCCTGGATTAGAAAACAAGAATTTCCCACATTCATTTAAATCTTTAAATGAGTCTAAAAAGGCCGGAGTGATTACTTTGATTAAAAATTCAATTTCTTTTGAAATAATTGAACAGATTTCCGACTTAGAGGGAAGATACCTAATTTTAATATGTCTGATAGAAAACCAATTAACCACCCTAGTTAATGTTTATGCGCCTAATGATGGCCAGATGCGCTACTTTAATAATCTGGAAAAGAAAATACAGGAGGTTAAAAAAGGTACACTGATTGTGGCTGGGGACTTTAATATTGTCCCTAATGGTGTTTATGATTCCACTTCTCCCACCAGATCAGCTTTTCCAGAGTTAGGTAATTGGCTTGTTAATCATGAATATTTAGACATTTTCAGGTGTCTTAATACTTCTTCCCTGGAATTTACCCACTATTCATCGGTCCATAAAACCTTTTCTAGATTAGACCTTTTTATTACAGATTCCCTTTCCATTTCCAAATTCAAAAAAATCGAGATCCTTCCCAGAACCTTTTCAGATCACGCGCCTGTTTTATGTGAAGTTCTACTAGGTAGAGCAACAAGACATCACCCATTATGGAGATGTAATTCTTCACTATTACACAAGCCTGATTCAAAAAAAGAAATCGAATCGTCAATTACAAATTTTTTTTTAGAAAATGATACAGATGGCATGAGCCCTTTTTCAATTTGGAATGCCCATAAGGCAGTTGTTAGGGGTACGATGATACATATTTCCTATAAAAATAAAAAAATGAATCAAACAGAGATAAATAAAATACAATTAGAATTAAAACACAAAGAGGACACTCAGAAAAAATTAACTCATCCCTCCACAAATCTCCATCTGGAAATTATCAAACTTAGAACTAAATTAAGAGCGATCCTTTTTAATGAATATGAAAAATTTGCTAAAAGCATGAAATCGAATTATTACTCTTCTTTTAACAAGCCGACTAAGATTATGGCCCAAAAATTTAAAATGAATAGAATCAAAAACAGGATCAATAAAATTAAACATAACGGTGAACACCTAGTTAACCCGGCAGATATAGTCAACAAATTTGCTGACTATTATACTTCATTATATAATCTTAAAGATGACCGAAGTATTTCACAACCAAATAAACAAAAAATTAACGAGTTTCTTACACATCTTACTTTACCCAAACTTTCTAATCAACAATTATCATCTCTTGAGGTTCCCTTCTCAGATCTTGAGGTACTTGAGGCCATTAAATCACTCAAAACTAAGAAATCACCGGGTCCTGATGGTTTTTCAAATGACTATTACTTGACCTTTGCCTCTTTATTGACTCCGTATTTAACTAGGGTTTTTAATAGAGCTTCTGAAACTGGGAAATTTCCTCAAGAGATGCTGCAGGCCATTATATCCTTAATTCCTAAACCAAAAGGAGATTTAGATTCTGTCAAAAACTATAGGCCTATATCACTAATTAATACCGATGTTAAAATTTATTCTAAAATTATCGCTACAAGAATGAAAAAAATACTACCAAACATAGTTCATAGAGATCAATTGGGCTTTATAACTGGTCGACAAACTAGCGATGGAACTAGGAGAATATTTAATTTAATAGACCATATCAAAACCAAAAAGATTCCATCATTACTCCTTGCTCTGGACGCTGAAAAAGCCTTTGACAGAGTCAATTGGCAATTTTTAACCGCCACCCTAAACAAATTTGGTTTCGGTTCTAAACTAATAAATACAATAATGGCACTTTATTCGTCCCCTTCTGCTAATATATATGCTAATAACCATCTATCTAAGCAAATTTTGATTACAAATGGTACTAGACAAGGATGTCCCCTTTCGCCTTTACTTTTTGCGTTAATAATGGAACCTCTAGCAGAAACTATTAGATCCAGCCAATTTGTCAAGGGCATCCAAATAGGTGAGACACAATATAAGATAGGATTATTTGCTGACGATATTATATTAAGTCTCTCAAACCCGCTAGATTCAATTAAAGGTGTTCTTCCTATTATTGAAAAATTCTCTAGGGTCTCCTTTTATAGAATAAATGACACGAAATCGAAAATTCTAGATTTTTTCCTTAGCAATGAAACCATCACTAGTATTAAAAACATTACCAAATTCGAATGGGAAAAAGATGCAATTTTGTATTTAGGCATCTCCATAACTAGGAATTTTGCCAAAACCATTGAAGTGAATATGCAGAATCTCATTAAAAGTACTCAAATCGAATTTAATACTCATTCTAAGCATGAAATTTCGTGGGTAGGGAGGATAGTTCTCTTCAAACTTCTCACTCTCCCTAAGATACTTTACATTTTCAGGTGTTTGCCTCTTTCCATTCCCCTTAAATATATCAGACAATTGCAATCCTTAGTAAACAAATTTGTTTCTAATGGAAAAAGAGCTAGAGTAGCATTCCTTTCACTTACTAGAGGGAAAATTGAAGGAGGTTTAGCCCTTCCTAACTTAGTTAATTATTACTACTCGAATCTCATAATGCAATCCCTACCATGGTTTAATCAGGATAATTGCCCAATATGGGTAGATATAGAAAGATGCTGGAACAAAAATACTCCGCTATCAAGACTGATTTTGGATGGGTTGACATCATTTAATTGCTTACAACATCTTCCTCCAACAACATCAGCCACACTACTAGCTTGGAAAAACTTAGCCAAACCTCAAATACACACCAAAAAAGGCTCCAAATACCAACAAATTAAAAATATCTCTCTTAAAACTTTTGGTTTAATATTGGAAAAGGAAATTCCTTCAAATTGGGAAAAGGTTGGTATTAAAAAACTAGCGGACTTGCATAATGGTCTCCACAAGCTTATTGATATGTAATCCCGGTAATAAATACTATTGGAAGTCGAGAAATATTTACAATTTTCTTAATTCTAGTAATGCACCAGAAAAAACCACTTTTATGCTCAACTGGGAAAAGGACCTCAACATTTCGAGAACTCAACAACAATGGTCTAAAGCACTAAAATCAACATACTCGTCTAATATATGTGCTAATCTTCACGAATCATTTTTTAAAATCCTGTCTAGATGGTACTTTACCCCCTTTAAACTAGCAAAAATCTTTCCTGGTAGATCCCCTGATTGCTGGAGGAATTGTGGTGAAGTTGGTAGTTTACTCCACATGTTCTGGGATTGTTCAAGAATCAGACCTTTATGGTCCGAAATCTCTGACTTAATTAACAAGATCACTAAAACTAAAATCATTTTAACTCCACATAAGGCCTTGTTATCCCTGGATCTTGAAGATATTCATCCCCATCACCGATCCGTTGTTATCCATTTATTCTTAATAACCAAAAATGCGATAGCTATCTTTTGGAAAGAAGACTCAATTCCCAGACTTAGTGACATCATTGATAAAATGAATCTTCATGATTCATACGAAAAAAGCCATGCTATCGCTAATAACTACTATATGACTTATTGTAAGAGGTGGAAATGTTGGTCAGATTTTAACACTTCCTAGCTTAGCTTTGATCTCTCTCATTCACTCCTAGTCCAATTTGATTTTATTAGGGTTATTGTTTATTATATACAACTCCCTAACCGCATTATTGCTTTATTAAACAACGGTTAATTTGTATTTGAATTTACTCCTATTGTACCTGCAATTTTGGTAATTGTACTGTTATTGTTAGTTGTTTATCTCAACTGATCTCATAATTGTAAAATTACTGTTATATTTCCCCTCCCCCTCCGCCCCTTTATCCTTCTTTCCTTTTTACCTCGTGGTTTGACCTTTGTGTGTCTCAATAAAACAACTAAAAATCATTCCAAACTTCTTTCCCTTCCCATACCTTCCCCCACCCCCCCTCCCCTCTTTCTTTATTTATTACATATGTGACATCTACATTGGAATCCCATTGGAAGACATTACTGTTATTATATTTTAAAATTTAATAAAGTTCATTGAAAATGGAGAAAATTCAAAACATTCATTATTCAATAGGGCCCAAACTATCAAAAACCAGCGGTTTCAATGAACACACATTTCTTGGTAGAATCATGCAGGACTGAAATTTTTGATGTTTTTCTACTCCTCTCATGAGCCCAAACAAGTCTCTAAAAGCATGAGTTTGCAACTACTTTACTTTTGGAGAAAATTCAAAACATTCATTATTCAATAGAGCCCAATAGCAAAAACCAGCGTTTTGAATGAAGAATCACATTTCTTGGTAGAATCATGCAGGATTGAAATTTTTGATGGTTTTTTACTCCTCTCAACAGCCCAAACAAGTTTCTAAAAGGATGAGTTTGCAACTACTTTACTTTTGGAGAAAATTCAAAACATTCATTATTCAATAGGGCCCAAACTATCAAAAACCAGCGGTTTCAATGAACACACATTTCTTGGTAGAATCATGCAGGACTGAAATTTTTGATGTTTTTCTACTCCTCTCATGAGCCCAAACAAGTCTCTAAAAGCATGAGTTTGCAACTACTTTACTTTTGGAGAAAATTCAAAACATTCATTATTCAATAGAGCCCAATAGCAAAAACCAGCGTTTTGAATGAAGAATCACATTTCTTGGTAGAATCATGCAGGATTGAAATTTTTGATGGTTTTTTACTCCTCTCAACAGCCCAAACAAGTTTCTAAAAGGATGAGTTTGCAACTACTTTACTTTTGGAGAAAATTCAAAACATTCATTATTCAATAGGGCCCAAACTATCACAAACCAGCGGTTTGAATGAACACACATTTCTTGGTAGAATCATGCAGGACTGAAATTTTTGATGTTTTTCTACTCCTCTCATGAGCCCAAACAAGTCTCTAAAAGCATGAGTTTGCAACTACTTTACTTTTGGAGAAAATTCAAAACATTCATTATTCAATAGAGCCCATTCAAAATCAGGTTTTGAATGAAGAATCACATTTCTTGGTAGAATCATGCAGGATTGAAATTTTTGATGGTTTTTTACTCCTCTCAACAGCCCAAACAAGTTTCTAAAAGGATGAGTTTGCAACTACTTTACTTGTGGAGAAAATTCATAACATTCATTATTCAATAGGGCGCAAAATATCAAAAACCAGCGGTTTGAATGAACACACATTTATTGGTAGAATCGTGCAGTACTGAAATTTTTGATGTTTTTCTACTTCTCTCATGAGCCCAAACAAGTCTCTAAAAGGATGAGTTTGCAACTACTTTACTTTTGGAGAAAATTCAAAACATTCATTATTCAATAGAGCCCAATAGCAAAAACCAGCGTTTTGAATGAAGAATCACATTTCTTGGTAGAATCATGCAGGATTGAAATTTTTGATGGTTTTTTACTCCTCTCAACAGCCCAAACAAGTTTCTAAAAGGATGAGTTTGCAACTACTTTACTTTTGGAGAAAATTCAAAACATTCATTATTCAATAGGGCCCAAACTATCAAAAACCAGCGGTTTCAATGAACACACATTTCTTGGTAGAATCATGCAGGACTGAAATTTTTGATGTTTTTCTACTCCTCTCATGAGCCCAAACAAGTCTCTAAAAGCATGAGTTTGCCACTACTTTACTTTTGGAGAAAATTCAAAACATTCATTATTCAATAGAGCCCAATAGCAAAAATTAGGTTTTGAATGAAGAATCACATTTCTTGGTAGAATCATGCAGGATTGAAATATTTGATGGGTTTTTACTCCTCTCAACAGCCCAAACAAGTTTCTAAAAGGATGAGTTTGCAACTACTTTACTTTTGGAGAAAATTCAAAACATTCATTATTCAATAGGGCCCAAAATATCAAAAACCAGCGGTTTGAATGAACACACATTTCTTGGTAGAATCGTGCAGGACTGAAATTTTTGATGTTTTTCTACTCCTCTCATGAGCCCAAACAAGTCTCTTAAAGCATGAGTTTGCAACTACTTTACTTTTGGAGAAAATTCAAAACATTCATTATTCAATAGAGCCCAATAGCAAAAATCAGGTTTTGAATGAAGAATCACATTTCTTGGTAGAATCATGCAGGATTGAAATTTTTGATGGTTTTTTACTCCTCTCAACAGCCCAAACAAGTTTCTAAAAGAATGAGTTTGCAACTACTTTACTTTTGGAGAAAATTCAAAACATTCATTATTCAATAGGGCCCAAACTATCACAAACCAGCGGTTTGAATGAACACACATTTCTTGGTAGAATCATGCAGGACTGAAATTTTTGATGTTTTTCTACTCCTCTCATGAGCCCAAACAAGTCTCTAAAAGCATGAGTTTGCAACTACTTTACTTTTGGAGAAAATTCAAAACATTCATTATTCAATAGAGCCCATTCAAAATCAGGTTTTGAATGAAGAATCACATTTCTTGGTAGAATCATGCAGGATTGAAATTTTTGATGGTTTTTTACTCCTCTCAACAGCCCAAACAAGTTTCTAAAAGGATGAGTTTGCAACTACTTTACTTGTGGAGAAAATTCATAACATTCATTATTCAATAGGGCGCAAAATATCAAAAACCAGCGGTTTGAATGAACACACATTTATTGGTAGAATCGTGCAGTACTGAAATTTTTGATGTTTTTCTACTTCTCTCATGAGCCCAAACAAGTCTCTAAAAGGATGAGTTTGCAACTACTTTACTTTTGGAGAAAATTCAAAACATTCATTATTCAATAGAGCCCAATAGCAAAAACCAGCGTTTTGAATGAAGAATCACATTTCTTGGTAGAATCATGCAGGATTGAAATTTTTGATGGTTTTTTACTCCTCTCAACAGCCCAAACAAGTTTCTAAAAGGATGAGTTTGCAACTACTTTACTTTTGGAGAAAATTCAAAACATTCATTATTCAATAGGGCCCAAACTATCAAAAACCAGCGGTTTCAATGAACACACATTTCTTGGTAGAATCATGCAGGACTGAAATTTTTGATGTTTTTCTACTCCTCTCATGAGCCCAAACAAGTCTCTAAAAGCATGAGTTTGCCACTACTTTACTTTTGGAGAAAATTCAAAACATTCATTATTCAATAGAGCCCAATAGCAAAAATTAGGTTTTGAATGAAGAATCACATTTCTTGGTAGAATCATGCAGGATTGAAATATTTGATGGGTTTTTACTCCTCTCAACAGCCCAAACAAGTTTCTAAAAGGATGAGTTTGCAACTACTTTACTTTTGGAGAAAATTCAAAACATTCATTATTCAATAGGGCCCAAAATATCAAAAACCAGCGGTTTGAATGAACACACATTTCTTGGTAGAATCGTGCAGGACTGAAATTTTTGATGTTTTTCTACTCCTCTCATGAGCCCAAACAAGTCTCTTAAAGCATGAGTTTGCAACTACTTTACTTTTGGAGAAAATTCAAAACATTCATTATTCAATAGAGCCCAATAGCAAAAATCAGGTTTTGAATGAAGAATCACATTTCTTGGTAGAATCATGCAGGATTGAAATTTTTGATGGTTTTTTACTCCTCTCAACAGCCCAAACAAGTTTCTAAAAGAATGAGTTTGCAACTACTTTACTTTTGGAGAAAATTCAAAACATTCATTATTCAATAGGGCCCAAACTATCAAAAACCAGCGGTTTCAATGAACACACATTTCTTGGTAGAATCATGCAGGACTGAAATTTTTGATGTTTTTCTACTCCTCTCATGAGCCCAAACAAGTCTCTAAAAGCATGAGTTTGCAACTACTTTACTTTTGGAGAAAATTCAAAACATTCATTATTCAATAGAGCCCAAAAGCAAAAACCAGCGTTTTGAATGAAGAATCACATTTCTTGGTAGAATCATGCAGGATTGAAATTTTTGATGGTTTTTTACTTCTCTCAACAGCCCAAACAAGTTTCTAAAAGGATGAGTTTGCAACTACTTTACTTTTGGAGAAAATTCAAAACATTCATTATTCAATAGGGCCCAAACTATCAAAAACCAGCGGTTTCAATGAACACACATTTCTTGGTAGAATCATGCAGGACTGAAATTTTTGATGTTTTTCTACTCCTCTCATGAGCCCAAACAAGTCTCTAAAAGCATGAGTTTGCAACTACTTTACTTTTGGAGAAAATTCAAAACATTCATTATTCAATAGAGCCCAATAGCAAAAACCAGCGTTTTGAATGAAGAATCACATTTCTTGGTAGAATCATGCAGGATTGAAATTTTTGATGGTTTTTTACTCCTCTCAACAGCCCAAACAAGTTTCTAAAAGGATGAGTTTGCAACTACTTTACTTTTGGAGAAAATTCAAAACATTCATTATTCAATAGGGCCCAAACTATCAAAAACCAGCGGTTTCAATGAACACACATTTCTTGGTAGAATCATGCAGGACTGAAATTTTTGATGTTTTTCTACTCCTCTCATGAGCCCAAACAAGTCTCTAAAAGCATGAGTTTGCAACTACTTTACTTTTGGAGAAAATTCAAAACATTCATTATTCAATAGAGCCCAAAAGCAAAAACCAGCGTTTTGAATGAAGAATCACATTTCTTGGTAGAATCATGCAGGATTGAAATTTTTGATGGTTTTTTACTCCTCTCAACAGCCCAAACAAGTTTCTAAAAGGATGAGTTTGCAACTACTTTACTTTTGGAGAAAATTCAAAACATTCATTATTCAATAGGGCCCAAACTATCAAAAACCAGCGGTTTCAATGAACACACATGTCTTGGTAGAATCATGCAGGACTGAAATTTTTGATGTTTTTCTACTCATCTCATAAGCCCAAACAAGTCTCTAAAAGCAAGAGTTTGCAACTACTTTACTTTTGGAGAAAATTCAAAACATTCATTATTCAATAGGGCCCAAACTATCAAAAACCAGTGGTTTCAATGAACACACATTTCTTGGTAGAATCATGCAGGACTGAAATTTTTGATGTTTTTCTACTCCTCTCATGAGCCCAAACAAGTCTCTAAAAGCATGAGTTTGCAACTACTTTACTTTTGGAGAAAATTCAAAACATTCATTATTCAATAGAGCCCAATAGCAAAAACCAGCGTTTTGAATGAAGAATCACATTTCTTGGTAGAATCATGCAGGATTGAAATTTTTGATGGTTTTTTACTCCTCTCAACAGCCCAAACAAGTTTCTAAAAGGATGAGTTTGCAACTACTTTACTTTTGGAGAAAATTCAAAACATTCATTATTCAATAGGGCCCAAACTATCAAAAACCAGCGGTTTCAATGAACACACATTTCTTGGTAGAATCATGCAGGACTGAAATTTTTGATGTTTTTCTACTCCTCTCATGAGCCCAAACAAGTCTCTAAAAGCATGAGTTTGCAACTACTTTACTTTTGGAGAAAATTCAAAACATTCATTATTCAATAGAGCCCAATAGCAAAAACCAGCGTTTTGAATGAAGAATCACATTTCTTGGTAGAATCATGCAGGATTGAAATTTTTGATGGTTTTTTACTCCTCTCAACAGCCCAAACAAGTTTCTAAAAGGATGAGTTTGCAACTACTTTACTTTTGGAGAAAATTCAAAACATTCATTATTCAATAGGGCCCAAACTATCAAAAACCAGCGGTTTGAATGAACACACATTTCTTGGTAGAATCATGCAGGACTGAAATTTTTGATGTTTTTCTACTCCTCTCATGAGCCCAAACAAGTCTCTAAAAGCATGAGTTTGCAACTACTTTACTTTTGGAGAAAATTCAAAACATTCATTATTCAATAGAGCCCAAAAGCAAAAACCAGCGTTTTGAATGAAGAATCACATTTCTTGGTAGAATCATGCAGGATTGAAATTTTTGATGGTTTTTTACTCCTCTCAACAGCCCAAACAAGTTTCTAAAAGGATGAGTTTGCAACTACTTTACTTTTGGAGAAAATTCAAAACATTCATTATTCAATAGGGCCCAAACTATCAAAAACCAGCGGTTTCAATGAACACACATGTCTTGGTAGAATCATGCAGGACTGAAATTTTTGATGTTTTTCTACTCATCTCATAAGCCCAAACAAGTCTCTAAAAGCAAGAGTTTGCAACTACTTTACTTTTGGAGAAAATTCAAAACATTCATTATTCAATAGGGCCCAAACTATCAAAAACCAGTGGTTTCAATGAACACACATTTCTTGGTAGAATCATGCAGGACTGAAATTTTTGATGTTTTTCTACTCCTCTCATGAGCCCAAACAAGTCTCTAAAAGCATGAGTTTGCAACTACTTTACTTTTGGAGAAAATTCAAAACATTCATTATTCAATAGAGCCCAATAGCAAAAACCAGCGTTTTGAATGAAGAATCACATTTCTTGGTAGAATCATGCAGGATTGAAATTTTTGATGGTTTTTTACTCCTCTCAACAGCCCAAACAAGTTTCTAAAAGGATGAGTTTGCAACTACTTTACTTTTGGAGAAAATTCAAAACATTCATTATTCAATAGGGCCCAAACTATCAAAAACCAGCGGTTTCAATGAACACACATTTCTTGGTAGAATCATGCAGGACTGAAATTTTTGATGTT
Source organism: Dendrobates tinctorius (assembly GCF_039654945.1). Lineage (NCBI taxonomy): Eukaryota > Metazoa > Chordata > Amphibia > Anura > Dendrobatidae > Dendrobates > Dendrobates tinctorius. The sequence goes on along the minus strand of NW_027361855.1, from coordinate 1,024,218 downwards.
TTTCTACTCCTCTCATGAGCCCAAACAAGTCTCTAAAAGCATGAGTTTGCAACTACTTTACTTTTGGAGAAAATTCAAAACATTCATTATTCAATAGAGCCCAATAGCAAAAACCAGCGTTTTGAATGAAGAATCACATTTCTTGGTAGAATCATGCAGGATTGAAATTTTTGATGGTTTTTTACTCCTCTCAACAGCCCAAACAAGTTTCTAAAAGGATGAGTTTGCAACTACTTTACTTTTGGAGAAAATTCAAAACATTCATTATTCAATAGGGCCCAAACTATCAAAAACCAGCGGTTTGAATGAACACACATTTCTTGGTAGAATCATGCAGGACTGAAATTTTTGATGTTTTTCTACTCCTCTCATGAGCCCAAACAAGTCTCTAAAAGCATGAGTTTGCAACTACTTCACTTTTGGAGAAAATTCAAAACATTCATTATTCAATAGAGCCCAATAGCAAAAATCAGGTTTTGAATGAAGAATCACATTTCTTGGTAGAATCATGCAGGATTGAAATTTTTGATGGTTTTTTACTCCTCTCAGCAGCCCAAACAAGTTTCTAAAAGGATGAGTTTGCAACTACTTTACTTTTGGAGAAAATTCAAAACATTCATTATTCAATAGGGCCCAAACTATCAAAAACCAGCGGTTTGAATGAACACACATTTCTTGGTAGAATCATGCAGGACTGAAATTTTTGATGTTTTTCTACTCCTCTCATGAGCCCAAACAAGTCTCTAAAAGCATGAGTTTGCAACTACTTTACTTTTGGAGAAAATTCAAAACATTCACTATTCAATAGAGCCCAATAGCAAAAATCAGGTTTTGAATGAAGAATCACTTTTCTTGGTAAAATCATGCAGGTTTGAAATTTTTGATGGTTTTTTACTCCTCTCAACAGCCCAAAAAAGTTTCTAAAAGGATGAGTTTGCAACTACTTTACTTTTGGAGAAAATTCAAAACATTCATTATTCAATAGGGCCAAAACTATCAAAAACCAGCGGTTTCAATGAACACACATTTCTTGGTAGAATCATGCAGGACTGAAATTTTTGATGTTTTTCTACTCCTCTCATGAGCCCAAACAAGCCTCTAAAAGCATGAGTTTGCAACTACTTTACTTTTGGAGAAAATTCAAAACATTCATTATTCAATAGAGCCCAATAGCAAAAACCAGCGTTTTGAATGAAGAATCACATTTCTTGGTAGAATCATGCAGGATTGAAATTTTTGATGGTTTTTTACTCCTCTCAACAGCCCAAACAAGTTTCTAAAAGGATGAGTTTGCAACTACTTTACTTTTGGAGAAAATTCAAAACATTCATTATTCAATAGGGCCCAAACTATCAAAAACCAGCGGTTTCAATGAACACACATTTCTTGGTAGAATCATGCAGGACTGAAATTTTTGATGTTTTTCTACTCCTCTCATGAGCCCAAACAAGTCTCTAAAAGCATGAGTTTGCAACTACTTTACTTTTGGAGAAAATTCAAAACATTCATTATTCAATAGAGCCCAATAGCAAAAACCAGCGTTTTGAATGAAGAATCACATTTCTTGGTAGAATCATGCAGGATTGAAATTTTTGATGGTTTTTTACTCCTCTCAACAGCCCAAACAAGTTTCTAAAAGGATGAGTTTGCAACTACTTTACTTTTGGAGAAAATTCAAAACATTCATTATTCAATAGGGCCCAAACTATCAAAAACCAGCGGTTTCAATGAACACACATTTCTTGGTAGAATCATGCAGGACTGAAATTTTTGATGTTTTTCTACTCCACTCATGAGCCCAAACAAGTCTCTAAAAGCATGAGTTTGCAACTACTTTACTTTTGGAGAAAATTCAAAACATTCACTATTCAATAGAGCCCAATAGCAAAAATCAGGTTTTGAATGAAGAATCACATTTCTTGGTAAAATCATGCAGGATTGAAATTTTTGATGGTTTTTTACTCCTCTCAACAGCCCAAACAAGTTTCTAAAAGGATGAGTTTGCAACTACTTTACTTTTGGAGAAAATTCAAAACATTCCTTATTCATTAGGGCCCAAACTATCAAAAACCAGCGGTTTCAATGAACACACATTTCTTGGTAGAATCATGCAGGACTGAAATTTTTGATGTTTTTCTACTCCTCTCATGAGCCCAAACAAGTCTCTAAAAGCATGAGTTTGCAACTACTTTACTTTTGGAGAAAATTCAAAACATTCATTATTCAATAGAGCCCAATAGCAAAAATCAGGTTTTGAATGAAGAATCACATTTCTTGGTAACATCATGCAGGATTGAAATTTTTGATGGTTTTTTACTCCTCTCAACAGCCCAAACAAGTTTCTAAAAGGATGAGTTTGCAACTACTTTACTTTTGGAGAAAATTCAAAACATTCATTATTCAATAGGGCCCAAACTATCAAAAACCAGCGGTTTCAATGAACACACATTTCTTGGTAGAATCATGCAGGACTGAAATTTTTGATGTTTTTCTACTCCTCTCATGAGCCCAAACAAGTCTCTAAAAGCATGAGTTTGCAACTACTTTACTTTTGGAGAAAATTCAAAACATTCATTATTCAATAGAGCCCAATAGCAAAAACCAGCGTTTTGAATGAAGAATCACATTTCTTGGTAGAATCATGCAGGATTGAAATTTTTGATGGTTTTTTACTCCTCTCAACAGCCCAAACAAGTTTCTAAAAGGATGAGTTTGCAACTACTTTACTTTTGGAGAAAATTCAAAACATTCATTATTCAATAGGGCCCAAACTATCAAAAACCAGCGGTTTCAATGAACACACATGTCTTGGTAGAATCATGCAGGACTGAAATTTTTGATGTTTTTCTACTCATCTCATAAGCCCAAACAAGTCTCTAAAAGCAAGAGTTTGCAACTACTTTACTTTTGGAGAAAATTCAAAACATTCATTATTCAATAGGGCCCAAACTATCAAAAACCAGTGGTTTCAATGAACACACATTTCTTGGTAGAATCATGCAGGACTGAAATTTTTGATGTTTTTCTACTCCTCTCATGAGCCCAAACAAGTCTCTAAAAGCATGAGTTTGCAACTACTTTACTTTTGGAGAAAATTCAAAACATTCATTATTCAATAGAGCCCAATAGCAAAAACCAGCGTTTTGAATGAAGAATCACATTTCTTGGTAGAATCATGCAGGATTGAAATTTTTTATGGTTTTTTACTCCTCTCAACAGCCCAAACAAGTTTCTAAAAGGATGAGTTTGCAACTACTTTACTTTTGGAGAAAATTCAAAACATTCATTATTCAATAGGGCCCAAACTATCAAAAACCAGCGGTTTGAATGAACACACATTTCTTGGTAGAATCATGCAGGACTGAAATTTTTGATGTTTTTCTACTCCTCTCATGAGCCCAAACAAGTCTCTAAAAGCATGAGTTTGCAACTGCTTTACTTTTGGAGAAAATTCAAAACATTCATTATTCAATAGAGCCCATTCAAAATCAGGTTTTGAATGAAGAATCACATTTCTTGGTAGAATCATGCAGGATTGAAATTTTTGATGGTTTTTTACTCCTCTCAACAGCCCAAACAAGTTTCTAAAAGGATGAGTTTGCAACTACTTTACTTGTGGAGAAAATTCATAACATTCATTATTCAATAGGGCGCAAAATATCAAAAACCAGCGGTTTGAATGAACACACATTTATTGGTAGAATCGTGCAGTACTGAAATTTTTGATGTTTTTCTACTTCTCTCATGAGCCCAAACAAGTCTCTAAAAGGATGAGTTTGCAACTACTTTACTTTTGGAGAAAATTCAAAACATTCATTATTCAATAGAGCCCAATAGCAAAAACCAGCGTTTTGAATGAAGAATCACATTTCTTGGTAGAATCATGCAGGATTGAAATTTTTGATGGTTTTTTACTCCTCTCAACAGCCCAAACAAGTTTCTAAAAGGATGAGTTTGCAACTACTTTACTTTTGGAGAAAATTCAAAACATTCATTATTCAATAGGGCCCAAACTATCAAAAACCAGCGGTTTCAATGAACACACATTTCTTGGTAGAATCATGCAGGACTGAAATTTTTGATGTTTTTCTACTCCTCTCATGAGCCCAAACAAGTCTCTAAAAGCATGAGTTTGCCACTACTTTACTTTTGGAGAAAATTCAAAACATTCATTATTCAATAGAGCCCAATAGCAAAAATCAGGTTTTGAATGAAGAATCACATTTCTTGGTAGAATCATGCAGGATTGAAATATTTGATGGGTTTTTACTCCTCTCAACAGCCCAAACAAGTTTCTAAAAGGATGAGTTTGCAACTACTTTACTTTTGGAGAAAATTCAAAACATTCATTATTCAATAGGGCCCAAAATATCAAAAACCAGCGGTTTGAATGAACACACATTTCTTGGTAGAATCGTGCAGGACTGAAATTTTTGATGTTTTTCTACTCCTCTCATGAGCCCAAACAAGTCTCTTAAAGCATGAGTTTGCAACTACTTTACTTTTGGAGAAAATTCAAAACATTCATTATTCAATAGAGCCCAATAGCAAAAATCAGGTTTTGAATGAAGAATCACATTTCTTGGTAGAATCATGCAGGATTGAAATTTTTGATGGTTTTTTACTCCTCTCAACAGCCCAAACAAGTTTCTAAAAGAATGAGTTTGCAACTACTTTACTTTTGGAGAAAATTCAAAACATTCATTATTCAATAGGGCCCAAACTATCAAAAACCAGCGGTTTCAATGAACACACATTTCTTGGTAGAATCATGCAGGACTGAAATTTTTGATGTTTTTCTACTCCTCTCATGAGCCCAAACAAGTCTCTAAAAGCATGAGTTTGCAACTACTTTACTTTTGGAGAAAATTCAAAACATTCATTATTCAATAGAGCCCAATAGCAAAAACCAGCGTTTTGAATGAAGAATCACATTTCTTGGTAGAATCATGCAGGATTGAAATTTTTGATGGTTTTTTACTCCTCTCAACAGCCCAAACAAGTTTCTAAAAGGATGAGTTTGCAACTACTTTACTTTTGGAGAAAATTCAAAACATTCATTATTCAATAGGGCCCAAACTATCAAAAACCAGCGGTTTCAATGAACACACATTTCTTGGTAGAATCATGCAGGACTGAAATTTTTGATGTTTTTCTACTCCTCTCATGAGCCCAAACAAGTCTCTAAAAGCATGAGTTTGCAACTACTTTACTTTTGGAGAAAATTCAAAACATTCATTATTCAATAGAGCCCAATAGCAAAAACCAGCGTTTTGAATGAAGAATCACATTTCTTGGTAGAATCATGCAGGATTGAAATTTTTGATGGTTTTTTACTCCTCTCAACAGCCCAAACAAGTTTCTAAAAGGATGAGTTTGCAACTACTTTACTTTTGGAGAAAATTCAAAACATTCATTATTCAATAGGGCCCAAACTATCAAAAACCAGCGGTTTCAATGAACACACATTTCTTGGTAGAATCATGCAGGACTGAAATTTTTGATGTTTTTCTACTCCACTCATGAGCCCAAACAAGTCTCTAAAAGCATGAGTTTGCAACTACTTTACTTTTGGAGAAAATTCAAAACATTCACTATTCAATAGAGCCCAATAGCAAAAATCAGGTTTTGAATGAAGAATCACATTTCTTGGTAAAATCATGCAGGATTGAAATTTTTGATGGTTTTTTACTCCTCTCAACAGCCCAAACAAGTTTCTAAAAGGATGAGTTTGCAACTACTTTACTTTTGGAGAAAATTCAAAACATTCCTTATTCATTAGGGCCCAAACTATCAAAAACCAGCGGTTTCAATGAACACACATTTCTTGGTAGAATCATGCAGGACTGAAATTTTTGATGTTTTTCTACTCCTCTCATGAGCCCAAACAAGTCTCTAAAAGCATGAGTTTGCAACTACTTTACTTTTGGAGAAAATTCAAAACATTCATTATTCAATAGAGCCCAATAGCAAAAATCAGGTTTTGAATGAAGAATCACATTTCTTGGTAACATCATGCAGGATTGAAATTTTTGATGGTTTTTTACTCCTCTCAACAGCCCAAACAAGTTTCTAAAAGGATGAGTTTGCAACTACTTTACTTTTGGAGAAAATTCAAAACATTCATTATTCAATAGGGCCCAAACTATCAAAAACCAGCGGTTTCAATGAACACACATTTCTTGGTAGAATCATGCAGGACTGAAATTTTTGATGTTTTTCTACTCCTCTCATGAGCCCAAACAAGTCTCTAAAAGCATGAGTTTGCAACTACTTTACTTTTGGAGAAAATTCAAAACATTCATTATTCAATAGAGCCCAATAGCAAAAACCAGCGTTTTGAATGAAGAATCACATTTCTTGGTAGAATCATGCAGGATTGAAATTTTATGATGGTTTTTTACTCCTCTCAACAGCCCAAACAAGTTTCTAAAAGGATGAGTTTGCAACTACTTTACTTTTGGAGAAAATTCAAAACATTCATTATTCAATAGGGCCCAAACTATCAAAAACCAGCGGTTTCAATGAACACACATGTCTTGGTAGAATCATGCAGGACTGAAATTTTTGATGTTTTTCTACTCATCTCATAAGCCCAAACAAGTCTCTAAAAGCAAGAGTTTGCAACTACTTTACTTTTGGAGAAAATTCAAAACATTCATTATTCAATAGGGCCCAAACTATCAAAAACCAGTGGTTTCAATGAACACACATTTCTTGGTAGAATCATGCAGGACTGAAATTTTTGATGTTTTTCTACTCCTCTCATGAGCCCAAACAAGTCTCTTAAAGCATGAGTTTGCAACTACTTTACTTTTGGAGAAAATTCAAAACATTCATTATTCAATAGAGCCCAATAGCAAAAATCAGGTTTTGAATGAAGAATCACATTTCTTGGTAGAATCATGCAGGATTGAAATTTTTGATGGTTTTTTACTCCTCTCAACAGCCCAAACAAGTTTCTAAAAGAATGAGTTTGCAACTACTTTACTTTTGGAGAAAATTCAAAACATTCATTATTCAATAGGGCCCAAACTATCAAAAACCAGCGGTTTCAATGAACACACATTTCTTGGTAGAATCATGCAGGACTGAAATTTTTGATGTTTTTCTACTCCTCTCATGAGCCCAAACAAGTCTCTAAAAGCATGAGTTTGCAACTACTTTACTTTTGGAGAAAATTCAAAACATTCATTATTCAATAGAGCCCAATAGCAAAAACCAGCGTTTTGAATGAAGAATCACATTTCTTGGTAGAATCATGCAGGATTGAAATTTTTGATGGTTTTTTACTCCTCTCAACAGCCCAAACAAGTTTCTAAAAGGATGAGTTTGCAACTACTTTACTTTTGGAGAAAATTCAAAACATTCATTATTCAATAGGGCCCAAACTATCAAAAACCAGCGGTTTCAATGAACACACATTTCTTGGTAGAATCATGCAGGACTGAAATTTTTGATGTTTTTCTACTCCTCTCATGAGCCCAAACAAGTCTCTAAAAGCATGAGTTTGCAACTACTTTACTTTTGGAGAAAATTCAAAACATTCATTATTCAATAGAGCCCAATAGCAAAAACCAGCGTTTTGAATGAAGAATCACATTTCTTGGTAGAATCATGCAGGATTGAAATTTTTGATGGTTTTTTACTCCTCTCAACAGCCCAAACAAGTTTCTAAAAGGATGAGTTTGCAACTACTTTACTTTTGGAGAAAATTCAAAACATTCATTATTCAATAGGGCCCAAACTATCAAAAACCAGCGGTTTGAATGAACACACATTTCTTGGTAAAATCATGCAGGACTGAAATTTTTGATGTTTTTCTACTCCTCTCATGAGCCCAAACAAGTCTCTAAAAGCATGAGTTTGCAACTACTTTACTTTTGGAGAAAATTCAAAACATTCATTATTCAATAGAGCCCATTCAAAATCAGGTTTTGAATGAAGAATCACATTTCTTGGTAGAATCATGCAGGATTGAAATTTTTGATGGTTTTTTACTCCTCTCAACAGCCCAAACAAGTTTCTAAAAGGATGAGTTTGCAACTACTTTACTTGTGGAGAAAATTCATAACATTCATTATTCAATAGGGCGCAAAATATCAAAAACCAGCGGTTTGAATGAACACACATTTATTGGTAGAATCGTGCAGTACTGAAATTTTTGATGTTTTTCTACTTCTCTCATGAGCCCAAACAAGTCTCTAAAAGGATGAGTTTGCAACTACTTTACTTTTGGAGAAAATTCAAAACATTCATTATTCAATAGAGCCCAATAGCAAAAACCAGCGTTTTGAATGAAGAATCACATTTCTTGGTAGAATCATGCAGGATTGAAATTTTTGATGGTTTTTTACTCCTCTCAACAGCCCAAACAAGTTTCTAAAAGGATGAGTTTGCAACTACTTTACTTTTGGAGAAAATTCAAAACATTCATTATTCAATAGGGCCCAAACTATCAAAAACCAGCGGTTTCAATGAACACACATTTCTTGGTAGAATCATGCAGGACTGAAATTTTTGATGTTTTTCTACTCCTCTCATGAGCCCAAACAAGTCTCTAAAAGCATGAGTTTGCCACTACTTTACTTTTGGAGAAAATTCAAAACATTCATTATTCAATAGAGCCCAATAGCAAAAATCAGGTTTTGAATGAAGAATCACATTTCTTGGTAGAATCATGCAGGATTGAAATATTTGATGGATTTTTACTCCTCTCAACAGCCCAAACAAGTTTCTAAAAGGATGAGTTTGCAACTACTTTACTTTTGGAGAAAATTCAAAACATTCATTATTCAATAGGGCCCAAAATATCAAAAACCAGCGGTTTGAATGAACACACATTTCTTGGTAGAATCGTGCAGGACTGAAATTTTTGATGTTTTTCTACTCCTCTCATGAGCCCAAACAAGTCTCTTAAAGCATGAGTTTGCAACTACTTTACTTTTGGAGAAAATTCAAAACATTCATTATTCAATAGAGCCCTATAGCAAAAATCAGGTTTTGAATGAAGAATCACATTTCTTGGTAGAATCATGCAGGATTGAAATTTTTGATGGTTTTTTACTCCTCTCAACAGCCCAAACAAGTTTCTAAAAGGATGAGTTTGCAACTACTTTACTTTTGGAGAAAATTCAAAACATTCATTATTCAATAGGGCCCAAACTATCAAAAACCAGCGGTTTCAATGAACACACATGTCTTGGTAGAATCATGCAGGACTGAAATTTTTGATGTTTTTCTACTCATCTCATAAGCCCAAACAAGTCTCTAAAAGCAAGAGTTTGCAACTACTTTACTTTTGGAGAAAATTCAAAACATTCATTATTCAATAGGGCCCAAACTATCAAAAACCAGTGGTTTCAATGAACACACATTTCTTGGTAGAATCATGCAGGACTGAAATTTTTGATGTTTTTCTACTCCTCTCATGAGCCCAAACAAGTCTCTAAAAGCATGAGTTTGCAACTACTTTACTTTTGGAGAAAATTCAAAACATTCATTATTCAATAGAGCCCAATAGCAAAAACCAGCGTTTTGAATGAAGAATCACATTTCTTGGTAGAATCATGCAGGATTGAAATTTTTGATGGTTTTTTACTCCTCTCAACAGCCCAAACAAGTTTCTAAAAGGATGAGTTTGCAACTACTTTACTTTTGGAGAAAATTCAAAACATTCATTATTCAATAGGGCCCAAACTATCAAAAACCAGCGGTTTCAATGAACACACATTTCTTGGTAGAATCATGCAGGACTGAAATTTTTGATGTTTTTCTACTCCTCTCATGAGCCCAAACAAGTCTCTAAAAGCATGAGTTTGCAACTACTTTACTTTTGGAGAAAATTCAAAACATTCATTATTCAATAGAGCCCAATAGCAAAAACCAGCGTTTTGAATGAAGAATCACATTTCTTGGTAGAATCATGCAGGATTGAAATTTTTGATGGTTTTTTACTCCTCTCAACAGCCCAAACAAGTTTCTAAAAGGATGAGTTTGCAACTACTTTACTTTTGGAGAAAATTCAAAACATTCATTATTCAATAGGGCCAAAACTATCAAAAACCAGCGGTTTCAATGAACACACATTTCTTGGTAGAATCATGCAGGACTGAAATTTTTGATGTTTTTCTACTCCTCTCATGAGCCCAAACAAGTCTCTAAAAGCATGAGTTTGCAACTACTTTACTTTTGGAGAAAATTCAAAACATTCATTATTCAATAGAGCCCAATAGCAAAAACCAGCGTTTTGAATGAAGAATCACATTTCTTGGTAGAATCATGCAGGATTGAAATTTTTGATGGTTTTTTACTCCTCTCAACAGCCCAAACAAGTTTCTAAAAGGATGAGTTTGCAACTACTTTACTTTTGGAGAAAATTCAAAACATTCATTATTCAATAGGGCCCAAACTATCAAAAACCAGCGGTTTCAATGAACACACATTTCTTGGTAGAATCATGCAGGACTGAAATTTTTGATGTTTTTCTACTCCTCTCATGAGCCCAAACAAGTCTCTAAAAGCATGAGTTTGCAACTACTTTACTTTTGGAGAAAATTCAAAACATTCATTATTCAATAGAGCCCAATAGCAAAAACCAGCGTTTTGAATGAAGAATCACATTTCTTGGTAGAATCATGCAGGATTGAAATTTTTGATGCTTTTTTACTCCTCTCAACAGCTCAAACAAGTTTCTAAAAGGATGAGTTTGCAACTACTTTACTTTTGGAGAAAATTCAAAACATTCATTATTCAATAGGGCCCAAACTATCAAAAACCAGCGGTTTGAATGAACACACATTTCTTGGTAGAATCATGCAGGACTGAAATTTTTGATGTTTTTCTACTCCTCTCATGAGCCCAAACAAGTCTCTAAAAGCATGAGTTTGCAACTACTTCACTTTTGGAGAAAATTCAAAACATTCATTATTCAATAGAGCCCAATAGCAAAAATCAGGTTTTGAATGAAGAATCACATTTCTTGGTAGAATCATGCAGGATTGAAATTTTTGATGGTTTTTTACTCCTCTCAGCAGCCCAAACAAGTTTCTAAAAGGATGAGTTTGCAACTACTTTACTTTTGGAGAAAATTCAAAACATTCATTATTCAATAGGGCCCAAACTATCAAAAACCAGCGGTTTGAATGAACACACATTTCTTGGTAGAATCATGCAGGACTGAAATTTTTGATGTTTTTCTACTCCTCTCATGAGCCCAAACAAGTCTCTAAAAGCATGAGTTTGCAACTACTTTACTTTTGGAGAAAATTCAAAACATTCACTATTCAATAGAGCCCAATAGCAAAAATCAGGTTTTGAATGAAGAATCACATTTCTTGGTAAAATCATGCAGGATTGAAATTTTTGATGGTTTTTTACTCCTCTCAACAGCCCAAAAAAGTTTCTAAAAGGATGAGTTTGCAACTACTTTACTTTTGGAGAAAATTCAAAACATTCATTATTCAATAGGGCCAAAACTATCAAAAACCAGCGGTTTCAATGAACACACATTTCTTGGTAGAATCATGCAGGACTGAAATTTTTGATGTTTTTCTACTCCTCTCATGAGCCCAAACAAGTCTCTAAAAGCATGAGTTTGCAACTACTTTACTTTTGGAGAAAATTCAAAACATTCATTATTCAATAGAGCCCAATAGCAAAAACCAGCGTTTTGAATGAAGAATCACATTTCTTGGTAGAATCATGCAGGATTGAAATTTTTGATGGTTTTTTACTCCTCTCAACAGCCCAAACAAGTTTCTAAAAGGATGAGTTTGCAACTACTTTACTTTTGGAGAAAATTCAAAACATTCATTATTCAATAGGGCCCAAACTATCAAAAACCAGCGGTTTGAATGAACACACATTTCTTGGTAGAATCATGCAGGACTGAAATTTTTGATGTTTTTCTACTCCTCTCATGAGCCCAAACAAGTCTCTAAAAGCATGAGTTTGCAACTACTTCACTTTTGGAGAAAATTCAAAACATTCATTATTCAATAGAGCCCAATAGCAAAAATCAGGTTTTGAATGAAGAATCACATTTCTTGGTAGAATCATGCAGGATTGAAATTTTTGATGGTTTTTTACTCCTCTCAGCAGCCCAAACAAGTTTCTAAAAGGATGAGTTTGCAACTACTTTACTTTTGGAGAAAATTCAAAACATTCATTATTCAATAGGGCCCAAACTATCAAAAAACCAGCGGTTTGAATGAACACACATTTCTTGGTAGAATCATGCAGGACTGAAATTTTTGATGTTTTTCTACTCCTCTCATGAGCCCAAACAAGTCTCTAAAAGCATGAGTTTGCAACTACTTTACTTTTGGAGAAAATTCAAAACATTCACTATTCAATAGAGCCCAATAGCAAAAATCAGGTTTTGAATGAAGAATCACATTTCTTGGTAAAATCATGCAGGATTGAAATTTTTGATGGTTTTTTACTCCTCTCAACAGCCCAAAAAAGTTTCTAAAAGGATGAGTTTGCAACTACTTTACTTTTGGAGAAAATTCAAAACATTCATTATTCAATAGGGCCAAAACTATCAAAAACCAGCGGTTTCAATGAACACACATTTCTTGGTAGAATCATGCAGGACTGAAATTTTTGATGTTTTTCTACTCCTCTCATGAGCCCAAACAAGTCTCTAAAAGCATGAGTTTGCAACTACTTTACTTTTGGAGAAAATTCAAAACATTCATTATTCAATAGAGCCCAATAGCAAAAACCAGCGTTTTGAATGAAGAATCACATTTCTTGGTAGAATCATGCAGGATTGAAATTTTTGATGGTTTTTTACTCCTCTCAACAGCCCAAACAAGTTTCTAAAAGGATGAGTTTGCAACTACTTTACTTTTGGAGAAAATTCAAAACATTCATTATTCAATAGGGCCCAAACTATCAAAAACCAGCGGTTTCAATGAACACACATTTCTTGGTAGAATCATGCAGGACTGAAATTTTTGATGTTTTTCTACTCCTCTCATGAGCCCAAACAAGTCTCTAAAAGCATGAGTTTGCAACTACTTTACTTTTGGAGAAAATTCAAAACATTCATTATTCAATAGAGCCCAATAGCAAAAACCAGCGTTTTGAATGAAGAATCACATTTCTTGGTAGAATCATGCAGGATTGAAATTTTTGATGGTTTTTTACTCCTCTCAACAGCCCAAACAAGTTTCTAAAAGGATGAGTTTGCAACTACTTTACTTTTGGAGAAAATTCAAAACATTCATTATTCAATAGGGCCCAAACTATCAAAAACCAGCGGTTTCAATGAACACACATTTCTTGGTAGAATCATGCAGGACTGAAATTTTTGATGTTTTTCTACTCCACTCATGAGCCCAAACAAGCCTCTAAAAGCATGAGTTTGCAAATACTTTACTTTTGGAGAAAATTCAAAACATTCACTATTCAATAGAGCCCTATAGCAAAAATCAGGTTTTGAATGAAGAATCACATTTCTTGGTAACATCATGCAGGATTGAAATTTTTGATGGTTTTTTACTCCTCTCAACAGCCCAAACAAGTTTCTAAAAGGATGAGTTTGCAACTACTTTACTTTTGGAGAAAATTCAAAACATTCATTATTCAATAGGGCCCAAACTATCAAAAACCAGCGGTTTCAATGAACACACATTTCTTGGTAGAATCATGCAGGACTGAAATTTTTGATGTTTTTCTACTCCTCTCATGAGCCCAAACAAGTCTCTAAAAGCATGAGTTTGCAACTACTTTACTTTTGGAGAAAATTCAAAACATTCATTATTCAATAGAGCCCAATAGCAAAAACCAGCGTTTTGAATGAAGAATCACATTTCTTGGTAGAATCATGCAGGATTGAAATTTTTGATGGTTTTTTACTCCTCTCAACAGCCCAAACAAGTTTCTAAAAGGATGAGTTTGCAACTACTTTACTTTTGGAGAAAATTCAAAACATTCATTATTCAATAGGGCCCAAACTATCAAAAACCAGCGGTTTCAATGAACACACATGTCTTGGTAGAATCATGCAGGACTGAAATTTTTGATGTTTTTCTACTCATCTCATAAGCCCAAACAAGTCTCTAAAAGCAAGAGTTTGCAACTACTTTACTTTTGGAGAAAATTCAAAACATTCATTATTCAATAGGGCCCAAACTATCAAAAACCAGTGGTTTCAATGAACACACATTTCTTGGTAGAATCATGCAGGACTGAAATTTTTGATGTTTTTCTACTCCTCTCATGAGCCCAAACAAGTCTCTAAAAGCATGAGTTTGCAACTACTTTACTTTTGGAGAAAATTCAAAACATTCACTATTCAATAGAGCCCAATAGCAAAAATCAGGTTTTGAATGAAGAATCACATTTCTTGGTAAAATCATGCAGGATTGAAATTTTTGATGGTTTTTTACTCCTCTCAACAGCCCAAAAAAGTTTCTAAAAGGATGAGTTTGCAACTACTTTACTTTTGGAGAAAATTCAAAACATTCATTATTCAATAGGGCCAAAACTATCAAAAACCAGCGGTTTCAATGAACACACATTTCTTGGTAGAATCATGCAGGACTGAAATTTTTGATGTTTTTCTACTCCTCTCATGAGCCCAAACAAGTCTCTAAAAGCATGAGTTTGCAACTACTTTACTTTTGGAGAAAATTCAAAACATTCATTATTCAATAGAGCCCAATAGCAAAAACCAGCGTTTTGAATGAAGAATCACATTTCTTGGTAGAATCATGCAGGATTGAAATTTTTGATGGTTTTTTACTCCTCTCAACAGCCCAAACAAGTTTCTAAAAGGATGAGTTTGCAACTACTTTACTTTTGGAGAAAATTCAAAACATTCATTATTCAATAGGGCCCAAACTATCAAAAACCAGCGGTTTCAATGAACACACATTTCTTGGTAGAATCATGCAGGACTGAAATTTTTGATGTTTGTCTACTCCTCTCATGAGCCCAAACAAGTCTCTAAAAGCATGAGTTTGCAACTACTTTACTTTTGGAGAAAATTCAAAACATTCATTATTCAATAGAGCCCAATAGCAAAAACCAGCGTTTTGAATGAAGAATCACATTTCTTGGTAGAATCATGCAGGATTGAAATTTTTGATGGTTTTTTACTCCTCTCAACAGCCCAAACAAGTTTCTAAAAGGATGAGTTTGCAACTACTTTACTTTTGGAGAAAATTCAAAACATTCATTATTCAATAGGGCCCAAACTATCAAAAACCAGCGGTTTCAATGAACACACATTTCTTGGTAGAATCATGCAGGACTGAAATTTTTGATGTTTTTCTACTCCACTCATGAGCCCAAACAAGCCTCTAAAAGCATGAGTTTGCAACTACTTTACTTTTGGAGAAAATTCAAAACATTCACTATTCAATAGAGCCCTATAGCAAAAATCAGGTTTTGAATGAAGAATCACATTTCTTGGTAACATCATGCAGGATTGAAATTTTTGATGGTTTTTTACTCCTCTCAACAGCCCAAACAAGTTTCTAAAAGGATGAGTTTGCAACTACTTTACTTTTGGAGAAAATTCAAAACATTCATTATTCAATAGGGCCCAAACTATCAAAAACCAGCGGTTTCAATGAACACACATTTCTTGGTAGAATCATGCAGGACTGAAATTTTTGATGTTTTTCTACTCCTCTCATGAGCCCAAACAAGTCTCTAAAAGCATGAGTTTGCAACTACTTTACTTTTGGAGAAAATTCAAAACATTCATTATTCAATAGAGCCCAATAGCAAAAACCAGCGTTTTGAATGAAGAATCACATTTCTTGGTAGAATCATGCAGGATTGAAATTTTTGATGGTTTTTTACTCCTCTCAACAGCCCAAACAAGTTTCTAAAAGGATGAGTTTGCAACTACTTTACTTTTGGAGAAAATTCAAAACATTCATTATTCAATAGGGCCCAAACTATCAAAAACCAGCGGTTTCAATGAACACACATGTCTTGGTAGAATCATGCAGGACTGAAATTTTTGATGTTTTTCTACTCATCTCATAAGCCCAAACAAGTCTCTAAAAGCAAGAGTTTGCAACTACTTTACTTTTGGAGAAAATTCAAAACATTCATTATTCAATAGGGCCCAAACTATCAAAAACCAGTGGTTTCAATGAACACACATTTCTTGGTAGAATCATGCAGGACTGAAATTTTTGATGTTTTTCTACTCCTCTCATGAGCCCAAACAAGTCTCTAAAAGCATGAGTTTGCAACTACTTTACTTTTGGAGAAAATTCAAAACATTCATTATTCAATAGAGCCCAATAGCAAAAACCAGCGTTTTGAATGAAGAATCACATTTCTTGGTAGAATCATGCAGGATTGAAATTTTTGATGGTTTTTTACTCCTCTCAACAGCCCAAACAAGTTTCTAAAAGGATGAGTTTGCAACTACTTTACTTTTGGAGAAAATTCAAAACATTCATTATTCAATAGGGCCCAAACTATCAAAAACCAGCGGTTTCAATGAACACACATTTCTTGGTAGAATCATGCAGGACTGAAATTTTTGATGTTTTTCTACTCCTCTCATGAGCCCAAACAAGTCTCTAAAAGCATGAGTTTGCAACTACTTTACTTTTGGAGAAAATTCAAAACATTCATTATTCAATAGAGCCCAATAGCAAAAACCAGCGTTTTGAATGAAGAATCACATTTCTTGGTAGAATCATGCAGGATTGAAATTTTTGATGGTTTTTTACTCCTCTCAACAGCCCAAACAAGTTTCTAAAAGGATGAGTTTGCAACTACTTTACTTTTGGAGAAAATTCAAAAAGGGGCATGGCTTGGAGCTCGATGGAGCAGGCTGTGTGAGCTCTGAGCTCTGAGGAAGCCATCCTTGTTAAGCGACGAAGAAAACAAACAAGAAGAATTTTGCCACAAAAATATATTGGACTTAAGAGACCTCGTTCCCAGGAATATTTTGAGACCTTCCTGGAGTCTCTAAGTTGGATTATTCCCAAGATACAGCCCTTTGAATCTGGAGGTGTAGTGACTCAGCAGGTTTTTCCCGCGCCTGCCTTCAGCTGCAGTGGCGCGGCTAAGCAGAGGAGAGAGGAGACGCTGAAGATACTGGCGGGAAAACTAAAAACAGCAGGGGCTTGGGAGCCTGCATAAAGAAGAGGTCAGTGCAGCCGGTACCAGCGGTGGCCCTCGGAAGATTAGAGGACCTGCAACACAGCACAGCAGTGCTGGGGAAAACAGCGGTGTCGGCAACTGAATACAGAGAAAGAGAAAGGAAGAAAGTGCAGCGGCGTCTAAGGAGGAGAGCGGGGGATTAACCAGTGGTGGAGTGACCCGGCGGGAATATCTCTGCTTCTGCTCTCCATTATAACGAAAAGCCCAGGCAAAGGAGAAGAAGAAGCTGCGTGAACTTGCGGGAATTGGCGGGAAAACTAACAGAGGGGGCTCGCGGCCCGGGAGTCAGCTGAAAGAGAAGGACTTTGTTGCGGAGACCAGCGGTGGCCCTCGGAAGATCAGAGGACCAGCGGCGCTGCAGTGCTGGTGAAAATAGCGGCGCCGGCAATTAAGTTGAGAAGAAGAGATCTGAAGACAGTGCAGCGGCGCTTGGGGAGGAGAGCGGGAGATCGATCAACGGTGGAGGACTCTTTCACTTCTGCTCTTCACTAAAATCGAGCGCCCAGACAAAGGTGAGGAGATCGCTGCTAGATAAAAAGACAAGGGAGAAGAAGAGGAGGATCGGTTTACCGGGGAAAAAGACCAGCGACGCATTAAGAAAAGAGCGGGAGCAAGCAGATCTTACTAACGGTGGATTGATTTAAACTTTCCCGCGCTTGCTCTTCACAGCAGCGGCGCGCACAAGCGGAGAGGAGGGGAATCTCTGAAGAAAAAGGCGCGAATTCAAACAGTGAGTGTTACCTGTCTTGGAGTGCAAATTAGATACTTTATAGAGAACAACTTATTGTTAGAAACTGTCATCAGAGGTCCAACATCAAAAACAGAGTTCGGTGTGTGTGGGTCCAGACCAGGAGCGAAGCCAAAGAATCCTGAGCAACAAGTTGGAGGATAAATAGGACTTGGTGCCAACAAAAAATCTACAGGGCGGAAAGTCTGAAGTGGTGGCTGACGTATTTGTTGGGGAACTCGGTGGACATTTTGAAGGACTTAATAACTACACGACTGAGTGACAACCATTGGAAAGTCTTCTGCAGTGGGTGAGTGAATGTCTCTGAGGCTGTTATACTAATAGGAGCAGTGGTGGAGTAGTATTGCGGAGGACCTTTTAGCAGCAATTCCTTGTCAGTTCGAGTTCCATACGGGGATTCCCCGAACGGGTCTGTTCTCGATAGAGCGATTCAGTGGTAGTTCCATAGCAACGATCTACGACTGGGAGCAGCAGTAGAGCAGTGCGCTCGTGGGTTCTGAGTGCTGTACCTTATAGAAGGAAGTGCCGAGGTTTCTGCTGGTCGTGGGAACGAGCATCGTGGGACCTGAAAGCAGAGGAGCAGCACGGAAATCGACGATATTATAGGATAGACTTACAAGGTGTCGAAGCTACATTAGAAGGAGCAGATTGATACTGGTGCCCCGACTGGAGTGCTCTGCTTTGGATCTTCAGGTTTTCTGACCATTTGTTTACAGGGATTTTGACTCTGAAGTGTTATTTACAAAATTGTCTTTCTTTGCAGTGGTGTCTTTTTCTACTTATTGTGATTTGTTTGGTCTTAGTTGAGGATTTGATATAATAGTTTCCTTATCTTGTATTATAAATAGGCTTGTGTATATCTTACTGGGGATAATCTAAACCGATCCTTCCTGTTATTTAATCTATACTTGCTCTGATACACTTAAACTGTAACAGGTATTGATATTTACTCTTGGCCTAATAATTACTAGACAGGGATACCCTTTTCATTGGCATAATGAGTCAGAGAAACAGTAAAACTAAACAACTAAAGGAAAAGCCTCATAAATCAGACTCAACAGAGCTAGATCAAGCTATCTGTATTAGCCCCCCTACCACTCCTAAAAGTACTAAATTCTCGATTGGGCAGAAAGGGAACACTAATATGATGCAGGAATTAGATATCATCCAAACAGAGATGGACACGACTGTAAAGAGAAAGACTAAGAGAGACGAGCCTAAATTAGGGAGTCCTTCTGTTCTTTCAGACGAAGAAGAATTTTATGAAGCTTCTCCCATACAAAGCCCAGATAAATGTAGGCCTAGATTAGATTTTAGCTCTGTCAGTGAGGACTCAAGTACTCTTACAGGCCTTGATGATATTCAGGCCTCGGAGAAGGGGGCTTCGGAACAATATATCAAAGATATAATGCAAGCCCTTAATAGATCTTTAAAATCTACTTTGGATGAAAACACTAACCGCTTACAAGTTAAAATTGATACAATTAATACTAGGATTGATAAAAATGTCACCAAGATAGAGGTTCTGGAGAAAAAATCTGAGGCCTTTCAAAAACAACAATATGATACTCAAAAAGAGATTACTTTTCTACGTAACAAATTAGCTGATCTCGAGGATCGTAGTAGAAGAAACAACTTAAAATTGAGAGGTATTTCAGAAAAGATAAACCAAAATAGCTTACAGAATTATGTTAAAGAAATATTAATTAAAATCTTGCCAACTATTCCAGAACCAGAACTTATGATTGATAGGATACATAGACTCCCTCGCCCTGGATCCTTACCATCCGATGTCCCTAGAGACACTATACTTAGATTCCATTTCTTCTCCACGAAAGAAAAATTCTTAAATTACCTAAGAACTAATAAACTTCTCCCTCACCCTTATGACCATATCAAATCGTTTGCGGACCTCTCTAAAGATACTATTCAGTCAAGAAAAAACTTTAATGAGGTAACTACTTTATTAAGGAAGAAAGGCGTGATGTACAGGTGGGGGTTCCCTACTAAACTCCTCATTAGCCAGGGTGGTAGGGTGATTTCGATTTTGTCTCCACAGGAGGGTATGAAGTTTCTTGATTCCATCGATAAAAGAGGAGAGACTCCGGGCTGAAGAAAAATTTATATATATATCAATTTCTTCTTTTCGTGTGGGAGGCTTCCTACAGAGATACACGAACTTTCCCCATTTGGAAGCTTATCTGCGAGTTGCAGTTGCTTCCTCTATTGGTGTTGCGGTTTATTTGTTCATTGTTTTTTAGTTTATGGTTAAGATTTTATCTTTCAATGTTAGGGGTTTAAATAGTCCCGTTAAAAGGTACTGGACATGGAGAGAGATCAAAAGAAGCAAAGCAGACATAATCTGTCTCCAGGAAGTGAAATTAGCTAAATCAGGGCATCCTGGATTAGAAAACAAGAATTTCCCACATTCATTTAAATCTTTAAATGAGTCTAAAAAGGCCGGAGTGATTACTTTGATTAAAAATTCAATTTCTTTTGAAATAATTGAACAGATTTCCGACTTAGAGGGAAGATACCTAATTTTAATATGTCTGATAGAAAACCAATTAACCACCCTAGTTAATGTTTATGCGCCTAATGATGGCCAGATGCGCTACTTTAATAATCTGGAAAAGAAAATACAGGAGGTTAAAAAAGGTACACTGATTGTGGCTGGGGACTTTAATATTGTCCCTAATGGTGTTTATGATTCCACTTCTCCCACCAGATCAGCTTTTCCAGAGTTAGGTAATTGGCTTGTTAATCATGAATATTTAGACATTTTCAGGTGTCTTAATACTTCTTCCCTGGAATTTACCCACTATTCATCGGTCCATAAAACCTTTTCTAGATTAGACCTTTTTATTACAGATTCCCTTTCCATTTCCAAATTCAAAAAAATCGAGATCCTTCCCAGAACCTTTTCAGATCACGCGCCTGTTTTATGTGAAGTTCTACTAGGTAGAGCAACAAGACATCACCCATTATGGAGATGTAATTCTTCACTATTACACAAGCCTGATTCAAAAAAAGAAATCGAATCGTCAATTACAAATTTTTTTTTAGAAAATGATACAGATGGCATGAGCCCTTTTTCAATTTGGAATGCCCATAAGGCAGTTGTTAGGGGTACGATGATACATATTTCCTATAAAAATAAAAAAATGAATCAAACAGAGATAAATAAAATACAATTAGAATTAAAACACAAAGAGGACACTCAGAAAAAATTAACTCATCCCTCCACAAATCTCCATCTGGAAATTATCAAACTTAGAACTAAATTAAGAGCGATCCTTTTTAATGAATATGAAAAATTTGCTAAAAGCATGAAATCGAATTATTACTCTTCTTTTAACAAGCCGACTAAGATTATGGCCCAAAAATTTAAAATGAATAGAATCAAAAACAGGATCAATAAAATTAAACATAACGGTGAACACCTAGTTAACCCGGCAGATATAGTCAACAAATTTGCTGACTATTATACTTCATTATATAATCTTAAAGATGACCGAAGTATTTCACAACCAAATAAACAAAAAATTAACGAGTTTCTTACACATCTTACTTTACCCAAACTTTCTAATCAACAATTATCATCTCTTGAGGTTCCCTTCTCAGATCTTGAGGTACTTGAGGCCATTAAATCACTCAAAACTAAGAAATCACCGGGTCCTGATGGTTTTTCAAATGACTATTACTTGACCTTTGCCTCTTTATTGACTCCGTATTTAACTAGGGTTTTTAATAGAGCTTCTGAAACTGGGAAATTTCCTCAAGAGATGCTGCAGGCCATTATATCCTTAATTCCTAAACCAAAAGGAGATTTAGATTCTGTCAAAAACTATAGGCCTATATCACTAATTAATACCGATGTTAAAATTTATTCTAAAATTATCGCTACAAGAATGAAAAAAATACTACCAAACATAGTTCATAGAGATCAATTGGGCTTTATAACTGGTCGACAAACTAGCGATGGAACTAGGAGAATATTTAATTTAATAGACCATATCAAAACCAAAAAGATTCCATCATTACTCCTTGCTCTGGACGCTGAAAAAGCCTTTGACAGAGTCAATTGGCAATTTTTAACCGCCACCCTAAACAAATTTGGTTTCGGTTCTAAACTAATAAATACAATAATGGCACTTTATTCGTCCCCTTCTGCTAATATATATGCTAATAACCATCTATCTAAGCAAATTTTGATTACAAATGGTACTAGACAAGGATGTCCCCTTTCGCCTTTACTTTTTGCGTTAATAATGGAACCTCTAGCAGAAACTATTAGATCCAGCCAATTTGTCAAGGGCATCCAAATAGGTGAGACACAATATAAGATAGGATTATTTGCTGACGATATTATATTAAGTCTCTCAAACCCGCTAGATTCAATTAAAGGTGTTCTTCCTATTATTGAAAAATTCTCTAGGGTCTCCTTTTATAGAATAAATGACACGAAATCGAAAATTCTAGATTTTTTCCTTAGCAATGAAACCATCACTAGTATTAAAAACATTACCAAATTCGAATGGGAAAAAGATGCAATTTTGTATTTAGGCATCTCCATAACTAGGAATTTTGCCAAAACCATTGAAGTGAATATGCAGAATCTCATTAAAAGTACTCAAA
Source organism: Dendrobates tinctorius (assembly GCF_039654945.1). Classification (NCBI taxonomy): domain Eukaryota; kingdom Metazoa; phylum Chordata; class Amphibia; order Anura; family Dendrobatidae; genus Dendrobates; species Dendrobates tinctorius. Next base: position 1,001,681 of record NW_027361855.1, on the reverse strand, counting down.
TCGAATTTAATACTCATTCTAAGCATGAAATTTCGTGGGTAGGGAGGATAGTTCTCTTCAAACTTCTCACTCTCCCTAAGATACTTTACATTTTCAGGTGTTTGCCTCTTTCCATTCCCCTTAAATATATCAGACAATTGCAATCCTTAGTAAACAAATTTGTTTCTAATGGAAAAAGAGCTAGAGTAGCATTCCTTTCACTTACTAGAGGGAAAATTGAAGGAGGTTTAGCCCTTCCTAACTTAGTTAATTATTACTACTCGAATCTCATAATGCAATCCCTACCATGGTTTAATCAGGATAATTGCCCAATATGGGTAGATATAGAAAGATGCTGGAACAAAAATACTCCGCTATCAAGACTGATTTTGGATGGGTTGACATCATTTAATTGCTTACAACATCTTCCTCCAACAACATCAGCCACACTACTAGCTTGGAAAAACTTAGCCAAACCTCAAATACACACCAAAAAAGGCTCCAAATACCAACAAATTAAAAATATCTCTCTTAAAACTTTTGGTTTAATATTGGAAAAGGAAATTCCTTCAAATTGGGAAAAGGTTGGTATTAAAAAACTAGCGGACTTGCATAATGGTAAACAATTTTTCTGCAACAATTCACTCCGAATTAAATTTAATCTTTCTACTGATGACTTTCAATTTCTATCTAACTTAAAGAAACTTATTAAGAAGCTTTTGAGAAAAAGAACTTTTCTGACAGACTCCACAAGCTTATTGATATGTAATCCCGGTAATAAATACTATTGGAAGTCGAGAAATATTTACAATTTTCTTAATTCTAGTAATGCACCAGAAAAAAACACTTTTATGCTCAACTGGGAAAAGGACCTCAACATTTCGAGAACTCAACAACAATGGTCTAAAGCACTAAAATCAACATACTCGTCTAATATATGTGCTAATCTTCACGAATCATTTTTTAAAATCCTGTCTAGATGGTACTTTACCCCCTTTAAACTAGCAAAAATCTTTCCTGGTAGATCCCCTGATTGCTGGAGGAATTGTGGTGAAGTTGGTAGTTTACTCCACATGTTCTGGGATTGTTCAAGAATCAGACCTTTATGGTCCGAAATCTCTGACTTAATTAACAAGATCACTAAAACTAAAATCATTTTAACTCCACATAAGGCCTTGTTATCCCTGGATCTTGAAGATATTCATCCCCATCACCGATCCGTTGTTATCCATTTATTCTTAATAACCAAAAATGCGATAGCTATCTTTTGGAAAGAAGACTCAATTCCCAGACTTAGTGACATCATTGATAAAATGAATCTTCATGATTCATACGAAAAAAGCCATGCTATCGCTAATAACTACTATATGACTTATTGTAAGAGGTGGAAATGTTGGTCAGATTTTAACACTTCCTAGCTTAGCTTTGATCTCTCTCATTCACTCCTAGTCCAATTTGATTTTATTAGGGTTATTGTTTATTATATACAACTCCCTAACCGCATTATTGCTTTATTAAACAACGGTTAATTTGTATTTGAATTTACTCCTATTGTACCTGCAATTTTGGTAATTGTACTGTTATTGTTAGTTGTTTATCTCAACTGATCTCATAATTGTAAAATTACTGTTATATTTCCCCTCCCCCTCCGCCCCTTTATCCTTCTTTCCTTTTTACCTCGTGGTTTGACCTTTGTGTGTCTCAATAAAACAACTAAAAATCATTCCAAACTTCTTTCCCTTCCCATACCTTCCCCCACCCCCCCTCCCCTCTTTCTTTATTTATTACATATGTGACATCTACATTGGAATCCCATTGGAAGACATTACTGTTATTATATTTTAAAATTTAATAAAGTTCATTGAAAATGGAGAAAATTCAAAACATTCATTATTCAATAGGGCCCAAACTATCAAAAACCAGCGGTTTCAATGAACACACATTTCTTGGTAGAATCATGCAGGACTGAAATTTTTGATGTTTTTCTACTCCTCTCATGAGCCCAAACAAGTCTCTAAAAGCATGAGTTTGCAACTACTTTACTTTTGGAGAAAATTCAAAACATTCATTATTCAATAGAGCCCAATAGCAAAAACCAGCGTTTTGAATGAAGAATCACATTTCTTGGTAGAATCATGCAGGATTGAAATTTTTGATGGTTTTTTACTCCTCTCAACAGCCCAAACAAGTTTCTAAAAGGATGAGTTTGCAACTACTTTACTTTTGGAGAAAATTCAAAACATTCATTATTCAATAGGGCCCAAACTATCAAAAACCAGCGGTTTCAATGAACACACATTTCTTGGTAGAATCATGCAGGACTGAAATTTTTGATGTTTTTCTACTCCTCTCATGAGCCCAAACAAGTCTCTAAAAGCATGAGTTTGCAACTACTTTACTTTTGGAGAAAATTCAAAACATTCATTATTCAATAGAGCCCAATAGCAAAAACCAGCGTTTTGAATGAAGAATCACATTTCTTGGTAGAATCATGCAGGATTGAAATTTTTGATGGTTTTTTACTCCTCTCAACAGCCCAAACAAGTTTCTAAAAGGATGAGTTTGCAACTACTTTACTTTTGGAGAAAATTCAAAACATTCATTATTCAATAGGGCCCAAACTATCACAAACCAGCGGTTTGAATGAACACACATTTCTTGGTAGAATCATGCAGGACTGAAATTTTTGATGTTTTTCTACTCCTCTCATGAGCCCAAACAAGTCTCTAAAAGCATGAGTTTGCAACTACTTTACTTTTGGAGAAAATTCAAAACATTCATTATTCAATAGAGCCCATTCAAAATCAGGTTTTGAATGAAGAATCACATTTCTTGGTAGAATCATGCAGGATTGAAATTTTTGATGGTTTTTTACTCCTCTCAACAGCCCAAACAAGTTTCTAAAAGGATGAGTTTGCAACTACTTTACTTGTGGAGAAAATTCATAACATTCATTATTCAATAGGGCGCAAAATATCAAAAACCAGCGGTTTGAATGAACACACATTTATTGGTAGAATCGTGCAGTACTGAAATTTTTGATGTTTTTCTACTTCTCTCATGAGCCCAAACAAGTCTCTAAAAGGATGAGTTTGCAACTACTTTACTTTTGGAGAAAATTCAAAACATTCATTATTCAATAGAGCCCAATAGCAAAAACCAGCGTTTTGAATGAAGAATCACATTTCTTGGTAGAATCATGCAGGATTGAAATTTTTGATGGTTTTTTACTCCTCTCAACAGCCCAAACAAGTTTCTAAAAGGATGAGTTTGCAACTACTTTACTTTTGGAGAAAATTCAAAACATTCATTATTCAATAGGGCCCAAACTATCAAAAACCAGCGGTTTCAATGAACACACATTTCTTGGTAGAATCATGCAGGACTGAAATTTTTGATGTTTTTCTACTCCTCTCATGAGCCCAAACAAGTCTCTAAAAGCATGAGTTTGCCACTACTTTACTTTTGGAGAAAATTCAAAACATTCATTATTCAATAGAGCCCAATAGCAAAAATTAGGTTTTGAATGAAGAATCACATTTCTTGGTAGAATCATGCAGGATTGAAATATTTGATGGGTTTTTACTCCTCTCAACAGCCCAAACAAGTTTCTAAAAGGATGAGTTTGCAACTACTTTACTTTTGGAGAAAATTCAAAACATTCATTATTCAATAGGGCCCAAAATATCAAAAACCAGCGGTTTGAATGAACACACATTTCTTGGTAGAATCGTGCAGGACTGAAATTTTTGATGTTTTTCTACTCCTCTCATGAGCCCAAACAAGTCTCTTAAAGCATGAGTTTGCAACTACTTTACTTTTGGAGAAAATTCAAAACATTCATTATTCAATAGAGCCCAATAGCAAAAATCAGGTTTTGAATGAAGAATCACATTTCTTGGTAGAATCATGCAGGATTGAAATTTTTGATGGTTTTTTACTCCTCTCAACAGCCCAAACAAGTTTCTAAAAGAATGAGTTTGCAACTACTTTACTTTTGGAGAAAATTCAAAACATTCATTATTCAATAGGGCCCAAACTATCACAAACCAGCGGTTTGAATGAACACACATTTCTTGGTAGAATCATGCAGGACTGAAATTTTTGATGTTTTTCTACTCCTCTCATGAGCCCAAACAAGTCTCTAAAAGCATGAGTTTGCAACTACTTTACTTTTGGAGAAAATTCAAAACATTCATTATTCAATAGAGCCCATTCAAAATCAGGTTTTGAATGAAGAATCACATTTCTTGGTAGAATCATGCAGGATTGAAATTTTTGATGGTTTTTTACTCCTCTCAACAGCCCAAACAAGTTTCTAAAAGGATGAGTTTGCAACTACTTTACTTGTGGAGAAAATTCATAACATTCATTATTCAATAGGGCGCAAAATATCAAAAACCAGCGGTTTGAATGAACACACATTTATTGGTAGAATCGTGCAGTACTGAAATTTTTGATGTTTTTCTACTTCTCTCATGAGCCCAAACAAGTCTCTAAAAGGATGAGTTTGCAACTACTTTACTTTTGGAGAAAATTCAAAACATTCATTATTCAATAGAGCCCAATAGCAAAAACCAGCGTTTTGAATGAAGAATCACATTTCTTGGTAGAATCATGCAGGATTGAAATTTTTGATGGTTTTTTACTCCTCTCAACAGCCCAAACAAGTTTCTAAAAGGATGAGTTTGCAACTACTTTACTTTTGGAGAAAATTCAAAACATTCATTATTCAATAGGGTCCAAACTATCAAAAACCAGCGGTTTCAATGAACACACATTTCTTGGTAGAATCATGCAGGACTGAAATTTTTGATGTTTTTCTACTCCTCTCATGAGCCCAAACAAGTCTCTAAAAGCATGAGTTTGCCACTACTTTACTTTTGGAGAAAATTCAAAACATTCATTATTCAATAGAGCCCAATAGCAAAAATTAGGTTTTGAATGAAGAATCACATTTCTTGGTAGAATCATGCAGGATTGAAATATTTGATGGGTTTTTACTCCTCTCAACAGCCCAAACAAGTTTCTAAAAGGATGAGTTTGCAACTACTTTACTTTTGGAGAAAATTCAAAACATTCATTATTCAATAGGGCCCAAAATATCAAAAACCAGCGGTTTGAATGAACACACATTTCTTGGTAGAATCGTGCAGGACTGAAATTTTTGATGTTTTTCTACTCCTCTCATGAGCCCAAACAAGTCTCTTAAAGCATGAGTTTGCAACTACTTTACTTTTGGAGAAAATTCAAAACATTCATTATTCAATAGAGCCCAATAGCAAAAATCAGGTTTTGAATGAAGAATCACATTTCTTGGTAGAATCATGCAGGATTGAAATTTTTGATGGTTTTTTACTCCTCTCAACAGCCCAAACAAGTTTCTAAAAGAATGAGTTTGCAACTACTTTACTTTTGGAGAAAATTCAAAACATTCATTATTCAATAGGGCCCAAACTATCAAAAACCAGCGGTTTCAATGAACACACATTTCTTGGTAGAATCATGCAGGACTGAAATTTTTGATGTTTTTCTACTCCTCTCATGAGCCCAAACAAGTCTCTAAAAGCATGAGTTTGCAACTACTTTACTTTTGGAGAAAATTCAAAACATTCATTATTCAATAGAGCCCAAAAGCAAAAACCAGCGTTTTGAATGAAGAATCACATTTCTTGGTAGAATCATGCAGGATTGAAATTTTTGATGGTTTTTTACTCCTCTCAACAGCCCAAACAAGTTTCTAAAAGGATGAGTTTGCAACTACTTTACTTTTGGAGAAAATTCAAAACATTCATTATTCAATAGGGCCCAAACTATCAAAAACCAGCGGTTTCAATGAACACACATTTCTTGGTAGAATCATGCAGGACTGAAATTTTTGATGTTTTTCTACTCCTCTCATGAGCCCAAACAAGTCTCTAAAAGCATGAGTTTGCAACTACTTTACTTTTGGAGAAAATTCAAAACATTCATTATTCAATAGAGCCCAATAGCAAAAACCAGCGTTTTGAATGAAGAATCACATTTCTTGGTAGAATCATGCAGGATTGAAATTTTTGATGGTTTTTTACTCCTCTCAACAGCCCAAACAAGTTTCTAAAAGGATGAGTTTGCAACTACTTTACTTTTGGAGAAAATTCAAAACATTCATTATTCAATAGGGCCCAAACTATCAAAAACCAGCGGTTTCAATGAACACACATTTCTTGGTAGAATCATGCAGGACTGAAATTTTTGATGTTTTTCTACTCCTTTCATGAGCCCAAACAAGTCTCTAAAAGCATGAGTTTGCAACTACTTTACTTTTGGAGAAAATTCAAAACATTCATTATTCAATAGAGCCCAATAGCAAAAACCAGCGTTTTGAATGAAGAATCACATTTCTTGGTAGAATCATGCAGGATTGAAATTTTTGATGGTTTTTTACTCCTCTCAACAGCCCAAACAAGTTTCTAAAAGGATGAGTTTGCAACTACTTTACTTTTGGAGAAAATTCAAAACATTCATTATTCAATAGGGCCCAAACTATCAAAAACCAGCGGTTTCAATGAACACACATTTCTTGGTAGAATCATGCAGGACTGAAATTTTTGATGTTTTTCTACTCCTCTCATGAGCCCAAACAAGTCTCTAAAAGCATGAGTTTGCAACTACTTTACTTTTGGAGAAAATTCAAAACATTCATTATTCAATAGAGCCCAAAAGCAAAAACCAGCGTTTTGAATGAAGAATCACATTTCTTGGTAGAATCATGCAGGATTGAAATTTTTGATGGTTTTTTACTCCTCTCAACAGCCCAAACAAGTTTCTAAAAGGATGAGTTTGCAACTACTTTACTTTTGGAGAAAATTCAAAACATTCATTATTCAATAGGGCCCAAACTATCAAAAACCAGCGGTTTCAATGAACACACATGTCTTGGTAGAATCATGCAGGACTGAAATTTTTGATGTTTTTCTACTCATCTCATAAGCCCAAACAAGTCTCTAAAAGCAAGAGTTTGCAACTACTTTACTTTTGGAGAAAATTCAAAACATTCATTATTCAATAGGGCCCAAACTATCAAAAACCAGTGGTTTCAATGAACACACATTTCTTGGTAGAATCATGCAGGACTGAAATTTTTGATGTTTTTCTACTCCTCTCATGAGCCCAAACAAGTCTCTAAAAGCATGAGTTTGCAACTACTTTACTTTTGGAGAAAATTCAAAACATTCATTATTCAATAGAGCCCAATAGCAAAAACCAGCGTTTTGAATGAAGAATCACATTTCTTGGTAGAATCATGCAGGATTGAAATTTTTGATGGTTTTTTACTCCTCTCAACAGCCCAAACAAGTTTCTAAAAGGATGAGTTTGCAACTACTTTACTTTTGGAGAAAATTCAAAACATTCATTATTCAATAGGGCCCAAACTATCAAAAACCAGCGGTTTCAATGAACACACATTTCTTGGTAGAATCATGCAGGACTGAAATTTTTGATGTTTTTCTACTCCTCTCATGAGCCCAAACAAGTCTCTAAAAGCATGAGTTTGCAACTACTTTACTTTTGGAGAAAATTCAAAACATTCATTATTCAATAGAGCCCAATAGCAAAAACCAGCGTTTTGAATGAAGAATCACATTTCTTGGTAGAATCATGCAGGATTGAAATTTTTGATGGTTTTTTACTCCTCTCAACAGCCCAAACAAGTTTCTAAAAGGATGAGTTTGCAACTACTTTACTTTTGGAGAAAATTCAAAACATTCATTATTCAATAGGGCCCAAACTATCAAAAACCAGCGGTTTGAATGAACACACATTTCTTGGTAGAATCATGCAGGACTGAAATTTTTGATGTTTTTCTACTCCTCTCATGAGCCCAAACAAGTCTCTAAAAGCATGAGTTTGCAACTACTTTACTTTTGGAGAAAATTCAAAACATTCATTATTCAATAGAGCCCAAAAGCAAAAACCAGCGTTTTGAATGAAGAATCACATTTCTTGGTAGAATCATGCAGGATTGAAATTTTTGATGGTTTTTTACTCCTCTCAACAGCCCAAACAAGTTTCTAAAAGGATGAGTTTGCAACTACTTTACTTTTGGAGAAAATTCAAAACATTCATTATTCAATAGGGCCCAAACTATCAAAAACCAGCGGTTTCAATGAACACACATGTCTTGGTAGAATCATGCAGGACTGAAATTTTTGATGTTTTTCTACTCATCTCATAAGCCCAAACAAGTCTCTAAAAGCAAGAGTTTGCAACTACTTTACTTTTGGAGAAAATTCAAAACATTCATTATTCAATAGGGCCCAAACTATCAAAAACCAGTGGTTTCAATGAACACACATTTCTTGGTAGAATCATGCAGGACTGAAATTTTTGATGTTTTTCTACTCCTCTCATGAGCCCAAACAAGTCTCTAAAAGCATGAGTTTGCAACTACTTTACTTTTGGAGAAAATTCAAAACATTCATTATTCAATAGAGCCCAATAGCAAAAACCAGCGTTTTGAATGAAGAATCACATTTCTTGGTAGAATCATGCAGGATTGAAATTTTTGATGGTTTTTTACTCCTCTCAACAGCCCAAACAAGTTTCTAAAAGGATGAGTTTGCAACTACTTTACTTTTGGAGAAAATTCAAAACATTCATTATTCAATAGGGCCCAAACTATCAAAAACCAGCGGTTTCAATGAACACACATGTCTTGGTAGAATCATGCAGGACTGAAATTTTTGATGTTTTTCTACTCATCTCATAAGCCCAAACAAGTCTCTAAAAGCAAGAGTTTGCAACTACTTTACTTTTGGAGAAAATTCAAAACATTCATTATTCAATAGGGCCCAAACTATCAAAAACCAGTGGTTTCAATGAACACACATTTCTTGGTAGAATCATGCAGGACTGAAATTTTTGATGTTTTTCTACTCCTCTCATGAGCCCAAACAAGTCTCTAAAAGCATGAGTTTGCAACTACTTTACTTTTGGAGAAAATTCAAAACATTCATTATTCAATAGAGCCCAAAAGCAAAAACCAGCGTTTTGAATGAAGAATCACATTTCTTGGTAGAATCATGCAGGATTGAAATTTTTGATGGTTTTTTACTCCTCTCAACAGCCCAAACAAGTTTCTAAAAGGATGAGTTTGCAACTACTTTACTTTTGGAGAAAATTCAAAACATTCATTATTCAATAGGGCCCAAACTATCAAAAACCAGCGGTTTCAATGAACACACATGTCTTGGTAGAATCATGCAGGACTGAAATTTTTGATGTTTTTCTACTCATCTCATAAGCCCAAACAAGTCTCTAAAAGCAAGAGTTTGCAACTACTTTACTTTTGGAGAAAATTCAAAACATTCATTATTCAATAGGGCCCAAACTATCAAAAACCAGTGGTTTCAATGAACACACATTTCTTGGTAGAATCATGCAGGACTGAAATTTTTGATGTTTTTCTACTCCTCTCATGAGCCCAAACAAGTCTCTAAAAGCATGAGTTTGCAACTACTTTACTTTTGGAGAAAATTCAAAACATTCATTATTCAATAGAGCCCAATAGCAAAAACCAGCGTTTTGAATGAAGAATCACATTTCTTGGTAGAATCATGCAGGATTGAAATTTTTGATGGTTTTTTACTCCTCTCAACAGCCCAAACAAGTTTCTAAAAGGATGAGTTTGCAACTACTTTACTTTTGGAGAAAATTCAAAACATTCATTATTCAATAGGGCCCAAACTATCAAAAACCAGCGGTTTCAATGAACACACATTTCTTGGTAGAATCATGCAGGACTGAAATTTTTGATGTTTTTCTACTCCTCTCATGAGCCCAAACAAGTCTCTAAAAGCATGAGTTTGCAACTACTTTACTTTTGGAGAAAATTCAAAACATTCATTATTCAATAGAGCCCAATAGCAAAAACCAGCGTTTTGAATGAAGAATCACATTTCTTGGTAGAATCATGCAGGATTGAAATTTTTGATGGTTTTTTACTCCTCTCAACAGCCCAAACAAGTTTCTAAAAGGATGAGTTTGCAACTACTTTACTTTTGGAGAAAATTCAAAACATTCATTATTCAATAGGGCCCAAACTATCAAAAACCAGCGGTTTGAATGAACACACATTTCTTGGTAGAATCATGCAGGACTGAAATTTTTGATGTTTTTCTACTCCTCTCATGAGCCCAAACAAGTCTCTAAAAGCATGAGTTTGCAACTACTTTACTTTTGGAGAAAATTCAAAACATTCATTATTCAATAGAGCCCAAAAGCAAAAACCAGCGTTTTGAATGAAGAATCACATTTCTTGGTAGAATCATGCAGGATTGAAATTTTTGATGGTTTTTTACTCCTCTCAACAGCCCAAACAAGTTTCTAAAAGGATGAGTTTGCAACTACTTTACTTTTGGAGAAAATTCAAAACATTCATTATTCAATAGGGCCCAAACTATCAAAAACCAGCGGTTTCAATGAACACACATGTCTTGGTAGAATCATGCAGGACTGAAATTTTTGATGTTTTTCTACTCATCTCATAAGCCCAAACAAGTCTCTAAAAGCAAGAGTTTGCAACTACTTTACTTTTGGAGAAAATTCAAAACATTCATTATTCAATAGGGCCCAAACTATCAAAAACCAGTGGTTTCAATGAACACACATTTCTTGGTAGAATCATGCAGGACTGAAATTTTTGATGTTTTTCTACTCCTCTCATGAGCCCAAACAAGTCTCTAAAAGCATGAGTTTGCAACTACTTTACTTTTGGAGAAAATTCAAAACATTCATTATTCAATAGAGCCCAATAGCAAAAACCAGCGTTTTGAATGAAGAATCACATTTCTTGGTAGAATCATGCAGGATTGAAATTTTTGATGGTTTTTTACTCCTCTCAACAGCCCAAACAAGTTTCTAAAAGGATGAGTTTGCAACTACTTTACTTTTGGAGAAAATTCAAAACATTCATTATTCAATAGGGCCCAAACTATCAAAAACCAGCGGTTTCAATGAACACACATTTCTTGGTAGAATCATGCAGGACTGAAATTTTTGATGTTTTTCTACTCCTCTCATGAGCCCAAACAAGTCTCTAAAAGCATGAGTTTGCAACTACTTTACTTTTGGAGAAAATTCAAAACATTCATTATTCAATAGAGCCCAATAGCAAAAACCAGCGTTTTGAATGAAGAATCACATTTCTTGGTAGAATCATGCAGGATTGAAATTTTTGATGGTTTTTTACTCCTCTCAACAGCCCAAACAAGTTTCTAAAAGGATGAGTTTGCAACTACTTTACTTTTGGAGAAAATTCAAAACATTCATTATTCAATAGGGCCCAAACTATCAAAAACCAGCGGTTTGAATGAACACACATTTCTTGGTAGAATCATGCAGGACTGAAATTTTTGATGTTTTTCTACTCCTCTCATGAGCCCAAACAAGTCTCTAAAAGCATGAGTTTGCAACTACTTCACTTTTGGAGAAAATTCAAAACATTCATTATTCAATAGAGCCCAATAGCAAAAATCAGGTTTTGAATGAAGAATCACATTTCTTGGTAGAATCATGCAGGATTGAAATTTTTGATGGTTTTTTACTCCTCTTAGCAGCCCAAACAAGTTTCTAAAAGGATGAGTTTGCAACTACTTTACTTTTGGAGAAAATTCAAAACATTCATTATTCAATAGGGCCCAAACTATCAAAAACCAGCGGTTTGAATGAACACACATTTCTTGGTAGAATCATGCAGGACTGAAATTTTTGATGTTTTTCTACTCCTCTCATGAGCCCAAACAAGTCTCTAAAAGCATGAGTTTGCAACTACTTTACTTTTGGAGAAAATTCAAAACATTCACTATTCAATAGAGCCCAATAGCAAAAATCAGGTTTTGAATGAAGAATCACTTTTCTTGGTAAAATCATGCAGGTTTGAAATTTTTGATGGTTTTTTACTCCTCTCAACAGCCCAAAAAAGTTTCTAAAAGGATGAGTTTGCAACTACTTTACTTTTGGAGAAAATTCAAAACATTCATTATTCAATAGGGCCAAAACTATCAAAAACCAGCGGTTTCAATGAACACACATTTCTTGGTAGAATCATGCAGGACTGAAATTTTTGATGTTTTTCTACTCCTCTCATGAGCCCAAACAAGCCTCTAAAAGCATGAGTTTGCAACTACTTTACTTTTGGAGAAAATTCAAAACATTCATTATTCAATAGAGCCCAATAGCAAAAACCAGCGTTTTGAATGAAGAATCACATTTCTTGGTAGAATCATGCAGGATTGAAATTTTTGATGGTTTTTTACTCCTCTCAACAGCCCAAACAAGTTTCTAAAAGGATGAGTTTGCAACTACTTTACTTTTGGAGAAAATTCAAAACATTCATTATTCAATAGGGCCCAAACTATCAAAAACCAGCGGTTTCAATGAACACACATTTCTTGGTAGAATCATGCAGGACTGAAATTTTTGATGTTTTTCTACTCCTCTCATGAGCCCAAACAAGTCTCTAAAAGCATGAGTTTGCAACTACTTTACTTTTGGAGAAAATTCAAAACATTCATTATTCAATAGAGACCAATAGCAAAAACCAGCGTTTTGAATGAAGAATCACATTTCTTGGTAGAATCATGCAGGATTGAAATTTTTGATGGTTTTTTACTCCTCTCAACAGCCCAAACAAGTTTCTAAAAGGATGAGTTTGCAACTACTTTACTTTTGGAGAAAATTCAAAACATTCATTATTCAATAGGGCCCAAACTATCAAAAACCAGCGGTTTCAATGAACACACATTTCTTGGTAGAATCATGCAGGACTGAAATTTTTGATGTTTTTCTACTCCACTCATGAGCCCAAACAAGTCTCTAAAAGCATGAGTTTGCAACTACTTTACTTTTGGAGAAAATTCAAAACATTCACTATTCAATAGAGCCCAATAGCAAAAATCAGGTTTTGAATGAAGAATCACATTTCTTGGTAAAATCATGCAGGATTGAAATTTTTGATGGTTTTTTACTCCTCTCAACAGCCCAAACAAGTTTCTAAAAGGATGAGTTTGCAACTACTTTACTTTTGGAGAAAATTCAAAACATTCCTTATTCATTAGGGCCCAAACTATCAAAAACCAGCGGTTTCAATGAACACACATTTCTTGGTAGAATCATGCAGGACTGAAATTTTTGATGTTTTTCTACTCCTCTCATGAGCCCAAACAAGTCTCTAAAAGCATGAGTTTGCAACTACTTTACTTTTGGAGAAAATTCAAAACATTCATTATTCAATAGAGCCCAATAGCAAAAATCAGGTTTTGAATGAAGAATCACATTTCTTGGTAACATCATGCAGGATTGAAATTTTTGATGGTTTTTTACTCCTCTCAACAGCCCAAACAAGTTTCTAAAAGGATGAGTTTGCAACTACTTTACTTTTGGAGAAAATTCAAAACATTCATTATTCAATAGGGCCCAAACTATCAAAAACCAGCGGTTTCAATGAACACACATTTCTTGGTAGAATCATGCAGGACTGAAATTTTTGATGTTTTTCTACTCCTCTCATGAGCCCAAACAAGTCTCTAAAAGCATGAGTTTGCAACTACTTTACTTTTGGAGAAAATTCAAAACATTCATTATTCAATAGAGCCCAATAGCAAAAACCAGCGTTTTGAATGAAGAATCACATTTCTTGGTAGAATCATGCAGGATTGAAATTTTTGATGGTTTTTTACTCCTCTCAACAGCCCAAACAAGTTTCTAAAAGGATGAGTTTGCAACTACTTTACTTTTGGAGAAAATTCAAAACATTCATTATTCAATAGGGCCCAAACTATCAAAAACCAGCGGTTTCAATGAACACACATGTCTTGGTAGAATCATGCAGGACTGAAATTTTTGATGTTTTTCTACTCATCTCATAAGCCCAAACAAGTCTCTAAAAGCAAGAGTTTGCAACTACTTTACTTTTGGAGAAAATTCAAAACATTCATTATTCAATAGGGCCCAAACTATCAAAAACCAGTGGTTTCAATGAACACACATTTCTTGGTAGAATCATGCAGGACTGAAATTTTTGATGTTTTTCTACTCCTCTCATGAGCCCAAACAAGTCTCTAAAAGCATGAGTTTGCAACTACTTTACTTTTGGAGAAAATTCAAAACATTCATTATTCAATAGAGCCCAATAGCAAAAACCAGCGTTTTGAATGAAGAATCACATTTCTTGGTAGAATCATGCAGGATTGAAATTTTTGATGGTTTTTTACTCCTCTCAACAGCCCAAACAAGTTTCTAAAAGGATGAGTTTGCAACTACTTTACTTTTGGAGAAAATTCAAAACATTCATTATTCAATAGGGCCCAAACTATCAAAAACCAGCGGTTTGAATGAACACACATTTCTTGGTAGAATCATGCAGGACTGAAATTTTTGATGTTTTTCTACTCCTCTCATGAGCCCAAACAAGTCTCTAAAAGCATGAGTTTGCAACTGCTTTACTTTTGGAGAAAATTCAAAACATTCATTATTCAATAGAGCCCATTCAAAATCAGGTTTTGAATGAAGAATCACATTTCTTGGTAGAATCATGCAGGATTGAAATTTTTGATGGTTTTTTACTCCTCTCAACAGCCCAAACAAGTTTCTAAAAGGATGAGTTTGCAACTACTTTACTTGTGGAGAAAATTCATAACATTCATTATTCAATAGGGCGCAAAATATCAAAAACCAGCGGTTTGAATGAACACACATTTATTGGTAGAATCGTGCAGTACTGAAATTTTTGATGTTTTTCTACTTCTCTCATGAGCCCAAACAAGTCTCTAAAAGGATGAGTTTGCAACTACTTTACTTTTGGAGAAAATTCAAAACATTCATTATTCAATAGAGCCCAATAGCAAAAACCAGCGTTTTGAATGAAGAATCACATTTCTTGGTAGAATCATGCAGGATTGAAATTTTTGATGGTTTTTTACTCCTCTCAACAGCCCAAACAAGTTTCTAAAAGGATGAGTTTGCAACTACTTTACTTTTGGAGAAAATTCAAAACATTCATTATTCAATAGGGCCCAAACTATCAAAAACCAGCGGTTTCAATGAACACACATTTCTTGGTAGAATCATGCAGGACTGAAATTTTTGATGTTTTTCTACTCCTCTCATGAGCCCAAACAAGTCTCTAAAAGCATGAGTTTGCCACTACTTTACTTTTGGAGAAAATTCAAAACATTCATTGATCAATAGAGCCCAATAGCAAAAATCAGGTTTTGAATGAAGAATCACATTTCTTGGTAGAATCATGCAGGATTGAAATATTTGATGGGTTTTTACTCCTCTCAACAGCCCAAACAAGTTTCTAAAAGGATGAGTTTGCAACTACTTTACTTTTGGAGAAAATTCAAAACATTCATTATTCAATAGGGCCCAAAATATCAAAAACCAGCGGTTTGAATGAACACACATTTCTTGGTAGAATCGTGCAGGACTGAAATTTTTGATGTTTTTCTACTCCTCTCATGAGCCCAAACAAGTCTCTTAAAGCATGAGTTTGCAACTACTTTACTTTTGGAGAAAATTCAAAACATTCATTATTCAATAGAGCCCAATAGCAAAAATCAGGTTTTGAATGAAGAATCACATTTCTTGGTAGAATCATGCAGGATTGAAATTTTTGATGGTTTTTTACTCCTCTCAACAGCCCAAACAAGTTTCTAAAAGAATGAGTTTGCAACTACTTTACTTTTGGAGAAAATTCAAAACATTCATTATTCAATAGGGCCCAAACTATCAAAAACCAGCGGTTTCAATGAACACACATTTCTTGGTAGAATCATGCAGGACTGAAATTTTTGATGTTTTTCTACTCCTCTCATGAGCCCAAACAAGTCTCTAAAAGCATGAGTTTGCAACTACTTTACTTTTGGAGAAAATTCAAAACATTCATTATTCAATAGAGCCCAAAAGCAAAAACCAGCGTTTTGAATGAAGAATCACATTTCTTGGTAGAATCATGCAGGATTGAAATTTTTGATGGTTTTTTACTCCTCTCAACAGCCCAAACAAGTTTCTAAAAGGATGAGTTTGCAACTACTTTACTTTTGGAGAAAATTCAAAACATTCATTATTCAATAGGGCCCAAACTATCAAAAACCAGCGGTTTCAATGAACACACATGTCTTGGTAGAATCATGCAGGACTGAAATTTTTGATGTTTTTCTACTCATCTCATAAGCCCAAACAAGTCTCTAAAAGCAAGAGTTTGCAACTACTTTACTTTTGGAGAAAATTCAAAACATTCATTATTCAATAGGGCCCAAACTATCAAAAACCAGTGGTTTCAATGAACACACATTTCTTGGTAGAATCATGCAGGACTGAAATTTTTGATGTTTTTCTACTCCTCTCATGAGCCCAAACAAGTCTCTAAAAGCATGAGTTTGCAACTACTTTACTTTTGGAGAAAATTCAAAACATTCATTATTCAATAGAGCCCAATAGCAAAAACCAGCGTTTTGAATGAAGAATCACATTTCTTGGTAGAATCATGCAGGATTGAAATTTTTGATGGTTTTTTACTCCTCTCAACAGCCCAAACAAGTTTCTAAAAGGATGAGTTTGCAACTACTTTACTTTTGGAGAAAATTCAAAACATTCATTATTCAATAGGGCCCAAACTATCAAAAACCAGCGGTTTCAATGAACACACATTTCTTGGTAGAATCATGCAGGACTGAAATTTTTGATGTTTTTCTACTCCTCTCATGAGCCCAAACAAGTCTCTAAAAGCATGAGTTTGCAACTACTTTACTTTTGGAGAAAATTCAAAACATTCATTATTCAATAGAGCCCAATAGCAAAAACCAGCGTTTTGAATGAAGAATCACATTTCTTGGTAGAATCATGCAGGATTGAAATTTTTGATGGTTTTTTACTCCTCTCAACAGCCCAAACAAGTTTCTAAAAGGATGAGTTTGCAACTACTTTACTTTTGGAGAAAATTCAAAACATTCATTATTCAATAGGGCCCAAACTATCAAAAACCAGCGGTTTCAATGAACACACATTTCTTGGTAGAATCATGCAGGACTGAAATTTTTGATGTTTTTCTACTCCTCTCATGAGCCCAAACAAGTCTCTAAAAGCATGAGTTTGCAACTACTTTACTTTTGGAGAAAATTCAAAACATTCATTATTCAATAGAGCCCAATAGCAAAAACCAGCGTTTTGAATGAAGAATCACATTTCTTGGTAGAATCATGCAGGATTGAAATTTTTGATGGTTTTTTACTCCTCTCAACAGCCCAAACAAGTTTCTAAAAGGATGAGTTTGCAACTACTTTACTTTTGGAGAAAATTCAAAACATTCATTATTCAATAGGGCCCAAACTATCAAAAACCAGCGGTTTCAATGAACACACATTTCTTGGTAGAATCATGCAGGACTGAAATTTTTGATGTTTTTCTACTCCTTTCATGAGCCCAAACAAGTCTCTAAAAGCATGAGTTTGCAACTACTTTACTTTTGGAGAAAATTCAAAACATTCATTATTCAATAGAGCCCAATAGCAAAAACCAGCGTTTTGAATGAAGAATCACATTTCTTGGTAGAATCATGCAGGATTGAAATTTTTGATGGTTTTTTACTCCTCTCAACAGCCCAAACAAGTTTCTAAAAGGATGAGTTTGCAACTACTTTACTTTTGGAGAAAATTCAAAACATTCATTATTCAATAGGGCCCAAACTATCAAAAACCAGCGGTTTCAATGAACACACATTTCTTGGTAGAATCATGCAGGACTGAAATTTTTGATGTTTTTCTACTCCTCTCATGAGCCCAAACAAGTCTCTAAAAGCATGAGTTTGCAACTACTTTACTTTTGGAGAAAATTCAAAACATTCATTATTCAATAGAGCCCAAAAGCAAAAACCAGCGTTTTGAATGAAGAATCACATTTCTTGGTAGAATCATGCAGGATTGAAATTTTTGATGGTTTTTTACTCCTCTCAACAGCCCAAACAAGTTTCTAAAAGGATGAGTTTGCAACTACTTTACTTTTGGAGAAAATTCAAAACATTCATTATTCAATAGGGCCCAAACTATCAAAAACCAGCGGTTTCAATGAACACACATGTCTTGGTAGAATCATGCAGGACTGAAATTTTTGATGTTTTTCTACTCATCTCATAAGCCCAAACAAGTCTCTAAAAGCAAGAGTTTGCAACTACTTTACTTTTGGAGAAAATTCAAAACATTCATTATTCAATAGGGCCCAAACTATCAAAAACCAGTGGTTTCAATGAACACACATTTCTTGGTAGAATCATGCAGGACTGAAATTTTTGATGTTTTTCTACTCCTCTCATGAGCCCAAACAAGTCTCTAAAAGCATGAGTTTGCAACTACTTTACTTTTGGAGAAAATTCAAAACATTCATTATTCAATAGAGCCCAATAGCAAAAACCAGCGTTTTGAATGAAGAATCACATTTCTTGGTAGAATCATGCAGGATTGAAATTTTTGATGGTTTTTTACTCCTCTCAACAGCCCAAACAAGTTTCTAAAAGGATGAGTTTGCAACTACTTTACTTTTGGAGAAAATTCAAAACATTCATTATTCAATAGGGCCCAAACTATCAAAAACCAGCGGTTTCAATGAACACACATTTCTTGGTAGAATCATGCAGGACTGAAATTTTTGATGTTTTTCTACTCCTCTCATGAGCCCAAACAAGTCTCTAAAAGCATGAGTTTGCAACTACTTTACTTTTGGAGAAAATTCAAAACATTCATTATTCAATAGAGCCCAATAGCAAAAACCAGCGTTTTGAATGAAGAATCACATTTCTTGGTAGAATCATGCAGGATTGAAATTTTTGATGGTTTTTTACTCCTCTCAACAGCCCAAACAAGTTTCTAAAAGGATGAGTTTGCAACTACTTTACTTTTGGAGAAAATTCAAAACATTCATTATTCAATAGGGCCCAAACTATCAAAAACCAGCGGTTTCAATGAACACACATTTCTTGGTAGAATCATGCAGGACTGAAATTTTTGATGTTTTTCTACTCATCTCATGAGCCCAAACAAGTCTCTAAAAGCATGAGTTTGCAACTACTTTACTTTTGGAGAAAATTCAAAACATTCATTATTCAATAGAGCCCAATAGCAAAAACCAGCGTTTTGAATGAAGAATCACATTTCTTGGTAGAATCATGCAGGATTGAAATTTTTGATGGTTTTTTACTCCTCTCAACAGCCCAAACAAGTTTCTAAAAGGATGAGTTTGCAACTACTTTACTTTTGGAGAAAATTCAAAACATTCATTATTCAATAGGGCCCAAACTATCAAAAACCAGCGGTTTCAATGAACACACATTTCTTGGTAGAATCATGCAGGACTGAAATTTTTGATGTTTTTCTACTCCTTTCATGAGCCCAAACAAGTCTCTAAAAGCATGAGTTTGCAACTACTTTACTTTTGGAGAAAATTCAAAACATTCATTATTCAATAGAGCCCAATAGCAAAAACCAGCGTTTTGAATGAAGAATCACATTTCTTGGTAGAATCATGCAGGATTGAAATTTTTGATGGTTTTTTACTCCTCTCAACAGCCCAAACAAGTTTCTAAAAGGATGAGTTTCCAACTACTTTACTTTTGGAGAAAATTCAAAACATTCATTATTCAATAGGGCCCAAACTATCAAAAACCAGCGGTTTCAATGAACACACATTTCTTGGTAGAATCATGCAGGACTGAAATTTTTGATGTTTTTCTACTCCTCTCATGAGCCCAAACAAGTCTCTAAAAGCATGAGTTTGCAACTACTTCACTTTTGGAGAAAATTCAAAACATTCATTATTCAATAGAGCCCAATAGCAAAAATCAGGTTTTGAATGAAGAATCACATTTCTTGGTAGAATCATGCAGGATTGAAATTTTTGATGGTTTTTTACTCCTCTCAACAGCCCAAACAAGTTTCTAAAAGGATGAGTTTGCAACTACTTTACTTTTGGAGAAAATTCAAAACATTCATTATTCAATAGGGCCCAAACTATCAAAAACCAGCGGTTTCAATGAACACACATGTCTTGGTAGAATCATGCAGGACTGAAATTTTTGATGTTTTTCTACTCATCTCATAAGCCCAAACAAGTCTCTAAAAGCAAGAGTTTGCAACTACTTTACTTTTGGAGAAAATTCAAAACATTCATTATTCAATAGGGCCCAAACTATCAAAAACCAGTGGTTTCAATGAACACACATTTCTTGGTAGAATCATGCAGGACTGAAATTTTTGATGTTTTTCTACTCCTCTCATGAGCCCAAACAAGTCTCTAAAAGCATGAGTTTGCAACTACTTTACTTTTGGAGAAAATTCAAAACATTCATTATTCAATAGAGCCCAATAGCAAAAACCAGCGTTTTGAATGAAGAATCACATTTCTTGGTAGAATCATGCAGGATTGAAATTTTTGATGGTTTTTTACTCCTCTCAACAGCCCAAACAAGTTTCTAAAAGGATGAGTTTGCAACTACTTTACTTTTGGAGAAAATTCAAAACATTCATTATTCAATAGGGCCCAAACTATCAAAAACCAGCGGTTTCAATGAACACACATTTCTTGGTAGAATCATGCAGGACTGAAATTTTTGATGTTTTTCTACTCCTCTCATGAGCCCAAACAAGTCTCTAAAAGCATGAGTTTGCAACTACTTTACTTTTGGAGAAAATTCAAAACATTCATTATTCAATAGAGCCCAATAGCAAAAACCAGCGTTTTGAATGAAGAATCACATTTCTTGGTAGAATCATGCAGGATTGAAATTTTTGATGGTTTTTTACTCCTCTCAACAGCCCAAACAAGTTTCTAAAAGGATGAGTTTGCAACTACTTTACTTTTGGAGAAAATTCAAAACATTCATTATTCAATAGGGCCCAAACTATCAAAAACCAGCGGTTTCAATGAACACACATTTCTTGGTAGAATCATGCAGGACTGAAATTTTTGATGTTTTTCTACTCATCTCATGAGCCCAAACAAGTCTCTAAAAGCATGAGTTTGCAACTACTTTACTTTTGGAGAAAATTCAAAACATTCATTATTCAATAGAGCCCAATAGCAAAAACCAGCGTTTTGAATGAAGAATCACATTTCTTGGTAGAATCATGCAGGATTGAAATTTTTGATGGTTTTTTACTCCTCTCAACAGCCCAAACAAGTTTCTAAAAGGATGAGTTTGCAACTACTTTACTTTTGGAGAAAATTCAAAACATTCATTATTCAATAGGGCCCAAACTATCAAAAACCAGCGGTTTCAATGAACACACATTTCTTGGTAGAATCATGCAGGACTGAAATTTTTGATGTTTTTCTACTCCTTTCATGAGCCCAAACAAGTCTCTAAAAGCATGAGTTTGCAACTACTTTACTTTTGGAGAAAATTCAAAACATTCATTATTCAATAGAGCCCAATAGCAAAAACCAGCGTTTTGAATGAAGAATCACATTTCTTGGTAGAATCATGCAGGATTGAAATTTTTGATGGTTTTTTACTCCTCTCAACAGCCCAAACAAGTTTCTAAAAGGATGAGTTTCCAACTACTTTACTTTTGGAGAAAATTCAAAACATTCATTATTCAATAGGGCCCAAACTATCAAAAACCAGCGGTTTCAATGAACACACATTTCTTGGTAGAATCATGCAGGACTGAAATTTTTGATGTTTTTCTACTCCTCTCATGAGCCCAAACAAGTCTCTAAAAGCATGAGTTTGCAACTACTTCACTTTTGGAGAAAATTCAAAACATTCATTATTCAATAGAGCCCAATAGCAAAAATCAGGTTTTGAATGAAGAATCACATTTCTTGGTAGAATCATGCAGGATTGAAATTTTTGATGGTTTTTTACTCCTCTCAGCAGCCCAAACAAGTTTCTAAAAGGATGAGTTTGCAACTACTTTACTTTTGGAGAAAATTCAAAACATTCATTATTCAATAGGGCCAAAACTATCAAAAACCAGCGGTTTCAATGAACACACATTTCTTGGTAGAATCATGCAGGTCTGAAATTCTTGATGTTTTTCTACTCCTCTCATGAGCCCAAACAAGTCTCTAAAAGCATGAGTTTGCAACTACTTTACTTTTGGAGAAAATTCAAAACATTCATTATTCAATAGAGCCCAATAGCAAAAACCAGCGTTTTGAATGAAGAATCACATTTCTTGGTAGAATCATGCAGGATTGAAATTTTTGATGGTTTTTTACTCCTCTCAACAGCCCAAACAAGTTTCTAAAAGGATGAGTTTGCAACTACTTTACTTTTGGAGAAAATTCAAAACATTCATTATTCAATAGGGCCCAAACTATCAAAAACCAGCGGTTTCAATGAACACACATTTCTTGGTAGAATCATGCAGGACTGAAATTTTTGATGATTTTCTTCTCCTCTCATGAGCCCAAACAAGTCTCTAAAAGCATGAGTTTGCAACTTCTTTACTTTTGGAGAAAATTCAAAACATTCATTATTCAATAGAGCCCAATAGCAAAAACCAGCGTTTTGAATGAAGAATCACATTTCTTGGTAGAATCATGCAGGATTGAAATTTTTGATGGTTTTTTACTCCTCTCAACAGCCCAAACAAGTTTCTAAAAGGATGAGTTTGCAACTACTTTACTTTTGGAGAAAATTCAAAACATTCATTATTCAATAGGGCGCAAACTATCAAAAACCAGCGGTTTCAATGAACACACATTTCTTGGTAGAATCATGCAGGACTGAAATTTTTGATGTTTTTCTACTCCTCTCATGAGCCCAAACAAGTCTCTAAAAGCATGAGTTTGCAACTACTTCACTTTTGGAGAAAATTCAAAACATTAATTATTCAATAGAGCCCAATAGCAAAAATCAGGTTTTGAATGAAGAATCACATTTCTTGGTAGAATCATGCAGGATTGAAATTTTTGATGGTTTTTTACTCCTCTCAACAGCCCAAACAAGTTTCTAAAAGGATGAGTTTGCAACTACTTTACTTTTGGAGAAAATTCAAAACATTCATTATTCAATAGGGCCCAAACTATCAAAAACCAGCGGTTTGAATGAACACACATTTCTTGGTAGAATCATGCAGGACTGAAATTTTTGATGTTTTTCTACTCCTTTCATGAGCCCAAACAAGTCTCTAAAAGCATGAGTTTGCAACTACTTTACTTTTGGAGAAAATTCAAAACATTCACTATTCAATAGAGCCCAATAGCAAAAATCAGGTTTTGAATGAAGAATCACATTTCTTGGTAAAATCATGCAGGATTGAAATTTTTGATGGTTTTTTACTCCTCTCAACAGCCCAAACAAGTTCCTAAAAGGATGAGTTTGCAACTACTTTACTTTTGGAGAAAATTCAAAACATTCATTATTCAATAGGGCCCAAACTATCAAAAACCAGCGGTTTGAATGAAAAAACATTTCTTGGTAGAATCATGCAGGACTGAAATTTTTGATGTTTTTCTACTCCTCTCATGAGCCCAAACAAGTCTCTAAAAGCATGAGTTTGCAACTACTTTACTTTTGGAGAAAATTCAAAACATTCATTATTCAATAGAGCCCAATAGCAAAAACCAGCGTTTTGAATGAAGAATCACATTTCTTGGTAGAATCATGCAGGACTGAAATTTTTGATGGTTTTTTACTCCTCTCAACAGCCCAAACAAGTTTCTAAAAGCATGAGTTTGCAACTACTTTACTTTTGGAGAAAATTCAAAACATTCATTATTCAATAGAGCCCAATAGCAAAAACCAGCGTTTTGAATGAAGAATCACATTTCTTGGTAGAATCATGCAGGATTGAAATTTTTGATGGTTTTTTACTCCTCTCAACAGCCCAAACAAGTTTCTAAAAGGATGAGTTTGCAACTACTTTACTTTTGGAGAAAATTCAAAACATTCATTATTCAATAGGGCCCAAACTATCAAAAACCAGCGGTTTCAATGAACACATTTCTTGGTAGAATCATGCAGGACTGAAATTTTTGATGTTTTTCTACTCCTCTCATGAGCCCAAACAAGTCTCTAAAAGCATGAGTTTGCAACTACTTTACTTTTGGAGAAAATTCAAAACATTCATTATTCAATAGAGCCCAATAGCAAAAACCAGCGTTTTGAATGAAGAATCACATTTCTTGGTAGAATCATGCAGGATTGAAATTTTTGATGGTTTTTTACTCCTCTCAACAGCCCAAACAAGTTTCTAAAAAGGATGAGTTTGCAACTACTTTACTTTTGGAGAAAATTCAAAACATTCATTATTCAATAGGGCCCAAACTATCAAAAACCAGCGGTTTGAATGAACACACATTTCTTGGTAGAATCATGCAGGACTGAAATTTTTGATGTTTTTCTACTCCTCTCATGAGCCCAAACAAGTCTCTAAAAGCATGAGTTTGCAACTACTTCACTTTTGGAGAAAATTCAAAACATTCATTATTCAATAGAGCCCAATAGCAAAAATCAGGTTTTGAATGAAGAATCACATTTCTTGGTAGAATCATGCAGGATTGAAATTTTTGATGGTTTTTTACTCCTCTCAGCAGCCCAAACAAGTTTCTAAAAGGATGAGTTTGCAACTACTTTACTTTTGGAGAAAATTCAAAACATTCATTATTCAATAGGGCCCAAACTATCAAAAACCAGCGGTTTGAATGAACACACATTTCTTGGTAGAATCATGCAGGACTGAAATTTTTGATGTTTTTCTACTCCTCTCATGAGCCCAAACAAGTCTCTAAAAGCATGAGTTTGCAACTACTTTACTTTTGGAGAAAATTCAAAACATTCACTATTCAATAGAGCCCAATAGCAAAAATCAGGTTTTGAATGAAGAATCACATTTCTTGGTAAAATCATGCAGGATTGAAATTTTTGATGGTTTTTTACTCCTCTCAACAGCCCAAACAAGTTTCTAAAAGGATGAGTTTGCAACTACTTTACTTTTGGAGAAAATTCAAAACATTCATTATTCAATAGGGCCCAAACTATGAAAAACCAGCGGTTTCAATGAACACACATTTCTTGGTAGAATCATGCAGGACTGAAATTTTTGATGTTTTTCTACTCCTCTCATGAGCCCAAACAAGTCTCTAAAAGCATGAGTTTGCAACTACTTTACTTTTGGAGAAAATTCAAAACATTCATTATTCAATAGAGCCCAATAGCAAAAACCAGCGTTTTGAATGAAGAATCACATTTCTTGGTAGAATCATGCAGGATTGAAATTTTTGATGGTTTTTTACTCCTCTCAACAGCCCAAACAAGTTTCTAAAAGGATGAGTTTGCAACTACTTTACTTTTGGAGAAAATTCAAAACATTCATTATTCAATAGGGCCCAAACTATCAAAAACCAGCGGTTTCAATGAACACACATTTCTTGGTAGAATCATGCAGGACTGAAATTTTTGATGTTTTTCTACTCCTCTCATGAGCCCAAACAAGTCTCTAAAAGCATGAGTTTGCAACTACTTTACTTTTGGAGAAAATTCAAAACATTCACTATTCAATAGAGCCCAATAGCAAAAATCAGGTTTTGAATGAAGAATCACATTTCTTGGTAAAATCATGCAGGATTGAAATTTTTGATGGTTTTTTACTCCTCTCAACAGCCCAAACAAGTTTCTAAAAGGATGAGTTTGCAACTACTTTACTTTTGGAGAAAATTCAAAACATTCATTATTCAATAGGGCCCAAACTATCAAAAACCAGCGGTTTCAATGAACACACATTTCTTGGTAGAATCATGCAGGACTGAAATTTTTGATGTTTTTCTGCTCCTCTCATGAGCCCAAACAAGTCTCTAAAAGCATGAGTTTGCAACTACTTTACTTTTGGAGAAAATTCAAAACATTCATTATTCAATAGAGCCCAATAGCAAAAACCAGCGTTTTGAATGAAGAATCACATTTCTTGGTAGAATCATGCAGGATTGAAATTTTTGATGGTTTTTTACTCCTCTCAACAGCCCAAACAAGTTTCTAAAAGGATGAGTTTGCAACTACTTTACTTTTGGAGAAAATTCAAAACATTCATTATTCAATAGGGCCCAAACTATCAAAAACCAGCGGTTTGAATGAACACACATTTCTTGGTAGAATCATGCAGGACTGAAATTTTTGATGTTTTTCTACTCCTCTCATGAGCCCAAACAAGTCTCTAAAAGCATGAGTTTGCAACTACTTTACTTTTGGAGAAAATTCAAAACATTCATTATTCAATAGAGCCCAATAGCAAAAACCAGCGTTTTGAATGAAGAATCACATTTCTTGGTAGAATCATGCAGGATTGAAATTTTTGATGGTTTTTTACTCCTCTCAACAGCCCAAACAAGTTTCTAAAAGGATGAGTTTGCAACTACTTTACTTTTGGAGAAAATTCAAAACATTCATTATTCAATAGGGCCCAAACTATCAAAAACCAGCGGTTTCAATGAACACACATTTCTTGGTAGAATCATGCAGGACTGAAATTTTTGATGTTTTTCTACTCCTCTCATGAGCCCAAACAAGTCTCTAAAAGCATGAGTTTGCAACTACTTTACTTTTGGAGAAAATTCAAAACATTCATTATTCAATAGAGCCAAATAGCAAAAATCAGGTTTTGAATGAAGAATCACATTTCTTGGTAGAATCATGCAGGATTGAAATTTTTGATGGTTTTTTACTCCTCTCAACAGCCCAAACAAGTTTCTAAAAGGATGAGTTTGCAACTACTTTACTTTTGGAGAAAATTCAAAACATTCATTATTCAATAGGGCCCAAACTATCAAAAACCAGCGGTTTGAATGAACACACATTTCTTGGTAGAATCATGCAGGACTGAAATTTTTGATGTTTTTCTACTCCTTTCATGAGCCCAAACAAGTCTCTAAAAGCATGAGTTTGCAACTACTTTACTTTTGGAGAAAATTCAAAACATTCACTATTCAATAGAGCCCAATAGCAAAAATCAGGTTTTGAATGAAGAATCACATTTCTTGGTAAAATCATGCAGGATTGAAATTTTTGATGGTTTTTTACTCCTCTCAACAGCCCAAACAAGTTCCTAAAAGGATGAGTTTGCAACTACTTTACTTTTGGAGAAAATTCAAAACATTCATTATTCAATAGGGCCCAAACTATCAAAAACCAGCGGTTTGAATGAAAAAACATTTCTTGGTAGAATCATGCAGGACTGAAATTTTTGATGTTTTTCTACTCCTCTCATGAGCCCAAACAAGTCTCTAAAAGCATGAGTTTGCAACTACTTTACTTTTGGAGAAAATTCAAAACATTCATTATTCAATAGAGCCCAATAGCAAAAACCAGCGTTTTGAATGAAGAATCACATTTCTTGGTAGAATCATGCAGGACTGAAATTTTTGATGGTTTTTTACTCCTCTCAACAGCCCAAACAAGTTTCTAAAAGCATGAGTTTGCAACTACTTTACTTTTGGAGAAAATTCAAAACATTCATTATTCAATAGAGCCCAATAGCAAAAACCAGCGTTTTGAATGAAGAATCACATTTCTTGGTAGAATCATGCAGGATTGAAATTTTTGATGGTTTTTTACTCCTCTCAACAGCCCAAACAAGTTTCTAAAAGGATGAGTTTGCAACTACTTTACTTTTGGAGAAAATTCAAAACATTCATTATTCAATAGGGCCCAAACTATCAAAAACCAGCGGTTTCAATGAACACATTTCTTGGTAGAATCATGCAGGACTGAAATTTTTGATGTTTTTCTACTCCTCTCATGAGCCCAAACAAGTCTCTAAAAGCATGAGTTTGCAACTACTTTACTTTTGGAGAAAATTCAAAACATTCATTATTCAATAGAGCCCAATAGCAAAAACCAGCGTTTTGAATGAAGAATCACATTTCTTGGTAGAATCATGCAGGATTGAAATTTTTGATGGTTTTTTACTCCTCTCAACAGCCCAAACAAGTTTCTAAAAGGATGAGTTTGCAACTACTTTACTTTTGGAGAAAATTCAAAACATTCATTATTCAATAGGGCCCAAACTATCAAAAACCAGCGGTTTGAATGAACACACATTTCTTGGTAGAATCATGCAGGACTGAAATTTTTGATGTTTTTCTACTCCTCTCATGAGCCCAAACAAGTCTCTAAAAGCATGAGTTTGCAACTACTTTACTTTTGGAGAAAATTCAAAACATTCACTATTCAATAGAGCCCAATAGCAAAAATCAGGTTTTGAATGAAGAATCACATTTCTTGGTAAAATCATGCAGGATTGAAATTTTTGATGGTTTTTTACTCCTCTCAACAGCCCAAACAAGTTTCTAAAAGGATGAGTTTGCAACTACTTTACTTTTGGAGAAAATTCAAAACATTCATTATTCAATAGGGCCCAAACTATGAAAAACCAGCGGTTTCAATGAACACACATTTCTTGGTAGAATCATGCAGGACTGAAATTTTTGATGTTTTTCTACTCCTCTCATGAGCCCAAACAAGTCTCTAAAAGCATGAGTTTGCAACTACTTTACTTTTGGAGAAAATTCAAAACATTCATTATTCAATAGAGCCCAATAGCAAAAACCAGCGTTTTGAATGAAGAATCACATTTCTTGGTAGAATCATGCAGGATTGAAATTTTTGATGGTTTTTTACTCCTCTCAACAGCCCAAACAAGTTTCTAAAAGGATGAGTTTGCAACTACTTTACTTTTGGAGAAAATTCAAAACATTCATTATTCAATAGGGCCCAAACTATCAAAAACCAGCGGTTTCAATGAACACACATTTCTTGGTAGAATCATGCAGGACTGAAATTTTTGATGTTTTTCTACTCCTCTCATGAGCCCAAACAAGTCTCTAAAAGCATGAGTTTGCAACTACTTTACTTTTGGAGAAAATTCAAAACATTCACTATTCAATAGAGCCCAATAGCAAAAATCAGGTTTTGAATGAAGAATCACATTTCTTGGTAAAATCATGCAGGATTGAAATTTTTGATGGTTTTTTACTCCTCTCAACAGCCCAAACAAGTTTCTAAAAGGATGAGTTTGCAACTACTTTACTTTTGGAGAAAATTCAAAACATTCATTATTCAATAGGGCCCAAACTATCAAAAACCAGCGGTTTCAATGAACACACATTTCTTGGTAGAATCATGCAGGACTGAAATTTTTGATGTTTTTCTGCTCCTCTCATGAGCCCAAACAAGTCTCTAAAAGCATGAGTTTGCAACTACTTTACTTTTGGAGAAAATTCAAAACATTCATTATTCAATAGAGCCCAATAGCAAAAACCAGCGTTTTGAATGAAGAATCACATTTCTTGGTAGAATCATGCAGGATTGAAATTTTTGATGGTTTTTTGCTCCTCTCAACAGCCCAAACAAGTTTCTAAAAGGATGAGTTTGCAACTACTTTACTTTTGGAGAAAATTCAAAACATTCATTATTCAATAGGGCCCAAACTATCAAAAACCAGCGGTTTGAATGAACACACATTTCTTGGTAGAATCATGCAGGACTGAAATTTTTGATGTTTTTCTACTCCTCTCATGAGCCCAAACAAGTCTCTAAAAGCATGAGTTTGCAACTACTTTACTTTTGGAGAAAATTCAAAACATTCATTATTCAATAGAGCCCAATAGCAAAAACCAGCGTTTTGAATGAAGAATCACATTTCTTGGTAGAATCATGCAGGATTGAAATTTTTGATGGTTTTTTACTCCTCTCAACAGCCCAAACAAGTTTCTAAAAGGATGAGTTTGCAACTACTTTACTTTTGGAGAAAATTCAAAACATTCATTATTCAATAGGGCCCAAACTATCAAAAACCAGCGGTTTGAATGAACATACATTTCTTGGTAGAATCATGCAGGACTGAAATTTTTGATGTTTTTCTACTCCTCTCATGAGCCCAAACAAGTCTCTAAAAGCATGAGTTTGCAACTACTTCACTTTTGGAGAAAATTCAAAACATTCATTATTCAATAGAGCCCAATAGCAAAAATCAGGTTTTGAATGAAGAATCACATTTCTTGGTAGAATCATGCAGGATTGAAATTTTTGATGGTTTTTTACTCCTCTCAGCAGCCCAAACAAGTTTCTAAAAGGATGAGTTTGCAACTACTTTACTTTTGGAGAAAATTCAAAACATTCATTATTCAATAGGGCCCAAACTATCAAAAACCAGCGGTTTGAATGAACACACATTTCTTGGTAGAATCATGCAGGACTGAAATTTTTGATGTTTTTCTACTCCTCTCATGAGCCCAAACAAGTCTCTAAAAGCATGAGTTTGCAACTACTTTACTTTTGGAGAAAATTCAAAACATTCACTATTCAATAGAGCCCAATAGCAAAAATCAGGTTTTGAATGAAGAATCACATTTCTTGGTAAAATCATGCAGGATTGAAATTTTTGATGGTTTTTTACTCCTCTCAACAGCCCAAACAAGTTTCTAAAAGGATGAGTTTGCAACTACTTTACTTTTGGAGAAAATTCAAAACATTCATTATTCAATAGGGCCAAAACTATCAAAAACCAGCGGTTTCAATGAACACACATTTCTTGGTAGAATCATGCAGGACTGAAATTTTTGATGTTTTTCTACTCCTCTCATGAGCCCAAACAAGTCTCTAAAAGCATGAGTTTGCAACTACTTTACTTTTGGAGAAAATTCAAAACATTCATTATTCAATAGAGCCCAATAGCAAAAACCAGCGTTTTGAATGAAGAATCACATTTCTTGGTAGAATCATGCAGGATTGAAATTTTTGATGGTTTTTTACTCCTCTCAACAGCCCAAACAAGTTTCTAAAAGGATGAGTTTGCAACTACTTTACTTTTGGAGAAAATTCAAAACATTCATTATTCAATAGGGCCCAAACTATCAAAAACCAGCGGTTTGAATGAACACACATTTCTTGGTAGAATCATGCAGGACTGAAATTTTTGATGTTTTTCTACTCCTCTCATGAGCCCAAAAAAGTCTCTAAAAGCATGAGTTTGCAACTACTTTACTTTTGGAGAAAATTCAAAACATTCACTATTCAATAGAGCCCAATAGCAAAAATCAGGTTTTGAATGAAGAATCACATTTCTTGGTAAAATCATGCAGGATTGAAATTTTTGATGGTTTTTTACTCCTCTCAACAGCCCAAACAAGTTTCTAAAAGGATGAGTTTGCAACTACTTTACTTTTGGAGAAAATTCAAAACATTCCTTATTCAATAGGGCCCAAACTATCAAAAACCAGCGGTTTCAATGAACACATATTTCTTGGTAGAATCATGCAGGACTGAAATTTTTGATGTTTTTCTACTCCTCTCATGAGCCCAAACAAGTCTCTAAAAGCATGAGTTTGCAACTACTTTACTGTTGGAGAAAATTCAAAACATTCATTATTCAATAGAGCCCAATAGCAAAAACCAGCGTTTTGAATGAAGAATCACATTTCTTGTTAGAATCATGCAGGATTGAAATTTTTGATGATTTTTTACTCCTCTCAACAGCCCAAACAAGTTTCTAAAAGGATGAGTTTGCAACTACTTTGCTTTTGGAGAAAATTCAAAACATTCATTATTCAATAGGGCCCAAACTATCAAAAACCAGCGGTTTCAATGAACACACATTTCTTGGTAGAATCATGCAGGACTGAAATTTTTGATGTTTTTCTACTCCTCTCATGAGCCCAAACAAGTCTCTAAAAGCATGAGTTTGCAACTACTTTACTTTTGGAGAAAATTCAAAACATTCATTATTCAATAGAGCCCAATAGCAAAAATCAGGTTTTGAATGAAGAATCACATTTCTTGGTAGAATCATGCAGGATTGAAATTTTTGATGCTTTTTTACTCCTCTCAACAGCCCAAACAAGTTTCTAAAAGGATGAGTTTGCAACTACTTTACTTTTGGAGAAAATTCAAAACATTCATTATTCAATAGGGCCCAAACTATCAAAAACCAGCGGTTTGAATGAACACACATTTCTTGGTAGAATCGT
This sequence comes from Dendrobates tinctorius, assembly GCF_039654945.1. Lineage (NCBI taxonomy): Eukaryota > Metazoa > Chordata > Amphibia > Anura > Dendrobatidae > Dendrobates > Dendrobates tinctorius. The sequence continues at coordinate 969,701 of NW_027361855.1, read as the reverse complement.
GCAGGACTGAAATTTTTGATGTTTTTCTACTTCTCTCATGAGCCCAAACAAGTCTCTAAAAGGATGAGTTTGCAACTACTTTACTTTTGGAGAAAATTCAAAACATTCATTATTCAATAGAGCCCAATAGCAAAAACCAGCGTTTTGAATGAAGAATCACATTTCTTGGTAGAATCATGCAGGATTGAAATTTTTGATGGTTTTTTACTCCTCTCAACAGCCCAAACAAGTTTCTAAAAGGATGAGTTTGCAACTACTTTACTTTTGGAGAAAATTCAAAACATTCATTATTCAATAGGGCCCAAACTATCAAAAACCAGCGGTTTCAATGAACACACATTTCTTGGTAGAATCATGCAGGACTGAAATTTTTGATGTTTTTCTACTCCTCTCATGAGCCCAAACAAGTCTCTAAAAGCATGAGTTTGCAACTACTTTACTTTTGGAGAAAATTCAAAACATTCATTATTCAATAGAGCTCAATAGCAAAAATCAGGTTTTGAATGAAGAATCACATTTCTTGGTAGAATCATGCAGGATTGAAATTTTTGATGGGATTTTACTCCTCTCAACAGCCCAAACAAGTTTCTAAAAGTATCAGTTTGCAACTACTTTACTTTTGGAGAAAATTCAAAACATTCATTATTCAATAGGGCCCAAACTATCAAAAACCAGCGGTTTCAATGAACACACATTTCTTGGTAGAATCATGCAGGACTGAAATTTTTGATGTTTTTCTTCTCCTCTCATGAGCCCAAACAAGTCTCTAAAAGCATGAGTTTGCAACTACTTTACTTTTGGAGAAAATTCAAAACATTCATTATTCAATAGAGCCCAATAGCAAAAACCAGCGTTTTGAATGAAGAATCACATTTCTTGGTAGAATCATGCAGGATTGAAATTTTTGATGGTTTTTTACTCCTCTCAACAGCCCAAACAAGTTTCTAAAAGGATGAGTTTGCAACTACTTTACTTTTGGAGAAAATTCAAAACATTCATTATTCAATAGGGCCCAAACTATCAAAAACCAGCGGTTTCAATGAACACACATTTCTTGGTAGAATCATGCAGGACTGAAATTTTTGATGTTTTTCTACTCCTCTCATGAGCCCAAACAAGTCTCTAAAAGCATGAGTTTGCAACTACTTTACTTTTGGAGAAAATTCAAAACATTCATTATTCAATAGAGCCCAATAGCAAAAACCAGCGTTTTGAATGAAGAATCACATTTCTTGTTAGAATCATGCAGGATTGAAATTTTTGATGGTTTTTTACTCCTCTCAACACAGCCCAAACAAGTTTCTAAAAGGATGAGTTTGCAACTACTTTACTTTTGGAGAAAATTCAAAACATTCATTATTCAATAGGGCCTAAACTATCAAAAACCAGCGGTTTCAATGAACACACATTTCTTGGTAGAATCATGCAGGACTGAAATTTTTGATGTTTTTCTACTCCTCTCATGAGCCCAAACAAGTCTCTAAAAGCATGAGTTTGCAACTACTTTACTTTTGGAGAAAATTCAAAACATTCATTATTCAATAGAGCCCAATAGCAAAAACCAGCGTTTTGAATGAAGAATCACATTTCTTGGTAGAATCATGCAGGATTGAAATTTTTGATGGTTTTTTACTCCTCTCAACAGCCCAAACAAGTTTCTAAAAGGATGAGTTTGCAACTACTTTACTTTTGGAGAAAATTCAAAACATTCATTATTCAATAGGGCCCAAACTATCAAAAACCAGCGGTTTCAATGAACACACATTTCTTGGTAGAATCATGCAGGACTGAAATTTTTGATGTTTTTCTACTCCTCTCATGAGCCCAAACAAGTCTCTAAAAGCATGAGTTTGCAACTACTTTACTTTTGGAGAAAATTCAAAACATTCATTATTTAATAGAGCCCAATAGCAAAAATCAGGTTTTGAATGAAGAATCACATTTCTTGGTAGAATCATGCAGGATTGAAATTTTTGATGGGTTTTTACTCCTCTCAACAGCCCAAACAAGTTTCTAAAAGGATGAGTTTGCAACTACTTTACTTTTGGAGAAAATTCAAAACATTCATTATTCAATAGGGCCCAAACTATCAAAAACCAGCGGTTTCAATGAACACACATTTCTTGGTAGAATCATGCAGGACTGAAATTTTTGATGTTTTTCTTCTCCTCTCATGAGCCCAAACAAGTCTCTAAAAGCATGAGTTTGCAACTACTTTACTTTTGGAGAAAATTCAAAACATTCATTATTCAATAGAGCCCAATAGCAAAAACCAGCGTTTTGAATGAAGAATCACATTTCTTGGTAGAATCATGCAGGATTGAAATTTTTGATGGTTTTTTACTCCTCTCAACAGCCCAAACAAGTTTCTAAAAGGATGAGTTTGCAACTACTTTACTTTTGGAGAAAATTCAAAACATTCATTATTCAATAGGGCCCAAACTATCAAAAACCAGCGGTTTCAATGAACACACATTTCTTGGTAGAATCATGCAGGACTGAAATTTTTGATGTTTTTCTACTCCACTCATGAGCCCAAACAAGTCTCTAAAAGCATGAGTTTGCAACTACTTTACTTTTGGAGAAAATTCAAAACATTCACTATTCAATAGAGCCCAATAGCAAAAATCAGGTTTTGAATGAAGAATCACATTTCTTGGTAAAATCATGCAGGATTGAAATTTTTGATGGTTTTTTACTCCTCTCAACAGCCCAAACAAGTTTCTAAAAGGATGAGTTTGCAACTACTTTACTTTTGGAGAAAATTCAAAACATTCCTTATTCATTAGGGCCCAAACTATCAAAAACCAGCGGTTTCAATGAACACACATTTCTTGGTAGAATCATGCAGGACTGAAATTTTTGATGTTTTTCTACTCCTCTCATGAGCCCAAACAAGTCTCTAAAAGCATGAGTTTGCAACTACTTTACTTTTGGAGAAAATTCAAAACATTCACTATTCAATAGAGCCCAATAGCAAAAATCAGGTTTTGAATGAAGAATCACATTTCTTGGTAACATCATGCAGGATTGAAATTTTTGATGGTTTTTTACTCCTCTCAACAGCCCAAACAAGTTTCTAAAAGGATGAGTTTGCAACTACTTTACTTTTGGAGAAAATTCAAAACATTCATTATTCAATAGGGCCCAAACTATCAAAAACCAGCGGTTTCAATGAACACACATTTCTTGGTAGAATCATGCAGGACTGAAATTTTTGATGTTTTTCTACTCCTCTCATGAGCCCAAACAAGTCTCTAAAAGCATGAGTTTGCAACTACTTTACTTTTGGAGAAAATTCAAAACATTCATTATTCAATAGAGCCCAATAGCAAAAACCAGCGTTTTGAATGAAGAATCACATTTCTTGGTAGAATCATGCAGGATTGAAATTTTTGATGGTTTTTTACTCCTCTCAACAGCCCAAACAAGTTTCTAAAAGGATGAGTTTGCAACTACTTTACTTTTGGAGAAAATTCAAAACATTCATTATTCAATAGGGCCCAAACTATCAAAAACCAGCGGTTTCAATGAACACACATGTCTTGGTAGAATCATGCAGGACTGAAATTTTTGATGTTTTTCTACTCATCTCATAAGCCCAAACAAGTCTCTAAAAGCAAGAGTTTGCAACTACTTTACTTTTGGAGAAAATTCAAAACATTCATTATTCAATAGGGCCCAAACTATCAAAAACCAGTGGTTTCAATGAACACACATTTCTTGGTAGAATCATGCAGGACTGAAATTTTTGATGTTTTTCTACTCCTCTCATGAGCCCAAACAAGTCTCTAAAAGCATGAGTTTGCAACTACTTTACTTTTGGAGAAAATTCAAAACATTCATTATTCAATAGAGCCCAATAGCAAAAACCAGCGTTTTGAATGAAGAATCACATTTCTTGGTAGAATCATGCAGGATTGAAATTTTTGATGGTTTTTTACTCCTCTCAACAGCCCAAACAAGTTTCTAAAAGGATGAGTTTGCAACTACTTTACTTTTGGAGAAAATTCAAAACATTCATTATTCAATAGGGCCCAAACTATCAAAAACCAGCGGTTTGAATGAACACACATTTCTTGGTAGAATCATGCAGGACTGAAATTTTTGATGTTTTTCTACTCCTCTCATGAGCCCAAACAAGTCTCTAAAAGCATGAGTTTGCAACTGCTTTACTTTTGGAGAAAATTCAAAACATTCATTATTCAATAGAGCCCATTCAAAATCAGGTTTTGAATGAAGAATCACATTTCTTGGTAGAATCATGCAGGATTGAAATTTTTGATGGTTTTTTACTCCTCTCAACAGCCCAAACAAGTTTCTAAAAGGATGAGTTTGCAACTACTTTACTTGTGGAGAAAATTCATAACATTCATTATTCAATAGGGCGCAAAATATCAAAAACCAGCGGTTTGAATTAACACACATTTATTGGTAGAATCGTGCAGTACTGAAATTTTTGATGTTTTTCTACTTCTCTCATGAGCCCAAACAAGTCTCTAAAAGGATGAGTTTGCAACTACTTTACTTTTGGAGAAAATTCAAAACATTCATTATTCAATAGAGCCCAATAGCAAAAACCAGCGTTTTGAATGAAGAATCACATTTCTTGGTAGAATCATGCAGGATTGAAATTTTTGATGGTTTTTTACTCCTCTCAACAGCCCAAACAAGTTTCTAAAAGGATGAGTTTGCAACTACTTTACTTTTGGAGAAAATTCAAAACATTCATTATTCAATAGGGCCCAAACTATCAAAAACCAGCGGTTTCAATGAACACACATTTCTTGGTAGAATCATGCAGGACTGAAATTTTTGATGTTTTTCTACTCCTCTCATGAGCCCAAACAAGTCTCTAAAAGCATGAGTTTGCCACTACTTTACTTTTGGAGAAAATTCAAAACATTCATTATTCAATAGAGCCCAATAGCAAAAATCAGGTTTTGAATGAAGAATCACATTTCTTGGTAGAATCATGCAGGATTGAAATATTTGATGGGTTTTTACTCCTCTCAACAGCCCAAACAAGTTTCTAAAAGGATGAGTTTGCAACTACTTTACTTTTGGAGAAAATTCAAAACATTCATTATTCAATAGGGCCCAAAATATCAAAAACCAGCGGTTTGAATGAACACACATTTCTTGGTAGAATCGTGCAGGACTGAAATTTTTGATGTTTTTCTACTCCTCTCATGAGCCCAAACAAGTCTCTTAAAGCATGAGTTTGCAACTACTTTACTTTTGGAGAAAATTCAAAACATTCATTATTCAATAGAGCCCAATAGCAAAAATCAGGTTTTGAATGAAGAATCACATTTCTTGGTAGAATCATGCAGGATTGAAATTTTTGATGGTTTTTTACTCCTCTCAACAGCCCAAACAAGTTTCTAAAAGAATGAGTTTGCAACTACTTTACTTTTGGAGAAAATTCAAAACATTCATTATTCAATAGGGCCCAAACTATCAAAAACCAGCGGTTTCAATGAACACACATTTCTTGGTAGAATCATGCAGGACTGAAATTTTTGATGTTTTTCTACTCCTCTCATGAGCCCAAACAAGTCTCTAAAAGCATGAGTTTGCAACTACTTTACTTTTGGAGAAAATTCAAAACATTCATTATTCAATAGAGCCCAAAAGCAAAAACCAGCGTTTTGAATGAAGAATCACATTTCTTGGTAGAATCATGCAGGATTGAAATTTTTGATGGTTTTTTACTCCTCTCAACAGCCCAAACAAGTTTCTAAAAGGATGAGTTTGCAACTACTTTACTTTTGGAGAAAATTCAAAACATTCATTATTCAATAGGGCCCAAACTATCAAAAACCAGCGGTTTCAATGAACACACATGTCTTGGTAGAATCATGCAGGACTGAAATTTTTGATGTTTTTCTACTCATCTCATAAGCCCAAACAAGTCTCTAAAAGCAAGAGTTTGCAACTACTTTACTTTTGGAGAAAATTCAAAACATTCATTATTCAATAGGGCCCAAACTATCAAAAACCAGTGGTTTCAATGAACACACATTTCTTGGTAGAATCATGCAGGACTGAAATTTTTGATGTTTTTCTACTCCTCTCATGAGCCCAAACAAGTCTCTAAAAGCATGAGTTTGCAACTACTTTACTTTTGGAGAAAATTCAAAACATTCATTATTCAATAGAGCCCAATAGCAAAAACCAGCGTTTTGAATGAAGAATCACATTTCTTGGTAGAATCATGCAGGATTGAAATTTTTGATGGTTTTTTACTCCTCTCAACAGCCCAAACAAGTTTCTAAAAGGATGAGTTTGCAACTACTTTACTTTTGGAGAAAGTTCAAAACATTCATTATTCAATAGGGCCCAAACTATCAAAAACCAGCGGTTTCAATGAACACACATTTCTTGGTAGAATCATGCAGGACTGAAATTTTTGATGTTTTTCTACTCCTCTCATGAGCCCAAACAAGTCTCTAAAAGCATGAGTTTGCAACTACTTTACTTTTGGAGAAAATTCAAAACATTCATTATTCAATAGAGCCCAATAGCAAAAACCAGCGTTTTGAATGAAGAATCACATTTCTTGGTAGAATCATGCAGGATTGAAATTTTTGATGGTTTTTTACTCCTCTCAACAGCCCAAACAAGTTTCTAAAAGGATGAGTTTGCAACTACTTTACTTTTGGAGAAAATTCAAAACATTCATTATTCAATAGGGCCCAAACTATCAAAAACCAGCGGTTTCAATGAACACACATTTCTTGGTAGAATCATGCAGGACTGAAATTTTTGATGTTTTTCTACTCCTCTCATGAGCCCAAACAAGTCTCTAAAAGCATGAGTTTGCAACTACTTTACTTTTGGAGAAAATTCAAAACATTCATTATTCAATAGAGCCCAATAGCAAAAACCAGCGTTTTGAATGAAGAATCACATTTCTTGGTAGAATCATGCAGGATTGAAATTTTTGATGGTTTTTTACTCCTCTCAACAGCCCAAACAAGTTTCTAAAAGGATGAGTTTGCAACTACTTTACTTTTGGAGAAAATTCAAAACATTCATTATTCAATAGGGCCCAAACTATCAAAAACCAGCGGTTTCAATGAACACACATTTCTTGGTAGAATCATGCAGGACTGAAATTTTTGATGTTTTTCTACTCCTTTCATGAGCCCAAACAAGTCTCTAAAAGCATGAGTTTGCAACTACTTTACTTTTGGAGAAAATTCAAAACATTCATTATTCAATAGAGCCCAATAGCAAAAACCAGCGTTTTGAATGAAGAATCACATTTCTTGGTAGAATCATGCAGGATTGAAATTTTTGATGGTTTTTTACTCCTCTCAACAGCCCAAACAAGTTTCTAAAAGGATGAGTTTGCAACTACTTTACTTTTGGAGAAAATTCAAAACATTCATTATTCAATAGGGCCCAAACTATCAAAAACCAGCGGTTCCAATGAACACACATTTCTTGGTAGAATCATGCAGGACTGAAATTTTTGATGTTTTTCTACTCCTCTCATGAGCCCAAACAAGTCTCTAAAAGCATGAGTTTGCAACTACTTTACTTTTGGAGAAAATTCAAAACATTCATTATTCAATAGAGCCCAAAAGCAAAAACCAGCGTTTTGAATGAAGAATCACATTTCTTGGTAGAATCATGCAGGATTGAAATTTTTGATGGTTTTTTACTCCTCTCAACAGCCCAAACAAGTTTCTAAAAGGATGAGTTTGCAACTACTTTACTTTTGGAGGAAATTCAAAACATTCATTATTCAATAGGGCCCAAACTATCAAAAACCAGCGGTTTCAATGAACACACATGTCTTGGTAGAATCATGCAGGACTGAAATTTTTGATGTTTTTCTACTCATCTCATAAGCCCAAACAAGTCTCTAAAAGCAAGAGTTTGCAACTACTTTACTTTTGGAGAAAATTCAAAACATTCATTATTCAATAGGGCCCAAACTATCAAAAACCAGTGGTTTCAATGAACACACATTTCTTGGTAGAATCATGCAGGACTGAAATTTTTGATGTTTTTCTACTCCTCTCATGAGCCCAAACAAGTCTCTAAAAGCATGAGTTTGCAACTACTTTACTTTTGGAGAAAATTCAAAACATTCATTATTCAATAGAGCCCAATAGCAAAAACCAGCGTTTTGAATGAAGAATCACATTTCTTGGTAGAATCATGCAGGATTGAAATTTTTGATGGTTTTTTACTCCTCTCAACAGCCCAAACAAGTTTCTAAAAGGATGAGTTTGCAACTACTTTACTTTTGGAGAAAATTCAAAACATTCATTATTCAATAGGGCCCAAACTATCAAAAACCAGCGGTTTCAATGAACACACATTTCTTGGTAGAATCATGCAGGACTGAAATTTTTGATGTTTTTCTACTCCTCTCATGAGCCCAAACAAGTCTCTAAAAGCATGAGTTTGCAACTACTTTACTTTTGGAGAAAATTCAAAACATTCATTATTCAATAGAGCCCAATAGCAAAAACCAGCGTTTTGAATGAAGAATCACATTTCTTGGTAGAATCATGCAGGATTGAAATTTTTGATGGTTTTTTACTCCTCTCAACAGCCCAAACAAGTTTCTAAAAGGATGAGTTTGCAACTACTTTACTTTTGGAGAAAATTCAAAACATTCATTATTCAATAGGGCCCAAACTATCAAAAACCAGCGGTTTCAATGAACACACATTTCTTGGTAGAATCATGCAGGACTGAAATTTTTGATGTTTTTCTACTCCTCTCATGAGCCCAAACAAGTCTCTAAAAGCATGAGTTTGCAACTACTTTACTTTTGGAGAAAATTCAAAACATTCATTATTCAATAGAGCCCAATAGCAAAAACCAGCGTTTTGAATGAAGAATCACATTTCTTGGTAGAATCATGCAGGATTGAAATTTTTGATGGTTTTTTACTCCTCTCAACAGCCCAAACAAGTTTCTAAAAGGATGAGTTTGCAACTACTTTACTTTTGGAGAAAATTCAAAACATTCATTATTCAATAGGGCCCAAACTATCAAAAACCAGCGGTTTCAATGAACACACATTTCTTGGTAGAATCATGCAGGACTGAAATTTTTGATGTTTTTCTACTCCTTTCATGAGCCCAAACAAGTCTCTAAAAGCATGAGTTTGCAACTACTTTACTTTTGGAGAAAATTCAAAACATTCATTATTCAATAGAGCCCAATAGCAAAAACCAGCGTTTTGAATGAAGAATCACATTTCTTGGTAGAATCATGCAGGATTGAAATTTTTGATGGTTTTTTACTCCTCTCAACAGCCCAAACAAGTTTCTAAAAGGATGAGTTTGCAACTACTTTACTTTTGGAGAAAATTCAAAACATTCATTATTCAATAGGGCCCAAACTATCAAAAACCAGCGGTTTCAATGAACACACATTTCTTGGTAGAATCATGCAGGACTGAAATTTTTGATGTTTTTCTACTCCTCTCATGAGCCCAAACAAGTCTCTAAAAGCATGAGTTTGCAACTACTTTACTTTTGGAGAAAATTCAAAACATTCATTATTCAATAGAGCCCAATAGCAAAAACCAGCGTTTTGAATGAAGAATCACATTTCTTGGTAGAATCATGCAGGATTGAAATTTTTGATGGTTTTTTACTCCTCTCAACAGCCCAAACAAGTTTCTAAAAGGATGAGTTTGCAACTACTTTACTTTTGGAGAAAATTCAAAACATTCATTATTCAATAGGGCCCAAACTATCAAAAACCAGCGGTTTGAATGAACACACATTTCTTGGTAGAATCATGCAGGACTGAAATTTTTGATGTTTTTCTACTCCTCTCATGAGCCCAAACAAGTCTCTAAAAGCATGAGTTTGCAACTACTTTACTTTTGGAGAAAATTCAAAACATTCATTATTCAATAGAGCCCAATAGCAAAAACCAGCGTTTTGAATGAAGAATCACATTTCTTGGTAGAATCATGCAGGATTGAAATTTTTGATGGTTTTTTACTCCTCTCAACAGCCCAAACAAGTTTCTAAAAGGATGAGTTTGCAACTACTTTACTTTTGGAGAAAATTCAAAACATTCATTATTCAATAGGGCCCAAACTATCAAAAACCAGCGGTTTGAATGAACACACATTTCTTGGTAGAATCATGCAGGACTGAAATTTTTGATGTTTTTCTACTCCTCTCATGAGCCCAAACAAGTCTCTAAAAGCATGAGTTTGCAACTACTTTACTTTTGGAGAAAATTCAAAACATTCACTATTCAATAGAGCCCAATAGCAAAAATCAGGTTTTGAATGAAGAATCACATTTCTTGGTAAAATCATGCAGGATTGAAATTTTTGATGGTTTTTTACTCCTCTCAACAGCCCAAACAAGTTTCTAAAAGGATGAGTTTGCAACTACTTTACTTTTGGAGAAAATTCAAAACATTCCTTATTCAATAGGGCCCAAACTATCAAAAACCAGCGGTTTCAATGAACACATATTTCTTGGTAGAATCATGCAGGACTGAAATTTTTGATGTTTTTCTACTCCTCTCATGAGCCCAAACAAGTCTCTAAAAGCATGAGTTTGCAACTACTTTACTGTTAGAGAAAATTCAAAACATTCATTATTCAATAGAGCCCAATAGCAAAAACCAGCGTTTTGAATGAAGAATCACATTTCTTGTTAGAATCATGCAGGATTGAAATTTTTGATGATTTTTTACTCCTCTCAACAGCCCAAACAAGTTTCTAAAAGGATGAGTTTGCAACTACTTTACTTTTGGAGAAAATTCAAAACATTCATTATTCAATAGGGCCCAAACTATCAAAAACCAGCGGTTTCAATGAACACACATTTCTTGGTAGAATCATGCAGGACTGAAATTTTTGATGTTTTTCTACTCCTCTCATGAGCCCAAACAAGTCTCTAAAAGCATGAGTTTGCAACTACTTTACTTTTGGAGAAAATTCAAAACATTCATTATTCAATAGAGCCCAATAGCAAAAATCAGGTTTTGAATGAAGAATCACATTTCTTGGTAGAATCATGCAGGATTGAAATTTTTGATGGTTTTTTACTCCTCTCAACAGCCCAAACAAGTTTCTAAAAGGATGAGTTTGCAACTATTTTACTTTTGGAGAAAATTCAAAACATTCATTATTCAATAGGGCCCAAACTATCAAAAACCAGCGGTTTGAATGAACACACATTTCTTGGTAGAATCATGCAGGACTGAAATTTTTGATGTTTTTCTACTCCTCTCATGAGCCCAAACAAGTCTCTAAAAGCATGAGTTTGCAACTACTTTACTTTTGGAGAAAATTCAAAACATTCACTATTCAATAGAGCCCAATAGCAAAAATCAGGTTTTGAATGAAGAATCACATTTCTTGGTAAAATCATGCAGGATTGAAATTTTTGATGGTTTTTTACTCCTCTCAACAGCCCAAAAAAGTTTCTAAAAGGATGAGTTTGCAACTACTTTACTTTTGGAGAAAATTCAAAACATTCATTATTCAATAGGGCCAAAACTATCAAAAACCAGCGGTTTCAATGAACACACATTTCTTGGTAGAATCATGCAGGACTGAAATTTTTGATGTTTTTCTACTCCTCTCATGAGCCCAAACAAGTCTCTAAAAGCATGAGTTTGCAACTACTTTACTTTTGGAGAAAATTCAAAACATTCATTATTCAATAGAGCCCAATAGCAAAAACCAGCGTTTTGAATGAAGAATCACAATTCTTGGTAGAATCATGCAGGATTGAAATTTTTGATGGTTTTTTACTCCTCTCAACAGCCCAAACAAGTTTCTAAAAGGATGAGTTTGCAACCACTTTACTTTTGGAGAAAATTCAAAACATTCATTATTCAATAGGGCCCAAACTATCAAAAACCAGCGGTTTCAATGAACACACATTTCTTGGTAGAATCATGCAGGACTGAAATTTTTGATGTTTTTCTACTCCACTCATGAGCCCAAACAAGTCTCTAAAAGCATGAGTTTGCAACTACTTTACTTTTGGAGAAAATTCAAAACATTCACTATTCAATAGAGCCCAATAGCAAAAATCAGGTTTTGAATGAAGAATCACATTTCTTGGTAACATCATGCAGGATTGAAATTTTTGATGGTTTTTTACTCCTCTCAACAGCCCAAACAAGTTTCTAAAAGGATGAGTTTGCAACTACTTTACTTTTGGAGAAAATTCAAAACATTCATTATTCAATAGGGCCCAAACTATCAAAAACCAGCGGTTTGAATGAACACACATTTCTTGGTAGAATCATGCAGGACTGAAATTTTTGATGATTTTCTTCTCCTCTCATGAGCCCAAACAAGTCTCTAAAAGCATGAGTTTGCAACTTCTTTACTTTTGGAGAAAATTCAAAACATTCATTATTCAATAGAGCCCAATAGCAAAAACCAGCGTTTTGAATGAAGAATCACATTTCTTGGTAGAATCATGCAGGATTGAAATTTTTGATGGTTTTTTACTCCTCTCAACAGCCCAAACAAGTTTCTAAAAGGATGAGTTTGCAACTACTTTACTTTTGGAGAAAATTCAAAACATTCATTATTCAATAGGGCGCAAACTATCAAAAACCAGCGGTTTCAATGAACACACATTTCTTGGTAGAATCATGCAGGACTGAAATTTTTGATGTTTTTCTACTCCTCTCATGAGCCCAAACAAGTCTCTAAAAGCATGAGTTTGCAACTACTTCACTTTTGGAGAAAATTCAAAACATTCATTATTCAATAGAGCCCAATAGCAAAAATCAGGTTTTGAATGAAGAATCACATTTCTTGGTAGAATCATGCAGGATTGAAATTTTTGATGGTTTTTTACTCCTCTCAACAGCCCAAACAAGTTTCTAAAAGGATGAGTTTGCAACTACTTTACTTTTGGAGAAAATTCAAAACATTCATTATTCAATAGGGCCCAAACTATCAAAAACCAGCGGTTTGAATGAACACACATTTCTTGGTAGAATCATGCAGGACTGAAATTTTTGATGTTTTTCTACTCCTTTCATGAACCCAAACAAGTCTCTAAAAGCATGAGTTTGCAACTACTTTACTTTTGGAGAAAATTCAAAACATTCACTATTCAATAGAGCCCAATAGCAAAAATCAGGTTTTGAATGAAGAATCACATTTCTTGGTAAAATCATGCAGGATTGAAATTTTTGATGGTTTTTTACTCCTCTCAACAGCCCAAACAAGTTCCTAAAAGGATGAGTTTGCAACTACTTTACTTTTGGAGAAAATTCAAAACATTCATTATTCAATAGGGCCCAAACTATCAAAAACCAGCGGTTTGAATGAACACACATTTCTTGGTAGAATCATGCAGGACTGAAATTTTTGATGTTTTTCTACTCCTCTCATGAGCCCAAACAAGTCTCTAAAAGCATGAGTTTGCAACTACTTTACTTTTGGAGAAAATTCAAAACATTCACTATTCAATAGAGCCCAATAGCAAAAATCAGGTTTTGAATGAAGAATCACATTTCTTGGTAACATCATGCAGGATTGAAATTTTTGATGGTTTTTTACTCCTCTCAACAGCCCAAACAAGTTTCTAAAAGGATGAGTTTGCAACTACTTTACTTTTGGAGAAAATTCAAAACATTCATTATTCAATAGGGCCCAAACTATCAAAAACCAGCGGTTTGAATGAACACACATTTCTTGGTAGAATCATGCAGGACTGAAATTTTTGATGATTTTCTTCTCCTCTCATGAGCCCAAACAAGTCTCTAAAAGCATGAGTTTGCAACTTCTTTACTTTTGGAGAAAATTCAAAACATTCATTATTCAATAGAGCCCAATAGCAAAAACCAGCGTTTTGAATGAAGAATCACATTTCTTGGTAGAATCATGCAGGATTGAAATTTTTGATGGTTTTTTACTCCTCTCAACAGCCCAAACAAGTTTCTAAAAGGATGAGTTTGCAACTACTTTACTTTTGGAGAAAATTCAAAACATTCATTATTCAATAGGGCGCAAACTATCAAAAACCAGCGGTTTCAATGAACACACATTTCTTGGTAGAATCATGCAGGACTGAAATTTTTGATGTTTTTCTACTCCTCTCATGAGCCCAAACAAGTCTCTAAAAGCATGAGTTTGCAACTACTTCACTTTTGGAGAAAATTCAAAACATTCATTATTCAATAGAGCCCAATAGCAAAAATCAGGTTTTGAATGAAGAATCACATTTCTTGGTAGAATCATGCAGGATTGAAATTTTTGATGGTTTTTTACTCCTCTCAACAGCCCAAACAAGTTTCTAAAAGGATGAGTTTGCAACTACTTTACTTTTGGAGAAAATTCAAAACATTCATTATTCAATAGGGCCCAAACTATCAAAAACCAGCGGTTTGAATGAACACACATTTCTTGGTAGAATCATGCAGGACTGAAATTTTTGATGTTTTTCTACTCCTTTCATGAACCCAAACAAGTCTCTAAAAGCATGAGTTTGCAACTACTTTACTTTTGGAGAAAATTCAAAACATTCACTATTCAATAGAGCCCAATAGCAAAAATCAGGTTTTGAATGAAGAATCACATTTCTTGGTAAAATCATGCAGGATTGAAATTTTTGATGGTTTTTTACTCCTCTCAACAGCCCAAACAAGTTCCTAAAAGGATGAGTTTGCAACTACTTTACTTTTGGAGAAAATTCAAAACATTCATTATTCAATAGGGCCCAAACTATCAAAAACCAGCGGTTTGAATGAACACACATTTCTTGGTAGAATCATGCAGGACTGAAATTTTTGATGTTTTTCTACTCCTCTCATGAGCCCAAACAAGTCTCTAAAAGCATGAGTTTGCAACTACTTTACTTTTGGAGAAAATTCAAAACATTCATTATTCAATAGAGCCCAATAGCAAAAACCAGCGTTTTGAATGAAGAATCACATTTCTTGGTAGAATCATGCAGGACTGAAATTTTTGATGGTTTTTTACTCCTATCAACAGCCCAAACAAGTTTCTAAAAGCATGAGTTTGCAACTACTTTACTTTTGGAGAAAATTCAAAACATTCATTATTCAATAGAGCCCAATAGCAAAAACCAGCGTTTTGAATGAAGAATCACATTTCTTGGTAGAATCATGCAGGATTGAAATTTTTGATGGTTTTTTACTCCTCTCAACAGCCCAAACAAGTTTCTAAAAGGATGAGTTTGCAACTACTTTACTTTTGGAGAAAATTCAAAACATTCATTATTCAATAGGGCCCAAACTATCAAAAACCAGCGGTTTCAATGAACACACATTTCTTGGTAGAATCATGCAGGACTGAAATTTTTGATGTTTTTCTACTCCTCTCATGAGCCCAAACAAGTCTCTAAAAGCATGAGTTTGCAACTACTTTACTTTTGGAGAAAATTCAAAACATTCATTATTCAATAGAGCCCAATAGCAAAACCCAGCGTTTTGAATGAAGAATCACATTTCTTGGTAGAATCATGCAGGATTGAAATTTTTGATGGTTTTTTACTCCTCTCAACAGCCCAAACAAGTTTCTAAAAGGATGAGTTTGCAACTACTTTACTTTTGGAGAAAATTCAAAACATTCATTATTCAATAGGGCCCAAACTATCAAAAACCAGCGGTTTGAATGAACACACATTTCTTGGTAGAATCATGCAGGACTGAAATTTTTGATGTTTTTCTACTCCTCTCATGAGCCCAAACAAGTCTCTAAAAGCATGAGTTTGCAACTACTTCACTTTTGGAGAAAATTCAAAACATTCATTATTCAATAGAGCCCAATAGCAAAAATCAGGTTTTGAATGAAGAATCACATTTCTTGGTAGAATCATGCAGGATTGAAATTTTTGATGGTTTTTTACTCCTCTCAGCAGCCCAAACAAGTTTCTAAAAGGATGAGTTTGCAACTACTTTACTTTTGGAGAAAATTCAAAACATTCATTATTCAATAGGGCCCAAACTATCAAAAACCAGCGGTTTGAATGAACACACATTTCTTGGTAGAATCATGCAGGACTGAAATTTTTGATGTTTTTCTACTCCTCTCATGAGCCCAAACAAGTCTCTAAAAGCATGAGTTTGCAACTACTTTACTTTTGGAGAAAATTCAAAACATTCACTATTCAATAGAGCCCAATAGCAAAAATCAGGTTTTGAATGAAGAATCACATTTCTTGGTAAAATCATGCAGGATTGAAATTTTTGATGGTTTTTTACTCCTCTCAACAGCCCAAACAAGTTTCTAAAAGGATGAGTTTGCAACTACTTTACTTTTGGAGAAAATTCAAAACATTCATTATTCAATAGGGCCCAAACTATCAAAAACCAGCGGTTTCAATGAACACACATTTCTTGGTAGAATCATGCAGGACTGAAATTTTTGATGTTTTTCTACTCCTCTCATGAGCCCAAACAAGTCTCTAAAAGCATGAGTTTGCAACTACTTTACTTTTGGAGAAAATTCAAAACATTCATTATTCAATAGAGCCCAATAGCAAAAACCAGCGTTTTGAATGAAGAATCACATTTCTTGGTAGAATCATGCAGGATTGAAATTTTTGATGGTTTTTTACTCCTCTCAACAGCCCAAACAAGTTTCTAAAAGGATGAGTTTGCAACTACTTTACTTTTGGAGAAAATTCAAAACATTCATTATTCAATAGGGCCCAAACTATCAAAAACCAGCGGTTTCAATGAACACACATTTCTTGGTAGAATCATGCAGGACTGAAATTTTTGATGTTTTTCTACTCCTCTCATGAGCCCAAACAAGTCTCTAAAAGCATGAGTTTGCAACTACTTTACTTTTGGAGAAAATTCAAAACATTCACTATTCAATAGAGCCCAATAGCAAAAATCAGGTTTTGAATGAAGAATCACATTTCTTGGTAAAATCATGCAGGATTGAAATTTTTGATGGTTTTTTACTCCTCTCAACAGCCCAAACAAGTTTCTAAAAGGATGAGTTTGCAACTACTTTACTTTTGGAGAAAATTCAAAACATTCATTATTCAATAGGGCCCAAACTATCAAAAACCAGCGGTTTCAATGAACACACATTTCTTGGTAGAATCATGCAGGACTGAAATTTTTGATGTTTTTCTACTCCTCTCATGAGCCCAAACAAGTCTCTAATAGCATGAGTTTGCAACTACTTTACTTTTGGAGAAAATTCAAAACATTCATTATTCAATAGAGCCCAATAGCAAAAACCAGCGTTTTGAATGAAGAATCACATTTCTTGGTAGAATCATGCAGGATTGAAATTTTTGATGGTTTTTTACTCCTCTCAACAGCCCAAACAAGTTTCTAAAATGATGAGTTTGCAACTACTTTACTTTTGGAGAAAATTCAAAACATTCATTATTCAATAGGGCCCAAACTATCAAAAACCAGCGGTTTGAATGAACACACATTTCTTGGTAGAATCATGCAGGACTGAAATTTTTGATGTTTTTCTACTCCTCTCATGAGCCCAAACAAGTCTCTAAAAGCATGAGTTTGCAACTACTTCACTTTTGGAGAAAATTCAAAACATTCATTATTCAATAGAGCCCAATAGCAAAAATCAGGTTTTGAATGAAGAATCACATTTCTTGGTAGAATCATGCAGGATTGAAATTTTTGATGGTTTTTTACTCCTCTCAACAGCCCAAACAAGTTTCTAAAAGGATGAGTTTGCAACTACTTTACTTTTGGAGAAAATTCAAAACATTCATTATTCAATAGGGCCCAAACTATCAAAAACCAGCGGTTTGAATGAACACACATTTCTTGGTAGAATCATGCAGGACTGAAATTTTTGATGTTTTTCTACTCCTTTCATGAGCCCAAACAAGTCTCTAAAAGCATGAGTTTGCAACTACTTTACTTTTGGAGAAAATTCAAAACATTCACTATTTAATAGAGCCCAATAGCAAAAATCAGGTTTTGAATGAAGAATCACATTTCTTGGTAAAATCATGCAGGATTGAAATTTTTGATGGTTTTTTACTCCTCTCAACAGCCCAAACAAGTTCCTAAAAGGATGAGTTTGCAACTACTTTACTTTTGGAGAAAATTCAAAACATTCATTATTCAATAGGGCCCAAACTATCAAAAACCAGCGGTTTGAATGAACACACATTTCTTGGTAGAATCATGCAGGACTGAAATTTTTGATGTTTTTCTACTCCTCTCATGAGCCCAAACAAGTCTCTAAAAGCATGAGTTTGCAACTACTTCACTTTTGGAGAAAATTCAAAACATTCATTATTCAATAGAGCCCAATAGCAAAAATCAGGTTTTGAATGAAGAATCACATTTCTTGGTAGAATCATGCAGGATTGAAATTTTTGATGGTTTTTTACTCCTCTCAGCAGCCCAAACAAGTTTCTAAAAGGATGAGTTTGCAACTACTTTACTTTTGGAGAAAATTCAAAACATTCATTATTCAATAGGGCCCAAACTATCAAAAACCAGCGGTTTGAATGAACACACATTTCTTGGTAGAATCATGCAGGACTGAAATTTTTGATGTTTTTCTACTCCTCTCATGAGCCCAAACAAGTCTCTAAAAGCATGAGTTTGCAACTACTTTACTTTTGGAGAAAATTCAAAACATTCACTATTCAATAGAGCCCAATAGCAAAAATCAGGTTTTGAATGAAGAATCACATTTCTTGGTAAAATCATGCAGGATTGAAATTTTTGATGGTTTTTTACTCCTCTCAACAGCCCAAACAAGTTTCTAAAAGGATGAGTTTGCAACTACTTTACTTTTGGAGAAAATTCAAAACATTCATTATTCAATAGGGCCCAAACTATCAAAAACCAGCGGTTTCAATGAACACACATTTCTTGGTAGAATCATGCAGGACTGAAATTTTTGATGTTTTTCTACTCCTCTCATGAGCCCAAACAAGTCTCTAAAAGCATGAGTTTGCAACTACTTTACTTTTGGAGAAAATTCAAAACATTCATTATTCAATAGAGCCCAATAGCAAAAACCAGCGTTTTGAATGAAGAATCACATTTCTTGGTAGAATCATGCAGGATTGAAATTTTTGATGGTTTTTTACTCCTCTCAACAGCCCAAACAAGTTTCTAAAAGGATGAGTTTGCAACTACTTTACTTTTGGAGAAAATTCAAAACATTCATTATTCAATAGGGCCCAAACTATCAAAAACCAGCGGTTTGAATGAACACACATTTCTTGGTAGAATCATGCAGGACTGAAATTTTTGATGTTTTTCTACTCCTCTCATGAGCCCAAACAAGTCTCTAAAAGCATGAGTTTGCAACTACTTTACTTTTGGAGAAAATTCAAAACATTCATTATTCAATAGAGCCCAATAGCAAAAACCAGCGTTTTGAATGAAGAATCACATTTCTTGGTAGAATCATGCAGGATTGAAATTTTTGATGGTTTTTTACTCCTCTCAACAGCCCAAACAAGTTTCTAAAAGGATGAGTTTGCAACTACTTTACTTTTGGAGAAAATTCAAAACATTCATTATTCAATAGGGCCCAAACTATCAAAAACCAGCGGTTTGAATGAACACACATTTCTTGGTAGAATCATGCAGGACTGAAATTTTTGATGTTTTTCTACTCCTCTCATGAGCCCAAACAAGTCTCTAAAAGCATGAGTTTGCAACTACTTTACTTTTGGAGAAAATTCAAAACATTCATTATTCAATAGAGCCCAATAGCAAAAACCAGCGTTTTGAATGAAGAATCACATTTCTTGGTAGAATCATGCAGGATTGAAATTTTTGATGGTTTTTTACTCCTCTCAACAGCCCAAACAAGTTTCTAAAAGGATGAGTTTGCAACTACTTTACTTTTGGAGAAAATTCAAAACATTCATTATTCAATAGGGCCCAAACTATCAAAAACCAGCGGTTTGAATGAACACACATTTCTTGGTAGAATCATGCAGGACTGAAATTTTTGATGTTTTTCTACTCCTCTCATGAGCCCAAACAAGTCTCTAAAAGCATGAGTTTGCAACTACTTCACTTTTGGAGAAAATTCAAAACATTCATTATTCAATAGAGCCCAATAGCAAAAATCAGGTTTTGAATGAAGAATCACATTTCTTGGTAGAATCATGCAGGATTGAAATTTTTGATGGTTTTTTACTCCTCTCAGCAGCCCAAACAAGTTTCTAAAAGGATGAGTTTGCAACTACTTTACTTTTGGAGAAAATTCAAAACATTCATTATTCAATAGGGCCCAAACTATCAAAAACCAGCGGTTTGAATGAACACACATTTCTTGGTAGAATCATGCAGGACTGAAATTTTTGATGTTTTTCTACTCCTCTCATGAGCCCAAACAAGTCTCTAAAAGCATGAGTTTGCAACTACTTTACTTTTGGAGAAAATTCAAAACATTCACTATTCAATAGAGCCCAATAGCAAAAATCAGGTTTTGAATGAAGAATCACATTTCTTGGTAAAATCATGCAGGATTGAAATTTTTGATGGTTTTTTACTCCTCTCAAAAGCCCAAACAAGTTTCTAAAAGGATGAGTTTGCAACTACTTTACTTTTGGAGAAAATTCAAAACATTCATTATTCAATAGGGCCAAAACTATCAAAAACCAGCGGTTTCAATGAACACACATTTCTTGGTAGAATCATGCAGGACTGAAATTTTTGATGTTTTTCTACTCCTCTCATGAGCCCAAACAAGTCTCTAAAAGCATGAGTTTGCAACTACTTTACTTTTGGAGAAAATTCAAAACATTCATTATTCAATAGAGCCCAATAGCAAAAACCAGCGTTTTGAATGAAGAATCACATTTCTTGGTAGAATCATGCAGGATTGAAATTTTTGATGGTTTTTTACTCCTCTCAACAGCCCAAACAAGTTTCTAAAAGGATGAGTTTGCAACTACTTTACTTTTGGAGAAAATTCAAAACATTCATTATTCAATAGGGCCCAAACTATCAAAAACCAGCGGTTTGAATGAACACACATTTCTTGGTAGAATCATGCAGGACTGAAATTTTTGATGTTTTTCTACTCCTCTCATGAGCCCAAACAAGTCTCTAAAAGCATGAGTTTGCAACTACTTTACTTTTGGAGAAAATTCAAAACATTCACTATTCAATAGAGCCCAATAGCAAAAATCAGGTTTTGAATGAAGAATCACATTTCTTGGTAAAATCATGCAGGATTGAAATTTTTGATGGTTTTTTACTCCTCTCAACAGCCCAAACAAGTTTCTAAAAGGATGAGTTTGCAACTACTTTACTTTTGGAGAAAATTCAAAACATTCCTTATTCAATAGGGCCCAAACTATCAAAAACCAGCGGTTTCAATGAACACATATTTCTTGGTAGAATCATACAGGACTGAAATTTTTGATGTTTTTCTACTCCTCTCATGAGCCCAAACAAGTCTCTAAAAGCATGAGTTTGCAACTACTTTACTGTTGGAGAAAATTCAAAACATTCATTATTCAATAGAGCCCAATAGCAAAAACCAGCGTTTTGAATGAAGAATCACATTTCTTGTTAGAATCATGCAGGATTGAAATTTTTGATGATTTTTTACTCCTCTCAACAGCCCAAACAAGTTTCTAAAAGGATGAGTTTGCAACTACTTTGCTTTTGGAGAAAATTCAAAACATTCATTATTCAATAGGGCCCAAACTATCAAAAACCAGCGGTTTCAATGAACACACATTTCTTGGTAGAATCATGCAGGACTGAAATTTTTGATGTTTTTCTACTCCTCTCATGAGCCCAAACAAGTCTCTAAAAGCATGAGTTTGCAACTACTTTACTTTTGGAGAAAATTCAAAACATTCATTATTCAATAGAGCCCAATAGCAAAAATCAGGTTTTGAATGAAGAATCACATTTCTTGGTAGAATCATGCAGGATTGAAATTTTTGATGGTTTTTTACTCCTCTCAACAGCCCAAACAAGTTTCTAAAAGGATGAGTTTGCAACTACTTTACTTTTGGAGAAAATTCAAAACATTCATTATTCAATAGGGCCCAAACTATCAAAAACCAGCGGTTTGAATGAACACACATTTCTTGGTAGAATCGTGCAGGACTGAAATTTTTGATGTTTTTCTACTTCTCTCATGAGCCCAAACAAGTCTCTAAAAGGATGAGTTTGCAACTACTTTACTTTTGGAGAAAATTCAAAACATTCATTATTCAATAGAGCCCAATAGCAAAAACCAGCGTTTTGAATGAAGAATCACATTTCTTGGTAGAATCATGCAGGATTGAAATTTTTGATGGTTTTTTACTCCTCTCAACAGCCCAAACAAGTTTCTAAAAGGATGAGTTTGCAACTACTTTACTTTTGGAGAAAATTCAAAACATTCATTATTCAATAGGGCCCAAACTATCAAAAACCAGCGGTTTCAATGAACACACATTTCTTGGTAGAATCATGCAGGACTGAAATTTTTGATGTTTTTCTACTCCTCTCATGAGCCCAAACAAGTCTCTAAAAGCATGAGTTTGCAACTACTTTACTTTTGGAGAAAATTCAAAACATTCATTATTCAATAGAGCCCAATAGCAAAAATCAGGTTTTGAATGAAGAATCACATTTCTTGGCAGAATCATGCAGGATTGAAATTTTTGATGGGTTTTTACTCCTCTCAACAGCCCAAACAAGTTTCTAAAAGGATCAGTTTGCAACTACTTTACTTTTGGAGAAAATTCAAAACATTCATTATTCAATAGGGCCCAAACTATCAAAAACCAGCGGTTTCAATGAACACACATTTCTTGGTAGAATCATGCAGGACTGAAATTTTTGATGTTTTTCTTCTCCTCTCATGAGCCCAAACAAGTCTCTAAAAGCATGAGTTTGCAACTACTTTACTTTTGGAGAAAATTCAAAACATTCATTATTCAATAGAGCCCAATAGCAAAAACCAGCGTTTTGAATGAAGAATCACATTTCTTGGTAGAATCATGCAGGATTGAAATTTTTGATGGTTTTTTACTCCTCTCAACAGCCCAAACAAGTTTCTAAAAGGATGAGTTTGCAACTACTTTACTTTTGGAGAAAATTCAAAACATTCATTATTCAATAGGGCCCAAACTATCAAAAACCAGCGGTTTCAATGAACACACATTTCTTGGTAGAATCATGCAGGACTGAAATTTTTGATGTTTTTCTACTCCTCTCATGAGCCCAAACAAGTCTATAAAAGCATGAGTTTGCAACTACTTTACTTTTGGAGAAAATTCAAAACATTCATTATTCAATAGAGCCCAATAGCAAAAACCAGCGTTTTGAATGAAGAATCACATTTCTTGTTAGAATCATGCAGGATTGAAATTTTTGATGGTTTTTTACTCCTCTCAACACAGCCCAAACAAGTTTCTAAAAGGATGAGTTTGCAACTACTTTACTTTTGGAGAAAATTCAAAACATTCATTATTCAATAGGGCCCAAACTATCAAAAACCAGCGGTTTCAATGAACACACATTTCTTGGTAGAATCATGCAGGACTGAAATTTTTGATGTTTTTCTACTCCTCTCATGAGCCCAAACAAGTCTCTAAAAGCATGAGTTTGCAACTACTTTACTTTTGGAGAAAATTCAAAACATTCATTATTCAATAGAGCCCAATAGCAAAAACCAGCGTTTTGAATGAAGAATCACATTTCTTGGTAGAATCATGCAGGATTGAAATTTTTGATGGTTTTTTACTCCTCTCAACAGCCCAAACAAGTTTCTAAAAGGATGAGTTTGCAACTACTTTACTTTTGGAGAAAATTCAAAACATTCATTATTCAATAGGGCCCAAACTATCAAAAACCAGCGGTTTCAATGAACACACATTTCTTGGTAGAATCATGCAGGACTGAAATTTTTGATGTTTTTCTACTCCTCTCATGAGCCCAAACAAGTCTCTAAAAGCATGAGTTTGCAACTACTTTACTTTTGGAGAAAATTCAAAACATTCATTATTCAATAGAGCCCAATAGCAAAAATCAGGTTTTGAATGAAGAATCACATTTCTTGGTAGAATCATGCAGGATTGAAATTTTTGATGGGTTTTTACTCCTCTCAACAGCCCAAACAAGTTTCTAAAAGGATGAGTTTGCAACTACTTTACTTTTGGAGAAAATTCAAAACATTCATTATTCAATAGGGCCCAAACTATCAAAAACCAGCGGTTTCAATGAACACACATTTCTTGGTAGAATCATGCAGGACTGAAATTTTTGATGTTTTTCTTCTCCTCTCATGAGCCCAAACAAGTCTCTAAAAGCATGAGTTTGCAACAACTTTACTTTTGGAGAAAATTCAAAACATTCATTATTCAATAGAGCCCAATAGCAAAAACCAGCGTTTTGAATGAAGAATCACATTTCTTGGTAGAATCATGCAGGATTGAAATTTTTGATGGTTTTTTACTCCTCTCAACAGCCCAAACAAGTTTCTAAAAGGATGAGTTTGCAACTACTTTACTTTTGGAGAAAATTCAAAACATTCATTATTCAATAGGGCCCAAACTATCAAAAACCAGCGGTTTCAATGAACACACATTTCTTGGTAGAATCATGCAGGACTGAAATTTTTGATGTTTTTCTACTCCTCTCATGAGCCCAAACAAGTCTATAAAAGCATGAGTTTGCAACTACTTTACTTTTGGAGAAAATTCAAAACATTCATTATTCAATAGAGCCCAATAGCAAAAACCAGCGTTTTGAATGAAGAATCACATTTCTTGTTAGAATCATGCAGGATTGAAATTTTTGATGGTTTTTTACTCCTCTCAACACAGCCCAAACAAGTTTCTAAAAGGATGAGTTTGCAACTACTTTACTTTTGGAGAAAATTCAAAACATTCATTATTCAATAGGGCCCAAACTATCAAAAACCAGCGGTTTCAATGAACACACATTTCTTGGTAGAATCATGCAGGACTGAAATTTTTGATGTTTTTCTACTCCTCTCATGAGCCCAAACAAGTCTCTAAAAGCATGAGTTTGCAACTACTTTACTTTTGGAGAAAATTCAAAACATTCATTATTCAATAGAGCCCAATAGCAAAAATCAGGTTTTGAATGAAGAATCACATTTCTTGGTAGAATCATGCAGGATTGAAATTTTTGATGGGTTTTTACTCCTCTCAACAGCCCAAACAAGTTTCTAAAAGGATGAGTTTGCAACTACTTTACTTTTGGAGAAAATTCAAAACATTCATTATTCAATAGGGCCCAAACTATCAAAAACCAGCGGTTTCAATGAACACACATTTCTTGGTAGAATCATGCAGGACTGAAATTTTTGATGTTTTTCTTCTCCTCTCATGAGCCCAAACAAGTCTCTAAAAGCATGAGTTTGCAACTACTTTACTTTTGGAGAAAATTCAAAACATTCATTATTCAATAGAGCCCAATAGCAAAAACCAGCGTTTTGAATGAAGAATCACATTTCTTGGTAGAATCATGCAGGATTGAAATTTTTGATGGTTTTTTACTCCTCTCAACAGCCCAAACAAGTTTCTAAAAGGATGAGTTTGCAACTACTTTACTTTTGGAGAAAATTCAAAACATTCATTATTCAATAGGGCCCAAACTATCAAAAACCAGCGGTTTCAATGAACACACATTTCTTGGTAGAATCATGCAGGACTGAAATTTTTGATGTTTTTCTACTCCTCTCATGAGCCCAAACAAGTCTCTAAAAGCATGAGTTTGTAACTACTTTACTTTTGGAGAAAATTCAAAACATTCATTATTCAATAGAGCCCAATAGCAAAAACCAGCGTTTTGAATGAAGAATCACATTTCTTGGTAGAATCATGCAGGATTGAAATTTTTGATGGTTTTTTACTCCTCTCAACAGCCCAAACAAGTTTCTAAAAGGATGAGTTTGCAACTACTTTACTTTTGGAGAAAATTCAAAACATTCATTATTCAATAGGGCCCAAACTATCAAAAACCAGCGGTTTCAATGAACACACATTTCTTGGTAGAATCATGCAGGACTGAAATTTTTGATGTTTTTCTACTCCTCTCATGAGCCCAAACAAGTCTCTAAAAGCATGAGTTTGCAACTACTTTACTTTTGGAGAAAATTCAAAACATTCATTATTCAATAGAGCCCAATAGCAAAAATCAGGTTTTGAATGAAGAATCACATTTCTTGGTAGAATCATGCAGGATTGAAATTTTTGATGGGTTTTTACTCCTCTCAACAGCCCAAACAAGTTTCTAAAAGGATGAGTTTGCAACTACTTTACTTTTGGAGAAAATTCAAAACATTCATTATTCAATAGGGCCCAAACTATCAAAAACCAGCGGTTTCAATGAACACACATTTCTTGGTAGAATCATGCAGGACTGAAATTTTTGATGTTTTTCTTCTCCTCTCATGAGCCCAAACAAGTCTCTAAAAGCATGAGTTTGCAACTACTTTACTTTTGGAGAAAATTCAAAACATTCATTATTCAATAGAGCCCAATAGCAAAAACCAGCGTTTTGAATGAAGAATCACATTTCTTGGTAGAATCATGCAGGATTGAAATTTTTGATGGTTTTTTACTCCTCTCAACAGCCCAAACAAGTTTCTAAAAGGATGAGTTTGCAACTACTTTACTTTTGGAGAAAATTCAAAACATTCATTATTCAATAGGGCCCAAACTATCAAAAACCAGCGGTTTCAATGAACACACATTTCTTGGTAGAATCATGCAGGACTGAAATTTTTGATGTTTTTCTACTCCTCTCATGAGCCCAAACAAGTCTCTAAAAGCATGAGTTTGTAACTACTTTACTTTTGGAGAAAATTCAAAACATTCATTATTCAATAGAGCCCAATAGCAAAAACCAGCGTTTTGAATGAAGAATCACATTTCTTGGTAGAATCATGCAGGATTGAAATTTTTGATGGTTTTTTACTCCTCTCAACAGCCCAAACAAGTTTCTAAAAGGATGAGTTTGCAACTACTTTACTTTTGGAGAAAATTCAAAACATTCATTATTCAATAGGGCCCAAACTATCAAAAACCAGCGGTTTGAATGAACACACATTTCTTGGTAGAATCATGCAGGACTGAAATTTTTGATGTTTTTCTACTCCTCTCATGAGCCCAAACAAGTCTCTAAAAGCATGAGTTTGCAACTACTTTACTTTTGGAGAAAATTCAAAACATTCACTATTCAATAGAGCCCAATAGCAAAAATCAGGTTTTGAATGAAGAATCACATTTCTTGGTAAAATCATGCAGGATTGAAATTTTTGATTTTTTTTTACTCCTCTCAACAGCCCAAACAAGTTTCTAAAAGGATGAGTTTGCAACTACTTTACTTTTGGAGAAAATTCAAAACATTCATTATTCAATAGGGCCAAAACTATCAAAAACCAGCGGTTTCAATGAACACACATTTCTTGGTAGAATCATGCAGGACTGAAATTTTTGATGTTTTTCTACTCCTCTCATGAGCCCAAACAAGTCTCTAAAAGCATGAGTTTGCAACTACTTTACTTTTGGAGAAAATTCAAAACATTCATTATTCAATAGAGCCCAATAGCAAAAACCAGCGTTTTGAATGAAGAATCACATTTCTTGGTAGAATCATGCAGGATTGAAATTTTTGATGGTTTTTTACTCCTCTCAACAGCCCAAACAAGTTTCTAAAAGGATGAGTTTGCAACTACTTTACTTTTGGAGAAAATTCAAAACATTCATTATTCAATAGGGCCCAAACTATCAAAAACCAGCGGTTTGAATGAACACACATTTCTTGGTAGAATCATGCAGGACTGAAATTTTTGATGTTTTTCTACTCCTCTCATGAGCCCAAACAAGTCTCTAAAAGCATGAGTTTGCAACTACTTTACTTTTGGAGAAAATTCAAAACATTCACTATTCAATAGAGCCCAATAGCAAAAATCAGGTTTTGAATGAAGAATCACATTTCTTGGTAGAATCATGCAGGACTGAAATTTTTGATGTTTTTCTACTCCTCTCATGAGCCCAAACAAGTCTCTAAAAGCATGAGTTTGCAACTACTTTACTGTTGGAGAAAATTCAAAACATTCATTATTCAATAGAGCCCAATAGCAAAAACCAGCGTTTTGAATGAAGAATCACATTTCTTGTTAGAATCATGCAGGATTGAAATTTTTGATGATTTTTTACTCCTCTCAACAGCCCAAACAAGTTTCTAAAAGGATGAGTTTGCAACTACTTTACTTTTGGAGAAAATTCAAAACATTCATTATTCAATAGGGCCCAAACTATCAAAAACCAGCGGTTTGAATGAACACACATTTCTTGGTAGAATCATGCAGGACTGAAATTTTTGATGTTTTTCTACTCCTCTCATGAGCCCAAACAAGTCTCTAAAAGCATGAGTTTGCAACTACTTTACTTTTGGAGAAAATTCAAAACATTCACTATTCAATAGAACCCAATAGCAAAAATCAGGTTTTGAATGAAGAATCACATTTCTTGGTAAAATCATGCAGGATTGAAATTTTTGATGGTTTTTTACTCCTCTCAACAGCCCAAAAAAGTTTCTAAAAGGATGAGTTTGCAACTACTTTACTTTTGGAGAAAATTCAAAACATTCATTATTCAATAGGGCCAAAACTATCAAAAACCAGCGGTTTCAATGAACACACATTTCTTGGTAGAATCATGCAGGACTGAAATTTTTGATGTTTTTCTACTCCTCTCATGAGCCCAAACAAGTCTCTAAAAGCATGAGTTTGCAACTACTTTACTTTTGGAGAAAATTCAAAACATTCATTATTCAATAGGGCCCAAACTATCAAAAACCAGCGGTTTCAATGAACACACATTTCTTGGTAGAATCATGCAGGACTGAAATTTTTGATGTTTTTCTACTCCACTCATGAGCCCAAACAAGTCTCTAAAAGCATGAGTTTGCAACTACTTTACTTTTGGAGAAAATTCAAAACATTCACTATTCAATAGAGCCCAATAGCAAAAATCAGGTTTTGAATGAAGAATCACATTTCTTGGTAACATCATGCAGGATTGAAATTTTTG
The DNA here is from genome assembly GCF_039654945.1 of Dendrobates tinctorius. Classification (NCBI taxonomy): domain Eukaryota; kingdom Metazoa; phylum Chordata; class Amphibia; order Anura; family Dendrobatidae; genus Dendrobates; species Dendrobates tinctorius. The sequence goes on along the minus strand of NW_027361855.1, from coordinate 940,701 downwards.
ATGGTTTTTTACTCCTCTCAACAGCCCAAACAAGTTTCTAAAAGGATGAGTTTGCAACTACTTTACTTTTGGAGAAAATTCAAAACATTCATTATTCAATAGGGCCCAAACTATCAAAAACCAGCGGTTTGAATGAACACACATTTCTTGGTAGAATCATGCAGGACTGAAATTTTTGATGATTTTCTTCTCCTCTCATGAGCCCAAACAAGTCTCTAAAAGCATGAGTTTGCAACTTCTTTACTTTTGGAGAAAATTCAAAACATTCATTATTCAATAGAGCCCAATAGCAAAAACCAGCGTTTTGAATGAAGAATCACATTTCTTGGTAGAATCATGCAGGATTGAAATTTTTGATGGTTTTTTACTCCTCTCAACAGCCCAAACAAGTTTCTAAAAGGATGAGTTTGCAACTACTTTACTTTTGGAGAAAATTCAAAACATTCATTATTCAATAGGGCGCAAACTATCAAAAACCAGCGGTTTCAATGAACACACATTTCTTGGTAGAATCATGCAGGACTGAAATTTTTGATGTTTTTCTACTCCTCTCATGAGCCCAAACAAGTCTCTAAAAGCATGAGTTTGCAACTACTTCACTTTTGGAGAAAATTCAAAACATTCATTATTCAATAGAGCCCAATAGCAAAAATCAGGTTTTGAATGAAGAATCACATTTCTTGGTAAAATCATGCAGGATTGAAATTTTTGATGGTTTTTTACTCCTCTCAACAGCCCAAAAAAGTTTCTAAAAGGATGAGTTTGCAACTACTTTACTTTTGGAGAAAATTCAAAACATTCATTATTCAATAGGGCCAAAACTATCAAAAACCAGCGGTTTCAATGAACACACATTTCTTGGTAGAATCATGCAGGACTGAAATTTTTGATGTTTTTCTACTCCTCTCATGAGCCCAAACAAGTCTCTAAAAGCATGAGTTTGCAACTACTTTACTTTTGGAGAAAATTCAAAACATTCATTATTCAATAGAGCCCAATAGCAAAAACCAGCGTTTTGAATGAAGAATCACATTTCTTGGTAGAATCATGCAGGATTGAAATTTTTGATGGTTTTTTACTCCTCTCAACAGCCCAAACAAGTTTCTAAAAGGATGAGTTTGCAACTACTTTACTTTTGGAGAAAATTCAAAACATTCATTATTCAATAGGGCCCAAACTATCAAAAACCAGCGGTTTCAATGAACACACATTTCTTGGTAGAATCATGCAGGACTGAAATTTTTGATGTTTTTCTACTCCACTCATGAGCCCAAACAAGTCTCTAAAAGCATGAGTTTGCAACTACTTTACTTTTGGAGAAAATTCAAAACATTCACTATTCAATAGAGCCCAATAGCAAAAATCAGGTTTTGAATGAAGAATCACATTTCTTGGTAACATCATGCAGGATTGAAATTTTTGATGGTTTTTTACTCCTCTCAACAGCCCAAACAAGTTTCTAAAAGGATGAGTTTGCAACTACTTTACTTTTGGAGAAAATTCAAAACATTCATTATTCAATAGGGCCCAAACTATCAAAAAACAGCGGTTTCAATGAACACACATTTCTTGGTAGAATCATGCAGGACTGAAATTTTTGATGATTTTCTTCTCCTCTCATGAGCCCAAACAAGTCTCTAAAAGCATGAGTTTGCAACTTCTTTACTTTTGGAGAAAATTCAAAACATTCATTATTCAATAGAGCCCAATAGCAAAAACCAGCGTTTTGAATGAAGAATCACATTTCTTGGTAGAATCATGCAGGATTGAAATTTTTGATGGTTTTTTACTCCTCTCAACAGCCCAAACAAGTTTCTAAAAGGATGAGTTTGCAACTACTTTACTTTTGGAGAAAATTCAAAACATTCATTATTCAATAGGGCGCAAACTATCAAAAACCAGCGGTTTCAATGAACACACATTTCTTGGTAGAATCATGCAGGACTGAAATTTTTGATGTTTTTCTACTCCTCTCATGAGCCCAAACAAGTCTCTAAAAGCATGAGTTTGCAACTACTTCACTTTTGGAGAAAATTCAAAACATTCATTATTCAATAGAGCCCAATAGCAAAAATCAGGTTTAGAATGAAGAATCACATTTCTTGGTAGAATCATGCAGGATTGAAATTTTTGATGGTTTTTTACTCCTCTCAACAGCCCAAACAAGTTTCTAAAAGGATGAGTTTGCAACTACTTTACTTTTGGAGAAAATTCAAAACATTCATTATTCAATAGGGCCCAAACTATCAAAAACCAGCGGTTTGAATGAACACACATTTCTTGGTAGAATCATGCAGGACGGAAATTTTTGATGTTTTTCTACTCCTTTCATGAGCCCAAACAAGTCTCTAAAAGCATGAGTTTGCAACTACTTTACTTTTGGAGAAAATTCAAAACATTCACTATTCAATAGAGCCCAATAGCAAAAATCAGGTTTTGAATGAAGAATCACATTTCTTGGTAAAATCATGCAGGATTGAAATTTTTGATGGTTTTCTACTCCTCTCAACAGCCCAAACAAGTTCCTAAAAGGATGAGTTTGCAACTACTTTACTTTTGGAGAAAATTCAAAACATTCATTATTCAATAGGGCCCAAACTATCAAAAACCAGCGGTTTGAATGAACACACATTTCTTGGTAGAATCATGCAGGACTGAAATTTTTGATGTTTTTCTACTCCTCTCATGAGCCCAAACAAGTCTCTAAAAGCATGAGTTTGCAACTACTTTACTTTTGGAGAAAATTCAAAACATTCATTATTCAATAGAGCCCAATAGCAAAAACCAGCGTTTTGAATGAAGAATCACATTTCTTGGTAGAATCATGCAGGACTGAAATTTTTGATGGTTTTTTACTCCTCTCAACAGCCCAAACAAGTTTCTAAAAGCATGAGTTTGCAACTACTTTACTTTTGGAGAAAATTCAAAACATTCATTATTCAATAGAGCCCAATAGCAAAAACCAGCGTTTTGAATGAAGAATCACATTTCTTGGTAGAATCATGCAGGATTGAAATTTTTGATGGTTTTTTACTCCTCTCAACAGCCCAAACAAGTTTCTAAAAGGATGAGTTTGCAACTACTTTACTTTTGGAGAAAATTCAAAACATTCATTATTCAATAGGGCCCAAACTATCAAAAACCAGCGGTTTCAATGAACACATTTCTTGGTAGAATCATGCAGGACTGAAATTTTTGATGTTTTTCTACTCCTCTCATGAGCCCAAACAAGTCTCTAAAAGCATGAGTTTGCAACTACTTTACTTTTGGAGAAAATTCAAAACATTCATTATTCAATAGAGCCCAATAGCAAAAACCAGCGTTTTGAATGAAGAATCACATTTCTTGGTAGAATCATGCAGGATTGAAATTTTTGATGGTTTTTTACTCCTCTCAACAGCCCAAACAAGTTTCTAAAAGGATGAGTTTGCAACTACTTTACTTTTGGAGAAAATTCAAAACATTCATTATTCAATAGGGCCCAAACTATCAAAAACCAGCGGTTTGAATGAACACACATTTCTTGGTAGAATCATGCAGGACTGAAATTTTTGATGTTTTTCTACTCCTCTCATGAGCCCAAACAAGTCTCTAAAAGCATGAGTTTGCAACTACTTCACTTTTGGAGAAAATTCAAAACATTCATTATTCAATAGAGCCCAATAGCAAAAATCAGGTTTTGAATGAAGAATCACATTTCTTGGTAGAATCATGCAGGATTGAAATTTTTGATGGTTTTTTACTCCTCTCAGCAGCCCAAACAAGTTTCTAAAAGGATGAGTTTGCAACTACTTTACTTTTGGAGAAAATTCAAAACATTCATTATTCAATAGGGCCCAAACTATCAAAAACCAGCGGTTTGAATGAACACACATTTCTTGGTAGAATCATGCAGGACTGAAATTTTTGATGTTTTTCTACTCCTCTCATGAGCCCAAACAAGTCTCTAAAAGCATGAGTTTGCAACTACTTTACTTTTGGAGAAAATTCAAAACATTCACTATTCAATAGAGCCCAATAGCAAAAATCAGGTTTTGAATGAAGAATCACATTTCTTGGTAAAATCATGCAGGATTGAAATTTTTGATGGTTTTTTACTCCTCTCAACAGCCCAAACAAGTTTCTAAAAGGATGAGTTTGCAACTACTTTACTTTTGGAGAAAATTCAAAACATTCATTATTCAATAGGGCCCAAACTATCAAAAACCAGCGGTTTCAATGAACACACATTTCTTGGTAGAATCATGCAGGACTGAAATTTTTGATGTTTTTCTACTCCTCTCATGAGCCCAAACAAGTCTCTAAAAGCATGAGTTTGCAACTACTTTACTTTTGGAGAAAATTCAAAACATTCATTATTCAATAGAGCCCAATAGCAAAAACCAGCGTTTTGAATGAAGAATCACATTTCTTGGTAGAATCATGCAGGATTGAAATTTTTGATGGTTTTTTACTCCTCTCAACAGCCCAAACAAGTTTCTAAAAGGATGAGTTTGCAACTACTTTACTTTTGGAGAAAATTCAAAACATTCATTATTCAATAGGGCCCAAACTATCAAAAACCAGCGGTTTCAATGAACACACATTTCTTGGTAGAATCATGCAGGACTGAAATTTTTGATGTTTTTCTACTCCTCTCATGAGCCCAAACAAGTCTCTAAAAGCATGAGTTTGCAACTACTTTACTTTTGGAGAAAATTCAAAACATTCACAATTCAATAGAGCCCAATAGCAAAAATCAGGTTTTGAATGAAGAATCACATTTCTTGGTAAAATCATGCAGGATTGAAATTTTTGATGGTTTTTTACTCCTCTCAACAGCCCAAACAAGTTTCTAAAAGGATGAGTTTGCAACTACTTTACTTTTGGAGAAAATTCAAAACATTCATTATTCAATAGGGCCCAAACTATCAAAAACCAGCGGTTTCAATGAACACACATTTCTTGGTAGAATCATGCAGGACTGAAATTTTTGATGTTTTTCTACTCCTCTCATGAGCCCAAACAAGTCTCTAAAAGCATGAGTTTGCAACTACTTTACTTTTGGAGAAAATTCAAAACATTCATTATTCAATAGAGCCCAATAGCAAAAACCAGCGTTTTGAATGAAGAATCACATTTCTTGGTAGAATCATGCAGGATTGAAATTTTTGATGGTTTTTTACTCCTCTCAACAGCCCAAACAAGTTTCTAAAAGGATGAGTTTGCAACTACTTTACTTTTGGAGAAAATTCAAAACATTCATTATTCAATAGGGCCCAAACTATCAAAAACCAGCGGTTTGAATGAACACACATTTCTTGGTAGAATCATGCAGGACTGAAATTTTTGATGTTTTTCTACTCCTCTCATGAGCCCAAACAAGTCTCTAAAAGCATGAGTTTGCAACTACTTTACTTTTGGAGAAAATTCAAAACATTCATTATTCAATAGAGCCCAATAGCAAAAACCAGCGTTTTGAATGAAGAATCACATTTCTTGGTAGAATCATGCAGGATTGAAATTTTTGATGGTTTTTTACTCCTCTCAACAGCCCAAACAAGTTTATAAAAGGATGAGTTTGCAACTACTTTACTTTTGGAGAAAATTCAAAACATTCATTATTCAATAGGGCCCAAACTATCAAAAACCAGCGGTTTGAATGAACACACATTTCTTGGTAGAATCATGCAGGACTGAAATTTTTGATGTTTTTCTACTCCTCTCATGAGCCCAAACAAGTCTCTAAAAGCATGAGTTTGCAACTACTTCACTTTTGGAGAAAATTCAAAACATTCATTATTCAATAGAGCCCAATAGCAAAAATCAGGTTTTGAATGAAGAATCACATTTCTTGGTAGAATCATGCAGGATTGAAATTTTTGATGGTTTTTTACTCCTCTCAGCAGCCCAAACAAGTTTCTAAAAGGATGAGTTTGCAACTACTTTACTTTTGGAGAAAATTCAAAACATTCATTATTCAATAGGGCCCAAACTATCAAAAACCAGCGGTTTGAATGAACACACATTTCTTGGTAGAATCATGCAGGACTGAAATTTTTGATGTTTTTCTACTCCTCTCATGAGCCCAAACAAGTCTCTAAAAGCATGAGTTTGCAACTACTTTACTTTTGGAGAAAATTCAAAACATTCACTATTCAATAGAGCCCAATAGCAAAAATCAGGTTTTGAATGAAGAATCACATTTCTTGGTAGAATCATGCAGGATTGAAATTTTTGATGGTTTTTTACTCCTCTCAACAGCCCAAACAAGTTTCTAAAAGGATGAGTTTGCAACTACTTTACTTTTGGAGAAAATTCAAAACATTCATTATTCAATAGGGCCCAAACTATCAAAAACCAGCGGTTTGAATGAACACACATTTCTTGGTAGAATCATGCAGGACTGAAATTTTTGATGTTTTTCTACTCCTCTCATGAGCCCAAACAAGTCTCTAAAAGCATGAGTTTGCAACTACTTTACTTTTGGAGAAAATTCAAAACATTCACTATTCAATAGAGCCCAATAGCAAAAATCAGGTTTTGAATGAAGAATCACATTTCTTGGTAAAATCATGCAGGATTGAAATTTTTGATGGTTTTTTACTCCTCTCAACAGCCCAAACAAGTTTCTAAAAGGATGAGTTTGCAACTACTTTACTTTTGGAGAAAATTCAAAACATTCCTTATTCAATAGGGCCCAAACTATCAAAAACCAGCGGTTTCAATGAACACATATTTCTTGGTAGAATCATGCAGGACTGAAATTTTTGATGTTTTTCTACTCCTCTCATGAGCCCAAACAAGTCTCTAAAAGCATGAGTTTGCAACTACTTTACTGTTGGAGAAAATTCAAAACATTCATTATTCAATAGAGCCCAATAGCAAAAACCAGCGTTTTGAATGAAGAATCACATTTCTTGTTAGAATCATGCAGGATTGAAATTTTTGATGATTTTTTACTCCTCTCAACAGCCCAAACAAGTTTCTAAAAGGATGAGTTTGCAACTACTTTGCTTTTGGAGAAAATTCAAAACATTCATTATTCAATAGGGCCCAAACTATCAAAAACCAGCGGTTTCAATGAACACACATTTCTTGGTAGAATCATGCAGGACTGAAATTTTTGATGTTTTTCTACTCCTCTCATGAGCCCAAACAAGTCTCTAAAAGCATGAGTTTGCAACTACTTTACTTTTGGAGAAAATTCAAAACATTCATTATTCAATAGAGCCCAACAGCAAAAATCAGGTTTTGAATGAAGAATCACATTTCTTGGTAGAATCATGCAGGATTGAAATTTTTGATGGTTTTTTACTCCTCTCAACAGCCCAAACAAGTTTCTAAAAGGATGAGTTTGCAACTACTTTACTTTTGGAGAAAATTCAAAACATTCATTATTCAATAGGGCCCAAACTATCAAAAACCAGCGGTATGAATGAACACACATTTCTTGGTAGAATCGTGCAGGACTGAAATTTTTGATGTTTTTCTACTTCTCTCATGAGCCCAAACAAGTCTCTAAAAGGATGAGTTTGCAACTACTTTACTTTTGGAGAAAATTCAAAACATTCATTATTCAATAGAGCCCAATAGCAAAAACCAGCGTTTTGAATGAAGAATCACATTTCTTGGTAGAATCATGCAGGATTGAAATTTTTGATGGTTTTTTACTCCTCTCAACAGCCCAAACAAGTTTCTAAAAGGATGAGTTTGCAACTACTTTACTTTTGGAGAAAATTCAAAACATTCATTATTCAATAGGGCCCAAACTATCAAAAACCAGCGGTTTCAATGAACACACATTTCTTGGTAGAATCATGCAGGACTGAAATTTTTGATGTTTTTCTACTCCTCTCATGAGCCCAAACAAGTCTCTAAAAGCATGAGTTTGCAACTACTTTACTTTTGGAGAAAATTCAAAACATTCATTATTCAATAGAGCCCAATAGCAAAAATCAGGTTTTGAATGAAGAATCACATTTCTTGGTAGAATCATGCAGGATTGAAATTTTTGATTTTTTTTTACTCCTCTCAACAGCCCAAACAAGTTTCTAAAAGGATGAGTTTGCAACTACTTTACTTTTGGAGAAAATTCAAAACATTCATTATTCAATAGGGCCCAAACTATCAAAAACCAGCGGTTTCAATGAACACACATTTCTTGGTAGAATCATGCAGGACTGAAATTTTTGATGTTTTTCTACTCCTCTCATGAGCCCAAACAAGTCTCTAAAAGCATGAGTTTGCAACTACTTTACTTTTGGAGAAAATTCAAAACATTCATTATTCAATAGAGCCCAATAGCAAAAACCAGCGTTTTGAATGAAGAATCACATTTCTTGTTAGAATCATGCAGGATTGAAATTTTTGATGGTTTTTTACTCCTCTCAACACAGCCCAAACAAGTTTCTAAAAGGATGAGTTTGCAACTACTTTACTTTTGGAGAAAATTCAAAACATTCATTATTCAATAGGGCCCAAACTATCAAAAACCAGCGGTTTCAATGAACACACATTTCTTGGTAGAATCATGCAGGACTGAAATTTTTGATGTTTTTCTACTCCTCTCATGAGCCCAAACAAGTCTCTAAAAGCATGAGTTTGCAACTACTTTACTTTTGGAGAAAATTCAAAACATTCATTATTCAATAGAGCCCAATAGCAAAAACCAGCGTTTTGAATGAAGAATCACATTTCTTGGTAGAATCATGCAGGATTGAAATTTTTGATGGTTTTTTACTCCTCTCAACAGCCCAAACAAGTTTCTAAAAGGATGAGTTTGCAACTACTTTACTTTTGGAGAAAATTCAAAACATTCATTATTCAATAGGGCCCAAACTATCAAAAACCAGCGGTTTCAATGAACACACATTTCTTGGTAGAATCATGCAGGACTGAAATTTTTGATGTTTTTCTACTCCTCTCATGAGCCCAAACAAGTCTCTAAAAGCATGAGTTTGCAACTACTTTACTTTTGGAGAAAATTCAAAACATTCATTATTCAATAGAGCCCAATAGCAAAAACCAGCGTTTTGAATGAAGAATCACATTTCTTGGTAGAATCATGCAGGATTGAAATTTTTGATGGGTTTTTACTTCTCTCAACAGCCCAAACAAGTTTCTAAAAGGATGAGTTTGCAACTACTTTACTTTTGGAGAAAATTCAAAACATTCATTATTCAATAGGGCCCAAACTATCAAAAACCAGCGGTTTGAATGAACACACATTTCTTGGTAGAATCATGCAGGACTGAAATTTTTGATGTTTTTCTACTCCTCTCATGAGCCCAAACAAGTCTCTAAAAGCATGAGTTTGCAACTACTTTACTTTTGGAGAAAATTCAAAACATTCACTATTCAATAGAGCCCAATAGCAAAAATCAGGTTTTGAATGAAGAATCACATTTCTTGGTAAAATCATGCAGGATTGAAATTTTTGATGGTTTTTTACTCCTCTCAACAGCCCAAACAAGTTTCTAAAAGGATGAGTTTGCAACTACTTTACTTTTGGAGAAAATTCAAAACATTCCTTATTCAATAGGGCCCAAACTATCAAAAACCAGCGGTTTCAATGAACACATATTTCTTGGTAGAATCATGCAGGACTGAAATTTTTGATGTTTTTCTACTCCTCTCATGAGCCCAAACAAGTCTCTAAAAGCATGAGTTTGCAACTACTTTACTGTTGGAGAAAATTCAAAACATTCATTATTCAATAGAGCCCAATAGCAAAAACCAGCGTTTTGAATGAAGAATCACATTTCTTGTTAGAATCATGCAGGATTGAAATTTTTGATGATTTTTTACTCCTCTCAACAGCCCAAACAAGTTTCTAAAAGGATGAGTTTGCAACTACTTTACTTTTGGAGAAAATTCAAAACATTCATTATTCAATAGGGCCCAAACTATCAAAAACCAGCGGTTTCAATGAACACACATTTCTTGGTAGAATCATGCAGGACTGAAATTTTTGATGTTTTTCTACTCCTCTCATGAGCCCAAACAAGTCTCTAAAAGCATGAGTTTGCAACTACTTTACTTTTGGAGAAAATTCAAAACATTCATTATTCAATAGAGCCCAATAGCAAAAATCAGGTTTTGAATGAAGAATCACATTTCTTGTTAGAATCATGCAGGATTGAAATTTTTGATGGTTTTTTACTCCTCTCAACAGCCCAAACAAGTTTCTAAAAGGATGAGTTTGCAACTACTTTACTTTTGGAGAAAATTCAAAACATTCATTATTCAATAGGGCCCAAACTATCAAAAACCAGCGGTTTGAATGAACACACATTTCTTGGTAGAATCATGCAGGACTGAAATTTTTGATGTTTTTCTACTCCTCTCATGAGCCCAAACAAGTCTCTAAAAGCATGAGTTTGCAACTACTTTACTTTTGGAGAAAATTCAAAACATTCACTATTCAATAGAACCCAATAGCAAAAATCAGGTTTTGAATGAAGAATCACATTTCTTGGTAAAATCATGCAGGATTGAAATTTTTGATGGTTTTTTACTCCTCTCAACAGCCCAAAAAAGTTTCTAAAAGGATGAGTTTGCAACTACTTTACTTTTGGAGAAAATTCAAAACATTCATTATTCAATAGGGCCAAAACTATCAAAAACCAGCGGTTTCAATGAACACACATTTCTTGGTAGAATCATGCAGGACTGAAATTTTTGATGTTTTTCTACTCCTCTCATGAGCCCAAACAAGTCTCTAAAAGCATGAGTTTGCAACTACTTTACTTTTGGAGAAAATTCAAAACATTCATTATTCAATAGAGCCCAATAGCAAAAACCAGCGTTTTGAATGAAGAATCACATTTCTTGGTAGAATCATGCAGGATTGAAATTTTTGATGGTTTTTTACTCCTCTCAACAGCCCAAACAAGTTTCTAAAAGGATGAGTTTGCAACTACTTTACTTTTGGAGAAAATTCAAAACATTCATTATTCAATAGGGCCCAAACTATCAAAAACCAGCGGTTTCAATGAACACACATTTCTTGGTAGAATCATGCAGGACTGAAATTTTTGATGTTTTTCTACTCCACTCATGAGCCCAAACAAGTCTCTAAAAGCATGAGTTTGCAACTACTTTACTTTTGGAGAAAATTCAAAACATTCACTATTCAATAGAGCCCAATAGCAAAAATCAGGTTTTGAATGAAGAATCACATTTCTTGGTAACATCATGCAGGATTGAAATTTTTGATGGTTTTTTACTCCTCTCAACAGCCCAAACAAGTTTCTAAAAGGATGAGTTTGCAACTACTTTACTTTTGGAGAAAATTCAAAACATTCATTATTCAATAGGGCCCAAACTATCAAAAACCAGCGGTTTCAATGAACACACATTGCTTGGTAGAATCATGCAGGACTGAAATTTTTGATGATTTTCTTCTCCTCTCATGAGCCCAAACAAGTCTCTAAAAGCATGAGTTTTCAACTTCTTTACTTTTGGAGAAAATTCAAAACATTCATTATTCAATAGAGCCCAATAGCAAAAACCAGCGTTTTGAATGAAGAATCACATTTCTTGGTAGAATCATGCAGGATTGAAATTTTTGATGGTTTTTTACTCCTCTCAACAGCCCAAACAAGTTTCTAAAAGGATGAGCTTGCAACTACTTTACTTTTGGAGAAAATTCAAAACATTCATTATTCAATAGGGCGCAAACTATCAAAAACCAGCGGTTTCAATGAACACACATTTCTTGGTAGAATCATGCAGGACTGAAATTTTTGATGTTTTTCTACTCCTCTCATGAGCCCAAACAAGTCTCTAAAAGCATGAGTTTGCAACTACTTCACTTTTGGAGAAAATTCAAAACATTCATTATTCAATAGAGCCCAATAGCAAAAATCAGGTTTTGAATGAAGAATCACATTTCTTGGTAAAATCATGCAGGATTGAAATTTTTGATGGTTTTTTACTCCTCTCAACAGCCCAAAAAAGTTTCTAAAAGGATGAGTTTGCAACTACTTTACTTTTGGAGAAAATTCAAAACATTCATTATTCAATAGGGCCAAAACTATCAAAAACCAGCGGTTTCAATGAACACACATTTCTTGGTAGAATCATGCAGGACTGAAATTTTTGATGTTTTTCTACTCCTCTCATGAGCCCAAACAAGTCTCTAAAAGCATGAGTTTGCAACTACTTTACTTTTGGAGAAAATTCAAAACATTCATTATTCAATAGAGCCCAATAGCAAAAACCAGCGTTTTGAATGAAGAATCACATTTCTTGGTAGAATCATGCAGGATTGAAATTTTTGATGGTTTTTTACTCCTCTCAACAGCCCAAACAAGTTTCTAAAAGGATGAGTTTGCAACTACTTTACTTTTGGAGAAAATTCAAAACATTCATTATTCAATAGGGCCCAAACTATCAAAAACCAGCGGTTTCAATGAACACACATTTCTTGGTAGAATCATGCAGTACTGAAATTTTTGATGTTTTTCTACTCCACTCATGAGCCCAAACAAGTCTCTAAAAGCATGAGTTTGAAACTACTTTACTTTTGGAGAAAATTCAAAACATTCACTATTCAATAGAGCCCAATAGCAAAAATCAGGTTTTGAATGAAGAATCACATTTCTTGGTAACATCATGCAGGATTGAAATTTTTGATGGTTTTTTACTCCTCTCAACAGCCCAAACAAGTTTCTAAAAGGATGAGTTTGCAACTACTTTACTTTTGGAGAAAATTCAAAACATTCATTATTCAATAGGGCCCAAACTATCAAAAACCAGCGGTTTCAATGAACACACATTTCTTGGTAGAATCATGCAGGACTGAAATTTTTGATGATTTTCTTCTCCTCTCATGAGCCCAAACAAGTCTCTAAAAGCATGAGTTTGCAACTTCTTTACTTTTGGAGAAAATTCAAAACATTCATTATTCAATAGAGCCCAATAGCAAAAACCAGCGTTTTGAATGAAGAATCACATTTCTTGGTAGAATCATGCAGGATTGAAATTTTTGATGGTTTTTTACTCCTCTCAACAGCCCAAACAAGTTTCTAAAAGGATGAGTTTGCAACTACTTTACTTTTGGAGAAAATTCAAAACATTCATTATTCAATAGGGCGCAAACTATCAAAAACCAGCGGTTTCAATGAACACACATTTCTTGGTAGAATCATGCAGGACTGAAATTTTTGATGTTTTTCTACTCCTCTCATGAGCCCAAACAAGTCTCTAAAAGCATGAGTTTGCAACTACTTCACTTTTGGAGAAAATTCAAAACATTCATTATTCAATAGAGCCCAATAGCAAAAATCAGGTTTTGAATGAAGAATCACATTTCTTGGTAGAATCATGCAGGATTGAAATTTTTGATGGTTTTTTACTCCTCTCAACAGCCCAAACAAGTTTCTAAAAGGATGAGTTTGCAACTACTTTACTTTTGGAGAAAATTCAAAACATTCATTATTCAATAGGGCCCAAACTATCAAAAACCAGCGGTTTGAATGAACACACATTTCTTGGTAGAATCATGCAGGACTGAAATTTTTGATGTTTTTCTACTCCTTTCATGAGCCCAAACAAGTCTCTAAAAGCATGAGTTTGCAACTACTTTACTTTTGGAGAAAATTCAAAACATTCACTATTCAATAGAGCCCAATAGCAAAAATCAGGTTTTGAATGAAGAATCACATTTCTTGGTAAAATCATGCAGGATTGAAATTTTTGATGGTTTTTTACTCCTCTCAACAGCCCAAACAAGTTCCTAAAAGGATGAGTTTGCAACTACTTTACTTTTGGAGAAAATTCAAAACATTCATTATTCAATAGGGCCCAAACTATCAAAAACCAGCGGTTTGAATGAACACACATTTCTTGGTAGAATCATGCAGGACTGAAATTTTTGATGTTTTTCTACTCCTCTCATGAGCCCAAACAAGTCTCTAAAAGCATGAGTTTGCAACTACTTTACTTTTGGAGAAAATTCAAAACATTCATTATTCAATAGAGCCCAATAGCAAAAACCAGCGTTTTGAATGAAGAATCACATTTCTTGGTAGAATCATGCAGGACTGAAATTTTTGATGGTTTTTTACTCCTCTCAACAGCCCAAACAAGTTTCTAAAAGCATGAGTTTGCAACTACTTTACTTTTGGAGAAAATTCAAAACATTCATTATTCAATAGAGCCCAATAGCAAAAACCAGCGTTTTGAATGAAGAATCACATTTCTTGGTAGAATCATGCAGGATTGAAATTTTTGATGGTTTTTTACTCCTCTCAACAGCCCAAACAAGTTTCTAAAAGGATGAGTTTGCAACTACTTTACTTTTGGAGAAAATTCAAAACATTCATTATTCAATAGGGCCCAAACTATCAAAAACCAGCGGTTTCAATGAACACATTTCTTGGTAGAATCATGCAGGACTGAAATTTTTGATGTTTTTCTACTCCTCTCATGAGCCCAAACAAGTCTCTAAAAGCATGAGTTTGCAACTACTTTACTTTTGGAGAAAATTCTAAACATTCATTATTCAATAGAGCCCAATAGCAAAAACCAGCGTTTTGAATGAAGAATCACATTTCTTGGTAGAATCATGCAGGATTGAAATTTTTGATGGTTTTTTACTCCTCTCAACAGCCCAAACAAGTTTCTAAAAGGATGAGTTTGCAACTACTTTACTTTTGGAGAAAATTCAAAACATTCATTATTCAATAGGGCCCAAACTATCAAAAACCAGCGGTTTGAATGAACACACATTTCTTGGTAGAATCATGCAGGACTGAAATTTTTGATGTTTTTCTACTCCTCTCATGAGCCCAAACAAGTCTCTAAAAGCATGAGTTTGCAACTACTTCACTTTTGGAGAAAATTCAAAACATTCATTATTCAATAGAGCCCAATAGCAAAAATCAGGTTTTGAATGAAGAATCACATTTCTTGGTAGAATCATGCAGGATTGAAATTTTTGATGGTTTTTTACTCCTCTCAGCAGCCTAAACAAGTTTCTAAAAGGATGAGTTTGCAACTACTTTACTTTTGGAGAAAATTCAAAACATTCATTATTCAATAGGGCCCAAACTATCAAAAACCAGCGGTTTGAATGAACACACATTTCTTGGTAGAATCATGCAGGACTGAAATTTTTGATGTTTTTCTACTCCTCTCATGAGCCCAAACAAGTCTCTAAAAGCATGAGTTTGCAACTACTTTACTTTTGTAGAAAATTCAAAACATTCACTATTCAATAGAGCCCAATAGCAAAAATCAGGTTTTGAATGAAGAATCACATTTCTTGGTAAAATCATGCAGGATTGAAATTTTTGATGGTTTTTTACTCCTCTCAACAGCCCAAACAAGTTTCTAAAAGGATGAGTTTGCAACTACTTTACTTTTGGAGAAAATTCAAAACATTCATTATTCAATAGGGCCCAAACTATCAAAAACCAGCGGTTTCAATGAACACACATTTCTTGGTAGAATCATGCAGGACTGAAATTTTTGATGTTTTTCTACTCCTCTCATGAGCCCAAACAAGTCTCTAAAAGCATGAGTTTGCAACTACTTTACTTTTGGAGAAAATTCAAAACATTCATTATTCAATAGAGCCCAATAGCAAAAACCAGCGTTTTGAATGAAGAATCACATTTCTTGGTAGAATCATGCAGGATTGAAATTTTTGATGGTTTTTTACTCCTCTCAACAGCCCAAACAAGTTTCTAAAAGGATGAGTTTGCAACTACTTTACTTTTGGAGAAAATTCAAAACATTCATTATTCAATAGGGCCCAAACTATCAAAAACCAGCGGTTTCAATGAACACACATTTCTTGGTAGAATCATGCAGGACTGAAATTTTTGATGTTTTTCTACTCCTCTCATGAGCCCAAACAAGTCTCTAAAAGCATGAGTTTGCAACTACTTTACTTTTGGAGAAAATTCAAAACATTCACTATTCAATAGAGCCCAATAGCAAAAATCAGGTTTTGAATGAAGAATCACATTTCTTGGTAAAATCATGCAGGATTGAAATTTTTGATGGTTTTTTACTCCTCTCAACAGCCCAAACAAGTTTCTAAAAGGATGAGTTTGCAACTACTTTACTTTTGGAGAAAATTCAAAACATTCATTATTCAATAGGGCCCAAACTATCAAAAACCAGCAGTTTCAATGAACACACATTTCTTGGTAGAATCATGCAGGACTGAAATTTTTGATGTTTTTCTACTCCTCTCATGAGCCCAAACAAGTCTCTAAAAGCATGAGTTTGCAACTACTTTACTTTTGGAGAAAATTCAAAACATTCATTATTCAATAGAGCCCAATAGCAAAAACCAGCGTTTTGAATGAAGAATCACATTTCTTGGTAGAATCATGCAGGATTGAAATTTTTGATGGTTTTTTACTCCTCTCAACAGCCCAAACAAGTTTCTAAAAGGATGAGTTTGCAACTACTTTACTTTTGGAGAAAATTCAAAACATTCATTATTCAATAGGGCCCAAACTATCAAAAACCAGCGGTTTGAATGAACACACATTTCTTGGTAGAATCATGCAGGACTGAAATTTTTGATGTTTTTCTACTCCTCTCATGAGCCCAAACAAGTCTCTAAAAGCATGAGTTTGCAACTACTTTACTTTTGGAGAAAATTCAAAACATTCACTATTCAATAGAGCCCAATAGCAAAAATCAGGTTTTGAATGAAGAATCACATTTCTTGGTAGAATCATGCAGGATTGAAATTTTTGATGGTTTTTTACTCCTCTCAACAGCCCAAACAAGTTTCTAAAAGGATGAGTTTGCAACTACTTTACTTTTGGAGAAAATTCAAAACATTCATTATTCAATAGGGCCCAAACTATCAAAAACCAGCGGTTTCAATGAACACACATTTCTTGGTAGAATCATGCAGGACTGAAATTTTTGATGTTTTTCTACTCCTCTCATGAGCCCAAACAAGTCTCTAAAAGCATGAGTTTGCAACTACTTTACTTTTGGAGAAAATTCAAAACATTCATTATTCAATAGAGCCCAATAGCAAAAACCAGCGTTTTGAATGAAGAATCACATTTCTTGGTAGAATCATGCAGGATTGAAATTTTTGATGGTTTTTTACTCCTCTCAACAGCCCAAACAAGTTTCTAAAAGGATGAGTTTGCAACTACTTTACTTTTGGAGAAAATTCAAAACATTCATTATTCAATAGGGCCCAAACTATCAAAAACCAGCGGTTTGAATGAACACACATTTCTTGGTAGAATCATGCAGGACTGAAATTTTTGATGTTTTTCTACTCCTCTCATGAGCCCAAACAAGTCTCTAAAAGCATGAGTTTGCAACTACTTTACTTTTGGAGAAAATTCAAAACATTCACTATTCAATAGAGCCCAATAGCAAAAATCAGGTTTTGAATGAAGAATCACATTTCTTGGTAGAATCATGCAGGACTGAAATTTTTGATGTTTTTCTACTCCTCTCATGAGCCCAAACAAGTCTCTAAAAGCATGAGTTTGCAACTACTTTACTGTTGGAGAAAATTCAAAACATTCATTATTCAATAGAGCCCAATAGCAAAAACCAGCGTTTTGAATGAAGAATCACATTTCTTGTTAGAATCATGCAGGATTGAAATTTTTGATGATTTTTTACTCCTCTCAACAGCCCAAACAAGTTTCTAAAAGGATGAGTTTGCAACTACTTTACTTTTGGAGAAAATTCAAAACATTCATTATTCAATAGGGCCCAAACTATCAAAAACCAGCGGTTTGAATGAACACACATTTCTTGGTAGAATCATGCAGGACTGAAATTTTTGATGTTTTTCTACTCCTCTCATGAGCCCAAACAAGTCTCTAAAAGCATGAGTTTGCAACTACTTTACTTTTGGAGAAAATTCAAAACATTCACTATTCAATAGAACCCAATAGCAAAAATCAGGTTTTGAATGAAGAATCACATTTCTTGGTAAAATCATGCAGGATTGAAATTTTTGATGGTTTTTTACTCCTCTCAACAGCCCAAAAAAGTTTCTAAAAGGATGAGTTTGCAACTACTTTACTTTTGGAGAAAATTCAAAACATTCATTATTCAATAGGGCCAAAACTATCAAAAACCAGCGGTTTCAATGAACACACATTTCTTGGTAGAATCATGCAGGACTGAAATTTTTGATGTTTTTCTACTCCTCTCATGAGCCCAAACAAGTCTCTAAAAGCATGAGTTTGCAACTACTTTACTTTTGGAGAAAATTCAAAACATTCATTATTCAATAGGGCCCAAACTATCAAAAACCAGCGGTTTCAATGAACACACATTTCTTGGTAGAATCATGCAGGACTGAAATTTTTGATGTTTTTCTACTCCACTCATGAGCCCAAACAAGTCTCTAAAAGCATGAGTTTGCAACTACTTTACTTTTGGAGAAAATTCAAAACATTCACTATTCAATAGAGCCCAATAGCAAAAATCAGGTTTTGAATGAAGAATCACATTTCTTGGTAACATCATGCAGGATTGAAATTTTTGATGGTTTTTTACTCCTCTCAACAGCCCAAACAAGTTTCTAAAAGGATGAGTTTGCAACTACTTTACTTTTGGAGAAAATTCAAAACATTCATTATTCAATAGGGCCCAAACTATCAAAAACCAGCGGTTTGAATGAACACACATTTCTTGGTAGAATCATGCAGGACTGAAATTTTTGATGATTTTCTTCTCCTCTCATGAGCCCAAACAAGTCTCTAAAAGCATGAGTTTGCAACTTCTTTACTTTTGGAGAAAATTCAAAACATTCATTATTCAATAGAGCCCAATAGCAAAAACCAGCGTTTTGAATGAAGAATCACATTTCTTGGTAGAATCATGCAGGATTGAAATTTTTGATGGTTTTTTACTCCTCTCAACAGCCCAAACAAGTTTCTAAAAGGATGAGTTTGCAACTACTTTACTTTTGGAGAAAATTCAAAACATTCATTATTCAATAGGGCGCAAACTATCAAAAACCAGCGGTTTCAATGAACACACATTTCTTGGTAGAATCATGCAGGACTGAAATTTTTGATGTTTTTCTACTCCTCTCATGAGCCCAAACAAGTCTCTAAAAGCATGAGTTTGCAACTACTTCACTTTTGGAGAAAATTCAAAACATTCATTATTCAATAGAGCCCAATAGCAAAAATCAGGTTTTGAATGAAGAATCACATTTCTTGGTAAAATCATGCAGGATTGAAATTTTTGATGGTTTTTTACTCCTCTCAACAGCCCAAAAAAGTTTCTAAAAGGATGAGTTTGCAACTACTTTACTTTTGGAGAAAATTCAAAACATTCATTATTCAATAGGGCCAAAACTATCAAAAACCAGCGGTTTCAATGAACACACATTTCTTGGTAGAATCATGCAGGACTGAAATTTTTGATGTTTTTCTACTCCTCTCATGAGCCCAAACAAGTCTCTAAAAGCATGAGTTTGCAACTACTTTACTTTTGGAGAAAATTCAAAACATTCATTATTCAATAGAGCCCAATAGCAAAAACCAGCGTTTTGAATGAAGAATCACATTTCTTGGTAGAATCATGCAGGATTGAAATTTTTGATGGTTTTTTACTCCTCTCAACAGCCCAAACAAGTTTCTAAAAGGATGAGTTTGCAACTACTTTACTTTTGGAGAAAATTCAAAACATTCATTATTCAATAGGGCCCAAACTATCAAAAACCAGCGGTTTCAATGAACACACATTTCTTGGTAGAATCATGCAGGACTGAAATTTTTGATGTTTTTCTACTCCACTCATGAGCCCAAACAAGTCTCTAAAAGCATGAGTTTGCAACTACTTTACTTTTGGAGAAAATTCAAAACATTCACTATTCAATAGAGCCCAATAGCAAAAATCAGGTTTTGAATGAAGAATCACATTTCTTGGTAACATCATGCAGGATTGAAATTTTTGATGGTTTTTTACTCCTCTCAACAGCCCAAACAAGTTTCTAAAAGGATGAGTTTGCAACTACTTTACTTTTGGAGAAAATTCAAAACATTCATTATTCAATAGGGCCCAAACTATCAAAAAACAGCGGTTTCAATGAACACACATTTCTTGGTAGAATCATGCAGGACTGAAATTTTTGATGATTTTCTTCTCCTCTCATGAGCCCAAACAAGTCTCTAAAAGCATGAGTTTGCAACTTCTTTACTTTTGGAGAAAATTCAAAACATTCATTATTCAATAGAGCCCAATAGCAAAAACCAGTGTTTTGAATGAAGAATCACATTTCTTGGTAGAATCATGCAGGATTGAAATTTTTGATGGTTTTTTACTCCTATCAACAGCCCAAACAAGTTTCTAAAAGGATGAGTTTGCAACTACTTTACTTTTGGAGAAAATTCAAAACATTCATTATTCAATAGGGCGCAAACTATCAAAAACCAGCGGTTTCAATGAACACACATTTCTTGGTAGAATCATGCAGGACTGAAATTTTTGATGTTTTTCTACTCCTCTCATGAGCCCAAACAAGTCTCTAAAAGCATGAGTTTGCAACTACTTCACTTTTGGAGAAAATTCAAAACATTCATTATTCAATAGAGCCCAATAGCAAAAATCAGGTTTAGAATGAAGAATCACATTTCTTGGTAGAATCATGCAGGATTGAAATTTTTGATGGTTTTTTACTCCTCTCAACAGCCCAAACAAGTTTCTAAAAGGATGAGTTTGCAACTACTTTACTTTTGGAGAAAATTCAAAACATTCATTATTCAATAGGGCCCAAACTATCAAAAACCAGCGGTTTGAATGAACACACATTTCTTGGTAGAATCATGCAGGACGGAAATTTTTGATGTTTTTCTACTCCTTTCATGAGCCCAAACAAGTCTCTAAAAGCATGAGTTTGCAACTACTTTACTTTTGGAGAAAATTCAAAACATTCACTATTCAATAGAGCCCAATAGCAAAAATCAGGTTTTGAATGAAGAATCACATTTCTTGGTAAAATCATGCAGGATTGAAATTTTTGATGGTTTTCTACTCCTCTCAACAGCCCAAACAAGTTCCTAAAAGGATGAGTTTGCAACTACTTTACTTTTGGAGAAAATTCAAAACATTCATTATTCAATAGGGCCCAAACTATCAAAAACCAGCGGTTTGAATGAACACACATTTCTTGGTAGAATCATGCAGGACTGAAATTTTTGATGTTTTTCTACTCCTCTCATGAGCCCAAACAAGTCTCTAAAAGCATGAGTTTGCAACTACTTTACTTTTGGAGAAAATTCAAAACATTCATTATTCAATAGAGCCCAATAGCAAAAACCAGCGTTTTGAATGAAGAATCACATTTCTTGGTAGAATCATGCAGGACTGAAATTTTTGATGGTTTTTTACTCCTCTCAACAGCCCAAACAAGTTTCTAAAAGCATGAGTTTGCAACTACTTTACTTTTGGAGAAAATTCAAAACATTCATTATTCAATAGAGCCCAATAGCAAAAACCAGCGTTTTGAATGAAGAATCACATTTCTTGGTAGAATCATGCAGGATTGAAATTTTTGATGGTTTTTTACTCCTCTCAACAGCCCAAACAAGTTTCTAAAAGGATGAGTTTGCAACTACTTTACTTTTGGAGAAAATTCAAAACATTCATTATTCAATAGGGCCCAAACTATCAAAAACCAGCGGTTTCAATGAACACATTTCTTGGTAGAATCATGCAGGACTGAAATTTTTGATGTTTTTCTACTCCTCTCATGAGCCCAAACAAGTCTCTAAAAGCATGAGTTTGCAACTACTTTACTTTTGGAGAAAATTCAAAACATTCATTATTCAATAGAGCCCAATAGCAAAAACCAGCGTTTTGAATGAAGAATCACATTTCTTGGTAGAATCATGCAGGATTGAAATTTTTGATGGTTTTTTACTCCTCTCAACAGCCCAAACAAGTTTCTAAAAGGATGAGTTTGCAACTACTTTACTTTTGGAGAAAATTCAAAACATTCATTATTCAATAGGGCCCAAACTATCAAAAACCAGCGGTTTGAATGAACACACATTTCTTGGTAGAATCATGCAGGACTGAAATTTTTGATGTTTTTCTACTCCTCTCATGAGCCCAAACAAGTCTCTAAAAGCATGAGTTTGCAACTACTTCACTTTTGGAGAAAATTCAAAACATTCATTATTCAATAGAGCCCAATAGCAAAAATCAGGTTTTGAATGAAGAATCACATTTCTTGGTAGAATCATGCAGGATTGAAATTTTTGATGGTTTTTTACTCCTCTCAGCAGCCCAAACAAGTTTCTAAAAGGATGAGTTTGCAACTACTTTACTTTTGGAGAAAATTCAAAACATTCATTATTCAATAGGGCACAAACTATCAAAAACCAGCGGTTTGAATGAACACACATTTCTTGGTAGAATCATGCAGGACTGAAATTTTTGATGTTTTTCTACTCCTCTCATGAGCCCAAACAAGTCTCTAAAAGCATGAGTTTGCAACTACTTTACTTTTGGAGAAAATTCAAAACATTCACTATTCAATAGAGCCCAATAGCAAAAATCAGGTTTTGAATGAAGAATCACATTTCTTGGTAAAATCATGCAGGATTGAAATTTTTGATGGTTTTTTACTCCTCTCAACAGCCCAAACAAGTTTCTAAAAGGATGAGTTTGCAACTACTTTACTTTTGGAGAAAATTCAAAACATTCATTATTCAATAGGGCCCAAACTATCAAAAACCAGCGGTTTCAATGAACACACATTTCTTGGTAGAATCATGCAGGACTGAAATTTTTGATGTTTTTCTACTCCTCTCATGAGCCCAAACAAGTCTCTAAAAGCATGAGTTTGCAACTACTTTACTTTTGGAGAAAATTCAAAACATTCATTATTCAATAGAGCCCAATAGCAAAAACCAGCGTTTTGAATGAAGAATCACATTTCTTGGTAGAATCATGCAGGATTGAAATTTTTGATGGTTTTTTACTCCTCTCAACAGCCCAAACAAGTTTCTAAAAGGATGAGTTTGCAACTACTTTACTTTTGGAGAAAATTCAAAACATTCATTATTCAATAGGGCCCAAACTATCAAAAACCAGCGGTTTCAATGAACACACATTTCTTGGTAGAATCATGCAGGACTGAAATTTTTGATGTTTTTCTACTCCTCTCATGAGCCCAAACAAGTCTCTAAAAGCATGAGTTTGCAACTACTTTACTTTTGGAGAAAATTCAAAACATTCACTATTCAATAGAGCCCAATAGCAAAAATCAGGTTTTGAATGAAGAATCACATTTCTTGGTAAAATCATGCAGGATTGAAATTTTTGATGGTTTTTTACTCCTCTCAACAGCCCAAACAAGTTTCTAAAAGGATGAGTTTGCAACTACTTTACTTTTGGAGAAAATTCAAAACATTCATTATTCAATAGGGCCCAAACTATCAAAAACCAGCGGTTTCAATGAACACACATTTCTTGGTAGAATCATGCAGGACTGAAATTTTTGATGTTTTTCTACTCCTCTCATGAGCCCAAACAAGTCTCTAAAAGCATGAGTTTGCAACTACTTTACTTTTGGAGAAAATTCAAAACATTCATTATTCAATAGAGCCCAATAGCAAAAACCAGCGTTTTGAATGAAGAATCACATTTCTTGGTAGAATCATGCAGGATTGAAATTTTTGATGGTTTTTTACTCCTCTCAACAGCCCAAACAAGTTTCTAAAAGGATGAGTTTGCAACTACTTTACTTTTGGAGAAAATTCAAAACATTCATTATTCAATAGGGCCCAAACTATCAAAAACCAGCGGTTTGAATGAACACACATTTCTTGGTAGAATCATGCAGGACTGAAATTTTTGATGTTTTTCTACTCCTCTCATGAGCCCAAACAAGTCTCTAAAAGCATGAGTTTGCAACTACTTTACTTTTGGAGAAAATTCAAAACATTCATTATTCAATAGAGCCCAATAGCAAAAACCAGCGTTTTGAATGAAGAATCACATTTCTTGGTAGAATCATGCAGGATTGAAATTTTTGATGGTTTTTTACTCCTCTCAACAGCCCAAACAAGTTTCTAAAAGGATGAGTTTGCAACTACTTTACTTTTGGAGAAAATTCAAAACATTCATTATTCAATAGGGCCCAAACTATCAAAAACCAGCGGTTTGAATGAACACACATTTCTTGGTAGAATCATGCAGGACTGAAATTTTTGATGTTTTTCTACTCCTCTCATGAGCCCAAACAAGTCTCTAAAAGCATGAGTTTGCAACTACTTCACTTTTGGAGAAAATTCAAAACATTCATTATTCAATAGAGCCCAATAGCAAAAATCAGGTTTTGAATGAAGAATCACATTTCTTGGTAGAATCATGCAGGATTGAAATTTTTGATGGTTTTTTACTCCTCTCAGCAGCCCAAACAAGTTTCTAAAAGGATGAGTTTGCAACTACTTTACTTTTGGAGAAAATTCAAAACATTCATTATTCAATAGGGCCCAAACTATCAAAAACCAGCGGTTTGAATGAACACACATTTCTTGGTAGAATCATGCAGGACTGAAATTTTTGATGTTTTTCTACTCCTCTCATGAGCCCAAACAAGTCTCTAAAAGCATGAGTTTGCAACTACTTTACTTTTGGAGAAAATTCAAAACATTCACTATTCAATAGAGCCCAATAGCAAAAATCAGGTTTTGAATGAAGAATCACATTTCTTGGTAGAATCATGCAGGATTGAAATTTTTGATGGTTTTTTACTCCTCTCAACAGCCCAAACAAGTTTCTAAAAGGATGAGTTTGCAACTACTTTACTTTTGGAGAAAATTCAAAACATTCATTATTCAATAGGGCCCAAACTATCAAAAACCAGCGGTTTGAATGAACACACATTTCTTGGTAGAATCATGCAGGACTGAAATTTTTGATGTTTTTCTACTCCTCTCATGAGCCCAAACAAGTCTCTAAAAGCATGAGTTTGCAACTACTTTACTTTTGGAGAAAATTCAAAACATTCACTATTCAATAGAGCCCAATAGCAAAAATCAGGTTTTGAATGAAGAATCACATTTCTTGGTAAAATCATGCAGGATTGAAATTTTTGATGGTTTTTTACTCCTCTCAACAGCCCAAACAAGTTTCTAAAAGGATGAGTTTGCAACTACTTTACTTTTGGAGAAAATTCAAAACATTCCTTATTCAATAGGGCCCAAACTATCAAAAACCAGCGGTTTCAATGAACACATATTTCTTGGTAGAATCATGCAGGACTGAAATTTTTGATGTTTTTCTACTCCTCTCATGAGCCCAAACAAGTCTCTAAAAGCATGAGTTTGCAACTACTTTACTGTTGGAGAAAATTCAAAACATTCATTATTCAATAGAGCCCAATAGCAAAAACCAGCGTTTTGAATGAAGAATCACATTTCTTGTTAGAATCATGCAGGATTGAAATTTTTGATGATTTTTTACTCCTCTCAACAGCCCAAACAAGTTTCTAAAAGGATGAGTTTGCAACTACTTTGCTTTTGGAGAAAATTCAAAACATTCATTATTCAATAGGGCCCAAACTATCAAAAACCAGCGGTTTCAATGAACACACATTTCTTGGTAGAATCATGCAGGACTGAAATTTTTGATGTTTTTCTACTCCTCTCATGAGCCCAAACAAGTCTCTAAAAGCATGAGTTTGCAACTACTTTACTTTTGGAGAAAATTCAAAACATTCATTATTCAATAGAGCCCAATAGCAAAAATCAGGTTTTGAATGAAGAATCACATTTCTTGGTAGAATCATGCAGGATTGAAATTTTTGATGGTTTTTTACTCCTCTCAACAGCCCAAACAAGTTTCTAAAAGGATGAGTTTGCAACTACTTTACTTTTGGAGAAAATTCAAAACATTCATTATTCAATAGGGCCCAAACTATCAAAAACCAGCGGTATGAATGAACACACATTTCTTGGTAGAATCGTGCAGGACTGAAATTTTTGATGTTTTTCTACTTCTCTCATGAGCCCAAACAAGTCTCTAAAAGGATGAGTTTGCAACTACTTTACTTTTGGAGAAAATTCAAAACATTCATTATTCAATAGAGCCCAATAGCAAAAACCAGCGTTTTGAATGAAGAATCACATTTCTTGGTAGAATCATGCAGGATTGAAATTTTTGATGGTTTTTTACTCCTCTCAACAGCCCAAACAAGTTTCTAAAAGGATGAGTTTGCAACTACTTTACTTTTGGAGAAAATTCAAAACATTCATTATTCAATAGGGCCCAAACTATCAAAAACCAGCGGTTTCAATGAACACACATTTCTTGGTAGAATCATGCAGGACTGAAATTTTTGATGTTTTTCTACTCCTCTCATGAGCCCAAACAAGTCTCTAAAAGCATGAGTTTGCAACTACTTTACTTTTGGAGAAAATTCAAAACATTCATTATTCAATAGAGCCCAATAGCAAAAATCAGGTTTTGAATGAAGAATCACATTTCTTGGTAGAATCATGCAGGATTGAAATTTTTGATGGTTTTTTACTCCTCTCAACAGCCCAAACAAGTTTCTAAAAGGATGAGTTTGCAACTACTTTACTTTTGGAGAAAATTCAAAACATTCATTATTCAATAGGGCCCAAACTATCAAAAACCAGCGGTTTCAATGAACACACATTTCTTGGTAGAATCATGCAGGACTGAAATTTTTGATGTTTTTCTACTCCTCTCATGAGCCCAAACAAGTCTCTAAAAGCATGAGTTTGCAACTACTTTACTTTTGGAGAAAATTCAAAACATTCATTATTCAATAGAGCCCAATAGCAAAAACCAGCGTTTTGAATGAAGAATCACATTTCTTGTTAGAATCATGCAGGATTG
This sequence comes from Dendrobates tinctorius, assembly GCF_039654945.1. Classification (NCBI taxonomy): domain Eukaryota; kingdom Metazoa; phylum Chordata; class Amphibia; order Anura; family Dendrobatidae; genus Dendrobates; species Dendrobates tinctorius. The sequence goes on along the minus strand of NW_027361855.1, from coordinate 913,875 downwards.
AAATTTTTGATGGTTTTTTACTCCTCTCAACACAGCCCAAACAAGTTTCTAAAAGGATGAGTTTGCAACTACTTTACTTTTGGAGAAAATTCAAAACATTCATTATTCAATAGGGCCCAAACTATCAAAAACCAGCGGTTTCAATGAACACACATTTCTTGGTAGAATCATGCAGGACTGAAATTTTTGATGTTTTTCTACTCCTCTCATGAGCCCAAACAAGTCTCTAAAAGCATGAGTTTGCAACTACTTTACTTTTGGAGAAAATTCAAAACATTCATTATTCAATAGAGCCCAATAGCAAAAACCAGCGTTTTGAATGAAGAATCACATTTCTTGGTAGAATCATGCAGGATTGAAATTTTTGATGGTTTTTTACTCCTCTCAACAGCCCAAACAAGTTTCTAAAAGGATGAGTTTGCAACTACTTTACTTTTGGAGAAAATTCAAAACATTCATTATTCAATAGGGCCCAAACTATCAAAAACCAGCGGTTTCAATGAACACACATTTCTTGGTAGAATCATGCAGGACTGAAATTTTTGATGTTTTTCTACTCCTCTCATGAGCCCAAACAAGTCTCTAAAAGCATGAGTTTGCAACTACTTTACTTTTGGAGAAAATTCAAAACATTCATTATTCAATAGAGCCCAATAGCAAAAACCAGCGTTTTGAATGAAGAATCACATTTCTTGGTAGAATCATGCAGGATTGAAATTTTTGATGGGTTTTTACTCCTCTCAACAGCCCAAACAAGTTTCTAAAAGGATGAGTTTGCAACTACTTTACTTTTGGAGAAAATTCAAAACATTGGGGGGCGTGGCCAGCGTCTGAGCTGAATGGAAGCCTGAGCTCTGAGCTCCTCCACAGGGCAGCCTACCAAGCGCTATTAACAAGCGACTTACAAGCCAGGACTGGCTGAAAACTTGTGGGAACCTCCATAGGCACCAGCGGTGCCCCCACATAATGGATCCGCTTAATAGAAAAGCAGGAAAATCAAAAAATCTGGAGCGCTCTCCCCTCATGCTGAGGAGCCAAGATGGCGCCCGCCACACAGCAGCCACAGCCTGCAGCCCCAGCCTGAGCGGCGCACAGCGGGAGAGAACGCCACAGAGACTGAAACACGCAGTATTCAAGTCAGGGGGTAAGTCTGCCCCCATCCCTGCAAAAACCGCCGCTCCATATATTAAAGAAAGCGCTAAATTCAGTGTTAAAAGTAGCGCTGAGAAGAAGGAGGCAAAATATCGCGAGATTAACCGGGAAACAGACGGGATTGCGCAGCAAGTACGCAAATTGCGTACCTTAAGCAAAAATCTTGCGCAGCCTGTGAAATCTTGCACAGCAGCAACGCTCACAGCCGCTATGGAGGCCACAAATACAATAAGGGCCTCCTCATCTTGTCCAGATATCTCCACAATTTCAGACACCCCTCTAACGCCACCACAGAGGGAACTGTCCCCTGCCTCACAAAATAGCTGCAGATTAAGCAGTAGCTCGGCTGAGCTGCAAAGTGAGACGCAGATGGAGGACTTCTGCACTCCAGATAACCCCATGCCTGAAAACTTTTTACATGTTTTGACTGAGGTAGAGGCTACCAACAAAGCAGCTTCAGAAATGTTCATAAAAAATATGGTGTGCCTTCTTGCAAAGACATTCCAAAAACAACTAGAGGGATATAATACAAACCTCCAAAACAATATAGACAGTCTGGGTCAGAGGGTGAATCACTTGGAGTCGAAAATGGAGGAGATAGTCCAGTCTCACAACAATTTGATAGACGAACATTATGCCTTAGAGAAAGAAGTTACCTTCCTAAAGTCAAGACTGATAGAACAAGAGGACAGGAGTAGGAGAAACAACCTTAAATTCAGAGGAATACCTGAGAATGTCAAGGACAGAGATCTTGATTCATATGTGCAAAAAATGCTCCATGCTATGCTCCCAGGTGCTTCCAAAGGAGACCTCTTAATAGAACGCATACACAGACTACCTAAGTCCAAATATGCCCCTGAAAGAGCTCCGCGGGATGTTATTGCATTCTTTCACTATTTTCTGACAAAGGAGGACATTTTGAGGAAGAGCAAGCAGTCACCCATCTTACCAAGACCATATGAGGGTATTAAGATCTTTGCAGACTTTTCAAAAGCCACGTTGCAAAAAAGGAGAGACTTTTTCCCTATCACTGCACACCTACGGGAGCACAGGGTGCTATACAGATGGGGCTTTCCTACAAAAATATTGGTCATGAAGGAAAACACTACTTTTGCCTTATCTAACATTGATAATTGTGATAGATTCTTTCAGGACCTTGGTATTCCTCCAATGAAGAACTCATCTTTATCCTACAATCAAGAGAGGAGCAACTCTTCACGACAGCCAAGACGTTTGTCACAGTCCTGGACCACACAAAAGAAAAGATAATGGACTTGGTAGGTGTTGACCCTGGCTCTTGGCCTGAACTTTCATCCCCAAACACTAACCGAGAGATTTCTCTTGGTATCATTTCTTTTGAGAAATTCACCTTCCTTGTTAACAAGTTTGTTTTGTTCTAGGTTATTCCAGGTTATAACATGTTTCTATTCACAGGCACACCAGGCACTGACAACAAATTTCTAGAGAAATACCACTCTTCTTGGATATATGTCCAGATGGACTATTCTATCTTATTGAGTTATTTAACACATTTCTTTCTTTTTGATATATTATGGAGTTGAAAATCCTATCATTTAATGTAAATGGGCTTAATAGTCCCTTTAAAAGGTATGCTCTGTGGAAGGAGATCAAAAGATTGAAAGCAAATGTTGCTATGATACAGGAAACCCACCTCCTGGAAACTGATAATAACAGATTTAAAAACAAAGATTATCCTCAGATTTTCTTCTCCAACAACGAGGGAGGGAAAAAAGCTGGGGTGGCCATTGCCTTCCACAGAGACCTACCAGTGGTTATTTCAGATGTTTATAAAGACAATAAAGGCAGATATTTAATCATCAATTTTACCTTGGAGGGAATGGAATACACTGTGGTTAATGTATACGCCCCTAATGTGAGACAAATTAGCTTTCTCAATAAAGTCAAAAGAAAATTATCCAAATTTAGCAAGGGACAAATCATATGGGGGGGAGACTTTAATTGTATTGTTGACCCAAGCACTGATTGCTCATCCTCTGCTCCATACTACAGAAGTGTGAATTTGGGGAAGTGGCTGAGCAATGCTAACCTGCACGACAGTTGTAAAATATTGAACCCTAATTCTAGAGAATACACCAGATTCTGCCCACACAACAGATCTTATACCAAAATAGATCATATATTTACCAGTTTTTCCTTACTAGATTCGTATATAGATTTCCAAACTGGCCCCATCACATGGTCGGACCATGCTCCAATTCTATTAACATTACAGGTTTCCTCTTCGACTCAAAGACACTACAATTGGAGATATAGCAAATTTGTAGTAGACTCCCCAGATAATATAGCAACAATAAAAAACACTATAATGAATTATTTTAAAGAAAATGACTCCCAGGAAATCTCCCCTGAAACCTTATGGTTAGCACATAAATGTGTCATTAGAGGCCACTTAATTCAGATGGCCTCAAGACAAAAGAGGGAAAGAGAGAGCAAACAGAGGCTGTTACTAGAACAAATCAAAAAACTTGAAGACCAGGCCAAAGTGGAAAAATCTTTTACTAAATATAAGGAGTTATACTCCCTTAGATTGGAATTTAGAAATCTTCTCATAAATATTTACGAAAAAAAGACTCTGTTTAACAGGGCAGGGTTCTACATAAATAACAACAAAAACTCAAAAACTATGGCAAATAGATTCAAACCCATAAATAAAAAGCATTTAATTAAAAAACTTTCCCAGAACTCAGTGAATATAGAAAAGCCAAGGGACATAGCTTTGGCTTTTGAAAAATACTACTCAAACCTTTACAATATAGGGAAAAATGGGACTTATCCCCCTCCTACAGAGGAGATGATAGATAATTTCCTGGGAGGAGTAGAGTTGAGATCTCTGTCTTCTGAGCAAAGGGAAATGCTTGATGCACCCTTCTCTGAGGGAGAGGTCTCTCTGGCAATAAAAAATCTCAAATGTAATAAGGCTCCTGGTCCAGACGGATTCCCTGTGGAATATTATAAAACATTTCAGGAAAATCTGGTCCCCTATTTAACAAACACCCTAAATTTTATAAAATCAAAAGGAACATGTAGTGCAGATATGCTGAGAGCCACCATAGTGGTAATCCCCAAACCGGACAAAGATCCCACCAAGATAGAAAACTATAGACCCATATCCCTCCTGAATGCAGACATCAAGGTCTATGCAAAAATACTGGCAGAAAGGGTGCAGGATGTTATCCAATATCTCATACATCCCGATCAAGTGGGTTTTGTAAAATTTAGACAGACTTCTGACAGTTCAAGAAGTGTCTTGCACCATATACACTTTTGTAACAAGAAAAAAATTCCCAGTCTGTTTGTGGCCCTTGATGCGGAGAAAGCTTTTGACCGCATCAATTGGACATATGCATTCGCAGTATTAAAGAAGATGGGTTTTGGTGAGGAGATGTTGAAAAGTGTTCAGGCTCTGTACTCCCAACCGTCTGCCTCTGTGCTGGTCAATAGCACGATGTCAGGGAAATTTGACATAACAAACGGAACAAGACAGGGATGCCCTCTGTCCCCAATTATTTTTATCCTGAGTCTGGAACCACTGGCTCAAAGGATAAGGGACTCGAGTGAGGTGAGGGGAGTACGGTTGGGAGATGTAGAGCATAAAATAAATTTATATGCAGACGATATCATACTCACACTGACAGATCCTGTTGAGTCGTTGAAGGCGACTTGGGACATCATAGAGTTGTTTGGTTCAATATCATATTATAAACTCAATGTAAAAAAGACTAACGTTTTGTCACTATTTATTTCAGCCCCTATAAAACAGCAATTACAAGATAAGTACCCTTTTACTTGGGACTGCACTAAAATCCCATATCTAGGAATTTGGCTCACAAGCGACCTCACACACACAAGTGAGGTAAACATAGATAGCCTTTTGAAATCCCTTGACACTAAGTTGGGAGAATTGTCAAAAACCCCAGCCACTTGGTTGGGAAGAATAGTACTATATAAGATGTTCTGCCTCCCAAAGGTGTTGTTTTTGTACAGGAATGTCCCTCTGCCTTTATCAATGCAACACATACAAAAATTAACTCATCAAATGAACAGATTTATTTGGAATAATAAAAAGCCTAGGGTAAAGAAACACACACTACTTAAATCTAGAGAAAATGGGGGGATAGCCCTTCCAGACTTGGAGGCGTATTACTTTGCCACCACAACTGAATTGACAAAAATGTGGCTCACAGAACAGACAGAATTGGGATGGCCAAAAATTGAAAGAGATTTAATGCCTAATAAAGAACCGACACTTTATGTTTCCTATTTTCTTCTGCACAGAGGAGAGATTGGAGACATAGAAAACCCAATACTCAGAGCCTCTGTGCAGAGCTGGTCACATATGTGCAGGAGAAGGTTTAATGTCTCCCCTGTTTCAACCAAAAGACTGAGACTTCACTTTTTGGCACCTGTCAAGGTTTCTTTGAGACCCATGTTTGATAACTGGAAAACATTCCCCATTGCTTATGTGGATGATTTATTGGACAATAATAAAGTCATGCCTTTTGAGTTGGTCAAGGCTAAATTTAAAATCCCTAATACGGAATATATGAAATACCTCATACTCAAAGAGGAATATAACAAATTTAAGAGATATTTCTGCAAGATAGTTTTGGTCAACCATACCATTTATAATTTCCTAACCAGCACAACCCCCAGGCACAAGAGCTCTCTTAAACCCCTGTATAACTTCCTGACCGGCAAATACACCTTTTCTAAGGGTGGATGCTTTGAAAAATGGGAGACTACTCTGCAGAAGCAGATTTGTGCCCCACAGTGGACATTGTCTTTTAAGACTGCAGTGAGGTCTACAAATTGCATGAACATTTTGGAAACACATTACAAACTAGTCCACAGATATTACTTGACCCCAAACAGGATTAAACATTTTGGGGAAGGGGGATCTGATCTGTGTTGGCGGGGATGCGGGTCTCAGGCTGACTTACTCCATATTTTCTGGGGATGCCCGGTACTGAAACCATACTGGCTTAAGGTCTCCAATTTGATTTCGATCATATGCAACTGGCGTGTTCAGTTGCACCCTGCCTTGGCCTTACTACTCATAGATATTTGCAGATTCAAAACAACAAAGTATTTGGTTGCCCACATACTCATGTCTGCAATATACCTTATAGCGAAAGGTTGGAACAACAAGCAACCTCCGAACATTGCCACATTGATCATGTTGGTGGACAAACATTGTGTTTATGAAAAAATTCATTATATTAACAATATGTCAATAAAGTTATTTGACGACAGATGGCATAGATGGTTGAAACTCAAATCTAAGATAGAAGAAGAATTTATATCTTGATATCTTGATTTTTGCTCTTTTTGTGTGCCAAAATTTCACATGTATTTGGTGTTTGCCTGTACTGTTGTAATTGTTTTTCAAATCTATTTCAATTAATGTTAATTGTACATACTTTAAATGATGATATGATGTTCAGATACCATATGATGATGTCCTGATGTACATTATCTTGACTCTATTCGAACATGATATATATGAGGTATGTTTATACATTCCTATTATTTTGAAAACTCAATAAAAATATTGTTTAAGAAAATTCAAAACATTCATTATTCAATAGGGCCCAAACTATCAAAAACCAGCGGTTTGAATGAACACACATTTCTTGGTAGAATCATGCAGGACTGAAATTTTTGATGTTTTTCTACTCCTCTCATGAGCCCAAACAAGTCTCTAAAAGCATGAGTTTGCAACTACTTTACTTTTGGAGAAAATTCAAAACATTCACTATTCAATAGAGCCCAATAGCAAAAATCAGGTTTTGAATGAAGAATCACATTTCTTGGTAAAATCATGCAGGATTGAAATTTTTGATGGTTTTTTACTCCTCTCAACAGCCCAAACAAGTTTCTAAAAGGATGAGTTTGCAACTACTTTACTTTTGGAGAAAATTCAAAACATTCCTTATTCAATAGGGCCCAAACTATCAAAAACCAGCGGTTTCAATGAACACATATTTCTTGGTAGAATCATGCAGGACTGAAATTTTTGATGTTTTTCTACTCCTCTCATGAGCCCAAACAAGTCTCTAAAAGCATGAGTTTGCAACTACTTTACTGTTGGAGAAAATTCAAAACATTCATTATTCAATAGAGCCCAATAGCAAAAACCAGCGTTTTGAATGAAGAATCACATTTCTTGTTAGAATCATGCAGGATTGAAATTTTTGATGATTTTTTACTCCTCTCAACAGCCCAAACAAGTTTCTAAAAGGATGAGTTTGCAACTACTTTACTTTTGGAGAAAATTCAAAACATTCATTATTCAATAGGGCCCAAACTATCAAAAACCAGCGGTTTCAATGAACACACATTTCTTGGTAGAATCATGCAGGACTGAAATTTTTGATGTTTTTCTACTCCTCTCATGAGCCCAAACAAGTCTCTAAAAGCATGAGTTTGCAACTACTTTACTTTTGGAGAAAATTCAAAACATTCATTATTCAATAGAGCCCAATAGCAAAAATCAGGTTTTGAATGAAGAATCACATTTCTTGTTAGAATCATGCAGGATTGAAATTTTTGATGGTTTTTTACTCCTCTCAACAGCCCAAACAAGTTTCTAAAAGGATGAGTTTGCAACTACTTTACTTTTGGAGAAAATTCAAAACATTCATTATTCAATAGGGCCCAAACTATCAAAAACCAGCGGTTTCAATGAACACACATTTCTTGGTAGAATCATGCAGGACTGAAATTTTTGATGTTTTTCTACTCCTCTCATGAGCCCAAACAAGTCTCTAAAAGCATGAGTTTGCAACTACTTTACTTTTGGAGAAAATTCCAAACATTCACTATTCAATAGAACCCAATAGCAAAAATCAGGTTTTGAATGAAGAATCACATTTCTTGGTAAAATCATGCAGGATTGAAATTTTTGATGGTTTTTTACTCCTCTCAACAGCCCAAAAAAGTTTCTAAAAGGATGAGTTTGCAACTACTTTACTTTTGGAGAAAATTCAAAACATTCATTATTCAATAGGGCCAAAACTATCAAAAACCAGCGGTTTCAATGAACACACATTTCTTGGTAGAATCATGCAGGACTGAAATTTTTGATGTTTTTCTACTCCTCTCATGAGCCCAAACAAGTCTCTAAAAGCATGAGTTTGCAACTACTTTACTTTTGGAGAAAATTCAAAACATTCATTATTCAATAGAGCCCAATAGCAAAAACCAGCGTTTTGAATGAAGAATCACATTTCTTGGTAGAATCATGCAGGATTGAAATTTTTGATGGTTTTTTACTCCTCTCAACAGCCCAAACAAGTTTCTAAAAGGATGAGTTTGCAACTACTTTACTTTTGGAGAAAATTCAAAACATTCATTATTCAATAGGGCCCAAACTATCAAAAACCAGCGGTTTCAATGAACACACATTTCTTGGTAGAATCATGCAGGACTGAAATTTTTGATGTTTTTCTACTCCACTCATGAGCCCAAACAAGTCTCTAAAAGCATGAGTTTGCAACTACTTTACTTTTGGAGAAAATTCAAAACATTCACTATTCAATAGAGCCCAATAGCAAAAATCAGGTTTTGAATGAAGAATCACATTTCTTGGTAACATCATGCAGGATTGAAATTTTTGATGGTTTTTTACTCCTCTCAACAGCCCAAACAAGTTTCTAAAAGGATGAGTTTGCAACTACTTTACTTTTGGAGAAAATTCAAAACATTCATTATTCAATAGGGCCCAAACTATCAAAAACCAGCGGTTTCAATGAACACACATTGCTTGGTAGAATCATGCAGGACTGAAATTTTTGATGATTTTCTTCTCCTCTCATGAGCCCAAACAAGTCTCTAAAAGCATGAGTTTGCAACTTCTTTACTTTTGGAGAAAATTCAAAACATTCATTATTCAATAGAGCCCAATAGCAAAAACCAGCGTTTTGAATGAAGAATCACATTTCTTGGTAGAATCATGCAGGATTGAAATTTTTGATGGTTTTTTACTCCTCTCAACAGCCCAAACAAGTTTCTAAAAGGATGAGTTTGCAACTACTTTACTTTTGGAGAAAATTCAAAACATTCATTATTCAATAGGGCGCAAACTATCAAAAACCAGCGGTTTCAATGAACACACATTTCTTGGTAGAATCATGCAGGACTGAAATTTTTGATGTTTTTCTACTCCTCTCATGAGCCCAAACAAGTGTCTAAAAGCATGAGTTTGCAACTACTTCACTTTTGGAGAAAATTCAAAACATTCATTATTCAATAGAGCCCAATAGCAAAAATCAGGTTTTGAATGAAGAATCACATTTCTTGGTAAAATCATGCAGGATTGAAATTTTTGATGGTTTTTTACTCCTCTCAACAGCCCAAAAAAGTTTCTAAAAGGATGAGTTTGCAACTACTTTACTTTTGGAGAAAATTCAAAACATTCATTATTCAATAGGGCCAAAACTATCAAAAACCAGCGGTTTCAATGAACACACATTTCTTGGTAGAATCATGCAGGACTGAAATTTTTGATGTTTTTCTACTCCTCTCATGAGCCCAAACAAGTCTCTAAAAGCATGAGTTTGCAACTACTTTACTTTTGGAGAAAATTCAAAACATTCATTATTCAATAGAGCCCAATAGCAAAAACCAGCGTTTTGAATGAAGAATCACATTTCTTGGTAGAATCATGCAGGATTGAAATTTTTGATGGTTTTTTACTCCTCTCAACAGCCCAAACAAGTTTCTAAAAGGATGAGTTTGCAACTACTTTACTTTTGGAGAAAATTCAAAACATTCATTATTCAATAGGGCCCAAACTATCAAAAACCAGCGGTTTCAATGAACACACATTTCTTGGTAGAATCATGCAGTACTGAAATTTTTGATGTTTTTCTACTCCACTCATGAGCCCAAACAAGTCTCTAAAAGCATGAGTTTGAAACTACTTTACTTTTGGAGAAAATTCAAAACATTCACTATTCAATAGAGCCCAATAGCAAAAATCAGGTTTTGAATGAAGAATCACATTTCTTGGTAACATCATGCAGGATTGAAATTTTTGATGGTTTTTTACTCCTCTCAACAGCCCAAACAAGTTTCTAAAAGGATGAGTTTGCAACTACTTTACTTTTGGAGAAAATTCAAAACATTCATTATTCAATAGGGCCCAAACTATCAAAAACCAGCGGTTTCAATGAACACACATTTCTTGGTAGAATCATGCAGGACTGAAATTTTTGATGATTTTCTTCTCCTCTCATGAGCCCAAACAAGTCTCTAAAAGCATGAGTTTGCAACTTCTTTACTTTTGGAGAAAATTCAAAACATTCATTATTCAATAGAGCCCAATAGCAAAAATCAGGTTTTGAATGAAGAATCACATTTCTTGGTAGAATCATGCAGGATTGAAATTTTTGATGGTTTTTTACTCCTCTCAACAGCCCAAACAAGTTTCTAAAAGGATGAGTTTGCAACTACTTTACTTTTGGAGAAAATTCAAAACATTCATTATTCAATAGGGCCCAAACTATCAAAAACCAGCGGTTTCAATGAACACACATTTCTTGGTAGAATCATGCAGGACTGAAATTTTTGATGTTTTTCTACTCCTCTCATGAGCCCAAACAAGTCTCTAAAAGCATGAGTTTGCAACTACTTTACTTTTGGAGAAAATTCAAAACATTCATTATTCAATAGAGCCCAATAGCAAAAATCAGGTTTTGAATGAAGAATCACATTTCTTGGTAGAATCATGCAGGATTGAAATTTTTGATGGTTTTTTACTCCTCTCAACAGCCCAAACAAGTTTCTAAAAGGATGAGTTTGCAACTACTTTACTTTTGGAGAAAATTCAAAACATTCATTATTCAATAGGGCCCAAACTATCAAAAACCAGCGGTTTCAATGAACACACATTTCTTGGTAGAATCATGCAGGACTGAAATTTTTGATGTTTTTCTACTCCTCTCATGAGCCCAAACAAGTCTCTAAAAGCATGAGTTTGCAACTACTTTACTTTTGGAGAAAATTCAAAACATTCATTATTCAATAGAGCCCAATAGCAAAAACCAGCGTTTTGAATGAAGAATCACATTTCTTGTTAGAATCATGCAGGATTGAAATTTTTGATGGTTTTTTACTCCTCTCAACACAGCCCAAACAAGTTTCTAAAAGGATGAGTTTGCAACTACTTTACTTTTGGAGAAAATTCAAAACATTCATTATTCAATAGGGCCCAAACTATCAAAAACCAGCGGTTTCAATGAACACACATTTCTTGGTAGAATCATGCAGGACTGAAATTTTTGATGTTTTTCTACTCCTCTCATGAGCCCAAACAAGTCTCTAAAAGCATGAGTTTGCAACTACTTTACTTTTGGAGAAAATTCAAAACATTCATTATTCAATAGAGCCCAATAGCAAAAACCAGCGTTTTGAATGAAGAATCACATTTCTTGGTAGAATCATGCAGGATTGAAATTTTTGATGGTTTTTTACTCCTCTCAACAGCCCAAACAAGTTTCTAAAAGGATGAGTTTGCAACTACTTTACTTTTGGAGAAAATTCAAAACATTCATTATTCAATAGGGCCCAAACTATCAAAAACCAGCGGTTTCAATGAACACACATTTCTTGGTAGAATCATGCAGGACTGAAATTTTTGATGTTTTTCTACTCCTCTCATGAGCCCAAACAAGTCTCTAAAAGCATGAGTTTGCAACTACTTTACTTTTGGAGAAAATTCAAAACATTCATTATTCAATAGAGCCCAATAGCAAAAACCAGCGTTTTGAATGAAGAATCACATTTCTTGGTAGAATCATGCAGGATTGAAATTTTTGATGGGTTTTTACTCCTCTCAACAGCCCAAACAAGTTTCTAAAAGGATGAGTTTGCAACTACTTTACTTTTGGAGAAAATTCAAAACATTCATTATTCAATAGGGCCCAAACTATCAAAAACCAGCGGTTTGAATGAACACACATTTCTTGGTAGAATCATGCAGGACTGAAATTTTTGATGTTTTTCTACTCCTCTCATGAGCCCAAACAAGTCTCTAAAAGCATGAGTTTGCAACTACTTTACTTTTGGAGAAAATTCAAAACATTCACTATTCAATAGAGCCCAATAGCAAAAATCAGGTTTTGAATGAAGAATCACATTTCTTGGTAAAATCATGCAGGATTGAAATTTTTGATGGTTTTTTACTCCTCTCAACAGCCCAAACAAGTTTCTAAAAGGATGAGTTTGCAACTACTTTACTTTTGGAGAAAATTCAAAACATTCCTTATTCAATAGGGCCCAAACTATCAAAAACCAGCGGTTTCAATGAACACATATTTCTTGGTAGAATCATGCAGGACTGAAATTTTTGATGTTTTTCTACTCCTCTCATGAGCCCAAACAAGTCTCTAAAAGCATGAGTTTGCAACTACTTTACTGTTGGAGAAAATTCAAAACATTCATTATTCAATAGAGCCCAATAGCAAAAACCAGCGTTTTGAATGAAGAATCACATTTCTTGTTAGAATCATGCAGGATTGAAATTTTTGATGATTTTTTACTCCTCTCAACAGCCCAAACAAGTTTCTAAAAGGATGAGTTTGCAACTACTTTACTTTTGGAGAAAATTCAAAACATTCATTATTCAATAGGGCCCAAACTATCAAAAACCAGCGGTTTCAATGAACACACATTTCTTGGTAGAATCATGCAGGACTGAAATTTTTGATGTTTTTCTACTCCTCTCATGAGCCCAAACAAGTCTCTAAAAGCATGAGTTTGCAACTACTTTACTTTTGGAGAAAATTCAAAACATTCATTATTCAATAGAGCCCAATAGCAAAAATCAGGTTTTGAATGAAGAATCACATTTCTTGTTAGAATCATGCAGGATTGAAATTTTTGATGGTTTTTTACTCCTCTCAACAGCCCAAACAAGTTTCTAAAAGGATGAGTTTGCAACTACTTTACTTTTGGAGAAAATTCAAAACATTCATTATTCAATAGGGCCCAAACTATCAAAAACCAGCGGTTTCAATGAACACACATTTCTTGGTAGAATCATGCAGGACTGAAATTTTTGATGTTTTTCTACTCCTCTCATGAGCCCAAACAAGTCTCTAAAAGCATGAGTTTGCAACTACTTTACTTTTGGAGAAAATTCAAAACATTCACTATTCAATAGAACCCAATAGCAAAAATCAGGTTTTGAATGAAGAATCACATTTCTTGGTAAAATCATGCAGGATTGAAATTTTTGATGGTTTTTTACTCCTCTCAACAGCCCAAAAAAGTTTCTAAAAGGATGAGTTTGCAACTACTTTACTTTTGGAGAAAATTCAAAACATTCATTATTCAATAGGGCCAAAACTATCAAAAACCAGCGGTTTCAATGAACACACATTTCTTGGTAGAATCATGCAGGACTGAAATTTTTGATGTTTTTCTACTCCTCTCATGAGCCCAAACAAGTCTCTAAAAGCATGAGTTTGCAACTACTTTACTTTTGGAGAAAATTCAAAACATTCATTATTCAATAGAGCCCAATAGCAAAAACCAGCGTTTTGAATGAAGAATCACATTTCTTGGTAGAATCATGCAGGATTGAAATTTTTGATGGTTTTTTACTCCTCTCAACAGCCCAAACAAGTTTCTAAAAGGATGAGTTTGCAACTACTTTACTTTTGGAGAAAATTCAAAACATTCATTATTCAATAGGGCCCAAACTATCAAAAACCAGCGGTTTGAATGAACACACATTTCTTGGTAGAATCATGCAGGACTGAAATTTTTGATGTTTTTCTACTCCTCTCATGAGCCCAAACAAGTCTCTAAAAGCATGAGTTTGCAACTACTTCACTTTTGGAGAAAATTCAAAACATTCATTATTCAATAGAGCCCAATAGCAAAAATCAGGTTTTGAATGAAGAATCACATTTCTTGGTAGAATCATGCAGGATTGAAATTTTTGATGGTTTTTTACTCCTCTCAGCAGCCCAAACAAGTTTCTAAAAGGATGAGTTTGCAACTACTTTACTTTTGGAGAAAATTCAAAACATTCATTATTCAATAGGGCCCAAACTATCAAAAACCAGCGGTTTGAATGAACACACATTTCTTGGTAGAATCATGCAGGACTGAAATTTTTGATGTTTTTCTACTCCTCTCATGAGCCCAAACAAGTCTCTAAAAGCATGAGTTTGCAACTACTTTACTTTTGGAGAAAATTCAAAACATTCACTATTCAATAGAGCCCAATAGCAAAAATCAGGTTTTGAATGAAGAATCACATTTCTTGGTAAAATCATGCAGGATTGAAATTTTTGATGGTTTTTTACTCCTCTCAACAGCCCAAACAAGTTTCTAAAAGGATGAGTTTGCAACTACTTTACTTTTGGAGAAAATTCAAAACATTCATTATTCAATAGGGCCAAAACTATCAAAAACCAGCGGTTTCAATGAACACACATTTCTTGGTAGAATCATGCAGGACTGAAATTTTTGATGTTTTTCTACTCCTCTCATGAGCCCAAACAAGTCTCTAAAAGCATGAGTTTGCAACTACTTTACTTTTGGAGAAAATTCAATGGAACAATGGGAGCTGGCTCTCAAACAGACATATTCATCCAACATTTGCGCATCTCTACATGAATCCTTTTACAAACTGACATCTAGATGGTACTATACTCCTGTGAAGCTGGCCAGGATGTTCCCAGGTAGATCCCCAGATTGTTGGAGAGATTGCGGATTCACAGGTACACTATTACATGTATTCTGGGAATGTCCTAAAATCAGGCCCATTTGGATAGAAATCTCTAGAACAATTAATATTCTGACTAAACAGAACATCACCCTTACGCCACAGATGGCATTATTGTCCATAGGTTTAGAAGTGATTCATACATCTCATATCCCAACAGTTATCCACCTTTTTCTAATAACTAAAAATGCCATAGCATCCTTATGGAACGAAGAGGCTACTCCCAAAATTAGTGATATTGTAGACAAGATGTCATTACATTGCTCATACGAAAAAAGCCATGCTTTGGCAAATGACTACTTCAGTACATATAGCAAAAGGTGGAATTCTTGGATTAGATTTACCTCTGATCAGAATTTCTCCTAATTGAACTGCTCTTGGTCTCTCCCACTATGTGATTTTTTTTTATTTTTTATTTTTATTGCTGATATCTCTCCTCTCTGAATTTATCTGGTAAAAACGCGCTTACTCTCTTAAAACAGAAAACAATGTAACTCATTACGTTAGTTTATTACAAGATTATCTCTTGGTTCTCTGACAATTTATCACACTACTGTTAAGTGTTTATATTATTAGGTGTATTGTTACTCCTACTGATCTACTCAATGTAATACATTACTGTTATTTTGTATATTATCCTGAACCCTACCGTCAATAATATGCTGTAAAAACAATACTGTTAACTTTATGTAAAATTTTAATAAAGTTATTGAAAATGGAGAAAATTCAAAACATTCATTATTCAATAGAGCCCAATAGCAAAAACCAGCGTTTTGAATGAAGAATCACATTTCTTGGTAGAATCATGCAGGATTGAAATTTTTGATGGTTTTTTACTCCTCTCAACAGCCCAAACAAGTTTCTAAAAGGATGAGTTTGCAACTACTTTACTTTTGGAGAAAATTCAAAACATTCATTATTCAATAGGGCCCAAACTATCAAAAACCAGCGGTTTGAATGAACACACATTTCTTGGTAGAATCATGCAGGACTGAAATTTTTGATGTTTTTCTACTCCTCTCATGAGCCCAAACAAGTCTCTAAAAGCATGAGTTTGCAACTACTTTACTTTTGGAGAAAATTCAAAACATTCACTATTCAATAGAGCCCAATAGCAAAAATCAGGTTTTGAATGAAGAATCACATTTCTTGGTAAAATCATGCAGGATTGAAATTTTTGATGGTTTTTTACTCCTCTCAACAGCCCAAACAAGTTTCTAAAAGGATGAGTTTGCAACTACTTTACTTTTGGAGAAAATTCAAAACATTCCTTATTCAATAGGGCCCAAACTATCAAAAACCAGCGGTTTCAATGAACACATATTTCTTGGTAGAATCATGCAGGACTGAAATTTTTGATGTTTTTCTACTCCTCTCATGAGCCCAAACAAGTCTCTAAAAGCATGAGTTTGCAACTACTTTACTGTTGGAGAAAATTCAAAACATTCATTATTCAATAGAGCCCAATAGCAAAAACCAGCGTTTTGAATGAAGAATCACATTTCTTGTTAGAATCATGCAGGATTGAAATTTTTGATGATTTTTTACTCCTCTCAACAGCCAAAACAAGTTTCTAAAAGGATGAGTTTGCAACTACTTTGCTTTTGGAGAAAATTCAAAACATTCATTATTCAATAGGGCCCAAACTATCAAAAACCAGCGGTTTCAATGAACACACATTTCTTGGTAGAATCATGCAGGACTGAAATTTTTGATGTTTTTCTACTCCTCTCATGAGCCCAAACAAGTCTCTAAAAGCATGAGTTTGCAACTACTTTACTTTTGGAGAAAATTCAAAACATTCATTATTCAATAGAGCCCAATAGCAAAAATCAGGTTTTGAATGAAGAATCACATTTCTTGGTAGAATCATGCAGGATTGAAATTTTTGATGGTTTTTTACTCCTCTCAACAGCCCAAACAAGTTTCTAAAAGGATGAGTTTGCAACTACTTTACTTTTGGAGAAAATTCAAAACATTCATTATTCAATAGGGCCCAAACTATCAAAAACCAGCGGTATGAATGAACACACATTTCTTGGTAGAATCGTGCAGGACTGAAATTTTTGATGTTTTTCTACTTCTCTCATGAGCCCAAACAAGTCTCTAAAAGGATGAGTTTGCAACTACTTTACTTTTGGAGAAAATTCAAAACATTCATTATTCAATAGAGCCCAATAGCAAAAACCAGCGTTTTGAATGAAGAATCACATTTCTTGGTAGAATCATGCAGGATTGAAATTTTTGATGGTTTTTTACTCCTCTCAACAGCCCAAACAAGTTTCTAAAAGGATGAGTTTGCAACTACTTTACTTTTGGAGAAAATTCAAAACATTCATTATTCAATAGGGCCCAAACTATCAAAAACCAGCGGTTTCAATGAACACACATTTCTTGGTAGAATCATGCAGGACTGAAATTTTTGATGATTTTCTTCTCCTCTCATGAGCCCAAACAAGTCTCTAAAAGCATGAGTTTGCAACTTCTTTACTTTTGGAGAAAATTCAAAACATTCATTATTCAATAGAGCCCAATAGCAAAAAAAAGCGTTTTGAATGAAGAATCACATTTCTTGGTAGAATCATGCAGGATTGAAATTTTTGATGGTTTTTTACTCCTCTCAACAGCCCAAACAAGTTTCTAAAAGGATGAGTTTGCAACTACTTTACTTTTGGAGAAAATTCAAAACATTCATTATTCATTAGGGCGCAAACTATCAAAAACCAGCGGTTTCAATGAACACACATTTCTTGGTAGAATCATGCAGGACTGAAATTTTTGATGTTTTTCTACTCCTCTCATGAGCCCAAACAAGTCTCTAAAAGCATGAGTTTGCAACTACTTCACTTTTGGAGAAAATTCAAAACATTCATTATTCAATAGAGCCCAATAGCAAAAATCAGGTTTTGAATGAAGAATCACATTTCTTGGTAAAATCATGCAGGATTGAAATTTTTGATGGTTTTTTACTCCTCTCAACAGCCCAAAAAAGTTTCTAAAAGGATGAGTTTGCAACTACTTTACTTTTGGAGAAAATTCAAAACATTCATTATTCAATAGGGCCAAAACTATCAAAAACCAGCGGTTTCAATGAACACACATTTCTTGGTAGAATCATGCAGGACTGAAATTTTTGATGTTTTTCTACTCCTCTCATGAGCCCAAACAAGTCTCTAAAAGCATGAGTTTGCAACTACTTTACTTTTGGAGAAAATTCAAAACATTCATTATTCAATAGAGCCCAATAGCAAAAACCAGCGTTTTGAATGAAGAATCACATTTCTTGGTAGAATCATGCAGGATTGAAATTTTTGATGGTTTTTTACTCCTCTCAACAGCCCAAACAAGTTTCTAAAAGGATGAGTTTGCAACTACTTTACTTTTGGAGAAAATTCAAAACATTCATTATTCAATAGGGTCCAAACTATCAAAAACCAGCGGTTTGAATGAACACACATTTCTTGGTAGAATCATGCAGGACTGAAATTTTTGATGTTTTTCTACTCCTCTCATGAGCCCAAACAAGTCTCTAAAAGCATGAGTTTGCAACTACTTCACTTTTGGAGAAAATTCAAAACATTCATTATTCAATAGAGCCCAATAGCAAAAATCAGGTTTTGAATGAAGAATCACATTTCTTGGTAGAATCATGCAGGATTGAAATTTTTGATGGTTTTTTACTCCTCTCAGCAGCCCAAACAAGTTTCTAAAAGGATGAGTTTGCAACTACTTTACTTTTGGAGAAAATTCAAAACATTCATTATTCAATAGGGCCCAAACTATCAAAAACCAGCGGTTTGAATGAACACACATTTCTTGGTAGAATCATGCAGGACTGAAATTTTTGATGTTTTTCTACTCCTCTCATGAGCCCAAACAAGTCTCTAAAAGCATGAGTTTGCAACTACTTTACTTTTGGAGAAAATTCAAAACATTCACTATTCAATAGAGCCCAATAGCAAAAATCAGGTTTTGAATGAAGAATCACATTTCTTGGTAAAATCATGCAGGATTGAAATTTTTGATGGTTTTTTACTCCTCTCAACAGCCCAAACAAGTTTCTAAAAGGATGAGTTTGCAACTACTTTACTTTTGGAGAAAATTCAAAACATTCATTATTCAATAGGGCCCAAACTATCAAAAACCAGCGGTTTCAATGAACACACATTTCTTGGTAGAATCATGCAGGACTGAAATTTTTGATGTTTTTCTACTCCTCTCATGAGCCCAAACAAGTCTCTAAAAGCATGAGTTTGCAACTACTTTACTTTTGGAGAAAATTCAAAACATTCATTATTCAATAGAGCCCAATAGCAAAAACCAGCGTTTTGAATGAAGAATCACATTTCTTGGTAGAATCATGCAGGATTGAAATTTTTGATGGTTTTTTACTCCTCTCAACAGCCCAAACAAGTTTCTAAAAGGATGAGTTTGCAACTACTTTACTTTTGGAGAAAATTCAAAACATTCATTATTCAATAGGGCCCAAACTATCAAAAACCAGCGGTTTCAATGAACACACATTTCTTGGTAGAATCATGCAGGACTGAAATTTTTGATGTTTTTCTACTCCTCTCATGAGCCCAAACAAGTCTCTAAAAGCATGAGTTTGCAACTACTTTACTTTTGGAGAAAATTCAAAACATTCACTATTCAATAGAGCCCAATAGCAAAAATCAGGTTTTGAATGAAGAATCACATTTCTTGGTAACATCATGCAGGATTGAAATTTTTGATGGTTTTTTACTCCTCTCAACAGCCCAAACAAGTTTCTAAAAGGATGAGTTTGCAACTACTTTACTTTTGGAGAAAATTCAAAACATTCATTATTCAATAGGGCCCAAACTATCAAAAACCAGCGGTTTCAATGAACACACATTTCTTGGTAGAATCATGCAGGACTGAAATTTTTGATGATTTTCTTCTCCTCTCATGAGCCCAAACAAGTCTCTAAAAGCATGAGTTTGCAACTTCTTTACTTTTGGAGAAAATTCAAAACATTCATTATTCAATAGAGCCCAATAGCAAAAACCAGCGTTTTGAATGAAGAATCACATTTCTTGGTAGAATCATGCAGGATTGAAATTTTTGATGGTTTTTTACTCCTCTCAACAGCCCAAACAAGTTTCTAAAAGGATGAGTTTGCAACTACTTTACTTTTGGAGAAAATTCAAAACATTCATTATTCAATAGGGCGCAAACTATCAAAAACCAGCGGTTTCAATGAACACACATTTCTTGGTAGAATCATGCAGGACTGAAATTTTTGATGTTTTTCTACTCCTCTCATGAGCCCAAACAAGTCTCTAAAAGCATGAGTTTGCAACTATTTCACTTTTGGAGAAAATTCAAAACATTCATTATTCAATAGAGCCCAATAGCAAAAATCAGGTTTTGAATGAAGAATCACATTTCTTGGTAGAATCATGCAGGATTGAAATTTTTGATGGTTTTTTACTCCTCTCAACAGCCCAAACAAGTTTCTAAAAGGATGAGTTTGCAACTACTTTACTTTTGGAGAAAATTCAAAACATTCATTATTCAATAGGGCCCAAACTATCAAAAACCAGCGGTTTGAATGAACACACATTTCTTGGTAGAATCATGCAGGACTGAAATTTTTGATGTTTTTCTACTCCTTTCATGAGCCCAAACAAGTCTCTAAAAGCATGAGTTTGCAACTACTTTACTTTTGGAGAAAATTCAAAACATTCACTATTCAATAGAGCCCAATAGCAAAAATCAGGTTTTGAATGAAGAATCACATTTCTTGGTAAAATCATGCAGGATTGAAATTTTTGATGGTTTTTTACTCCTCTCAACAGCCCAAACAAGTTCCTAAAAGGATGAGTTTGCAACTACTTTACTTTTGGAGAAAATTCAAAACATTCATTATTCAATAGGGCCCAAACTATCAAAAACCAGCGGTTTGAATGAACACACATTTCTTGGTAGAATCATGCAGGACTGAAATTTTTGATGGTTTTTTACTCCTCTCAACAGCCCAAACAAGTTTCTAAAAGCATGAGTTTGCAACTACTTTACTTTTGGAGAAAATTCAAAACATTCATTATTCAATAGAGCCCAATAGCAAAAACCAGCGTTTTGAATGAAGAATCACATTTCTTGGTAGAATCATGCAGGATTGAAATTTTTGATGGTTTTTTACTCCTCTCAACAGCCCAAACAAGTTTCTAAAAGGATGAGTTTGCAACTACTTTACTTTTGGAGAAAATTCAAAACATTCATTATTCAATAGGGCCCAAACTATCAAAAACCAGCGGTTTCAATGAACACATTTCTTGGTAGAATCATGCAGGACTGAAATTTTTGATGTTTTTCTACTCCTCTCATGAGCCCAAACAAGTCTCTAAAAGCATGAGTTTGCAACTACTTTACTTTTGGAGAAAATTCAAAACATTCATTATTCAATAGAGCCCAATAGCAAAAACCAGCGTTTTGAATGAAGAATCACATTTCTTGGTAGAATCATGCAGGATTGAAATTTTTGATGGTTTTTTACTCCTCTCAACAGCCCAAACAAGTTTCTAAAAGGATGAGTTTGCAACTACTTTACTTTTGGAGAAAATTCAAAACATTCATTATTCAATAGGGCCCAAACTATCAAAAACCAGCGGTTTGAATGAACACACATTTCTTGGTAGAATCATGCAGGACTGAAATTTTTGATGTTTTTCTACTCCTCTCATGAGCCCAAACAAGTCTCTAAAAGCATGAGTTTGCAACTACTTCACTTTTGGAGAAAATTCAAAACATTCATTATTCAATAGAGCCCAATAGCAAAAATCAGGTTTTGAATGAAGAATCACATTTCTTGGTAGAATCATGCAGGATTGAAATTTTTGATGGTTTTTTACTCCTCTCAGCAGCCCAAACAAGTTTCTAAAAGGATGAGTTTGCAACTACTTTACTTTTGGAGAAAATTCAAAACATTCATTATTCAATAGGGCCCAAACTATCAAAAACCAGCGGTTTGAATGAACACACATTTCTTGGTAGAATCATGCAGGACTGAAATTTTTGATGTTTTTCTACTCCTCTCATGAGCCCAAACAAGTCTCTAAAAGCATGAGTTTGCAACTACTTTACTTTTGGAGAAAATTCAAAACATTCACTATTCAATAGAGCCCAATAGCAAAAATCAGGTTTTGAATGAAGAATCACATTTCTTGGTAAAATCATGCAGGATTGAAATTTTTGATGGTTTTTTACTCCTCTCAACAGCCCAAACAAGTTTCTAAAAGGATGAGTTTGCAACTACTTTACTTTTGGAGAAAATTCAAAACATTCATTATTCAATAGGGCCCAAACTATCAAAAACCAGCGGTTTCAATGAACACACATTTCTTGGTAGAATCATGCAGGACTGAAATTTTTGATGTTTTTCTACTCCTCTCATGAGCCCAAACAAGTCTCTAAAAGCATGAGTTTGCAACTACTTTACTTTTGGAGAAAATTCAAAACATTCATTATTCAATAGAGCCCAATAGCAAAAACCAGCGTTTTGAATGAAGAATCACATTTCTTGGTAGAATCATGCAGGATTGAAATTTTTGATGGTTTTTTACTCCTCTCAACAGCCCAAACAAGTTTCTAAAAGGATGAGTTTGCAACTACTTTACTTTTGGAGAAAATTCAAAACATTCATTATTCAATAGGGCCCAAACTATCAAAAACCAGCGGTTTCAATGAACACACATTTCTTGGTAGAATCATGCAGGACTGAAATTTTTGATGTTTTTCTACTCCTCTCATGAGCCCAAACAAGTCTCTAAAAGCATGAGTTTGCAACTACTTTACTTTTGGAGAAAATTCAAAACATTCACTATTCAATAGAGCCCAATAGCAAAAATCAGGTTTTGAATGAAGAATCACATTTCTTGGTAAAATCATGCAGGATTGAAATTTTTGATGGTTTTTTGCTCCTCTCAACAGCCCAAACAAGTTTCTAAAAGGATGAGTTTGCAACTACTTTACTTTTGGAGAAAATTCAAAACATTCATTATTCAATAGGGCCCAAACTATCAAAAACCAGCGGTTTCAATGAACACACATTTCTTGGTAGAATCATGCAGGACTGAAATTTTTGATGTTTTTCTACTCCTCTCATGAGCCCAAACAAGTCTCTAAAAGCATGAGTTTGCAACTACTTTACTTTTGGAGAAAATTCAAAACATTCATTATTCAATAGAGCCCAATAGCAAAAACCAGCGTTTTGAATGAAGAATCACATTTCTTGGTAGAATCATGCAGGATTGAAATTTTTGATGGTTTTTTACTCCTCTCAACAGCCCAAACAAGTTTCTAAAAGGATGAGTTTGCAACTACTTTACTTTTGGAGAAAATTCAAAACATTCATTATTCAATAGGGCCCAAACTATCAAAAACCAGCGGTTTCAATGAACACACATTTCTTGGTAGAATCATGCAGGACTGAAATTTTTGATGTTTTTCTACTCCTCTCATGAGCCCAAACAAGTCTCTAAAAGCATGAGTTTGCAACTACTTTACTTTTGGAGAAAATTCAAAACATTCATTATTCAATAGAGCCCAATAGCAAAAACCAGCGTTTTGAATGAAGAATCACATTTCTTGGTAGAATCATGCAGGATTGAAATTTTTGATGGTTTTTTACTCCTCTCAACAGCCCAAACAAGTTTCTAAAAGGATGAGTTTGCAACTACTTTACTTTTGGAGAAAATTCAAAACATTCATTATTCAATAGGGCCCAAACTATCAAAAACCAGCGGTTTGAATGAACACACATTTCTTGGTAGAATCATGCAGGACTGAAATTTTTGATGTTTTTCTACTCCTCTCATGAGCCCAAACAAGTCTCTAAAAGCATGAGTTTGCAACTACTTTACTTTTGGAGAAAATTCAAAACATTCATTATTCAATAGAGCCCAATAGCAAAAACCAGCGTTTTGAATGAAGAATCACATTTCTTGGTAGAATCATGCAGGATTGAAATTTTTGATGGTTTTTTACTCCTCTCAACAGCCCAAACAAGTTTCTAAAAGGATGAGTTTGCAACTACTTTACTTTTGGAGAAAATTCAAAACATTCATTATTCAATAGGGCCCAAACTATCAAAAACCAGCGGTTTGAATGAACACACATTTCTTGGTAGAATCATGCAGGACTGAAATTTTTGATGTTTTTCTACTCCTCTCATGAGCCCAAACAAGTCTCTAAAAGCATGAGTTTGCAACTACTTCACTTTTGGAGAAAATTCAAAACATTCATTATTCAATAGAGCCCAATAGCAAAAATCAGGTTTTGAATGAAGAATCACATTTCTTGGTAGAATCATGCAGGATTGAAATTTTTGATGGTTTTTTACTCCTCTCAGCAGCCCAAACAAGTTTCTAAAAGGATGAGTTTGCAACTACTTTACTTTTGGAGAAAATTCAAAACATTCATTATTCAATAGGGCCCAAACTATCAAAAACCAGCGGTTTGAATGAACACACATTTCTTGGTAGAATCATGCAGGACTGAAATTTTTGATGTTTTTCTACTCCTCTCATGAGCCCAAACAAGTCTCTAAAAGCATGAGTTTGCAACTACTTTACTTTTGGAGAAAATTCAAAACATTCACTATTCAATAGAGCCCAATAGCAAAAATCAGGTTTTGAATGAAGAATCACATTTCTTGGTAAAATCATGCAGGATTGAAATTTTTGATGGTTTTTTACTCCTCTCAACAGCCCAAACAAGTTTCTAAAAGGATGAGTTTGCAACTACTTTACTTTTGGAGAAAATTCAAAACATTCATTATTCAATAGGGCCAAAACTATCAAAAACCAGCGGTTTCAATGAACACACATTTCTTGGTAGAATCATGCAGGACTGAAATTTTTGATGTTTTTCTACTCCTCTCATGAGCCCAAACAAGTCTCTAAAAGCATGAGTTTGCAACTACTTTACTTTTGGAGAAAATTCAAAACATTCATTATTCAATAGAGCCCAATAGCAAAAACCAGCGTTTTGATTGAAGAATCACATTTCTTGGTAGAATCATGCAGTATTGAAATTTTTGATGGTTTTTTACTCCTCTCAACAGCCCAAACAAGTTTCTAAAAGGATGAGTTTGCAACTACTTTACTTTTGGAGAAAATTCAAAACATTCATTATTCAATAGGGCCCAAACTATCAAAAACCAGCGGTTTGAATGAACACACATTTCTTGGTAGAATCATGCAGGACTGAAATTTTTGATGTTTTTCTACTCCTCTCATGAGCCCAAACAAGTCTCTAAAAGCATGAGTTTGCAACTACTTTACTTTTGGAGAAAATTCAAAACATTCACTATTCAATAGAGCCCAATAGCAAAAATCAGGTTTTGAATGAAGAATCACATTTCTTGGTAAAATCATGCAGGATTGAAATTTTTGATGGTTTTTTACTCCTCTCAACAGCCCAAACAAGTTTCTAAAAGGATGAGTTTGCAACTACTTTACTTTTGGAGAAAATTCAAAACATTCCTTATTCAATAGGGCCCAAACTATCAAAAACCAGCGGTTTCAATGAACACATATTTCTTGGTAGAATCATGCAGGACTGAAATTTTTGATGTTTTTCTACTCCTCTCATGAGCCCAAACAAGTCTCTAAAAGCATGAGTTTGCAACTACTTTACTGTTGGAGAAAATTCAAAACATTCATTATTCAATAGAGCCCAATAGCAAAAACCAGCGTTTTGAATGAAGAATCACATTTCTTGTTAGAATCATGCAGGATTGAAATTTTTGATGATTTTTTACTCCTATCAACAGCCCAAACAAGTTTCTAAAAGGATGAGTTTGCAACTACTTTGCTTTTGGAGAAAATTCAAAACATTCATTATTCAATAGGGCCCAAACTATCAAAAAACAGCGGTTTCAATGAACACACATTTCTTGGTAGAATCATGCAGGACTGAAATTTTTGATGTTTTTCTACTCCTCTCATGAGCCCAAACAAGTCTCTAAAAGCATGAGTTTGCAACTACTTTACTTTTGGAGAAAATTCAAAACATTCATTATTCAATAGAGCCCAATAGCAAAAATCAGGTTTTGAATGAAGAATCACATTTCTTGGTAGAATCATGCAGGATTGAAATTTTTGATGGTTTTTTACTCCTCTCAACAGCCCAAACAAGTTTCTAAAAGGATGAGTTTGCAACTACTTTACTTTTGGAGAAAATTCAAAACATTCATTATTCAATAGGGCCCAAACTATCAAAAACCAGCGGTATGAATGAACACACATTTCTTGGTAGAATCGTGCAGGACTGAAATTTTTGATGTTTTTCTACTTCTCTCATGAGCCCAAACAAGTCTCTAAAAGGATGAGTTTGCAACTACTTTACTTTTGGAGAAAATTCAAAACATTCATTATTCAATAGAGCCCAATAGCAAAAACCAGCGTTTTGAATGAAGAATCACATTTCTTGGTAGAATCATGCAGGATTGAAATTTTTGATGGTTTTTTACTCCTCTCAACAGCCCAAACAAGTTTCTAAAAGGATGAGTTTGCAACTACTTTACTTTTGGAGAAAATTCAAAACATTCATTATTCAATAGGGCCCAAACTATCAAAAACCAGCGGTTTCAATGAACACACATTTCTTGGTAGAATCATGCAGGACTGAAATTTTTGATGTTTTTCTACTCCTCTCATGAGCCCAAACAAGTCTCTAAAAGCATGAGTTTGCAACTACTTTACTTTTGGAGAAAATTCAAAACATTCATTATTCAATAGAGCCCAATAGCAAAAATCAGGTTTTGAATGAAGAATCACATTTCTTGGTAGAATCATGCAGGATTGAAATTTTTGATGGGTTTTTACTCCTCTCAACAGCCCAAACAAGTTTCTAAAAGGATCAGTTTGCAACTACTTTACTTTTGGAGAAAATTCAAAACATTCATTATTCAATAGGGCCCAAACTATCAAAAACCAGCGGTTTCAATGAACACACATTTCTTGGTAGAATCATGCAGGACTGAAATTTTTGATGTTTTTCTTCTCCTCTCATGAGCCCAAACAAGTCTCTAAAAGCATGAGTTTGCAACTACTTTACTTTTGGAGAAAATTCAAAACATTCATTATTCAATAGAGCCCAATAGCAAAAACCAGCGTTTTGAATGAAGAATCACATTTCTTGGTAGAATCATGCAGGATTGAAATTTTTGATGGTTTTTTACTCCTCTCAACAGCCCAAACAAGTTTCTAAAAGGATGAGTTTGCAACTACTTTACTTTTGGAGAAAATTCAAAACATTCATTATTCAATAGGGCCCAAACTATCAAAAACCAGCGGTTTCAATGAACACACATTTCTTGGTAGAATCATGCAGGACTGAAATTTTTGATGTTTTTCTACTCCTCTCATGAGCCCAAACAAGTCTCTAAAAGCATGAGTTTGCAACTACTTTACTTTTGGAGAAAATTCAAAACATTCATTATTCAATAGAGCCCAATAGCAAAAACCAGCGTTTTGAATGAAGAATCACATTTCTTGGTAGAATCATGCAGGATTGAAATTTTTGATGGTTTTTTACTCCTCTCAACAGCCCAAACAAGTTTCTAAAAGGATGAGTTTGCAACTACTTTACTTTTGGAGAAAATTCAAAACATTCATTATTCAATAGGGCCCAAACTATCAAAAACCAGCGGTTTCAATGAACACACATTTCTTGGTAGAATCATGCAGGACTGAAATTTTTGATGTTTTTCTACTCCTCTCATGAGCCCAAACAAGTCTCTAAAAGCATGAGTTTGCAACTACTTTACTTTTGGAGAAAATTCAAAACATTCATTATTCAATAGAGCCCAATAGCAAAAATCAGGTTTTGAATGAAGAATCACATTTCTTGGTAGAATCATGCAGGATTGAAATTTTTGATGGGTTTTTACTCCTCTCAACAGCCCAAACAAGTTTCTAAAAGGATGAGTTTGCAACTACTTTACTTTTGGAGAAAATTCAAAACATTCATTATTCAATAGGGCCCAAACTATCAAAAACCAGCGGTTTCAATGAACACACATTTCTTGGTAGAATCATGCAGGACTGAAATTTTTGATGTTTTTCTTCTCCTCTCATGAGCCCAAACAAGTCTCTAAAAGCATGAGTTTGCAACTACTTTACTTTTGGAGAAAATTCAAAACATTCATTATTCAATAGAGCCCAATAGCAAAAACCAGCGTTTTGAATGAAGAATCACATTTCTTGGTAGAATCATGCAGGATTGAAATTTTTGATGGTTTTTTACTCCTCTCAACAGCCCAAACAAGTTTCTAAAAGGATGAGTTTGCAACTACTTTACTTTTGGAGAAAATTCAAAACATTCATTATTCAATAGGGCCCAAACTATCAAAAACCAGCGGTTTCAATGAACACACATTTCTTGGTAGAATCATGCAGGACTGAAATTTTTGATGTTTTTCTACTCCTCTCATGAGCCCAAACAAGTCTCTAAAAGCATGAGTTTGTAACTACTTTACTTTTGGAGAAAATTCAAAACATTCATTATTCAATAGAGCCCAATAGCAAAAACCAGTGTTTTGAATGAAGAATCACATTTCTTGGTAGAATCATGCAGGATTGAAATTTTTGATGGTTTTTTACTCCTCTCAACAGCCCAAACAAGTTTCTAAAAGGATGAGTTTGCAACTACTTTACTTTTGGAGAAAATTCAAAACATTCACTATTCAATAGAGCCCAATAGCAAAAATCAGGTTTTGAATGAAGAATCACATTTCTTGGTAAAATCATGCAGGATTGAAATTTTTGATTTTTTTTTACTCCTCTCAACAGCCCAAACAAGTTTCTAAAAGGATGAGTTTGCAACTACTTTACTTTTGGAGAAAATTCAAAACATTCATTATTCAATAGAGCCCAATAGCAAAAATCAGGTTTTGAATGAAGAATCACATTTCTTGGTAGAATCATGCAGGATTGAAATTTTTGATGGGTTTTTACTCCTCTCAACAGCCCAAACAAGTTTCTAAAAGGATGAGTTTGCAACTACTTTACTTTTGGAGAAAATTCAAAACATTCATTATTCAATAGGGCCCAAACTATCAAAAACCAGCGGTTTCAATGAACACACATTTCTTGGTAGAATCATGCAGGACTGAAATTTTTGATGTTTTTCTTCTCCTCTCATGAGCCCAAACAAGTCTCTAAAAGCATGAGTTTGCAACTACTTTACTTTTGGAGAAAATTCAAAACATTCATTATTCAATAGAGCCCAATAGCAAAAACCAGCGTTTTGAATGAAGAATCACATTTCTTGGTAGAATCATGCAGGATTGAAATTTTTGATGGTTTTTTACTCCTCTCAACAGCCCAAACAAGTTTCTAAAAGGATGAGTTTGCAACTACTTTACTTTTGGAGAAAATTCAAAACATTCATTATTCAATAGGGCCCAAACTATCAAAAACCAGCGGTTTCAATGAACACACATTTCTTGGTAGAATCATGCAGGACTGAAATTTTTGATGTTTTTCTACTCCTCTCATGAGCCCAAACAAGTCTCTAAAAGCATGAGTTTGTAACTACTTTACTTTCGGAGAAAATTCAAAACATTCATTATTCAATAGAGCCCAATAGCAAAAACCAGTGTTTTGAATGAAGAATCACATTTCTTGGTAGAATCATGCAGGATTGAAATTTTTGATGGTTTTTTACTCCTCTCAACAGCCCAAACAAGTTTCTAAAAGGATGAGTTTGCAACTACTTTACTTTTGGAGAAAATTCAAAACATTCATTATTCAATAGGGCCCAAACTATCAAAAACCAGCGGTTTGAATGAACACACATTTCTTGGTAGAATCATGCAGGACTGAAATTTTTGATGTTTTTCTACTCCTCTCATGAGCCCAAACAAGTCTCTAAAAGCATGAGTTTGCAACTACTTTACTTTTGGAGAAAATTCAAAACATTCACTATTCAATAGAGCCCAATAGCAAAAATCAGGTTTTGAATGAAGAATCACATTTCTTGGTAAAATCATGCAGGATTGAAATTTTTGATTTTTTTTTACTCCTCTCAACAGCCCAAACAAGTTTCTAAAAGGATGAGTTTGCAACTACTTTACTTTTGGAGAAAATTCAAAACATTCATTATTCAATAGGGCCAAAACTATCAAAAACCAGCGGTTTCAATGAACACACATTTCTTGGTAGAATCATGCAGGACTGAAATTTTTGATGTTTTTCTACTCCTCTCATGAGCCCAAACAAGTCTCTAAAAGCATGAGTTTGCAACTACTTTACTTTTGGAGAAAATTCAAAACATTCATTATTCAATAGAGCCCAATAGCAAAAACCAGCGTTTTGAATGAAGAATCACATTTCTTGGTAGAATCATGCAGGATTGAAATTTTTGATGGTTTTTTACTCCTCTCAACAGCCCAAACAAGTTTCTAAAAGGATGAGTTTGCAACTACTTTACTTTTGGAGAAAATTCAAAACATTCATTATTCAATAGGGCCCAAACTATCAAAAACCAGCGGTTTCAATGAACACACATTTCTTGGTAGAATCATGCAGGACTGAAATTTTTGATGTTTTTCTACTCCTCTCATGAGCCCAAACAAGTCTCTAAAAGCATGAGTTTGCAACTACTTTACTTTTGGAGAAAATTCAAAACATTCATTATTCAATAGAGCCCAATAGCAAAAACCAGCGTTTTGAATGAAGAATCACATTTCTTGGTAGAATCATGCAGGATTGAAATTTTTGATGGTTTTTTACTCCTCTCAACAGCCCAAACAAGTTTCTAAAAGGATGAGTTTGCAACTACTTTACTTTTGGAGAAAATTCAAAACATTCATTATTCAATAGGGCCCAAACTATCAAAAACCAGCGGTTTGAATGAACACACATTTCTTGGTAGAATCATGCAGGACTGAAATTTTTGATGTTTTTCTACTCCTCTAATGAGCCCAAACAAGTCTCTAAAAGCATGAGTTTGCAACTACTTTACTTTTGGAGAAAATTCAAAACATTCACTATTCAATAGAGCCCAATAGCAAAAATCAGGTTTTGAATGAAGAATCACATTTCTTGGTAAAATCATGCAGGATTGAAATTTTTGATGGTTTTTTACTCCTCTCAACAGCCCAAACAAGTTTCTAAAAGGATGAGTTTGCAACTACTTTACTTTTGGAGAAAATTCAAAACATTCCTTATTCAATAGGGCCCAAACTATCAAAAACCAGCGGTTTCAATGAACACATATTTCTTGGTAGAATCATGCAGGACTGAAATTTTTGATGTTTTTCTACTCCTCTCATGAGCCCAAACAAGTCTCTAAAAGCATGAGTTTGCAACTACTTTACTTTTGGAGAAAATTCAAAACATTCATTATTCAATAGAGCCCAATAGCAAAAACCAGCGTTTTGAATGAAGAATCACATTTCTTGGTAGAATCATGCAGGACTGAAATTTTTGATGGTTTTTTACTCCTCTCAACAGCCCAAACAAGTTTCTAAAAGCATGAGTTTGCAACTACTTTACTTTTGGAGAAAATTCAAAACATTCATTATTCAATAGAGCCCAATAGCAAAAACCAGCGTTTTGAATGAAGAATCACATTTCTTGGTAGAATCATGCAGGATTGAAATTTTTGATGGTTTTTTACTCCTCTCAACAGCCCAAACAAGTTTCTAAAAGGATGAGTTTGCAACTACTTTACTTTTGGAGAAAATTCAAAACATTCATTATTCAATAGGGCCCAAACTATCAAAAACCAGCGGTTTCAATGAACACATTTCTTGGTAGAATCATGCAGGACTGAAATTTTTGATGTTTTTCTACTCCTCTCATGAGCCCAAACAAGTCTCTAAAAGCATGAGTTTGCAACTACTTTACTTTTGGAGAAAATTCAAAACATTCATTATTCAATAGAGCCCAATAGCAAAAACCAGCGTTTTGAATGAAGAATCACATTTCTTGGTAGAATCATGCAGGATTGAAATTTTTGATGGTTTTTTACTCCTCTCAACAGCCCAAACAAGTTTCTAAAAGGATGAGTTTGCAACTACTTTACTTTTGGAGAAAATTCAAAACATTCATTATTCAATAGGGCCCAAACTATCAAAAACCAGCGGTTTGAATGAACACACATTTCTTGGTAGAATCATGCAGGACTGAAATTTTTGATGTTTTTCTACTCCTCTCATGAGCCCAAACAAGTCTCTAAAAGCATGAGTTTGCAACTACTTCACTTTTGGAGAAAATTCAAAACATTCATTATTCAATAGAGCCCAATAGCAAAAATCAGGTTTTGAATGAAGAATCACATTTCTTGGTAGAATCATGCAGGATTGAAATTTTTGATGGTTTTTTACTCCTCTCAGCAGCCCAAACAAGTTTCTAAAAGGATGAGTTTGCAACTACTTTACTTTTGGAGAAAATTCAAAACATTCATTATTCAATAGGGCCTAAACTATCAAAAACCAGCGGTTTGAATGAACACACATTTCTTGGTAGAATCATGCAGGACTGAAATTTTTGATGTTTTTCTACTCCTCTCATGAGCCCAAACAAGTCTCTAAAAGCATGAGTTTGCAACTACTTTACTTTTGGAGAAAATTCAAAACATTCACTATTCAATAGAGCCCAATAGCAAAAATCAGGTTTTGAATGAAGAATCACATTTCTTGGTAAAATCATGCAGGATTGAAATTTTTGATGGTTTTTTACTCCTCTCAACAGCCCAAACAAGTTTCTAAAAGGATGAGTTTGCAACTACTTTACTTTTGGAGAAAATTCAAAACATTCATTATTCAATAGGGCCCAAACTATCAAAAACCAGCGGTTTCAATGAACACACATTTCTTGGTAGAATCATGCAGGACTGAAATTTTTGATGTTTTTCTACTCCTCTCATGAGCCCAAACAAGTCTCTAAAAGCATGAGTTTGCAACTACTTTACTTTTGGAGAAAATTCAAAACATTCATTATTCAATAGAGCCCAATAGCAAAAACCAGCGTTTTGAATGAAGAATCACATTTCTTGGTAGAATCATGCAGGATTGAAATTTTTGATGGTTTTTTACTCCTCTCAACAGCCCAAACAAGTTTCTAAAAGGATGAGTTTGC
The DNA here is from genome assembly GCF_039654945.1 of Dendrobates tinctorius. Taxonomy (NCBI): domain Eukaryota; kingdom Metazoa; phylum Chordata; class Amphibia; order Anura; family Dendrobatidae; genus Dendrobates; species Dendrobates tinctorius. The sequence continues at coordinate 880,821 of NW_027361855.1, read as the reverse complement.
AACTACTTTACTTTTGGAGAAAATTCAAAACATTCATTATTCAATAGGGCCCAAACTATCAAAAACCAGCGGTTTCAATGAACACACATTTCTTGGTAGAATCATGCAGGACTGAAATTTTTGATGTTTTTCTACTCCTCTCATGAGCCCAAACAAGTCTCTAAAAGCATGAGTTTGCAACTACTTTACTTTTGGAGAAAATTCAAAACATTCACTATTCAATAGAGCCCAATAGCAAAAATCAGGTTTTGAATGAAGAATCACATTTCTTGGTAAAATCATGCAGGATTGAAATTTTTGATGGTTTTTTACTCCTCTCAACAGCCCAAACAAGTTTCTAAAAGGATGAGTTTGCAACTACTTTACTTTTGGAGAAAATTCAAAACATTCATTATTCAATAGGGCCCAAACTATCAAAAACCAGCGGTTTCAATGAACACACATTTCTTGGTAGAATCATGCAGGACTGAAATTTTTGATGTTTTTCTACTCCTCTCATGAGCCCAAACAAGTCTCTAAAAGCATGAGTTTGCAACTACTTTACTTTTGGAGAAAATTCAAAACATTCATTATTCAATAGAGCCCAATAGCAAAAACCAGCGTTTTGAATGAAGAATCACATTTCTTGGTAGAATCATGCAGGATTGAAATTTTTGATGGTTTTTTACTCCTCTCAACAGCCCAAACAAGTTTCTAAAAGGATGAGTTTGCAACTACTTTACTTTTGGAGAAAATTCAAAACATTCATTATTCAATAGGGCCCAAACTATCAAAAACCAGCGGTTTGAATGAACACACATTTCTTGGTAGAATCATGCAGGACTGAAATTTTTGATGTTTTTCTACTCCTCTCATGAGCCCAAACAAGTCTCTAAAAGCATGAGTTTGCAACTACTTTACTTTTGGAGAAAATTCAAAACATTCATTATTCAATAGAGCCCAATAGCAAAAACCAGCGTTTTGAATGAAGAATCACATTTCTTGGTAGAATCATGCAGGATTGAAATTTTTGATGGTTTTTTACTCCTCTCAACAGCCCAAACAAGTTTCTAAAAGGATGAGTTTGCAACTACTTTACTTTTGGAGAAAATTCAAAACATTCATTATTCAATAGGGCCCAAACTATCAAAAACCAGCGGTTTGAATGAACACACATTTCTTGGTAGAATCATGCAGGACTGAAATTTTTGATGTTTTTCTACTCCTCTCATGAGCCCAAACAAGTCTCTAAAAGCATGAGTTTGCAACTACTTCACTTTTGGAGAAAATTCAAAACATTCATTATTCAATAGAGCCCAATAGCAAAAATCAGGTTTTGAATGAAGAATCACATTTCTTGGTAGAATCATGCAGGATTGAAATTTTTGATGGTTTTTTACTCCTCTCAGCAGCCCAAACAAGTTTCTAAAAGAATGAGTTTGCAACTACTTTACTTTTGGAGAAAATTCAAAACATTCATTATTCAATAGGGCCCAAACTATCAAAAACCAGCGGTTTCAATGAACACACATTTCTTGGTAGAATCATGCAGGACTGAAATTTTTGATGTTTTTCTACTCCTCTCATGAGCCCAAACAAGTCTCTAAAAGCATGAGTTTGCAACTACTTTACTTTTGGAGAAAATTCAAAACATTCATTATTCAATAGAGCCCAATAGCAAAAATCAGGTTTTGAATGAAGAATCACATTTCTTGGTAGAATCATGCAGGATTGAAATTTTTGATGGTTTTTTACTCCTCTCAACAGCCCAAACAAGTTTCTAAAAGGATGAGTTTGCAACTACTTTACTTTTGGAGAAAATTCAAAACATTCATTATTCAATAGGGCCCAAACTATCAAAAACCAGCGGTATGAATGAACACACATTTCTTGGTAGAATCGTGCAGGACTGAAATTTTGGATGTTTTTCTACTTCTCTCATGAGCCCAAACAAGTCTCTAAAAGGATGAGTTTGCAACTACTTTACTTTTGGAGAAAATTCAAAACATTCATTATTCAATAGAGCCCAATAGCAAAAACCAGCGTTTTGAATGAAGAATCACATTTCTTGGTAGAATCATGCAGGATTGAAATTTTTGATGGTTTTTTACTCCTCTCAACAGCCCAAACAAGTTTCTAAAAGGATGAGTTTGCAACTACTTTACTTTTGGAGAAAATTCAAAACATTCATTATTCAATAGGGCCCAAACTATCAAAAACCAGCGGTTTCAATGAACACACATTTCTTGGTAGAATCATGCAGGACTGAAATTTTTGATGTTTTTCTACTCCTCTCATGAGCCCAAACAAGTCTCTAAAAGCATGAGTTTGCAACTACTTTACTTTTGGAGAAAATTCAAAACATTCATTATTCAATAGAGCCCAATAGCAAAAATCAGGTTTTGAATGAAGAATCACATTTCTTGGTAGAATCATGCAGGATTGAAATTTTTGATGGGTTTTTACTCCTCTCAACAGCCCAAACAAGTTTCTAAAAGGATCAGTTTGCAACTACTTTACTTTTGGAGAAAATTCAAAACATTCATTATTCAATAGGGCCCAAACTATCAAAAACCAGCGGTTTCAATGAACACACATTTCTTGGTAGAATCATGCAGGACTGAAATTTTTGATGTTTTTCTTCTCCTCTCATGAGCCCAAACAAGTCTCTAAAAGCATGAGTTTGCAACTACTTCACTTTTGGAGAAAATTCAAAACATTCATTATTCAATAGAGCCCAATAGCAAAAACCAGCGTTTTGAATGAAGAATCACATTTCTTGGTAGAATCATGCAGGATTGAAATTTTTGATGGTTTTTTACTCCTCTCAACAGCCCAAACAAGTTTCTAAAAGGATGAGTTTGCAACTACTTTACTTTTGGAGAAAATTCAAAACATTCATTATTCAATAGGGCCCAAACTATCAAAAACCAGCGGTTTGAATGAACACACATTTCTTGGTAGAATCATGCAGGACTGAAATTTTTGATGTTTTTCTACTCCTCTCATGAGCCCAAACAAGTCTCTAAAAGCATGAGTTTGCAACTACTTTACTTTTGGAGAAAATTCAAAACATTCACTATTCAATAGAGCCCAATAGCAAAAATCAGGTTTTGAATGAAGAATCACATTTCTTGGTAAAATCATGCAGGATTGAAATTTTTGATTTTTTTTTACTCCTCTCAACAGCCCAAACAAGTTTCTAAAAGGATGAGTTTGCAACTACTTTACTTTTGGAGAAAATTCAAAACATTCATTATTCAATAGGGCCAAAACTATCAAAAACCAGCGGTTTCAATGAACACACATTTCTTGGTAGAATCATGCAGGACTGAAATTTTTGATGTTTTTCTACTCCTCTCATGAGCCCAAACAAGTCTCTAAAAGCATGAGTTTGCAACTACTTTACTTTTGGAGAAAATTCAAAACATTCATTATTCAATAGAGCCCAATAGCAAAAACCAGCGTTTTGAATGAAGAATCACATTTCTTGGTAGAATCATGCAGGATTGAAATTTTTGATGGTTTTTTACTCCTCTCAACAGCCCAAACAAGTTTCTAAAAGGATGAGTTTGCAACTACTTTACTTTTGGAGAAAATTCAAAACATTCATTATTCAATAGGGCCCAAACTATCAAAAACCAGCGGTTTCAATGAACACACATTTCTTGGTAGAATCATGCAGGACTGAAATTTTTGATGTTTTTCTACTCCTCTCATGAGCCCAAACAAGTCTCTAAAAGCATGAGTTTGCAACTACTTTACTTTTGGAGAAAATTCAAAACATTCATTATTCAATAGAGCCCAATAGCAAAAACCAGCGTTTTGAATGAAGAATCACATTTCTTGGTAGAATCATGCAGGATTGAAATTTTTGATGGTTTTTTACTCCTCTCAACAGCCCAAACAAGTTTCTAAAAGGATGAGTTTGCAACTACTTTACTTTTGGAGAAAATTCAAAACATTCATTATTCAATAGGGCCCAAACTATCAAAAACCAGCGGTTTGAATGAACACACATTTCTTGGTAGAATCATGCAGGACTGAAATTTTTGATGTTTTTCTACTCCTCTCATGAGCCCAAACAAGTCTCTAAAAGCATGAGTTTGCAACTACTTTACTTTTGGAGAAAATTCAAAACATTCACTATTCAATAGAGCCCAATAGCAAAAATCAGGTTTTGAATGAAGAATCACATTTCTTGGTAAAATCATGCAGGATTGAAATTTTTGATGGTTTTTTACTCCTCTCAACAGCCCAAACAAGTTTCTAAAAGGATGAGTTTGCAACTACTTTACTTTTGGAGAAAATTCAAAACATTCCTTATTCAATAGGGCCCAAACTATCAAAAACCAGCGGTTTCAATGAACACATATTTCTTGGTAGAATCATGCAGGACTGAAATTTTTGATGTTTTTCTACTCCTCTCATGAGCCCAAACAAGTCTCTAAAAGCATGAGTTTGCAACTACTTTACTGTTGGAGAAAATTCAAAACATTCATTATTCAATAGAGCCCAATAGCAAAAACCAGCGTTTTGAATGAAGAATCACATTTCTTGTTAGAATCATGCAGGATTGAAATTTTTGATGATTTTTTACTCCTCTCAACAGCCCAAACAAGTTTCTAAAAGGATGAGTTTGCAACTACTTTACTTTTGGAGAAAATTCAAAACATTCATTATTCAATAGGGCCAAAACTATCAAAAACCAGCGGTTTCAATGAACACACATTTCTTGGTAGAATCATGCAGGACTGAAATTTTTGATGTTTTTCTACTCCTCTCATGAGCCCAAACAAGTCTCTAAAAGCATGAGTTTGCAACTACTTTACTTTTGGAGAAAATTCAAAACATTCATTATTCAATAGAGCCCAATAGCAAAAATCAGGTTTTGAATGAAGAATCACATTTCTTGGTAGAATCATGCAGGATTGAAATTTTTGATGGTTTTTTACTCCTCTCAACAGCCCAAACAAGTTTCTAAAAGGATGAGTTTGCAACTACTTTACTTTTGGAGAAAATTCAAAACATTCATTATTCAATAGGGCCCAAACTATCAAAAACCAGCGGTTTGAATGAACACACATTTCTTGGTAGAATCGTGCAGGACTGAAATTTTTGATGTTTTTCTACTTCTCTCATGAGCCCAAACAAGTCTCTAAAAGGATGAGTTTGCAACTACTTTACTTTTGGAGAAAATTCAAAACATTCATTATTCAATAGGGCCCAAACTATCAAAAACCAGCGGTTTCAATGAACACACATTTCTTGGTAGAATCATGCAGGACTGAAATTTTTGATGTTTTTCTACTCCTCTCATGAGCCCAAACAAGTCTCTAAAAGCATGAGTTTGCAACTACTTTACTTTTGGAGAAAATTCAAAACATTCATTATTCAATAGAGCCCAATAGCAAAAACCAGCGTTTTGAATGAAGAATCACATTTCTTGGTAGAATCATGCAGGATTGAAATTTTTGATGGTTTTTTACTCCTCTCAACAGCCCAAACAAGTTTCTAAAAGGATGAGTTTGCAACTACTTTACTTTTGGAGAAAATTCAAAACATTCATTATTCAATAGGGCCCAAACTATCAAAAACCAGCGGTTTGAATGAACACACATTTCTTGGTAGAATCATGCAGGACTGAAATTTTTGATGTTTTTCTACTCCTCTCATGAGCCCAAACAAGTCTCTAAAAGCATGAGTTTGCAACTACTTTACTTTTGGAGAAAATTCAAAACATTCACTATTCAATAGAGCCCAATAGCAAAAATCAGGTTTTGAATGAAGAATCACATTTCTTGGTAAAATCATGCAGGATTGAAATTTTTGATGGTTTTTTACTCCTCTCAACAGCCCAAACAAGTTTCTAAAAGGATGAGTTTGCAACTACTTTACTTTTGGAGAAAATTCAAAACATTCCTTATTCAATAGGGCCCAAACTATCAAAAACCAGCGGTTTCAATGAACACATATTTCTTGGTAGAATCATGCAGGACTGAAATTTTTGATGTTTTTCTACTCCTCTCATGAGCCCAAACAAGTCTCTAAAAGCATGAGTTTGCAACTACTTTACTGTTGGAGAAAATTCAAAACATTCATTATTCAATAGAGCCCAATAGCAAAAACCAGCGTTTTGAATGAAGAATCACATTTCTTGTTAGAATCATGCAGGATTGAAATTTTTGATGATTTTTAACTCCTCTCAACAGCCCAAACAAGTTTCTAAAAGGATGAGTTTGCAACTACTTTACTTTTGGAGAAAATTCAAAACATTCATTATTCAATAGGGCCAAAACTATCAAAAACCAGCGGTTTCAATGAACACACATTTCTTGGTAGAATCATGCAGGACTGAAATTTTTGATGTTTTTCTACTCCTCTCATGAGCCCAAACAAGTCTCTAAAAGCATGAGTTTGCAACTACTTTACTTTTGGAGAAAATTCAAAACATTCATTATTCAATAGAGCCCAATAGCAAAAATCAGGTTTTGAATGAAGAATCACATTTCTTGGTAGAATCATGCAGGATTGAAATTTTTGATGGTTTTTTACTCCTCTCAACAGCCCAAACAAGTTTCTAAAAGGATGAGTTTGCAACTACTTTACTTTTGGAGAAAATTCAAAACATTCATTATTCAATAGGGCCCAAACTATCAAAAACCAGCGGTTTGAATGAACACACATTTCTTGGTAGAATCGTGCAGGACTGAAATTTTTGATGTTTTTCTACTTCTCTCATGAGCCCAAACAAGTCTCTAAAAGGATGAGTTTGCAACTACTTTACTTTTGGAGAAAATTCAAAACATTCATTATTCAATAGAGCCCAAAAGCAAAAACCAGCGTTTTGAATGAAGAATCACATTTCTTGGTAGAATCATGCAGGATTGAAATTTTTGATGGTTTTTTACTCCTCTCAACAGCCCAAACAAGTTTCTAAAAGGATGAGTTTGCAACTACTTTACTTTTGGAGAAAATTCAAAACATTCATTATTCAATAGGGCCCAAACTATCAAAAACCAGCGGTTTCAATGAACACACATTTCTTGGTAGAATCATGCAGGACTGAAATTTTTGATGTTTTTCTACTCCTCTCATGAGCCCAAACAAGTCTCTAAAAGCATGAGTTTGCAACTACTTTACTTTTGGAGAAAATTCAAAACATTCATTATTCAATAGAGCCCAATAGCAAAAATCAGGTTTTGAATGAAGAATCACATTTCTTGGTAGAATCATGCAGGATTGAAATTTTTGATGGGTTTTTACTCCTCTCAACAGCCCAAACAAGTTTCTAAAAGGATCAGTTTGCAACTACTTTACTTTTGGAGAAAATTCAAAACATTCATTATTCAATAGGGCCCAAACTATCAAAAACCAGCGGTTTCAATGAACACACATTTCTTGGTAGAATCATGCAGGACTGAAATTTTTGATGTTTTTCTTCTCCTCTCATGAGCCCAAACAAGTCTCTAAAAGCATGAGTTTGCAACTACTTTACTTTTGGAGAAAATTCAAAACATTCATTATTCAATAGAGCCCAATAGCAAAAACCAGCGTTTTGAATGAAGAATCACATTTCTTGGTAGAATCATGCAGGATTGAAATTTTTGATGGTTTTTTACTCCTCTCAACAGCCCAAACAAGTTTCTAAAAGGATGAGTTTGCAACTACTTTACTTTTGGAGAAAATTCAAAACATTCATTATTCAATAGGGCCCAAACTATCAAAAACCAGCGATTTCAATGAACACACATTTCTTGGTAGAATCATGCAGGACTGAAATTTTTGATGTTTTTCTACTCCTCTCATGAGCCCAAACAAGTCTCTAAAAGCATGAGTTTGCAACTACTTTACTTTTGGAGAAAATTCAAAACATTCATTATTCAATAGAGCCCAATAGCAAAAACCAGCGTTTTGAATGAAGAATCACATTTCTTGGTAGAATCATGCAGGATTGAAATTTTTGATGGTTTTTTACTCCTCTCAACAGCCCAAACAAGTTTCTAAAAGGATGAGTTTGCAACTACTTTACTTTTGGAGAAAATTCAAAACATTCATTATTCAATAGGGCCCAAACTGTCAAAAACCAGCGGTTTCAATGAACACACATTTCTTGGTAGAATCATGCAGGACTGAAATTTTTGATGTTTTTCTACTCCTCTCATGAGCCCAAACAAGTCTCTAAAAGCATGAGTTTGCAACTACTTTACTTTTGGAGAAAATTCAAAACATTCATTATTCAATAGGGCCCAAACTATCAAAAACCAGCGGTTTCAATGAACACACATTTCTTGGTAGAATCATGCAGGACTGAAATTTTTGATGTTTTTCTACTCCTCTCATGAGCCCAAACAAGTCTCTAAAAGCATGAGTTTGCAACTACTTTACTGTTGGAGAAAATTCAAAACATTCATTATTCAATAGAGCCCAATAGCAAAAACCAGCGTTTTGAATGAAGAATCACATTTCTTGTTAGAATCATGCAGGATTGAAATTTTTGATGATTTTTTACTCCTCTCAACAGCCCAAACAAGTTTCTAAAAGGATGAGTTTGCAACTACTTTACTTTTGGAGAAAATTCAAAACATTCATTATTCAATAGGGCCAAAACTATCAAAAACCAGCGGTTTCAATGAACACACATTTCTTGGTAGAATCATGCAGGACTGAAATTTTTGATGTTTTTCTACTCCTCTCATGAGCCCAAACAAGTCTCTAAAAGCATGAGTTTGCAACTACTTTACTTTTGGAGAAAATTCAAAACATTCATTATTCAATAGAGCCCAATAGCAAAAATCAGGTTTTGAATGAAGAATCACATTTCTTGGTAGAATCATGCAGGATTGAAATTTTTGATGGTTTTTTACTCCTCTCAACAGCCCAAACAAGTTTCTAAAAGGATGAGTTTGCAACTACTTTACTTTTGGAGAAAATTCAAAACATTCATTATTCAATAGGGCCCAAACTATCAAAAACCAGCGGTTTGAATGAACACACATTTCTTGGTAGAATCGTGCAGGACTGAAATTTTTGATGTTTTTCTACTTCTCTCATGAGCCCAAACAAGTCTCTAAAAGGATGAGTTTGCAACTACTTTACTTTTGGAGAAAATTCAAAACATTCATTATTCAATAGGGCCCAAACTATCAAAAACCAGCGGTTTCAATGAACACACATTTCTTGGTAGAATCATGCAGGACTGAAATTTTTGATGTTTTTCTACTCCTCTCATGAGCCCAAACAAGTCTCTAAAAGCATGAGTTTGCAACTACTTTACTTTTGGAGAAAATTCAAAACATTCATTATTCAATAGAGCCCAATAGCAAAAACCAGCGTTTTGAATGAAGAATCACATTTCTTGGTAGAATCATGCAGGATTGAAATTTTTGATGGTTTTTTACTCCTCTCAACAGCCCAAACAAGTTTCTAAAAGGATGAGTTTGCAACTACTTTACTTTTGGAGAAAATTCAAAACATTCATTATTCAATAGGGCCCAAACTATCAAAAACCAGCGGTTTGAATGAACACACATTTCTTGGTAGAATCATGCAGGACTGAAATTTTTGATGTTTTTCTACTCCTCTCATGAGCCCAAACAAGTCTCTAAAAGCATGAGTTTGCAACTACTTTACTTTTGGAGAAAATTCAAAACATTCACTATTCAATAGAGCCCAATAGCAAAAATCAGGTTTTGAATGAAGAATCACATTTCTTGGTAAAATCATGCAGGATTGAAATTTTTGATGGTTTTTTACTCCTCTCAACAGCCCAAACAAGTTTCTAAAAGGATGAGTTTGCAACTACTTTACTTTTGGAGAAAATTCAAAACATTCCTTATTCAATAGGGCCCAAACTATCAAAAACCAGCGGTTTCAATGAACACATATTTCTTGGTAGAATCATGCAGGACTGAAATTTTTGATGTTTTTCTACTCCTCTCATGAGCCCAAACAAGTCTCTAAAAGCATGAGTTTGCAACTACTTTACTGTTGGAGAAAATTCAAAACATTCATTATTCAATAGAGCCCAATAGCAAAAACCAGCGTTTTGAATGAAGAATCACATTTCTTGTTAGAATCATGCAGGATTGAAATTTTTGATGATTTTTTACTCCTCTCAACAGCCCAAACAAGTTTCTAAAAGGATGAGTTTGCAACTACTTTACTTTTGGAGAAAATTCAAAACATTCATTATTCAATAGGGCCAAAACTATCAAAAACCAGCGGTTTCAATGAACACACATTTCTTGGTAGAATCATGCAGGACTGAAATTTTTGATGTTTTTCTACTCCTCTCATGAGCCCAAACAAGTCTCTAAAAGCATGAGTTTGCAACTACTTTACTTTTGGAGAAAATTCAAAACATTCATTATTCAATAGAGCCCAATAGCAAAAATCAGGTTTTGAATGAAGAATCACATTTCTTGGTAGAATCATGCAGGATTGAAATTTTTGATGGTTTTTTACTCCTCTCAACAGCCCAAACAAGTTTCTAAAAGGATGAGTTTGCAACTACTTTACTTTTGGAGAAAATTCAAAACATTCATTATTCAATAGGGCCCAAACTATCAAAAACCAGCGGTTTCAATGAACACACATTTCTTGGTAGAATCGTGCAGGACTGAAATTTTTGATGTTTTTCTACTTCTCTCATGAGCCCAAACAAGTCTCTAAAAGGATGAGTTTGCAACTACTTTACTTTTGGAGAAAATTCAAAACATTCATTATTCAATAGAGCCCAAAAGCAAAAACCAGCGTTTTGAATGAAGAATCACATTTCTTGGTAGAATCATGCAGGATTGAAATTTTTGATGGTTTTTTACTCCTCTCAACAGCCCAAACAAGTTTCTAAAAGGATGAGTTTGCAACTACTTTACTTTTGGAGAAAATTCAAAACATTCATTATTCAATAGGGCCCAAACTATCAAAAACCAGCGGTTTCAATGAACACACATTTCTTGGTAGAATCATGCAGGACTGAAATTTTTGATGTTTTTCTACTCCTCTCATGAGCCCAAACAAGTCTCTAAAAGCATGAGTTTGCAACTACTTTACTTTTGGAGAAAATTCAAAACATTCATTATTCAATAGAGCCCAATAGCAAAAATCAGGTTTTGAATGAAGAATCACATTTCTTGGTAGAATCATGCAGGATTGAAATTTTTGATGGGTTTTTACTCCTCTCAACAGCCCAAACAAGTTTCTAAAAGGATCAGTTTGCAACTACTTTACTTTTGGAGAAAATTCAAAACATTCATTATTCAATAGGGCCCAAACTATCAAAAACCAGCGGTTTCAATGAACACACATTTCTTGGTAGAATCATGCAGGACTGAAATTTTTGATGTTTTTCTTCTCCTCTCATGAGCCCAAACAAGTCTCTAAAAGCATGAGTTTGCAACTACTTTACTTTTGGAGAAAATTCAAAACATTCATTATTCAATAGAGCCCAATAGCAAAAACCAGCGTTTTGAATGAAGAATCACATTTCTTGGTAGAATCATGCAGGATTGAAATTTTTGATGGTTTTTTACTCCTCTCAACAGCCCAAACAAGTTTCTAAAAGGATGAGTTTGCAACTACTTTACTTTTGGAGAAAATTCAAAACATTCATTATTCAATAGGGCCCAAACTATCAAAAACCAGCGATTTCAATGAACACACATTTCTTGGTAGAATCATGCAGGACTGAAATTTTTGATGTTTTTCTACTCCTCTCATGAGCCCAAACAAGTCTCTAAAAGCATGAGTTTGCAACTACTTTACTTTTGGAGAAAATTCAAAACATTCATTATTCAATAGAGCCCAATAGCAAAAACCAGCGTTTTGAATGAAGAATCACATTTCTTGGTAGAATCATGCAGGATTGAAATTTTTGATGGTTTTTTACTCCTCTCAACAGCCCAAACAAGTTTCTAAAAGGATGAGTTTGCAACTACTTTACTTTTGGAGAAAATTCAAAACATTCATTATTCAATAGGGCCCAAACTGTCAAAAACCAGCGGTTTCAATGAACACACATTTCTTGGTGAATCATGCAGGACTGAAATTTTTGATGTTTTTCTACTCCTCTCATGAGCCCAAACAAGTCTCTAAAAGCATGAGTTTGCAACTACTTTACTTTTGGAGAAAATTCAAAACATTCATTATTCAATAGGGCCCAAACTATCAAAAACCAGCGGTTTCAATGAACACACATTTCTTGGTAGAATCATGCAGGACTGAAATTTTTGATGTTTTTCTACTCCTCTCATGAGCCCAAACAAGTCTCTAAAAGCATGAGTTTGCAACTACTTTACTTTTGGAGAAAATTCAAAACATTCATTATTCAATAGGGCCCAAACTATCAAAAACCAGCGGTTTCAATGAACACACATTTCTTGGTAGAATCATGCAGGACTGAAATTTTTGATGTTTTTCTACTCCTCTCATGAGCCCAAACAAGTCTCTAAAAGCATGAGTTTGCAACTACTTTACTTTTGGAGAAAATTCAAAACATTCATTATTCAATAGAGCCCAATAGCAAAAACCAGCGTTTTGAATGAAGAATCACATTTCTTGGTAGAATCATGCAGGATTGAAATTTTTGATGGTTTTTTACTCCTCTCAACAGCCCAAACAAGTTTCTAAAAGGATGAGTTTGCAACTACTTTACTTTTGGAGAAAATTCAAAACATTCATTATTCAATAGGGCCCAAACTATCAAAAACCAGCGGTTTGAATGAACACACATTTCTTGGTAGAATCATGCAGGACTGAAATTTTTGATGTTTTTCTACTCCTCTCATGAGCCCAAACAAGTCTCTAAAAGCATGAGTTTGCAACTACTTTACTTTTGGAGAAAATTCAAAACATTCACTATTCAATAGAGCCCAATAGCAAAAATCAGGTTTTGAATGAAGAATCACATTTCTTGGTAAAATCATGCAGGATTGAAATTTTTGATGGTTTTTTACTCCTCTCAACAGCCCAAACAAGTTTCTAAAAGGATGAGTTTGCAACTACTTTACTTTTGGAGAAAATTCAAAACATTCCTTATTCAATAGGGCCCAAACTATCAAAAACCAGCGGTTTCAATGAACACATATTTCTTGGTAGAATCATGCAGGACTGAAATTTTTGATGTTTTTCTACTCCTCTCATGAGCCCAAACAAGTCTCTAAAAGCATGAGTTTGCAACTACTTTACTGTTGGAGAAAATTCAAAACATTCATTATTCAATAGAGCCCAATAGCAAAAACCAGCGTTTTGAATGAAGAATCACATTTCTTGTTAGAATCATGCAGGATTGAAATTTTTGATGATTTTTTACTCCTCTCAACAGCCCAAACAAGTTTCTAAAAGGATGAGTTTGCAACTACTTTACTTTTGGAGAAAATTCAAAACATTCATTATTCAATAGGGCCAAAACTATCAAAAACCAGCGGTTTCAATGAACACACATTTCTTGGTAGAATCATGCAGGACTGAAATTTTTGATGTTTTTCTACTCCTCTCATGAGCCCAAACAAGTCTCTAAAAGCATGAGTTTGCAACTACTTTACTTTTGGAGAAAATTCAAAACATTCATTATTCAATAGAGCCCAATAGCAAAAATCAGGTTTTGAATGAAGAATCACATTTCTTGGTAGAATCATGCAGGATTGAAATTTTTGATGGTTTTTTACTCCTCTCAACAGCCCAAACAAGTTTCTAAAAGGATTAGTTTGCAACTACTTTACTTTTGGAGAAAATTCAAAACATTCATTATTCAATAGGGCCCAAACTATCAAAAACCAGCGGTTTGAATGAACACACATTTCTTGGTAGAATCGTGCAGGACTGAAATTTTTGATGTTTTTCTACTTCTCTCATGAGCCCAAACAAGTCTCTAAAAGGATGAGTTTGCAACTACTTTACTTTTGGAGAAAATTCAAAACATTCATTATTCAATAGAGCCCAAAAGCAAAAACCAGCGTTTTGAATGAAGAATCACATTTCTTGGTAGAATCATGCAGGATTGAAATTTTTGATGGTTTTTTACTCCTCTCAACAGCCCAAACAAGTTTCTAAAAGGATGAGTTTGCAACTACTTTACTTTTGGAGAAAATTCAAAACATTCATTATTCAATAGGGCCCAAACTATCAAAAACCAGCGGTTTCAATGAACACACATTTCTTGGTAGAATCATGCAGGACTGAAATTTTTGATGTTTTTCTACTCCTCTCATGAGCCCAAACAAGTCTCTAAAAGCATGAGTTTGCAACTACTTTACTTTTGGAGAAAATTCAAAACATTCATTATTCAATAGAGCCCAATAGCAAAAATCAGGTTTTGAATGAAGAATCACATTTCTTGGTAGAATCATGCAGGATTGAAATTTTTGATGGGTTTTTACTCCTCTCAACAGCCCAAACAAGTTTCTAAAAGGATCAGTTTGCAACTACTTTACTTTTGGAGAAAATTCAAAACATTCATTATTCAATAGGGCCCAAACTATCAAAAACCAGCGGTTTCAATGAACACACATTTCTTGGTAGAATCATGCAGGACTGAAATTTTTGATGTTTTTCTTCTCCTCTCATGAGCCCAAACAAGTCTCTAAAAGCATGAGTTTGCAACTACTTTACTTTTGGAGAAAATTCAAAACATTCATTATTCAATAGAGCCCAATAGCAAAAACCAGCGTTTTGAATGAAGAATCACATTTCTTGGTAGAATCATGCAGGATTGAAATTTTTGATGGTTTTTTACTCCTCTCAACAGCCCAAACAAGTTTCTAAAAGGATGAGTTTGCAACTACTTTACTTTTGGAGAAAATTCAAAACATTCATTATTCAATAGGGCCCAAACTATCAAAAACCAGCGATTTCAATGAACACACATTTCTTGGTAGAATCATGCAGGACTGAAATTTTTGATGTTTTTCTACTCCTCTCATGAGCCCAAACAAGTCTCTAAAAGCATGAGTTTGCAACTACTTTACTTTTGGAGAAAATTCAAAACATTCATTATTCAATAGGGCCCAAACTATCAAAAACCAGCGGTTTCAATGAACACACATTTCTTGGTAGAATCATGCAGGACTGAAATTTTTGATGTTTTTCTACTCCTCTCATGAGCCCAAACAAGTCTCTAAAAGCATGAGTTTGCAACTACTTTACTTTTGGAGAAAATTCAAAACATTCATTATTCAATAGGGCCCAAACTATCAAAAACCAGCGGTTTCAATGAACACACATTTCTTGGTAGAATCATGCAGGACTGAAATTTTTGATGTTTTTCTACTCCTCTCATGAGCCCAAACAAGTCTCTAAAAGCATGAGTTTGCAACTACTTTACTTTTGGAGAAAATTCAAAACATTCATTATTCAATAGAGCCCAATAGCAAAAACCAGCGTTTTGAATGAAGAATCACATTTCTTGGTAGAATCATGCAGGATTGAAATTTTTGATGGTTTTTTACTCCTCTCAACAGCCCAAACAAGTTTCTAAAAGGATGAGTTTGCAACTACTTTACTTTTGGAGAAAATTCAAAACATTCATTATTCAATAGGGCCCAAACTATCAAAAACCAGCGGTTTGAATGAACACACATTTCTTGGTAGAATCATGCAGGACTGAAATTTTTGATGTTTTTCTACTCCTCTCATGAGCCCAAACAAGTCTCTAAAAGCATGAGTTTGCAACTACTTTACTTTTGGAGAAAATTCAAAACATTCACTATTCAATAGAGCCCAATAGCAAAAATCAGGTTTTGAATGAAGAATCACATTTCTTGGTAAAATCATGCAGGATTGAAATTTTTGATGGTTTTTTACTCCTCTCAACAGCCCAAACAAGTTTCTAAAAGGATGAGTTTGCAACTACTTTACTTTTGGAGAAAATTCAAAACATTCCTTATTCAATAGGGCCCAAACTATCAAAAACCAGCGGTTTCAATGAACACATATTTCTTGGTAGAATCATGCAGGACTGAAATTTTTGATGTTTTTCTACTCCTCTCATGAGCCCAAACAAGTCTCTAAAAGCATGAGTTTGCAACTACTTTACTGTTGGAGAAAATTCAAAACATTCATTATTCAATAGAGCCCAATAGCAAAAACCAGCGTTTTGAATGAAGAATCACATTTCTTGTTAGAATCATGCAGGATTGAAATTTTTGATGATTTTTTACTCCTCTCAACAGCCCAAACAAGTTTCTAAAAGGATGAGTTTGCAACTACTTTACTTTTGGAGAAAATTCAAAACATTCATTATTCAATAGGGCCAAAACTATCAAAAACCAGCGGTTTCAATGAACACACATTTCTTGGTAGAATCATGCAGGACTGAAATTTTTGATGTTTTTCTACTCCTCTCATGAGCCCAAACAAGTCTCTAAAAGCATGAGTTTGCAACTACTTTACTTTTGGAGAAAATTCAAAACATTCATTATTCAATAGAGCCCAATAGCAAAAATCAGGTTTTGAATGAAGAATCACATTTCTTGGTAGAATCATGCAGGATTGAAATTTTTGATGGTTTTTTACTCCTCTCAACAGCCCAAACAAGTTTCTAAAAGGATGAGTTTGCAACTACTTTACTTTTGGAGAAAATTCAAAACATTCATTATTCAATAGGGCCCAAACTATCAAAAACCAGCGGTTTGAATGAACACACATTTCTTGGTAGAATCGTGCAGGACTGAAATTTTTGATGTTTTTCTACTTCTCTCATGAGCCCAAACAAGTCTCTAAAAGGATGAGTTTGCAACTACTTTACTTTTGGAGAAAATTCAAAACATTCATTATTCAATAGAGCCCAAAAGCAAAAACCAGCGTTTTGAATGAAGAATCACATTTCTTGGTAGAATCATGCAGGATTGAAATTTTTGATGGTTTTTTACTCCTCTCAACAGCCCAAACAAGTTTCTAAAAGGATGAGTTTGCAACTACTTTACTTTTGGAGAAAATTCAAAACATTCATTATTCAATAGGGCCCAAACTATCAAAAACCAGCGGTTTCAATGAACACACATTTCTTGGTAGAATCATGCAGGACTGAAATTTTTGATGTTTTTCTACTCCTCTCATGAGCCCAAACAAGTCTCTAAAAGCATGAGTTTGCAACTACTTTACTTTTGGAGAAAATTCAAAACATTCATTATTCAATAGAGCCCAATAGCAAAAATCAGGTTTTGAATGAAGAATCACATTTCTTGGTAGAATCATGCAGGATTGAAATTTTTGATGGGTTTTTACTCCTCTCAACAGCCCAAACAAGTTTCTAAAAGGATCAGTTTGCAACTACTTTACTTTTGGAGAAAATTCAAAACATTCATTATTCAATAGGGCCCAAACTATCAAAAACCAGCGGTTTCAATGAACACACATTTCTTGGTAGAATCATGCAGGACTGAAATTTTTGATGTTTTTCTTCTCCTCTCATGAGCCCAAACAAGTCTCTAAAAGCATGAGTTTGCAACTACTTTACTTTTGGAGAAAATTCAAAACATTCATTATTCAATAGAGCCCAATAGCAAAAACCAGCGTTTTGAATGAAGAATCACATTTCTTGGTAGAATCATGCAGGATTGAAATTTTTGATGGTTTTTTACTCCTCTCAACAGCCCAAACAAGTTTCTAAAAGGATGAGTTTGCAACTACTTTACTTTTGGAGAAAATTCAAAACATTCATTATTCAATAGGGCCCAAACTATCAAAAACCAGCGATTTCAATGAACACACATTTCTTGGTAGAATCATGCAGGACTGAAATTTTTGATGTTTTTCTACTCCTCTCATGAGCCCAAACAAGTCTCTAATAGCATGAGTTTGCAACTACTTTACTTTTGGAGAAAATTCAAAACATTCATTATTCAATAGAGCCCAATAGCAAAAACCAGCGTTTTGAATGAAGAATCACATTTCTTGGTAGAATCATGCAGGATTGAAATTTTTGATGGTTTTTTACTCCTCTCAACAGCCCAAACAAGTTTCTAAAAGGATGAGTTTGCAACTACTTTACTTTTGGAGAAAATTCAAAACATTCATTATTCAATAGGGCCCAAACTATCAAAAACCAGCGGTTTCAATGAACACACATTTCTTGGTAGAATCATGCAGGACTGAAATTTTTGATGTTTTTCTACTCCTCTCATGAGCCCAAACAAGTCTCTAAAAGCATGAGTTTGCAACTACTTTACTTTTGGAGAAAATTCAAAACATTCATTATTCAATAGGGCCCAAACTATCAAAAACCAGCGGTTTCAATGAACACACATTTCTTGGTAGAATCATGCAGGACTGAAATTTTTGATGTTTTTCTACTCCTCTCATGAGCCCAAACAAGTCTCTAAAAGCATGAGTTTGCAACTACTTTACTTTTGGAGAAAATTCAAAACATTCATTATTCAATAGGGCCCAAACTATCAAAAACCAGCGGTTTGAATGAACACACATTTCTTGGTAGAATCATGCAGGACTGAAATTTTTGATGTTTTTCTACTCCTCTCATGAGCCCAAACAAGTCTCTAAAAGCATGAGTTTGCAAATACTTTACTTTTGGAGAAAATTCAAAACATTCATTATTCAATAGATCCCAATAGCAAAAACCAGCGTTTTGAATGAAGAATCACATTTCTTGGTAGAATCATGCAGGATTGAAATTTTTGACGGTTTTTTACTCCTCTCAACAGCCCAAACAAGTTTCTAAAAGGATGAGTTTGCAACTACTTTACTTTTGGAGAAAATTCAAAACATTCATTATTCAATAGGGCCCAAACTATCAAAAACCAGCGGTTTCAATGAACACACATTTCTTGGTAGAATCATGCAGGACTGAAATTTTTGATGTTTTTCTACTCCTCTCATGAGCCCAAACAAGTCTCTAAAAGCATGAGTTTGCAACTACTTTACTTTTGGAGAAAATTCAAAACATTCATTATTCAATAGGGCCCAAACTATCAAAAACCAGCGGTTTCAATGAACACACATTTCTTGGTAGAATCATGCAGGACTGAAATTTTTGATGTTTTTCTACTCCTCTCATGAGCCCAAACAAGTCTCTAAAAGCATGAGTTTGCAACTACTTTACTTTTGGAGAAAATTCAAAACATTCATTATTCAATAGGGCCCAAACTATCAAAAACCAGTGGTTTGAATGAACACACATTTCTTGGTAGAATCATGCAGGACTGAATTTTTGATGTTTTTCTACTCCTCTCATGAGCCCAAACAAGTCTCTAAAAGCATGAGTTTGCAACTACTTTACTTTTGGAGAAAATTCAAAACATTCATTATTCAATAGAGCCCAATAGCAAAAACCAGCGTTTTGAATGAAGAATCACATTTCTTGGTAGAATCATGCAGGATTGAAATTTTTGATGGTTTTTTACTCCTCTCAACAGCCCAAACAAGTTTCTAAAAGGATGAGTTTGCAACTACTTTACTTTTGGAGAAAATTCAAAACATTCATTATTCAATAGGGCCCAAACTATCAAAAACCAGCGGTTTCAATGAACACACATTTCTTGGTAGAATCATGCAGGACTGAAATTTTTGATGTTTTTCTACTCCTCTCATGAGCCCAAACAAGTCTCTAAAAGCATGAGTTTGCAACTACTTTACTTTTGGAGAAAATTCAAAACATTCATTATTCAATAGAGCCCAATAGCAAAAACCAGCGTTTTGAATGAAGAATCACATTTCTTGGTAGAATCATGCAGGATTGAAATTTTTGATGGTTTTTTACTTCTCTCAACAGCCCAAACAAGTTTCTAAAAGGATGAGTTTGCAACTACTTTACTTTTGGAGAAAATTCAAAACATTCATTATTCAATAGGGCCCAAACTATCAAAAACCAGCGGTTTGAATGAACACATTTCTTGGTAGAATCATGCAGGACTGAAATTTTTGATGTTTTTCTACTCCTCTCATGAGCCCAAACAAGTCTCTAAAAGCATGAGTTTGCAACTACTTTACTTTTGGAGAAAATTCAAAACATTCACTATTCAATAGAGCCCAATAGCAAAAATCAGGTTTTGAATGAAGAATCACATTTCTTGGTAAAATCATGCAGGATTGAAATTTTTGATGGTTTTTTACTCCTCTCAACAGCCCAAACAAGTTTCTAAAAGGATAAGTTTGCAACTACTTTACTTTTGGAGAAAATTCAAAACATTCATTATTCAATAGGGCCCAAACTATCAAAAACCAGCGGTTTCAATGAACACACATTTCTTGGTAGAATCATGCAGGACTGAAATTTTTGATGTTTTTCTACTCCTCTCATGAGCCCAAACAAGTCTCTAAAAGCATGAGTTTGCAACTACTTTACTTTTGGAGAAAATTCAAAACATTCATTATTCAATAGAGCCCAATAGCAAAAACCAGCGTTTTGAATGAAGAATCACATTTCTTGGTAGAATCATGCAGGATTGAAATTTTTGATGGTTTTTTTACTCCACTCAACAGCCCAAACAAGTTTCTAAAAGGATGAGTTTGCAACTACTTTACTTTTGGAGAAAATTCAAAACATTCATTATTCAATAGAGCCCAATAGCAAAAACCAGCGTTTTGAATGAAGAATCACATTTCTTGGTAGAATCATGCAGGATTGAAATTTTTGATGGTTTTTTACTCCTCTCAACAGCCCAAACAAGTTTCTAAAAGGATGAGTTTGCAACTACTTTACTTTTGGAGAAAATTCAAAACATTCATTATTCAATAGGGCCAAAACTATCAAAAACCAGCGGTTTCAATGAACACACATTTCTTGGTAGAATCATGCAGGACTGAAATTTTTGATGTTTTTCTACTCCTCTCATGAGCCCAAACAAGTCTCTAAAAGCATGAGTTTGCAACTACTTTACTTTTGGAGAAAATTCAAAACATTCATTATTCAATAGAGCCCAATAGCAAAAACCAGCGTTTTGAATGAAGAATCACATTTCTTGGTAGAATCATGCAGGATTGAAATTTTTGATGATTTTTTACTCCTCTCAACAGCCCAAACAAGTTTCTAAAAGGATGAGTTTGCAACTACTTTACTTTTGGAGAAAATTCAAAACATTCATTATTCAATAGGGCCCAAACTATCAAAAACCAGCGGTTTCAATGAACACACATTTCTTGGTAGAATCATGCAGGACTGAAATTTTTGATGTTTTTCTACTCCTCTCATGAGCCCAAACAAGTCTCTAAAAGCATGAGTTTGCAACTACTTTACTTTTGGAGAAAATTCAAAACATTCATTATTCAATAGAGCCCAATAGCAAAAATCAGGTTTTGAATGAAGAATCACATTTCTTGGTAGAATCATGCAGGATTGAAATTTTTGATGGTTTTTTACTCCTCTCAACAGCCCAAACAAGTTTCTAAAAGGATGAGTTTGCAACTACTTTACTTTTGGAGAAAATTCAAAACATTCATTATTCAATAGGGCCCAAACTATCAAAAACCAGCGGTTTGAATGAACACACATTTCTTGGTAGAATCGTGCAGGACTGAAATTTTTGATGTTTTTCTACTTCTCTCATGAGCCCAAACAAGTCTCTAAAAGGATGAGTTTGCAACTACTTTACTTTTGGAGAAAATTCAAAACATTCATTATTCAATAGAGCCCAAAAGCAAAAACCAGCGTTTTGAATGAAGAATCACATTTCTTGGTAGAATCATGCAGGATTGAAATTTTTGATGGTTTTTTACTCCTCTCAACAGCCCAAACAAGTTTCTAAAAGGATGAGTTTGCAACTACTTTACTTTTGGAGAAAATTCAAAACATTCATTATTCAATAGGGCCCAAACTATCAAAAACCAGCGGTTTCAATGAACACACATTTCTTGGTAGAATCATGCAGGACTGAAATTTTTGATGTTTTTCTACTCCTCTCATGAGCCCAAACAAGTCTCTAAAAGCATGAGTTTGCAACTACTTTACTTTTGGAGAAAATTCAAAACATTCATTATTCAATAGAGCCCAATAGCAAAAATCAGGTTTTGAATGAAGAATCACATTTCTTGGTAGAATCATGCAGGATTGAAATTTTTGATGGGTTTTTACTCCTCTCAACAGCCCAAACAAGTTTCTAAAAGGATCAGTTTGCAACTACTTTACTTTTGGAGAAAATTCAAAACATTCATTATTCAATAGGGCCCAAACTATCAAAAACCAGCGGTTTCAATGAACACACATTTCTTGGTAGAATCATGCAGGACTGAAATTTTTGATGTTTTTCTTCTCCTCTCATGAGCCCAAACAAGTCTCTAAAAGCATGAGTTTGCAACTACTTTACTTTTGGAGAAAATTCAAAACATTCATTATTCAATAGAGCCCAATAGCAAAAACCAGCGTTTTGAATGAAGAATCACATTTCTTGGTAGAATCATGCAGGATTGAAATTTTTGATGGTTTTTTACTCCTCTCAACAGCCCAAACAAGTTTCTAAAAGGATGAGTTTGCAACTACTTTACTTTTGGAGAAAATTCAAAACATTCATTATTCAATAGGGCCCAAACTATCAAAAACCAGCGATTTCAATGAACACACATTTCTTGGTAGAATCATGCAGGACTGAAATTTTTGATGTTTTTCTACTCCTCTCATGAGCCCAAACAAGTCTCTAAAAGCATGAGTTTGCAACTACTTTACTTTTGGAGAAAATTCAAAACATTCATTATTCAATAGAGCCCAATAGCAAAAACCAGCGTTTTGAATGAAGAATCACATTTCTTGGTAGAATCATGCAGGATTGAAATTTTTGATGGTTTTTTACTCCTCTCAACAGCCCAAACAAGTTTCTAAAAGGAAGAGTTTGCAACTACTTTACTTTTGGAGAAAATTCAAAACATTCATTATTCAATAGGGCCCAAACTATCAAAAACCAGCGGTTTCAATGAACACACATTTCTTGGTAGAATCATGCAGGACTGAAATTTTTGATGTTTTTCTACTCCTCTCATGAGCCCAAACAAGTCTCTAAAAGCATGAGTTTGCAACTACTTTACTTTTGGAGAAAATTCAAAACATTCATTATTCAATAGGGCCCAAACTATCAAAAACCAGCGGTTTCAATGAACACACATTTCTTGGTAGAATCATGCAGGACTGAAATTTTTGATGTTTTTCTACTCCTCTCATGAGCCCAAACAAGTCTCTAAAAGCATGAGTTTGCAACTACTTTACTTTTGGAGAAAATTCAAAACATTCATTATTCAATAGGGCCCAAACTATCAAAAACCAGCGGTTTGAATGAACACACATTTCTTGGTAGAATCATGCAGGACTGAAATTTTTGATGTTTTTCTACTCCTCTCATGAGCCCAAACAAGTCTCTAAAAGCATGAGTTTGCAACTACTTTACTTTTGGAGAAAATTCAAAACATTCATTATTCAATAGGGCCCAAACTATCAAAAACCAGTGGTTTGAATGAACACACATTTCTTGGTAGAATCATGCAGGACTGAATTTTTGATGTTTTTCTACTCCTCTCATGAGCCCAAACAAGTCTCTAAAAGCATGAGTTTGCAACTACTTTACTTTTGGAGAAAATTCAAAACATTCATTATTCAATAGGGCCCAAACTATCAAAAACCAGCGGTTTCAATGAACACACATTTCTTGGTAGAATCATGCAGGACTGAAATTTTTGATGTTTTTCTACTCCTCTCATGAGCCCAAACAAGTCTCTAAAAGCATGAGTTTGCAACTACTTTACTTTTGGAGAAAATTCAAAACATTCATTATTCAATAGGGCCCAAACTATCAAAAACCAGTGGTTTGAATGAACACACATTTCTTGGTAGAATCATGCAGGACTGAATTTTTGATGTTTTTCTACTCCTCTCATGAGCCCAAACAAGTCTCTAAAAGCATGAGTTTGCAACTACTTTACTTTTGGAGAAAATTCAAAACATTCATTATTCAATAGAGCCCAATAGCAAAAACCAGCGTTTTGAATGAAGAATCACATTTCTTGGTAGAATCATGCAGGATTGAAATTTTTGATGGTTTTTTACTCCTCTCAACAGCCCAAACAAGTTTCTAAAAGGATGAGTTTGCAACTACTTTACTTTTGGAGAAAATTCAAAACATTCATTATTCAATAGGGCCCAAACTATCAAAAACCAGCGGTTTCAATGAACACACATTTCTTGGTAGAATCATGCAGGACTGAAATTTTTGATGTTTTTCTACTCCTCTCATGAGCCCAAACAAGTCTCTAAAAGCATGAGTTTGCAACTACTTTACTTTTGGAGAAAATTCAAAACATTCATTATTCAATAGAGCCCAATAGCAAAAACCAGCGTTTTGAATGAAGAATCACATTTCTTGGTAGAATCATGCAGGATTGAAATTTTTGATGGTTTTTTACTTCTCTCAACAGCCCAAACAAGTTTCTAAAAGGATGAGTTTGCAACTACTTTACTTTTGGAGAAAATTCAAAACATTCATTATTCAATAGGGCCCAAACTATCAAAAACCAGCGGTTTGAATGAACACATTTCTTGGTAGAATCATGCAGGACTGAAATTTTTGATGTTTTTCTACTCCTCTCATGAGCCCAAACAAGTCTCTAAAAGCATGAGTTTGCAACTACTTTACTTTTGGAGAAAATTCAAAACATTCACTATTCAATAGAGCCCAATAGCAAAAATCAGGTTTTGAATGAAGAATCACATTTCTTGGTAAAATCATGCAGGATTGAAATTTTTGATGGTTTTTTACTCCTCTCAACAGCCCAAACAAGTTTCTAAAAGGATAAGTTTGCAACTACTTTACTTTTGGAGAAAATTCAAAACATTCATTATTCAATAGGGCCCAAACTATCAAAAACCAGCGGTTTCAATGAACACACATTTCTTGGTAGAATCATGCAGGACTGAAATTTTTGATGTTTTTCTACTCCTCTCATGAGCCCAAACAAGTCTCTAAAAGCATGAGTTTGCAACTACTTTACTTTTGGAGAAAATTCAAAACATTCATTATTCAATAGAGCCCAATAGCAAAAACCAGCGTTTTGAATGAAGAATCACATTTCTTGGTAGAATCATGCAGGATTGAAATTTTTGATGGTTTTTTACTCCACTCAACAGCCCAAACAAGTTTCTAAAAGGATGAGTTTGCAACTACTTTACTTTTGGAGAAAATTCAAAACATTCATTATTCAATAGAGCCCAATAGCAAAAACCAGCGTTTTGAATGAAGAATCACATTTCTTGGTAGAATCATGCAGGATTGAAATTTTTGATGGTTTTTTACTCCTCTCAACAGCCCAAACAAGTTTCTAAAAGGATGAGTTTGCAACTACTTTACTTTTGGAGAAAATTCAAAACATTCATTATTCAATAGGGCCAAAACTATCAAAAACCAGCGGTTTCAATGAACACACATTTCTTGGTAGAATCATGCAGGACTGAAATTTTTGATGTTTTTCTACTCCTCTCATGAGCCCAAACAAGTCTCTAAAAGCATGAGTTTGCAACTACTTTACTTTTGGAGAAAATTCAAAACATTCATTATTCAATAGAGCCCAATAGCAAAAACCAGCGTTTTGAATGAAGAATCACATTTCTTGGTAGAATCATGCAGGATTGAAATTTTTGATGATTTTTTACTCCTCTCAACAGCCCAAACAAGTTTCTAAAAGGATGAGTTTGCAACTACTTTACTTTTGGAGAAAATTCAAAACATTCATTATTCAATAGGGCCCAAACTATCAAAAACCAGCGGTTTCAATGAACACACATTTCTTGGTAGAATCATGCAGGACTGAAATTTTTGATGTTTTTCTACTCCTCTCATGAGCCCAAACAAGTCTCTAAAAGCATGAGTTTGCAACTACTTTACTTTTGGAGAAAATTCAAAACATTCATTATTCAATAGAGCCCAATAGCAAAAATCAGGTTTTGAATGAAGAATCACATTTCTTGGTAGAATCATGCAGGATTGAAATTTTTGATGGTTTTTTACTCCTCTCAACAGCCCAAACAAGTTTCTAAAAGGATGAGTTTGCAACTACTTTACTTTTGGAGAAAATTCAAAACATTCATTATTCAATAGGGCCCAAACTATCAAAAACCAGCGGTTTGAATGAACACACATTTCTTGGTAGAATCGTGCAGGACTGAAATTTTTGATGTTTTTCTACTTCTCTCATGAGCCCAAACAAGTCTCTAAAAGGATGAGTTTGCAACTACTTTACTTTTGGAGAAAATTCAAAACATTCATTATTCAATAGAGCCCAAAAGCAAAAACCAGCGTTTTGAATGAAGAATCACATTTCTTGGTAGAATCATGCAGGATTGAAATTTTTGATGGTTTTTTACTCCTCTCAACAGCCCAAACAAGTTTCTAAAAGGATGAGTTTGCAACTACTTTACTTTTGGAGAAAATTCAAAACATTCATTATTCAATAGGGCCCAAACTATCAAAAACCAGCGGTTTCAATGAACACACATTTCTTGGTAGAATCATGCAGGACTGAAATTTTTGATGTTTTTCTACTCCTCTCATGAGCCCAAACAAGTCTCTAAAAGCATGAGTTTGCAACTACTTTACTTTTGGAGAAAATTCAAAACATTCATTATTCAATAGAGCCCAATAGCAAAAATCAGGTTTTGAATGAAGAATCACATTTCTTGGTAGAATCATGCAGGATTGAAATTTTTGATGGGTTTTTACTCCTCTCAACAGCCCAAACAAGTTTCTAAAAGGATCAGTTTGCAACTACTTTACTTTTGGAGAAAATTCAAAACATTCATTATTCAATAGGGCCCAAACTATCAAAAACCAGCGGTTTCAATGAACACACATTTCTTGGTAGAATCATGCAGGACTGAAATTTTTGATGTTTTTCTTCTCCTCTCATGAGCCCAAACAAGTCTCTAAAAGCATGAGTTTGCAACTACTTTACTTTTGGAGAAAATTCAAAACATTCATTATTCAATAGAGCCCAATAGCAAAAACCAGCGTTTTGAATGAAGAATCACATTTCTTGGTAGAATCATGCAGGATTGAAATTTTTGATGGTTTTTTACTCCTCTCAACAGCCCAAACAAGTTTCTAAAAGGATGAGTTTGCAACTACTTTACTTTTGGAGAAAATTCAAAACATTCATTATTCAATAGGGCCCAAACTATCAAAAACCAGCGATTTCAATGAACACACATTTCTTGGTAGAATCATGCAGGACTGAAATTTTTGATGTTTTTCTACTCCTCTCATGAGCCCAAACAAGTCTCTAAAAGCATGAGTTTGCAACTACTTTACTTTTGGAGAAAATTCAAAACATTCATTATTCAATAGAGCCCAATAGCAAAAACCAGCGTTTTGAATGAAGAATCACATTTCTTGGTAGAATCATGCAGGATTGAAATTTTTGATGGTTTTTTACTCCTCTCAACAGCCCAAACAAGTTTCTAAAAGGAAGAGTTTGCAACTACTTTACTTTTGGAGAAAATTCAAAACATTCATTATTCAATAGGGCCCAAACTATCAAAAACCAGCGGTTTCAATGAACACACATTTCTTGGTAGAATCATGCAGGACTGAAATTTTTGATGTTTTTCTACTCCTCTCATGAGCCCAAACAAGTCTCTAAAAGCATGAGTTTGCAACTACTTTACTTTTGGAGAAAATTCAAAACATTCATTATTCAATAGGGCCCAAACTATCAAAAACCAGCGGTTTCAATGAACACACATTTCTTGGTAGAATCATGCAGGACTGAAATTTTTGATGTTTTTCTACTCCTCTCATGAGCCCAAACAAGTCTCTAAAAGCATGAGTTTGCAACTACTTTACTTTTGGAGAAAATTCAAAACATTCATTATTCAATAGGGCCCAAACTATCAAAAACCAGCGGTTTGAATGAACACACATTTCTTGGTAGAATCATGCAGGACTGAAATTTTTGATGTTTTTCTACTCCTCTCATGAGCCCAAACAAGTCTCTAAAAGCATGAGTTTGCAACTACTTTACTTTTGGAGAAAATTCAAAACATTCATTATTCAATAGATCCCAATAGCAAAAACCAGCGTTTTGAATGAAGAATCACATTTCTTGGTAGAATCATGCAGGATTGAAATTTTTGACGATTTTTTACTCCTCTCAACAGCCCAAACAAGTTTCTAAAAGGATGAGTTTGCAACTACTTTACTTTTGGAGAAAATTCAAAACATTCATTATTCAATAGGGCCCAAACTATCAAAAACCAGCGGTTTCAATGAACACACATTTCTTGGTAGAATCATGCAGGACTGAAATTTTTGATGTTTTTCTACTCCTCTCATGAGCCCAAACAAGTCTCTAAAAGCATGAGTTTGCAACTACTTTACTTTTGGAGAAAATTCAAAACATTCATTATTCAATAGGGCCCAAACTATCAAAAACCAGCGGTTTCAATGAACACACATTTCTTGGTAGAATCATGCAGGACTGAAATTTTTGATGTTTTTCTACTCCTCTCATGAGCCCAAACAAGTCTCTAAAAGCATGAGTTTGCAACTACTTTACTTTTGGAGAAAATTCAAAACATTCATTATTCAATAGGGCCCAAACTATCAAAAACCAGTGGTTTGAATGAACACACATTTCTTGGTAGAATCATGCAGGACTGAAATTTTTGATGTTTTTCTACTCCTCTCATGAGCCCAAACAAGTCTCTAAAAGCATGAGTTTGCAACTACTTTACTTTTGGAGAAAATTCAAAACATTCATTATTCAATAGAGCCCAATAGCAAAAACCAGCGTTTTGAATGAAGAATCACATTTCTTGGTAGAATCATGCAGGATTGAAATTTTTGATGGTTTTTTACTCCTCTCAACAGCCCAAACAATTTTCTAAAAGGATGAGTTTGCAACTACTTTACTTTTGGAGAAAATTCAAAACATTCATTATTCAATAGGGCCCAAACTATCAAAAACCAGCGGTTTCAATGAACACACATTTCTTGGTAGAATCATGCAGGACTGAAATTTTTGATGTTTTTCTACTCCTCTCATGAGCCCAAACAAGTCTCTAAAAGCATGAGTTTGCAACTACTTTACTTTTGGAGAAAATTCAAAACATTCATTATTCAATAGAGCCCAATAGCAAAAACCAGCGTTTTGAATGAAGAATCACATTTCTTGGTAGAATCATGCAGGATTGAAATTTTTGATGGTTTTTTACTTCTCTCAACAGCCCAAACAAGTTTCTAAAAGGATGAGTTTGCAACTACTTTACTTTTGGAGAAAATTCAAAACATTCATTATTCAATAGGGCCCAAACTATCAAAAACCAGCGGTTTGAATGAACACATTTCTTGGTAGAATCATGCAGGACTGAAATTTTTGATGTTTTTCTACTCCTCTCATGAGCCCAAACAAGTCTCTAAAAGCATGAGTTTGCAACTACTTTACTTTTGGAGAAAATTCAAAACATTCACTATTCAATAGAGCCCAATAGCAAAAATCAGGTTTTGAATGAAGAATCACATTTCTTGGTAAAATCATGCAGGATTGAAATTTTTGATGGTTTTTTACTCCTCTCAACAGCCCAAACAAGTTTCTAAAAGGATAAGTTTGCAACTACTTTACTTTTGGAGAAAATTCAAAACATTCATTATTCAATAGGGCCCAAACTTTCAAAAACCAGCGGTTTCAATGAACACACATTTCTTGGTAGAATCATGCAGGACTGAAATTTTTGATGTTTTTCTACTCCTCTCATGAGCCCAAACAAGTCTCTAAAAGCATGAGTTTGCAACTACTTTACTTTTGGAGAAAATTCAAAACATTCATTATTCAATAGAGCCCAATAGCAAAAACCAGCGTTTTGAATGAAGAATCACATTTCTTGGTAGAATCATGCAGGATTGAAATTTTTGATGGTTTTTTACTCCACTCAACAGCCCAAACAAGTTTCTAAAAGGATGAGTTTGCAACTACTTTACTTTTGGAGAAAATTCAAAACATTCATTATTCAATAGAGCCCAATAGCAAAAACCAGCGTTTTGAATGAAGAATCACATTTCTTGGTAGAATCATGCAGGATTGAAATTTTTGATGGTTTTTTACTCCTCTCAACAGCCCAAACAAGTTTCTAAAAGGATGAGTTTGCAACTACTTTACTTTTGGAGAAAATTCAAAACATTCATTATTCAATAGGGCCCAATCTATCAAAAACTAGCGGTTTCAATGAACACACATTTCTTGGTAGAATCATGCAGGACTGAAATTTTTGATGTTTTTCTACTCCTCTCATGAGCCCAAACAAGTCTCTAAAAGCATGAGTTTGCAACTACTTTACTTTTGGAGAAAATTCAAAACATTCATTATTCAATAGAGCCCAATAGCAAAAACCAGCGTTTTGAATGAAGAATCACATTTCTTGGTAGAATCATGCAGGATTGAAATTTTTAATGGTTTTTTACTCCTCTCAACAGCCCAAACAAGTTTCTAAAAGGATGAGTTTGCAACTACTTTACTTTTGGAGAAAATTCAAAACATTCATTATTCAATAGGGCCCAAACTATCAAAAACCAGCGGTTTCAA
Source organism: Dendrobates tinctorius (assembly GCF_039654945.1). NCBI lineage: Eukaryota > Metazoa > Chordata > Amphibia > Anura > Dendrobatidae > Dendrobates > Dendrobates tinctorius. Next base: position 850,341 of record NW_027361855.1, on the reverse strand, counting down.
TGAACACACATTTCTTGGTAGAATCATGCAGGACTGAAATTTTTGATGTTTTTCTACTCCTCTCATGAGCCCAAACAAGTCTCTAAAAGCATGAGTTTGCAACTACTTTACTTTTGGAGAAAATTCAAAACATTCATTATTCAATAGAGCCCAATAGCAAAAACCAGCGTTTTGAATGAAGAATCACATTTCTTGGTAGAATCATGCAGGATTGAAATTTTTGATGGTTTTTTACTCCTCTCAACAGCCCAAACAAGTTTCTAAAAGGATGAGTTTGCAACTACTTTACTTTTGGAGAAAATTCAAAACATTCATTATTCAATAGGGCCCAAACTATCAAAAACCAGCGGTTTCAATGAACACACATTTCTTGGTAGAATCATGCAGGACTGAAATTTTTGATGTTTTTCTACTCCTCTCATGAGCCCAAACAAGTCTCTAAAAGCATGAGTTTGCAACTACTTTACTTTTGGAGAAAATTCAAAACATTCATTATTCAATAGGGCCCAAACTATCAAAAACCAGCGGTTTGAATGAACACACATTTCTTGGTAGAATCATGCAGGACTGAAATTTTTGATGTTTTTCTACTCCTCTCATGAGCCCAAACAAGTCTCTAAAAGCATGAGTTTGCAACTACTTTACTTTTGGAGAAAATTCAAAACATTCATTATTCAATAGAGCCCAATAGCAAAAACCAGCGTTTTGAATGAAGAATCACATTTCTTGGTAGAATCATGCAGGATTGAAATTTTTGACGGTTTTTTACTCCTCTCAACAGCCCAAACAAGTTTCTAAAAGGATGAGTTTGCAACTACTTTACTTTTGGAGAAAATTCAAAACATTCATTATTCAATAGGTCCCAAACTATCAAAAACCAGCCGTATCAATGAACACACATGTCTTGGTAGAATCATGCAGGACAGAAATTTTTGATGTTTTTCTACTCATCTCATGAGCCCAAACAAGTCTCTAAAAGCATGAGTTTGCAACTACTTTACTTTTGGAGAAAATTCAAAACATTCATTATTCAATAGAGCCCAATAGCAAACACCAGCGTTTTGAATGAAGAATCACATTTCTTGGTAGAATCATGCAGGATTGAAATTTTTGATGGTTTTTTACTCCTCTCAACAGCCCAAACAAGTTTCTAAAAGGATGAGTTTGCAACTACTTTACTTTTGGAGAAAATTCAAAACATTCATTATTCAATAGGGCCCAAACTATCAAAAACCAGCGGTTTGAATGAACACATTTCTTGGTAGAATCATGCAGGACTGAAATTTTTGATGTTTTTCTACTCCTCTCATGAGCCCAAACAAGTCTCTAAAAGCATGAGTTTGCAACTACTTTACTTTTGGAGAAAATTCAAAACATTCACTATTCAATAGAGCCCAATAGCAAAAATCAGGTTTTGAATGAAGAATCACATTTCTTGGTAAAATCATGCAGGATTGAAATTTTTGATGGTTTTTTACTCCTCTCAACAGCCCAAACAAGTTTCTAAAAGGATGAGTTTGCAACTACTTTACTTTTGGAGAAAATTCAAAACATTCATTATTCAATAGGGCCCAAACTATCAAAAACCAGCGGTTTCAATGAACACACATTTCTTGGTAGAATCATGCAGGACTGAAATTTTTGATGTTTTTCTACTCCTCTCATGAGCCCAAACAAGTCTCTAAAAGCATGAGTTTGCAACTACTTTACTTTTGGAGAAAATTCAAAATATTCATTATTCAATAGAGCCCAATAGCAAAAACCAGCGTTTTGAATGAAGAATCACATTTCTTGGTAGAATCATGCAGGATTGAAATTTTTGATGGTTTTTTACTCCACTCAACAGCCCAAACAAGTTTCTAAAAGGATGAGTTTGCAACTACTTTACTTTTGGAGAAAATTCAAAACATTCATTATTCAATAGGGCCCAAACTATCAAAAACCAGCGGTTTGAATGAACACATTTCTTGGTAGAATCATGCAGGACTGAAATTTTTGATGTTTTTCTACTCCTCTCATGAGCCCAAACAAGTCTCTTAAAGCATGAGTTTGCAACTACTTTACTTTTGGAGAAAATTCAAAACATTCACTATTCAATAGAGCCCAATAGCAAAAATCAGGTTTTGAATGAAGAATCACATTTCTTGGTAAAATCATGCAGGATTAAAATTTTTGATGGTTTTTTACTCCTCTCAACAGCCCAAACAAGTTTCTAAAAGGATGAGTTTGCAACCACTTTACTTTTGGAGAAAATTCAAAACATTCATTATTCAATAGGGCCCAAACTATCAAAAACCAGCGGTTTCAATGAACACACTTTTCTTGGTAGAATCATGCAGGACTGAAATTTTTGATGTTTTTCTACTCCTCTCATGAGCCCAAACAAGTCTCTAAAAGCATGAGTTTGCAACTACTTTACTTTTGGAGAAAATTCAAAACATTCATTATTCAATAGAGCCCAAACTATCAAAAACCAGCGGTTTGAATGAACACACATTTGTTGGTAGAATCATGCAGGACTGAAATTTTTGATGTTTTTCTACTCCTATCATGAGCCCAAACAAGTCTCTAAAAGCATGAGTTTGCAACTACTTTACTTTTGGAGAAAATTCAAAACATTCATTATTCAATAGAGCCCAATAGCAAAAACCAGCGTTTTGAATGAAGAATCACATTTCTTGGTAGAATCATGCAGGATTGAAATTTTTGATGGTTTTTTACTCCTCTCAACAGCCCAAACAAGTTTCTAAAAGGATGAGTTTGCAACTACTTTACTTTTGGAGAAAATTCAAAACATTCACTATTCAATAGAGCCCAATAGCAAAAATCAGGTTTTGAATGAAGAATCACATTTCTTGGTAAAATCATGCAGGATTGAATTTTTTGATGGTTTTTTACTCCTCTCAACAGCCCAAACAAGTTTCTAAAAGGATGAGTTTGCAACTACTTTACTTTTGGAGAAAATTCAAAACATTCCTTATTCAATAGGGCCCAAACTATCAAAAACCAGTGGTTTCAATGAACACACATTTCTTGGTAGAATCATGCAGGACTGAAATTTTTGATGTTTTTCTACTCCTCTCATGAGCCGAAACAAGTCTCTAAAAGCATGAGTTTGCAACTACTTTACTTTTGGAGAAAATTCAAAACATTCACTATTCAATAGAGCCCAATAGCAAAAATCAGGTTTTGAATGAAGAATCACATTTCTTGGTAAAATCATGCAGGATTGAAATTTTTGATGTTTTTTTACTCCTCTCAACAGCCCAAACAAGTTTCTAAAAGGATGAGTTTGCAACTACTTTACTTTTGGAGAAAATTCAAAACATTCATTATTCAATAGGGCCCAAACTATCAAAAACCAGCGGTTTCAATGAACACACATTTCTTGGTAGAATCATGCAGGACTGAAATTTTTGATGTTTTTCTACTCCTCTCATGAGCCCAAACAAGTCTCTAAAAGCATGAGTTTGCAACTACTTTACTGTTGGAGAAAATTCAAAACATTCATTATTCAATAGAGCCCAATAGCAAAAACCAGCGTTTTGAATGAAGAATCACATTTCTTGTTAGAATCATGCAGGATTGAAATTTTTGATGATTTTTTACTCCTCTCAACAGCCCAAACAAGTTTCTAAAAGGATGAGTTTGCAACTACTTTACTTTTGGAGAAAATTCAAAACATTCATTATTCAATAGGGCCCAAACTATCAAAAACCAGCGGTTTCAATGAACACACATTTCTTGGTAGAATCATGCAGGACTGAAATTTTTGATGTTTTTCTACTCCTCTCATGAGCCCAAACAAGTCTCTAAAAGCATGAGTTTGCAACTACTTTACTTTTGGAGAAAATTCAAAACATTCATTATTCAATAGAGCCCAATAGCAAAAATCAGGTTTTGAATGAAGAATCACATTTCTTGGTAGAATCATGCAGGATTGAAATTTTTGATGGTTTTTTACTCCTCTCAACAGCCCAAACAAGTTTCTAAAAGGATGAGTTTGCAACTACTTTACTTTTGGAGAAAATTCAAAACATTCATTATTCAATAGGGCCCAAACTATCAAAAACCAGCGGTTTGAATGAACACACATTTCTTGGTAGAATCGTGCAGGACTGAAATTTTTGATGTTTTTCTACTTCTCTCATGAGCCCAAACAAGTCTCTAAAAGGATGAGTTTGCAACTACTTTACTTTTGGAGAAAATTCAAAACATTCATTATTCAATAGAGCCCAAAAGCAAAAACCAGCGTTTTGAATGAAGAATCACATTTCTTGGTAGAATCATGCAGGATTGAAATTTTTGATGGTTTTTTACTCCTCTCAACAGCCCAAACAAGTTTCTAAAAGGATGAGTTTGCAACTACTTTACTTTTGGAGAAAATTCAAAACATTCATTATTCAATAGGGCCCAAACTATCAAAAACCAGCGGTTTCAATGAACACACATTTCTTGGTAGAATCATGCAGGACTGAAATTTTTGATGTTTTTCTACTCCTCTCATGAGCCCAAACAAGTCTCTAAAAGCATGAGTTTGCAACTACTTTACTTTTGGAGAAAATTCAAAACATTCATTATTCAATAGAGCCCAATAGCAAAAATCAGGTTTTGAATGAAGAATCACATTTCTTGGTAGAATCATGCAGGATTGAAATTTTTGATGGGTTTTTACTCCTCTCAACAGCCCAAACAAGTTTCTAAAAGGATCAGTTTGCAACTACTTTACTTTTGGAGAAAATTCAAAACATTCATTATTCAATAGGGCCCAAACTATCAAAAACCAGCGGTTTCAATGAACACACATTTCTTGGTAGAATCATGCAGGACTGAAATTTTTGATGTTTTTCTACTCCTCTCATGAGCCCAAACAAGTCTCTAAAAGCATGAGTTTGCAACTACTTTACTTTTGGAGAAAATTCAAAACATTCATTATTCAATAGGGCCCAAACTATCAAAAACCAGCGGTTTCAATGAACACACATTTCTTGGTAGAATCATGCAGGACTGAAATTTTTGATGTTTTTCTACTCCTCTCATGAGCCCAAACAAGTCTCTAAAAGCATGAGTTTGCAACTACTTTACTTTTGGAGAAAATTCAAAACATTCATTATTCAATAGGGCCCAAACTATCAAAAACCAGCGGTTTGAATGAACACACATTTCTTGGTAGAATCATGCAGGACTGAAATTTTTGATGTTTTTCTACTCCTCTCATGAGCCCAAACAAGTCTCTAAAAGCATGAGTTTGCAACTACTTTACTTTTGGAGAAAATTCAAAACATTCATTATTCAATAGAGCCCAATAGCAAAAACCAGCGTTTTGAATGAAGAATCACATTTCTTGGTAGAATCATGCAGGATTGAAATTTTTGATGGTTTTTTACTCCTCTCAACAGCCCAAACAAGTTTCTAAAAGGATGAGTTTGCAACTACTTTACTTTTGGAGAAAATTCAAAACATTCATTATTCAATAGGGCCCAAACTATCAAAAACCAGCGGTTTCAATGAACCCACATTTCTTGGTAGAATCATGCAGGACTGAAATTTTTGATGTTTTTCTACTCCTCTCATGAGCCCAAACAAGTCTCTAAAAGCATGAGTTTGCAACTACTTTACTTTTGGAGAAAATTCAAAACATTCATTATTCAATAGGGCCCAAACTATCAAAAACCAGCGGTTTCAATGAACACACATTTCTTGGTAGAATCATGCAGGACTGAAATTTTTGATGTTTTTCTACTCCTCTCATGAGCCCAAACAAGTCTCTAAAAGCATGAGTTTGCAACTACTTTACTTTTGGAGAAAATTCAAAACATTCATTATTCAATAGGGCCCAAACTATCAAAAACCAGCGGTTTGAATGAACACACATTTCTTGGTAGAATCATGCAGGACTGAAATTTTTGATGTTTTTCTACTCCTCTCATGAGCCCAAACAAGTCTCTAAAAGCATGAGTTTGCAACTACTTTACTTTTGGAGAAAATTCAAAACATTCATTATTCAATAGAGCCCAATAGCAAAAACCAGCGTTTTGAATGAAGAATCACATTTCTTGGTAGAATCATGCAGGATTGAAATTTTTGATGGTTTTTTACTCCTCTCAACAGCCCAAACAAGTTTCTAAAAGGATGAGTTTGCAACTACTTTACTTTTGGAGAAAATTCAAAACATTCATTATTCAATAGGGCCCAAACTATCAAAAACCAGTGGTTTGAATGAACACACATTTCTTGGTAGAATCATGCAGGACTGAAATTTTTGATGTTTTTCTACTCCTCTCATGAGCCCAAACAAGTCTCTAAAAGCATGAGTTTGCAACTACTTTACTTTTGGAGAAAATTCAAAACATTCACTATTCAATAGAGCCCAATAGCAAAAATCAGGTTTTGAATGAAGAATCACATTTCTTGGTAAAATCATGCAGGATTGAAATTTTTGATGGTTTTTTACTCCTCTCAACAGCCCAAACAAGTTTCTAAAAGGATAAGTTTGCAACTACTTTACTTTTGGAGAAAATTCAAAACATTCATTATTCAATAGGGCCCAAACTATCAAAAACCAGCGGTTTCAATGAACACACATTTCTTGGTAGAATCATGCAGGACTGAAATTTTTGATGTTTTTCTACTCCTCTCATGAGCCCAAACAAGTCTCTAAAAGCATGAGTTTGCAACTACTTTACTTTTGGAGAAAATTCAAAACATTCATTATTCAATAGAGCCCAATAGCAAAAACCAGCGTTTTGAATGAAGAATCACATTTCTTGGTAGAATCATGCAGGATTGAAATTTTTGATGGTTTTTTACTCCACTCAACAGCCCAAACAAGTTTCTAAAAGGATGAGTTTGCAACTACTTTACTTTTGGAGAAAATTCAAAACATTCATTATTCAATAGAGCCCAATAGCAAAAACCAGCGTTTTGAATGAAGAATCACATTTCTTGGTAGAATCATGCAGGATTGAAATTTTTGATGGTTTTTTACTCCTCTCAACAGCCCAAACAAGTTTCTAAAAGGATGAGTTTGCAACTACTTTACTTTTGGAGAAAATTCAAAACATTCATTATTCAATAGGGCCCAAACTATCAAAAACCAGCGGTTTCAATGAACACACATTTCTTGGTAGAATCATGCAGGACTGAAATTTTTGATGTTTTTCTACTCCTCTCATGAGCCCAAACAAGTCTCTAAAAGCATGAGTTTGCAACTACTTTACTTTTGGAGAAAATTCAAAACATTCATTATTCAATAGAGCCCAATAGCAAAAACCAGCGTTTTGAATGAAGAATCACATTTCTTGGTAGAATCATGCAGGATTGAAATTTTTAATGGTTTTTTACTCCTCTCAACAGCCCAAACAAGTTTCTAAAAGGATGAGTTTGCAACTACTTTACTTTTGGAGAAAATTCAAAACATTCATTATTCAATAGGGCCCAAACTATCAAAAACCAGCGGTTTCAATGAACACACATTTCTTGGTAGAATCATGCAGGACTGAAATTTTTGATGTTTTTCTACTCCTCTCATGAGCCCAAACAAGTCTCTAAAAGCATGAGTTTGCAACTACTTTACTTTTGGAGAAAATTCAAAACATTCATTATTCAATAGAGCCCAATAGCAAAAACCAGCGTTTTGAATGAAGAATCACATTTCTTGGTAGAATCATGCAGGATTGAAATTTTTGATGGTTTTTTACTCCTCTCAACAGCCCAAACAAGTTTCTAAAAGGATGAGTTTGCAACTACTTTACTTTTGGAGAAAATTCAAAACATTCATTATTCAATAGGGCCCAAACTATCAAAAACCAGCGGTTTCAATGAACACACATTTCTTGGTAGAATCATGCAGGACTGAAATTTTTGATGTTTTTCTACTCCTCTCATGAGCCCAAACAAGTCTCTAAAAGCATGAGTTTGCAACTACTTTACTTTTGGAGAAAATTCAAAACATTCATTATTCAATAGGGCCCAAACTATCAAAAACCAGCGGTTTGAATGAACACACATTTCTTGGTAGAATCATGCAGGACTGAAATTTTTGATGTTTTTCTACTCCTCTCATGAGCCCAAACAAGTCTCTAAAAGCATGAGTTTGCAACTACTTTACTTTTGGAGAAAATTCAAAACATTCATTATTCAATAGAGCCCAATAGCAAAAACCAGCGTTTTGAATGAAGAATCACATTTCTTGGTAGAATCATGCAGGATTGAAATTTTTGACGGTTTTTTACTCCTCTCAACAGCCCAAACAAGTTTCTAAAAGGATGAGTTTGCAACTACTTTACTTTTGGAGAAAATTCAAAACATTCATTATTCAATAGGGCCCAAACTATCAAAAACCAGCCGTTTCAATGAACACACATGTCTTGGTAGAATCATGCAGGACAGAAATTTTTGATGTTTTTCTACTCATCTCATGAGCCCAAACAAGTCTCTAAAAGCATGAGTTTGCAACTACTTTACTTTTGGAGAAAATTCAAAACATTCATTATTCAATAGAGCCCAATAGAAAACACCAGCGTTTTGAATGAAGAATCACATTTCTTGGTAGAATCATGCAGGATTGAAATTTTTGATGGTTTTTTACTCCTCTCAACAGCCCAAACAAGTTTCTAAAAGGATGAGTTTGCAACTACTTTACTTTTGGAGAAAATTCAAAACATTCATTATTCAATAGGGCCCAAACTATCAAAAACCAGCGGTTTGAATGAACACATTTCTTGGTAGAATCATGCAGGACTGAAATTTTTGATGTTTTTCTACTCCTCTCATGAGCCCAAACAAGTCTCTAAAAGCATGAGTTTGCAACTACTTTACTTTTGGAGAAAATTCAAAACATTCACTATTCAATAGAGCCCAATAGCAAAAATCAGGTTTTGAATGAAGAATCACATTTCTTGGTAAAATCATGCAGGATTGAAATTTTTGATGGTTTTTTACTCCTCTCAACAGCCCAAACAAGTTTCTAAAAGGATGAGTTTGCAACTACTTTACTTTTGGAGAAAATTCAAAACATTCATTATTCAATAGGGCCCAAACTATCAAAAACCAGCGGTTTCAATGAACACACATTTCTTGGTAGAATCATGCAGGACTGAAATTTTTGATGTTTTTCTACTCCTCTCATGAGCCCAAACAAGTCTCTAAAAGCATGAGTTTGCAACTACTTTACTTTTGGAGAAAATTCAAAATATTCATTATTCAATAGAGCCCAATAGCAAAAACCAGCGTTTTGAATGAAGAATCACATTTCTTGGTAGAATCATGCAGGATTGAAATTTTTGATGGTTTTTTACTCCACTCAACAGCCCAAACAAGTTTCTAAAAGGATGAGTTTGCAACTACTTTACTTTTGGAGAAAATTCAAAACATTCATTATTCAATAGGGCCCAAACTATCAAAAACCAGCGGTTTGAATGAACACATTTCTTGGTAGAATCATGCAGGACTGAAATTTTTGATGTTTTTCTACTCCTCTCATGAGCCCAAACAAGTCTCTTAAAGCATGAGTTTGCAACTACTTTACTTTTGGAGAAAATTCAAAACATTCACTATTCAATAGAGCCCAATAGCAAAAATCAGGTTTTGAATGAAGAATCACATTTCTTGGTAAAATCATGCAGGATTAAAATTTTTGATGGTTTTTTACTCCTCTCAACAGCCCAAACAAGTTTCTAAAAGGATGAGTTTGCAACCACTTTACTTTTGGAGAAAATTCAAAACATTCATTATTCAATAGGGCCCAAACTATCAAAAACCAGCGGTTTCAATGAACACACTTTTCTTGGTAGAATCATGCAGGACTGAAATTTTTGATGTTTTTCTACTCCTCTCATGAGCCCAAACAAGTCTCTAAAAGCATGAGTTTGCAACTACTTTACTTTTGGAGAAAATTCAAAACATTCATTATTCAATAGGGCCCAAACTATCAAAAACCAGCGGTTTCAATGAACACACATTTCTTGGTAGAATCATGCAGGACTGAAATTTTTGATGTTTTTCTACTCCTCTCATGAGCCCAAACAAGTCTCTAAAAGCATGAGTTTGCAACTACTTTACTTTTGGAGAAAATTCAAAACATTCATTATTCAATAGGGCCCAAACTATCAAAAACCAGCGGTTTGAATGAACACACATTTCTTGGTAGAATCATGCAGGACTGAAATTTTTGATGTTTTTCTACTCCTCTCATGAGCCCAAACAAGTCTCTAAAAGCATGAGTTTGCAACTACTTTACTTTTGGAGAAAATTCAAAACATTCATTATTCAATAGATCCCAATAGCAAAAACCAGCGTTTTGAATGAAGAATCACATTTCTTGGTAGAATCATGCAGGATTGAAATTTTTGACGATTTTTTACTCCTCTCAACAGCCCAAACAAGTTTCTAAAAGGATGAGTTTGCAACTACTTTACTTTTGGAGAAAATTCAAAACATTCATTATTCAATAGGGCCCAAACTATCAAAAACCAGCGGTTTCAATGAACACACATTTCTTGGTAGAATCATGCAGGACTGAAATTTTTGATGTTTTTCTACTCCTCTCATGAGCCCAAACAAGTCTCTAAAAGCATGAGTTTGCAACTACTTTACTTTTGGAGAAAATTCAAAACATTCATTATTCAATAGGGCCCAAACTATCAAAAACCAGCGGTTTCAATGAACACACATTTCTTGGTAGAATCATGCAGGACTGAAATTTTTGATGTTTTTCTACTCCTCTCATGAGCCCAAACAAGTCTCTAAAAGCATGAGTTTGCAACTACTTTACTTTTGGAGAAAATTCAAAACATTCATTATTCAATAGGGCCCAAACTATCAAAAACCAGTGGTTTGAATGAACACACATTTCTTGGTAGAATCATGCAGGACTGAAATTTTTGATGTTTTTCTACTCCTCTCATGAGCCCAAACAAGTCTCTAAAAGCATGAGTTTGCAACTACTTTACTTTTGGAGAAAATTCAAAACATTCATTATTCAATAGAGCCCAATAGCAAAAACCAGCGTTTTGAATGAAGAATCACATTTCTTGGTAGAATCATGCAGGATTGAAATTTTTGATGGTTTTTTACTCCTCTCAACAGCCCAAACAAGTTTCTAAAAGGATGAGTTTGCAACTACTTTACTTTTGGAGAAAATTCAAAACATTCATTATTCAATAGGGCCCAAACTATCAAAAACCAGCGGTTTCAATGAACACACATTTCTTGGTAGAATCATGCAGGACTGAAATTTTTGATGTTTTTCTACTCCTCTCATGAGCCCAAACAAGTCTCTAAAAGCATGAGTTTGCAACTACTTTACTTTTGGAGAAAATTCAAAACATTCATTATTCAATAGAGCCCAATAGCAAAAACCAGCGTTTTGAATGAAGAATCACATTTCTTGGTAGAATCATGCAGGATTGAAATTTTTGATGGTTTTTTACTTCTCTCAACAGCCCAAACAAGTTTCTAAAAGGATGAGTTTGCAACTACTTTACTTTTGGAGAAAATTCAAAACATTCATTATTCAATAGGGCCCAAACTATCAAAAACCAGCGGTTTGAATGAACACATTTCTTGGTAGAATCATGCAGGACTGAAATTTTTGATGTTTTTCTACTCCTCTCATGAGCCCAAACAAGTCTCTAAAAGCATGAGTTTGCAACTACTTTACTTTTGGAGAAAATTCAAAACATTCACTATTCAATAGAGCCCAATAGCAAAAATCAGGTTTTGAATGAAGAATCACATTTCTTGGTAAAATCATGCAGGATTGAAATTTTTGATGGTTTTTTACTCCTCTCAACAGCCCAAACAAGTTTCTAAAAGGATAAGTTTGCAACTACTTTACTTTTGGAGAAAATTCAAAACATTCATTATTCAATAGGGCCCAAACTTTCAAAAACCAGCGGTTTCAATGAACACACATTTCTTGGTAGAATCATGCAGGACTGAAATTTTTGATGTTTTTCTACTCCTCTCATGAGCCCAAACAAGTCTCTAAAAGCATGAGTTTGCAACTACTTTACTTTTGGAGAAAATTCAAAACATTCATTATTCAATAGAGCCCAATAGCAAAAACCAGCGTTTTGAATGAAGAATCACATTTCTTGGTAGAATCATGCAGGATTGAAATTTTTGATGGTTTTTTACTCCACTCAACAGCCCAAACAAGTTTCTAAAAGGATGAGTTTGCAACTACTTTACTTTTGGAGAAAATTCAAAACATTCATTATTCAATAGAGCCCAATAGCAAAAACCAGCGTTTTGAATGAAGAATCACATTTCTTGGTAGAATCATGCAGGATTGAAATTTTTGATGGTTTTTTACTCCTCTCAACAGCCCAAACAAGTTTCTAAAAGGATGAGTTTGCAACTACTTTACTTTTGGAGAAAATTCAAAACATTCATTATTCAATAGGGCCCAAACTATCAAAAACTAGCGGTTTCAATGAACACACATTTCTTGGTAGAATCATGCAGGACTGAAATTTTTGATGTTTTTCTACTCCTCTCATGAGCCCAAACAAGTCTCTAAAAGCATGAGTTTGCAACTACTTTACTTTTGGAGAAAATTCAAAACATTCATTATTCAATAGAGCCCAATAGCAAAAACCAGCGTTTTGAATGAAGAATCACATTTCTTGGTAGAATCATGCAGGATTGAAATTTTTAATGGTTTTTTACTCCTCTCAACAGCCCAAACAAGTTTCTAAAAGGATGAGTTTGCAACTACTTTACTTTTGGAGAAAATTCAAAACATTCATTATTCAATAGGGCCCAAACTATCAAAAACCAGCGGTTTCAATGAACACACATTTCTTGGTAGAATCATGCAGGACTGAAATTTTTGATGTTTTTCTACTCCTCTCATGAGCCCAAACAAGTCTCTAAAAGCATGAGTTTGCAACTACTTTACTTTTGGAGAAAATTCAAAACATTCATTATTCAATAGAGCCCAATAGCAAAAACCAGCGTTTTGAATGAAGAATCACATTTCTTGGTAGAATCATGCAGGATTGAAATTTTTGATGGTTTTTTACTCCTCTCAACAGCCCAAACAAGTTTCTAAAAGGATGAGTTTGCAACTACTTTACTTTTGGAGAAAATTCAAAACATTCATTATTCAATAGGGCCCAAACTATCAAAAACCAGCGGTTTCAATGAACACACATTTCTTGGTAGAATCATGCAGGACTGAAATTTTTGATGTTTTTCTACTCCTCTCATGAGCCCAAACAAGTCTCTAAAAGCATGAGTTTGCAACTACTTTACTTTTGGAGAAAATTCAAAACATTCATTATTCAATAGGGCCCAAACTATCAAAAACCAGCGGTTTGAATGAACACACATTTCTTGGTAGAATCATGCAGGACTGAAATTTTTGATGTTTTTCTACTCCTCTCATGAGCCCAAACAAGTCTCTAAAAGCATGAGTTTGCAACTACTTTACTTTTGGAGAAAATTCAAAACATTCATTATTCAATAGAGCCCAATAGCAAAAACCAGCGTTTTGAATGAAGAATCACATTTCTTGGTAGAATCATGCAGGATTGAAATTTTTGACGGTTTTTTACTCCTCTCAACAGCCCAAACAAGTTTCTAAAAGGATGAGTTTGCAACTACTTTACTTTTGGAGAAAATTCAAAACATTCATTATTCAATAGGTCCCAAACTATCAAAAACCAGCCGTATCAATGAACACACATGTCTTGGTAGAATCATGCAGGACAGAAATTTTTGATGTTTTTCTACTCATCTCATGAGCCCAAACAAGTCTCTAAAAGCATGAGTTTGCAACTACTTTACTTTTGGAGAAAATTCAAAACATTCATTATTCAATAGAGCCCAATAGCAAACACCAGCGTTTTGAATGAAGAATCACATTTCTTGGTAGAATCATGCAGGATTGAAATTTTTGATGGTTTTTTACTCCTCTCAACAGCCCAAACAAGTTTCTAAAAGGATGAGTTTGCAACTACTTTACTTTTGGAGAAAATTCAAAACATTCATTATTCAATAGGGCCCAAACTATCAAAAACCAGCGGTTTGAATGAACACATTTCTTGGTAGAATCATGCAGGACTGAAATTTTTGATGTTTTTCTACTCCTCTCATGAGCCCAAACAAGTCTCTAAAAGCATGAGTTTGCAACTACTTTACTTTTGGAGAAAATTCAAAACATTCACTATTCAATAGAGCCCAATAGCAAAAATCAGGTTTTGAATGAAGAATCACATTTCTTGGTAAAATCATGCAGGATTGAAATTTTTGATGGTTTTTTACTCCTCTCAACAGCCCAAACAAGTTTCTAAAAGGATGAGTTTGCAACTACTTTACTTTTGGAGAAAATTCAAAACATTCATTATTCAATAGGGCCCAAACTATCAAAAACCAGCGGTTTCAATGAACACACATTTCTTGGTAGAATCATGCAGGACTGAAATTTTTGATGTTTTTCTACTCCTCTCATGAGCCCAAACAAGTCTCTAAAAGCATGAGTTTGCAACTACTTTACTTTTGGAGAAAATTCAAAATATTCATTATTCAATAGAGCCCAATAGCAAAAACCAGCGTTTTGAATGAAGAATCACATTTCTTGGTAGAATCATGCAGGATTGAAATTTTTGATGGTTTTTTACTCCACTCAACAGCCCAAACAAGTTTCTAAAAGGATGAGTTTGCAACTACTTTACTTTTGGAGAAAATTCAAAACATTCATTATTCAATAGGGCCCAAACTATCAAAAACCAGCGGTTTGAATGAACACATTTCTTGGTAGAATCATGCAGGACTGAAATTTTTGATGTTTTTCTACTCCTCTCATGAGCCCAAACAAGTCTCTTAAAGCATGAGTTTGCAACTACTTTACTTTTGGAGAAAATTCAAAACATTCACTATTCAATAGAGCCCAATAGCAAAAATCAGGTTTTGAATGAAGAATCACATTTCTTGGTAAAATCATGCAGGATTAAAATTTTTGATGGTTTTTTACTCCTCTCAACAGCCCAAACAAGTTTCTAAAAGGATGAGTTTGCAACTACTTTACTTTTGGAGAAAATTCAAAACATTCATTATTCAATAGGGCCCAAACTATCAAAAACCAGCGGTTTCAATGAACACACATTTCTTGGTAGAATCATGCAGGACTGAAATTTTTGATGTTTTTCTACTCCTCTCATGAGCCCAAACAAGTCTCTAAAAGCATGAGTTTGCAACTACTTTACTTTTGGAGAAAATTCAAAACATTCATTATTCAATAGAGCCCAATAGCAAAAACCAGCGTTTTGAATGAAGAATCACATTTCTTGGTAGAATCATGCAGGATTGAAATTTTTGATGGTTTTTTACTTCTCTCAACAGCCCAAACAAGTTTCTAAAAGGATGAGTTTGCAACTACTTTACTTTTGGAGAAAATTCAAAACATTCATTATTCAATAGGGCCCAAACTATCAAAAACCAGCGGTTTGAATGAACACATTTCTTGGTAGAATCATGCAGGACTGAAATTTTTGATGTTTTTCTACTCCTCTCATGAGCCCAAACAAGTCTCTAAAAGCATGAGTTTGCAACTACTTTACTTTTGGAGAAAATTCAAAACATTCACTATTCAATAGAGCCCAATAGCAAAAATCAGGTTTTGAATGAAGAATCACATTTCTTGGTAAAATCATGCAGGATTGAAATTTTTGATGGTTTTTTACTCCTCTCAACAGCCCAAACAAGTTTCTAAAAGGATAAGTTTGCAACTACTTTACTTTTGGAGAAAATTCAAAACATTCATTATTCAATAGGGCCCAAACTTTCAAAAACCAGCGGTTTCAATGAACACACATTTCTTGGTAGAATCATGCAGGACTGAAATTTTTGATGTTTTTCTACTCCTCTCATGAGCCCAAACAAGTCTCTAAAAGCATGAGTTTGCAACTACTTTACTTTTGGAGAAAATTCAAAACATTCATTATTCAATAGAGCCCAATAGCAAAAACCAGCGTTTTGAATGAAGAATCACATTTCTTGGTAGAATCATGCAGGATTGAAATTTTTGATGGTTTTTTACTCCACTCAACAGCCCAAACAAGTTTCTAAAAGGATGAGTTTGCAACTACTTTACTTTTGGAGAAAATTCAAAACATTCATTATTCAATAGAGCCCAATAGCAAAAACCAGCGTTTTGAATGAAGAATCACATTTCTTGGTAGAATCATGCAGGATTGAAATTTTTGATGGTTTTTTACTCCTCTCAACAGCCCAAACAAGTTTCTAAAAGGATGAGTTTGCAACTACTTTACTTTTGGAGAAAATTCAAAACATTCATTATTCAATAGGGCCCAAACTATCAAAAACTAGCGGTTTCAATGAACACACATTTCTTGGTAGAATCATGCAGGACTGAAATTTTTGATGTTTTTCTACTCCTCTCATGAGCCCAAACAAGTCTCTAAAAGCATGAGTTTGCAACTACTTTACTTTTGGAGAAAATTCAAAACATTCATTATTCAATAGAGCCCAATAGCAAAAACCAGCGTTTTGAATGAAGAATCACATTTCTTGGTAGAATCATGCAGGATTGAAATTTTTAATGGTTTTTTACTCCTCTCAACAGCCCAAACAAGTTTCTAAAAGGATGAGTTTGCAACTACTTTACTTTTGGAGAAAATTCAAAACATTCATTATTCAATAGGGCCCAAACTATCAAAAACCAGCGGTTTCAATGAACACACATTTCTTGGTAGAATCATGCAGGACTGAAATTTTTGATGTTTTTCTACTCCTCTCATGAGCCCAAACAAGTCTCTAAAAGCATGAGTTTGCAACTACTTTACTTTTGGAGAAAATTCAAAACATTCATTATTCAATAGAGCCCAATAGCAAAAACCAGCGTTTTGAATGAAGAATCACATTTCTTGGTAGAATCATGCAGGATTGAAATTTTTGATGGTTTTTTACTCCTCTCAACAGCCCAAACAAGTTTCTAAAAGGATGAGTTTGCAACTACTTTACTTTTGGAGAAAATTCAAAACATTCATTATTCAATAGGGCCCAAACTATCAAAAACCAGCGGTTTCAATGAACACACATTTCTTGGTAGAATCATGCAGGACTGAAATTTTTGATGTTTTTCTACTCCTCTCATGAGCCCAAACAAGTCTCTAAAAGCATGAGTTTGCAACTACTTTACTTTTGGAGAAAATTCAAAACATTCATTATTCAATAGGGCCCAAACTATCAAAAACCAGCGGTTTGAATGAACACACATTTCTTGGTAGAATCATGCAGGACTGAAATTTTTGATGTTTTTCTACTCCTCTCATGAGCCCAAACAAGTCTCTAAAAGCATGAGTTTGCAACTACTTTACTTTTGGAGAAAATTCAAAACATTCATTATTCAATAGAGCCCAATAGCAAAAACCAGCGTTTTGAATGAAGAATCACATTTCTTGGTAGAATCATGCAGGATTGAAATTTTTGACGGTTTTTTACTCCTCTCAACAGCCCAAACAAGTTTCTAAAAGGATGAGTTTGCAACTACTTTACTTTTGGAGAAAATTCAAAACATTCATTATTCAATAGGTCCCAAACTATCAAAAACCAGCCGTATCAATGAACACACATGTCTTGGTAGAATCATGCAGGACAGAAATTTTTGATGTTTTTCTACTCATCTCATGAGCCCAAACAAGTCTCTAAAAGCATGAGTTTGCAACTACTTTACTTTTGGAGAAAATTCAAAACATTCATTATTCAATAGAGCCCAATAGCAAACACCAGCGTTTTGAATGAAGAATCACATTTCTTGGTAGAATCATGCAGGATTGAAATTTTTGATGGTTTTTTACTCCTCTCAACAGCCCAAACAAGTTTCTAAAAGGATGAGTTTGCAACTACTTTACTTTTGGAGAAAATTCAAAACATTCATTATTCAATAGGGCCCAAACTATCAAAAACCAGCGGTTTGAATGAACACATTTCTTGGTAGAATCATGCAGGACTGAAATTTTTGATGTTTTTCTACTCCTCTCATGAGCCCAAACAAGTCTCTAAAAGCATGAGTTTGCAACTACTTTACTTTTGGAGAAAATTCAAAACATTCACTATTCAATAGAGCCCAATAGCAAAAATCAGGTTTTGAATGAAGAATCACATTTCTTGGTAAAATCATGCAGGATTGAAATTTTTGATGGTTTTTTACTCCTCTCAACAGCCCAAACAAGTTTCTAAAAGGATGAGTTTGCAACTACTTTACTTTTGGAGAAAATTCAAAACATTCATTATTCAATAGGGCCCAAACTATCAAAAACCAGCGGTTTCAATGAACACACATTTCTTGGTAGAATCATGCAGGACTGAAATTTTTGATGTTTTTCTACTCCTCTCATGAGCCCAAACAAGTCTCTAAAAGCATGAGTTTGCAACTACTTTACTTTTGGAGAAAATTCAAAATATTCATTATTCAATAGAGCCCAATAGCAAAAACCAGCGTTTTGAATGAAGAATCACATTTCTTGGTAGAATCATGCAGGATTGAAATTTTTGATGGTTTTTTACTCCACTCAACAGCCCAAACAAGTTTCTAAAAGGATGAGTTTGCAACTACTTTACTTTTGGAGAAAATTCAAAACATTCATTATTCAATAGGGCCCAAACTATCAAAAACCAGCGGTTTGAATGAACACATTTCTTGGTAGAATCATGCAGGACTGAAATTTTTGATGTTTTTCTACTCCTCTCATGAGCCCAAACAAGTCTCTTAAAGCATGAGTTTGCAACTACTTTACTTTTGGAGAAAATTCAAAACATTCACTATTCAATAGAGCCCAATAGCAAAAATCAGGTTTTGAATGAAGAATCACATTTCTTGGTAAAATCATGCAGGATTAAAATTTTTGATGGTTTTTTACTCCTCTCAACAGCCCAAACAAGTTTCTAAAAGGATGAGTTTGCAACCACTTTACTTTTGGAGAAAATTCAAAACATTCATTATTCAATAGGGCCCAAACTATCAAAAACCAGCGGTTTCAATGAACACACTTTTCTTGGTAGAATCATGCAGGACTGAAATTTTTGATGTTTTTCTACTCCTCTCATGAGCCCAAACAAGTCTCTAAAAGCATGAGTTTGCAACTACTTTACTTTTGGAGAAAATTCAAAACATTCATTATTCAATAGAGCCCAAACTATCAAAAACCAGCGGTTTGAATGAACACACATTTGTTGGTAGAATCATGCAGGACTGAAATTTTTGATGTTTTTCTACTCCTATCATGAGCCCAAACAAGTCTCTAAAAGCATGAGTTTGCAACTACTTTACTTTTGGAGAAAATTCAAAACATTCATTATTCAATAGAGCCCAATAGCAAAAACCAGCGTTTTGAATGAAGAATCACATTTCTTGGTAGAATCATGCAGGATTGAAATTTTTGATGGTTTTTTACTCCTCTCAACAGCCCAAACAAGTTTCTAAAAGGATGAGTTTGCAACTACTTTACTTTTGGAGAAAATTCAAAACATTCATTATTCAATAGGGCCCAAACTATCAAAAACCAGCGGTTTCAATGAACACACATTTCTTGGTAGAATCATGCAGGACTGAAATTTTTGATGTTTTTCTACTCCGCTCATGAGCCCAAACAAGTCTCTAAAAGCATGAGTTTGCAACTACTTTACTTTTGGAGAAAATTCAAAACATTCACTATTCAATAGAGCCCAATAGCAAAAATCAGGTTTTGAATGAAGAATCACATTTCTTGGTAAAATCATGCAGGATTGAATTTTTTGATGGTTTTTTACTCCTCTCAACAGCCCAAACAAGTTTCTAAAAGGATGAGTTTGCAACTACTTTACTTTTGGAGAAAATTCAAAACATTCCTTATTCAATAGGGCCCAAACTATCAAAAACCAGTGGTTTCAATGAACACACATTTCTTGGTAGAATCATGCAGGACTGAAATTTTTGATGTTTTTCTACTCCTCTCATGAGCCGAAACAAGTCTCTAAAAGCATGAGTTTGCAACTACTTTACTTTTGGAGAAAATTCAAAACATTCACTATTCAATAGAGCCCAATAGCAAAAATCAGGTTTTGAATGAAGAATCACATTTCTTGGTAAAATCATGCAGGATTGAAATTTTTGATGTTTTTTTACTCCTCTCAACAGCCCAAACAAGTTTCTAAAAGGATGAGTTTGCAACTACTTTACTTTTGGAGAAAATTCAAAACATTCATTATTCAATAGGGCCCAAACTATCAAAAACCAGCGGTTTCAATGAACACACATTTCTTGGTAGAATCATGCAGGACTGAAATTTTTGATGTTTTTCTACTCCTCTCATGAGCCCAAACAAGTCTCTAAAAGCATGAGTTTGCAACTACTTTACTGTTGGAGAAAATTCAAAACATTCATTATTCAATAGAGCCCAATAGCAAAAACCAGCGTTTTGAATGAAGAATCACATTTCTTGTTAGAATCATGCAGGATTGAAATTTTTGATGATTTTTTACTCCTCTCAACAGCCCAAACAAGTTTCTAAAAGGATGAGTTTGCAACTACTTTACTTTTGGAGAAAATTCAAAACATTCATTATTCAATAGGGCCCAAACTATCAAAAACCAGCGGTTTCAATGAACACACATTTCTTGGTAGAATCATGCAGGACTGAAATTTTTGATGTTTTTCTACTCCTCTCATGAGCCCAAACAAGTCTCTAAAAGCATGAGTTTGCAACTACTTTACTTTTGGAGAAAATTCAAAACATTCATTATTCAATAGAGCCCAATAGCAAAAATCAGGTTTTGAATGAAGAATCACATTTCTTGGTAGAATCATGCAGGATTGAAATTTTTGATGGTTTTTTACTCCTCTCAACAGCCCAAACAAGTTTCTAAAAGGATGAGTTTGCAACTACTTTACTTTTGGAGAAAATTCAAAACATTCATTATTCAATAGGGCCCAAACTATCAAAAACCAGCGGTTTGAAAGAACACACATTTCTTGGTAGAATCGTGCAGGACTGAAATTTTTGATGTTTTTCTACTTCTCTCATGAGCCCAAACAAGTCTCTAAAAGGATGAGTTTGCAACTACTTTACTTTTGGAGAAAATTCAAAACATTCATTATTCAATAGAGCCCAAAAGCAAAAACCAGCGTTTTGAATGAAGAATCACATTTCTTGGTAGAATCATGCAGGATTGAAATTTTTGATGGTTTTTTACTCCTCTCAACAGCCCAAACAAGTTTCTAAAAGGATGAGTTTGCAACTACTTTACTTTTGGAGAAAATTCAAAACATTCATTATTCAATAGGGCCCAAACTATCAAAAACCAGCGGTTTCAATGAACACACATTTCTTGGTAGAATCATGCAGGACTGAAATTTTTGATGTTTTTCTACTCCTCTCATGAGCCCAAACAAGTCTCTAAAAGCATGAGTTTGCAACTACTTTACTTTTGGAGAAAATTCAAAACATTCATTATTCAATAGAGCCCAATAGCAAAAATCAGGTTTTGAATGAAGAATCACATTTCTTGGTAGAATCATGCAGGATTGAAATTTTTGATGGGTTTTTACTCCTCTCAACAGCCCAAACAAGTTTCTAAAAGGATCAGTTTGCAACTACTTTACTTTTGGAGAAAATTCAAAACATTCATTATTCAATAGGGCCCAAACTATCAAAAACCAGCGGTTTCAATGAACACACATTTCTTGGTAGAATCATGCAGGACTGAAATTTTTGATGTTTTTCTACTCCTCTCATGAGCCCAAACAAGTCTCTAAAAGCATGAGTTTGCAACTACTTTACTTTTGGAGAAAATTCAAAACATTCATTATTCAATAGGGCCCAAACTATCAAAAACCAGCGGTTTCAATGAACACACATTTCTTGGTAGAATCATGCAGGACTGAAATTTTTGATGTTTTTCTACTCCTCTCATGAGCCCAAACAAGTCTCTAAAAGCATGAGTTTGCAACTACTTTACTTTTGGAGAAAATTCAAAACATTCATTATTCAATAGGGCCCAAACTATCAAAAACCAGCGGTTTGAATGAACACACATTTCTTGGTAGAATCATGCAGGACTGAAATTTTTGATGTTTTTCTACTCCTCTCATGAGCCCAAACAAGTCTCTAAAAGCATGAGTTTGCAACTACTTTACTTTTGGAGAAAATTCAAAACATTCATTATTCAATAGAGCCCAATAGCAAAAACCAGCGTTTTGAATGAAGAATCACATTTCTTGGTAGAATCATGCAGGATTGAAATTTTTGATGGTTTTTTACTCCTCTCAACAGCCCAAACAAGTTTCTAAAAGGATGAGTTTGCAACTACTTTACTTTTGGAGAAAATTCAAAACATTCATTATTCAATAGGGCCCAAACTATCAAAAACCAGCGGTTTCAATGAACACACATTTCTTGGTAGAATCATGCAGGACTGAAATTTTTGATGTTTTTCTACTCCTCTCATGAGCCCAAACAAGTCTCTAAAAGCATGAGTTTGCAACTACTTTACTTTTGGAGAAAATTCAAAACATTCATTATTCAATAGGGCCCAAACTATCAAAAACCAGCGGTTTGAATGAACACACATTTCTTGGTAGAATCATGCAGGACTGAAATTTTTGATGTTTTTCTACTCCTCTCATGAGCCCAAACAAGTCTCTAAAAGCATGAGTTTGCAACTACTTTACTTTTGGAGAAAATTCAAAACATTCATTATTCAATAGAGCCCAATAGCAAAAACCAGCGTTTTGAATGAAGAATCACATTTCTTGGTAGAATCATGCAGGATTGAAATTTTTGACGGTTTTTTACTCCTCTCAACAGCCCAAACAAGTTTCTAAAAGGATGAGTTTGCAACTACTTTACTTTTGGAGAAAATTCAAAACATTCATTATTCAATAGGTCCCAAACTATCAAAAACCAGCCGTATCAATGAACACACATGTCTTGGTAGAATCATGCAGGACAGAAATTGTTGATGTTTTTCTACTCATCTCATGAGCCCAAACAAGTCTCTAAAAGCATGAGTTTGCAACTACTTTACTTTTGGAGAAAATTCAAAACATTCATTATTCAATAGAGCCCAATAGCAAACACCAGCGTTTTGAATGAAGAATCACATTTCTTGGTAGAATCATGCAGGATTGAAATTTTTGATGGTTTTTTACTCCTCTCAACAGCCCAAACAAGTTTCTAAAAGGATGAGTTTGCAACTACTTTACTTTTGGAGAAAATTCAAAACATTCATTATTCAATAGGGCCCAAACTATCAAAAACCAGCGGTTTGAATGAACACATTTCTTGGTAGAATCATGCAGGACTGAAATTTTTGATGTTTTTCTACTCCTCTCATGAGCCCAAACAAGTCTCTAAAAGCATGAGTTTGCAACTACTTTACTTTTGGAGAAAATTCAAAACATTCACTATTCAATAGAGCCCAATAGCAAAAATCAGGTTTTGAATGAAGAATCACATTTCTTGGTAAAATCATGCAGGATTGAAATTTTTGATGGTTTTTTACTCCTCTCAACAGCCCAAACAAGTTTCTAAAAGGATGAGTTTGCAACTACTTTACTTTTGGAGAAAATTCAAAACATTCATTATTCAATAGGGCCCAAACTATCAAAAACCAGCGGTTTCAATGAACACACATTTCTTGGTAGAATCATGCAGGACTGAAATTTTTGATGTTTTTCTACTCCTCTCATGAGCCCAAACAAGTCTCTAAAAGCATGAGTTTGCAACTACTTTACTTTTGGAGAAAATTCAAAATATTCATTATTCAATAGAGCCCAATAGCAAAAACCAGCGTTTTGAATGAAGAATCACATTTCTTGGTAGAATCATGCAGGATTGAAATTTTTGATGGTTTTTTACTCCACTCAACAGCCCAAACAAGTTTCTAAAAGGATGAGTTTGCAACTACTTTACTTTTGGAGAAAATTCAAAACATTCATTATTCAATAGGGCCCAAACTATCAAAAACCAGCGGTTTGAATGAACACATTTCTTGGTAGAATCATGCAGGACTGAAATTTTTGATGTTTTTCTACTCCTCTCATGAGCCCAAACAAGTCTCTTAAAGCATGAGTTTGCAACTACTTTACTTTTGGAGAAAATTCAAAACATTCACTATTCAATAGAGCCCAATAGCAAAAATCAGGTTTTGAATGAAGAATCACATTTCTTGGTAAAATCATGCAGGATTAAAATTTTTGATGGTTTTTTACTCCTCTCAACAGCCCAAACAAGTTTCTAAAAGGATGAGTTTGCAACCACTTTACTTTTGGAGAAAATTCAAAACATTCATTATTCAATAGGGCCCAAACTATCAAAAACCAGCGGTTTCAATGAACACACTTTTCTTGGTAGAATCATGCAGGACTGAAATTTTTGATGTTTTTCTACTCCTCTCATGAGCCCAAACAAGTCTCTAAAAGCATGAGTTTGCAACTACTTTACTTTTGGAGAAAATTCAAAACATTCATTATTCAATAGAGCCCAAACTATCAAAAACCAGCGGTTTGAATGAACACACATTTGTTGGTAGAATCATGCAGGACTGAAATTTTTGATGTTTTTCTACTCCTATCATGAGCCCAAACAAGTCTCTAAAAGCATGAGTTTGCAACTACTTTACTTTTGGAGAAAATTCAAAACATTCATTATTCAATAGAGCCCAATAGCAAAAACCAGCGTTTTGAATGAAGAATCACATTTCTTGGTAGAATCATGCAGGATTGAAATTTTTGATGGTTTTTTACTCCTCTCAACAGCCCAAACAAGTTTCTAAAAGGATGAGTTTGCAACTACTTTACTTTTGGAGAAAATTCAAAACATTCATTATTCAATAGGGCCCAAACTATCAAAAACCAGCGGTTTCAATGAACACACATTTCTTGGTAGAATCATGCAGGACTGAAATTTTTGATGTTTTTCTACTCCGCTCATGAGCCCAAACAAGTCTCTAAAAGCATGAGTTTGCAACTACTTTACTTTTGGAGAAAATTCAAAACATTCACTATTCAATAGAGCCCAATAGCAAAAATCAGGTTTTGAATGAAGAATCACATTTCTTGGTAAAATCATGCAGGATTGAATTTTTTGATGGTTTTTTACTCCTCTCAACAGCCCAAACAAGTTTCTAAAAGGATGAGTTTGCAACTACTTTACTTTTGGAGAAAATTCAAAACATTCCTTATTCAATAGGGCCCAAACTATCAAAAACCAGTGGTTTCAATGAACACACATTTCTTGGTAGAATCATGCAGGACTGAAATTTTTGATGTTTTTCTACTCCTCTCATGAGCCGAAACAAGTCTCTAAAAGCATGAGTTTGCAACTACTTTACTTTTGGAGAAAATTCAAAACATTCACTATTCAATAGAGCCCAATAGCAAAAATCAGGTTTTGAATGAAGAATCACATTTCTTGGTAAAATCATGCAGGATTGAAATTTTTGATGTTTTTTTACTCCTCTCAACAGCCCAAACAAGTTTCTAAAAGGATGAGTTTGCAACTACTTTACTTTTGGAGAAAATTCAAAACATTCATTATTCAATAGGGCCCAAACTATCAAAAACCAGCGGTTTCAATGAACACACATTTCTTGGTAGAATCATGCAGGACTGAAATTTTTGATGTTTTTCTACTCCTCTCATGAGCCCAAACAAGTCTCTAAAAGCATGAGTTTGCAACTACTTTACTGTTGGAGAAAATTCAAAACATTCATTATTCAATAGAGCCCAATAGCAAAAACCAGCGTTTTGAATGAAGAATCACATTTCTTGTTAGAATCATGCAGGATTGAAATTTTTGATGATTTTTTACTCCTCTCAACAGCCCAAACAAGTTTCTAAAAGGATGAGTTTGCAACTACTTTACTTTTGGAGAAAATTCAAAACATTCATTATTCAATAGGGCCCAAACTATCAAAAACCAGCGGTTTCAATGAACACACATTTCTTGGTAGAATCATGCAGTACTGAAATTTTTGATGTTTTTCTACTCCTCTCATGAGCCCAAACAAGTCTCTAAAAGCATGAGTTTGCAACTACTTTACTTTTGGAGAAAATTCAAAACATTCATTATTCAATAGAGCCCAATAGCAAAAATCAGGTTTTGAATGAAGAATCACATTTCTTGGTAGAATCATGCAGGATTGAAATTTTTGATGGTTTTTTACTCCTCTCAACAGCCCAAACAAGTTTCTAAAAGGATGAGTTTGCAACTACTTTACTTTTGGAGAAAATTCAAAACATTCATTATTCAATAGGGCCCAAACTATCAAAAACCAGCGGTTTGAATGAACACACATTTCTTGGTAGAATCGTGCAGGACTGAAATTTTTGATGTTTTTCTACTTCTCTCATGAGCCCAAACAAGTCTCTAAAAGGATGAGTTTGCAACTACTTTACTTTTGGAGAAAATTCAAAACATTCATTATTCAATAGAGCCCAAAAGCAAAAACCAGCGTTTTGAATGAAGAATCACATTTCTTGGTAGAATCATGCAGGATTGAAATTTTTGATGGTTTTTTACTCCTCTCAACAGCCCAAACAAGTTTCTAAAAGGATGAGTTTGCAACTACTTTACTTTTGGAGAAAATTCAAAACATTCATTATTCAATAGGGCCCAAACTATCAAAAACCAGCGGTTTCAATGAACACACATTTCTTGGTAGAATCATGCAGGACTGAAATTTTTGATGTTTTTCTACTCCTCTCATGAGCCCAAACAAGTCTCTAAAAGCATGAGTTTGCAACTACTTTACTTTTGGAGAAAATTCAAAACATTCATTATTCAATAGAGCCCAATAGCAAAAATCAGGTTTTGAATGAAGAATCACATTTCTTGGTAGAATCATGCAGGATTGAAATTTTTGATGGGTTTTTACTCCTCTCAACAGCCCAAACAAGTTTCTAAAAGGATCAGTTTGCAACTACTTTACTTTTGGAGAAAATTCAAAACATTCATTATTCAATAGGGCCCAAACTATCAAAAACCAGCGGTTTCAATGAACACACATTTCTTGGTAGAATCATGCAGGACTGAAATTTTTGATGTTTTTCTACTCCTCTCATGAGCCCAAACAAGTCTCTAAAAGCATGAGTTTGCAACTACTTTACTTTTGGAGAAAATTCAAAACATTCATTATTCAATAGGGCCCAAACTATCAAAAACCAGCGGTTTCAATGAACACACATTTCTTGGTAGAATCATGCAGGACTGAAATTTTTGATGTTTTTCTACTCCTCTCATGAGCCCAAACAAGTCTCTAAAAGCATGAGTTTGCAACTACTTTACTTTTGGAGAAAATTCAAAACATTCATTATTCAATAGGGCCCAAACTATCAAAAACCAGCGGTTTGAATGAACACACATTTCTTGGTAGAATCATGCAGGACTGAAATTTTTGATGTTTTTCTACTCCTCTCATGAGCCCAAACAAGTCTCTAAAAGCATGAGTTTGCAACTACTTTACTTTTGGAGAAAATTCAAAACATTCATTATTCAATAGAGCCCAATAGCAAAAACCAGCGTTTTGAATGAAGAATCACATTTCTTGGTAGAATCATGCAGGATTGAAATTTTTGATGGTTTTTTACTCCTCTCAACAGCCCAAACAAGTTTCTAAAAGGATGAGTTTGCAACTACTTTACTTTTGGAGAAAATTCAAAACATTCATTATTCAATAGGGCCCAAACTATCAAAAACCAGCGGTTTCAATGAACCCACATTTCTTGGTAGAATCATGCAGGACTGAAATTTTTGATGTTTTTCTACTCCTCTCATGAGCCCAAACAAGTCTCTAAAAGCATGAGTTTGCAACTACTTTACTTTTGGAGAAAATTCAAAACATTCATTATTCAATAGGGCCCAAACTATCAAAAACCAGCGGTTTCAATGAACACACATTTCTTGGTAGAATCATGCAGGACTGAAATTTTTGATGTTTTTCTACTCCTCTCATGAGCCCAAACAAGTCTCTAAAAGCATGAGTTTGCAACTACTTTACTTTTGGAGAAAATTCAAAACATTCATTATTCAATAGGGCCCAAACTATCAAAAACCAGCGGTTTGAATGAACACACATTTCTTGGTAGAATCATGCAGGACTGAAATTTTTGATGTTTTTCTACTCCTCTCATGAGCCCAAACAAGTCTCTAAAAGCATGAGTTTGCAACTACTTTACTTTTGGAGAAAATTCAAAACATTCATTATTCAATAGAGCCCAATAGCAAAAACCAGCGTTTTGAATGAAGAATCACATTTCTTGGTAGAATCATGCAGGATTGAAATTTTTGATGGTTTTTTACTCCTCTCAACAGCCCAAACAAGTTTCTAAAAGGATGAGTTTGCAACTACTTTACTTTTGGAGAAAATTCAAAACATTCATTATTCAATAGGGCCCAAACTATCAAAAACCAGTGGTTTGAATGAACACACATTTCTTGGTAGAATCATGCAGGACTGAAATTTTTGATGTTTTTCTACTCCTCTCATGAGCCCAAACAAGTCTCTAAAAGCATGAGTTTGCAACTACTTTACTTTTGGAGAAAATTCAAAACATTCACTATTCAATAGAGCCCAATAGCAAAAATCAGGTTTTGAATGAAGAATCACATTTCTTGGTAAAATCATGCAGGATTGAAATTTTTGATGGTTTTTTACTCCTCTCAACAGCCCAAACAAGTTTCTAAAAGGATAAGTTTGCAACTACTTTACTTTTGGAGAAAATTCAAAACATTCATTATTCAATAGGGCCCAAACTATCAAAAACCAGCGGTTTCAATGAACACACATTTCTTGGTAGAATCATGCAGGACTGAAATTTTTGATGTTTTTCTACTCCTCTCATGAGCCCAAACAAGTCTCTAAAAGCATGAGTTTGCAACTACTTTACTTTTGGAGAAAATTCAAAACATTCATTATTCAATAGAGCCCAATAGCAAAAACCAGCGTTTTGAATGAAGAATCACATTTCTTGGTAGAATCATGCAGGATTGAAATTTTTGATGGTTTTTTACTCCACTCAACAGCCCAAACAAGTTTCTAAAAGGATGAGTTTGCAACTACTTTACTTTTGGAGAAAATTCAAAACATTCATTATTCAATAGAGCCCAATAGCAAAAACCAGCGTTTTGAATGAAGAATCACATTTCTTGGTAGAATCATGCAGGATTGAAATTTTTGATGGTTTTTTACTCCTCTCAACAGCCCAAACAAGTTTCTAAAAGGATGAGTTTGCAACTACTTTACTTTTGGAGAAAATTCAAAACATTCATTATTCAATAGAGCCCAATAGCAAAAACCAGCGTTTTGAATGAAGAATCACATTTCTTGGTAGAATCATGCAGGATTGAAATTTTTGATGGTTTTTTACTCCTCTCAACAGCCCAAACAAGTTTCTAAAAGGATGAGTTTGCAACTACTTTACTTTTGGAGAAAATTCAAAACATTCATTATTCAATAGGGCCCAAACTATCAAAAACCAGCGGTTTCAATGAACACACATTTCTTGGTAGAATCATGCAGGACTGAAATTTTTGATGTTTTTCTACTCCTCTCATGAGCCCAAACAAGTCTCTAAAAGCATGAGTTTGCAACTACTTTACTTTTGGAGAAAATTCAAAACATTCATTATTCAATAGAGCCCAATAGCAAAAACCAGCGTTTTGAATGAAGAATCACATTTCTTGGTAGAATCATGCAGGATTGAAATTTTTGATGGTTTTTTACTCCTCTCAACAGCCCAAACAAGTTTCTAAAAGGATGAGTTTGCAACTACTTTACTTTTGGAGAAAATTCAAAACATTCATTATTCAATAGGGCCCAAACTATCAAAAACCAGCGGTTTCAATGAACACACATTTCTTGGTAGAATCATGCAGGACTGAAATTTTTGATGTTTTTCTACTCCTCTCATGAGCCCAAACAAGTCTCTAAAAGCATGAGTTTGCAACTACTTTACTTTTGGAGAAAATTCAAAACATTCATTATTCAATAGGGCCCAAACTATCAAAAACCAGCGGTTTGAATGAACACACATTTCTTGGTAGAATCATGCAGGACTGAAATTTTTGATGTTTTTCTACTCCTCTCATGAGCCCAAACAAGTCTCTAAAAGCATGAGTTTGCAACTACTTTACTTTTGGAGAAAATTCAAAACATTCATTATTCAATAGAGCCCAATAGCAAAAACCAGCGTTTTGAATGAAGAATCACATTTCTTGGTAGAATCATGCAGGATTGAAATTTTTGACGGTTTTTTACTCCTCTCAACAGCCCAAACAAGTTTCTAAAAGGATGAGTTTGCAACTACTTTACTTTTGGAGAAAATTCAAAACATTCATTATTCAATAGGGCCCAAACTATCAAAAACCAGCCGTTTCAATGAACACACATGTCTTGGTAGAATCATGCAGGACAGAAATTTTTGATGTTTTTCTACTCATCTCATGAGCCCAAACAAGTCTCTAAAAGCATGAGTTTGCAACTACTTTACTTTTGGAGAAAATTCAAAACATTCATTATTCAATAGAGCCCAATAGAAAACACCAGCGTTTTGAATGAAGAATCACATTTCTTGGTAGAATCATGCAGGATTGAAATTTTTGATGGTTTTTTACTCCTCTCAACAGCCCAAACAAGTTTCTAAAAGGATGAGTTTGCAACTACTTTACTTTTGGAGAAAATTCAAAACATTCATTATTCAATAGGGCCCAAACTATCAAAAACCAGCGGTTTGAATGAACACATTTCTTGGTAGAATCATGCAGGACTGAAATTTTTGATGTTTTTCTACTCCTCTCATGAGCCCAAACAAGTCTCTAAAAGCATGAGTTTGCAACTACTTTACTTTTGGAGAAAATTCAAAACATTCACTATTCAATAGAGCCCAATAGCAAAAATCAGGTTTTGAATGAAGAATCACATTTCTTGGTAAAATCATGCAGGATTGAAATTTTTGATGGTTTTTTACTCCTCTCAACAGCCCAAACAAGTTTCTAAAAGGATGAGTTTGCAACTACTTTACTTTTGGAGAAAATTCAAAACATTCATTATTCAATAGGGCCCAAACTATCAAAAACCAGCGGTTTCAATGAACACACATTTCTTGGTAGAATCATGCAGGACTGAAATTTTTGATGTTTTTCTACTCCTCTCATGAGCCCAAACAAGTCTCTAAAAGCATGAGTTTGCAACTACTTTACTTTTGGAGAAAATTCAAAATATTCATTATTCAATAGAGCCCAATAGCAAAAACCAGCGTTTTGAATGAAGAATCACATTTCTTGGTAGAATCATGCAGGATTGAAATTTTTGATGGTTTTTTACTCCACTCAACAGCCCAAACAAGTTTCTAAAAGGATGAGTTTGCAACTACTTTACTTTTGGAGAAAATTCAAAACATTCATTATTCAATAGGGCCCAAACTATCAAAAACCAGCGGTTTGAATGAACACATTTCTTGGTAGAATCATGCAGGACTGAAATTTTTGATGTTTTTCTACTCCTCTCATGAGCCCAAACAAGTCTCTTAAAGCATGAGTTTGCAACTACTTTACTTTTGGAGAAAATTCAAAACATTCACTATTCAATAGAGCCCAATAGCAAAAATCAGGTTTTGAATGAAGAATCACATTTCTTGGTAAAATCATGCAGGATTAAAATTTTTGATGGTTTTTTACTCCTCTCAACAGCCCAAACAAGTTTCTAAAAGGATGAGTTTGCAACCACTTTACTTTTGGAGAAAATTCAAAACATTCATTATTCAATAGGGCCCAAACTATCAAAAACCAGCGGTTTCAATGAACACACTTTTCTTGGTAGAATCATGCAGGACTGAAATTTTTGATGTTTTTCTACTCCTCTCATGAGCCCAAACAAGTCTCTAAAAGCATGAGTTTGCAACTACTTTACTTTTGGAGAAAATTCAAAACATTCATTATTCAATAGAGCCCAAACTATCAAAAACCAGCGGTTTGAATGAACACACATTTGTTGGTAGAATCATGCAGGACTGAAATTTTTGATGTTTTTCTACTCCTATCATGAGCCCAAACAAGTCTCTAAAAGCATGAGTTTGCAACTACTTTACTTTTGGAGAAAATTCAAAACATTCATTATTCAATAGAGCCCAATAGCAAAAACCAGCGTTTTGAATGAAGAATCACATTTCTTGGTAGAATCATGCAGGATTGAAATTTTTGATGGTTTTTTACTCCACTCAACAGCCCAAACAAGTTTCTAAAAGGATGAGTTTGCAACTACTTTACTTTTGGAGAAAATTCAAAACATTCATTATTCAATA
Source organism: Dendrobates tinctorius (assembly GCF_039654945.1). Classification (NCBI taxonomy): domain Eukaryota; kingdom Metazoa; phylum Chordata; class Amphibia; order Anura; family Dendrobatidae; genus Dendrobates; species Dendrobates tinctorius. The sequence goes on along the minus strand of NW_027361855.1, from coordinate 818,033 downwards.
GGGCCCAAACTATCAAAAAACAGCGGTTTCAATGAACACACATTTCTTGGTAGAATCATGCAGGACTGAAATTTTTGATGTTTTTCTACTCCGCTCATGAGCCCAAACAAGTCTCTAAAAGCATGAGTTTGCAACTACTTTACTTTTGGAGAAAATTCAAAACATTCACTATTCAATAGAGCCCAATAGCAAAAATCAGGTTTTGAATGAAGAATCACATTTCTTGGTAAAATCATGCAGGATTGAATTTTTTGATGGTTTTTTACTCCTCTCAACAGCCCAAACAAGTTTCTAAAAGGATGAGTTTGCAACTACTTTACTTTTGGAGAAAATTCAAAACATTCCTTATTCAATAGGGCCCAAACTATCAAAAACCAATGGTTTCAATGAACACACATTTCTTGGTAGAATCATGCAGGACTGAAATTTTTGATGTTTTTCTACTCCTCTCATGAGCCCAAACAAGTCTCTAAAAGCATGAGTTTGCAACTACTTTACTTTTGGAGAAAATTCAAAACATTCACTATTCAATAGAGCCCAATAGCAAAAATCAGGTTTTGAATGAAGAATCACATTTCTTGGTAAAATCATGCAGGATTGAAATTTTTGATGGTTTTTTACTCCTCTCAACAGCCCAAACAAGTTTCTAAAAGGATGAGTTTGCAACTACTTTACTTTTGGAGAAAATTCAAAACATTCATTATTCAATAGGGCCCAAACTATCAAAAACCAGCGGTTTCAATGAACACACATTTCTTGGTAGAATCATGCAGGACTGAAATTTTTGATGTTTTTCTACTCCTCTCATGAGCCCAAACAAGTCTCTAAAAGCATGAGTTTGCAACTACTTTACTGTTGGAGAAAATTCAAAACATTCATTATTCAATAGAGCCCAATAGCAAAAACCAGCGTTTTGAATGAAGAATCACATTTCTTGTTAGAATCATGCAGGATTGAAATTTTTGATGATTTTTTACTCCTCTCAACAGCCCAAACAAGTTTCTAAAAGGATGAGTTTGCAACTACTTTACTTTTGGAGAAAATTCAAAACATTCATTATTCAATAGGGCCCAAACTATCAAAAACCAGCGGTTTCAATGAACACACATTTCTTGGTAGAATCATGCAGGACTGAAATTTTTGATGTTTTTCTACTCCTCTCATGAGCCCAAACAAGTCTCTAAAAGCATGAGTTTGCAACTACTTTACTTTTGGAGAAAATTCAAAACATTCATTATTCAATAGAGCCCAATAGCAAAAATCAGGTTTTGAATGAAGAATCACATTTCTTGGTAGAATCATGCAGGATTGAAATTTTTGATGGTTTTTTACTCCTCTCAACAGCCCAAACAAGTTTCTAAAAGGATGAGTTTGCAACTACTTTACTTTTGGAGAAAATTCAAAACATTCATTATTCAATAGGGCCCAAACTATCAAAAACCAGCGGTTTGAATGAACACACATTTCTTGGTAGAATCGTGCAGGACTGAAATTTTTGATGTTTTTCTACTTCTCTCATGAGCCCAAACAAGTCTCTAAAAGGATGAGTTTGCAACTACTTTACTTTTGGAGAAAATTCAAAACATTCATTATTCAATAGAGCCCAAAAGCAAAAACCAGCGTTTTGAATGAAGAATCACATTTCTTGGTAGAATCATGCAGGATTGAAATTTTTGATGGTTTTTTACTCCTCTCAACAGCCCAAACAAGTTTCTAAAAGGATGAGTTTGCAACTACTTTACTTTTGGAGAAAATTCAAAACATTCATTATTCAATAGGGCCCAAACTATCAAAAACCAGCGGTTTCAATGAACACACATTTCTTGGTAGAATCATGCAGGACTGAAATTTTTGATGTTTTTCTACTCCTCTCATGAGCCCAAACAAGTCTCTAAAAGCATGAGTTTGCAACTACTTTACTTTTGGAGAAAATTCAAAACATTCATTATTCAATAGAGCCCAATAGCAAAAATCAGGTTTTGAATGAAGAATCACATTTCTTGGTAGAATCATGCAGGATTGAAATTTTTGATGGGTTTTTACTCCTCTCAACAGCCCAAACAAGTTTCTAAAAGGATCAGTTTGCAACTACTTTACTTTTGGAGAAAATTCAAAACATTCATTATTCAATAGGGCCCAAACTATCAAAAACCAGCGGTTTCAATGAACACACATTTCTTGGTAGAATCATGCAGGACTGAAATTTTTGATGTTTTTCTTCTCCTCTCATGAGCCCAAACAAGTCTCTAAAAGCATGAGTTTGCAACTACTTTACTTTTGGAGAAAATTCAAAACATTCATTATTCAATAGAGCCCAATAGCAAAAACCAGCGTTTTGAATGAAGAATCACATTTCTTGGTAGAATCATGCAGGATTGAAATTTTTGATGGTTTTTTACTCCTCTCAACAGCCCAAACAAGTTTCTAAAAGGATGAGTTTGCAACTACTTTACTTTTGGAGAAAATTCAAAACATTCATTATTCAATAGGGCCCAAACTATCAAAAACCAGCGATTTCAATGAACACACATTTCTTGGTAGAATCATGCAGGACTGAAATTTTTGATGTTTTTCTACTCCTCTCATGAGCCCAAACAAGTCTCTAAAAGCATGAGTTTGCAACTACTTTACTTTTGGAGAAAATTCAAAACATTCATTATTCAATAGAGCCCAATAGCAAAAACCAGCGTTTTGAATGAAGAATCACATTTCTTGGTAGAATCATGCAGGATTGAAATTTTTGATGGTTTTTTACTCCTCTCAACAGCCCAAACAAGTTTCTAAAAGGATGAGTTTGCAACTACTTTACTTTTGGAGAAAATTCAAAACATTCATTATTCAATAGGGCCCAAACTATCAAAAACCAGCGGTTTCAATGAACACACATTTCTTGGTAGAATCATGCAGGACTGAAATTTTTGATGTTTTTCTACTCCTCTCATGAGCCCAAACAAGTCTCTAAAAGCATGAGTTTGCAACTACTTTACTTTTGGAGAAAATTCAAAACATTCATTATTCAATAGGGCCCAAACTATCAAAAACCAGCGGTTTCAATGAACACACATTTCTTGGTAGAATCATGCAGGACTGAAATTTTTGATGTTTTTCTACTCCTCTCATGAGCCCAAACAAGTCTCTAAAAGCATGAGTTTGCAACTACTTTACTTTTGGAGAAAATTCAAAACATTCATCATTCAATAGGGCCCAAACTATCAAAAACCAGCGGTTTGAATGAACACACATTTCTTGGTAGAATCATGCAGGACTGAAATTTTTGATGTTTTTCTACTCCTCTCATGAGCCCAAACAAGTCTCTAAAAGCATGAGTTTGCAACTACTTTACTTTTGGAGAAAATTCAAAACATTCATTATTCAATAGATCCCAATAGCAAAAACCAGCGTTTTGAATGAAGAATCACATTTCTTGGTAGAGTCATGCAGGATTGAAATTTTTGACGGTTTTTTACTCCTCTCAACAGCCCAAACAAGTTTCTAAAAGGATGAGTTTGCAACTACTTTACTTTTGGAGAAAATTCAAAACATTCATTATTCAATAGGGCCCAAACTATCAAAAACCAGCGGTTTCAATGAACACACATTTCTTGGTAGAATCATGCAGGACTGAAATTTTTGATGTTTTTCTACTCCTCTCATGAGCCCAAACAAGTCTCTAAAAGCATGAGTTTGCAACTACTTTACTTTTGGAGAAAATTCAAAACATTCATTATTCAATAGGGCCCAAACTATCAAAAACCAGTGGTTTGAATGAACACACATTTCTTGGTAGAATCATGCAGGACTGAAATTTTTGATGTTTTTCTACTCCTCTCATGAGCCCAAACAAGTCTCTAAAAGCATGAGTTTGCAACTACTTTACTTTTGGAGAAAATTCAAAACATTCATTATTCAATAGAGCCCAATAGCAAAAACCAGCGTTTTGAATGAAGAATCACATTTCTTGGTAGAATCATGCAGGATTGAAATTTTTGACGGTTTTTTACTCCTCTCAACAGCCCAAACAAGTTTCTAAAAGGATGAGTTTGCAACTACTTTACTTTTGGAGAAAATTCAAAACATTCATTATTCAATAGGGCCCAAACTATCAAAAACCAGCGGTTTCAATGAACACACATTTCTTGGTAGAATCATGCAGGACTGAAATTTTTGATGTTTTTCTACTCCTCTCATGAGCCCAAACAAGTCTCTAAAAGCATGAGTTTGCAACTACTTTACTTTTGGAGAAAATTCAAAACATTCATTATTCAATAGAGCCCAATAGCAAAAACCAGCGTTTTGAATGAAGAATCACATTTCTTGGTAGAATCATGCAGGATTGAAATTTTTGATGGTTTTTTACTTCTCTCAACAGCCCAAACAAGTTTCTAAAAGGATGAGTTTGCAACTACTTTACTTTTGGAGAAAATTCAAAACATTCATTATTCAATAGGGCCCAAACTATCAAAAACCAGCGGTTTGAATGAACACATTTCTTGGTAGAATCATGCAGGACTGAAATTTTTGATGTTTTTCTACTCCTCTCATGAGCCCAAACAAGTCTCTAAAAGCATGAGTTTGCAACTACTTTACTTTTGGAGAAAATTCAAAACATTCACTATTCAATAGAGCCCAATAGCAAAAATCAGGTTTTGAATGAAGAATCACATTTCTTGGTAAAATCATGCAGGATTGAAATTTTTGATGGTTTTTTACTCCTCTCAACAGCCCAAACAAGTTTCTAAAAGGATAAGTTTGCAACTACTTTACTTTTGGAGAAAATTCAAAACATTCATTATTCAATAGGGCCCAAACTATCAAAAACCAGCGGTTTCAATGAACACACATTTCTTGGTAGAATCATGCAGGACTGAAATTTTTGATGTTTTTCTACTCCTCTCATGAGCCCAAACAAGTCTCTAAAAGCATGAGTTTGCAACTACTTTACTTTTGGAGAAAATTCAAAACATTCATTATTCAATAGAGCCCAATAGCAAAAACCAACGTTTTGAATGAAGAATCACATTTCTTGGTAGAATCATGCAGGATTGAAATTTTTGATGGTTTTTTACTCCACTCAACAGCCCAAACAAGTTTCTAAAAGGATGAGTTTGCAACTACTTTACTTTTGGAGAAAATTCAAAACATTCATTATTCAATAGAGCCCAATAGCAAAAACCAGCGTTTTGAATGAAGAATCACATTTCTTGGTAGAATCATGCAGGATTGAAATTTTTGATGGTTTTTTACTCCTCTCAACAGCCCAAACAAGTTTCTAAAAGGATGAGTTTGCAACTACTTTACTTTTGGAGAAAATTCAAAACATTCATTATTCAATAGGGCCCAAACTATCAAAAACCAGCGGTTTCAATGAACACACATTTCTTGGTAGAATCATGCAGGACTGAAATTTTTGATGTTTTTCTACTCCTCTCATGAGCCCAAACAAGTCTCTAAAAGCATGAGTTTGCAACTACTTTACTTTTGGAGAAAATTCAAAACATTCATTATTCAATAGAGCCCAATAGCAAAAACCAGCGTTTTGAATGAAGAATCACATTTCTTGGTAGAATCATGCAGGATTGAAATTTTTAATGGTTTTTTACTCCTCTCAACAGCCCAAACAAGTTTCTAAAAGGATGAGTTTGCAACTACTTTACTTTTGGAGAAAATTCAAAACATTCATTATTCAATAGGGCCCAAACTATCAAAAACCAGCGGTTTCAATGAACACACATTTCTTGGTAGAATCATGCAGGACTGAAATTTTTGATGTTTTTCTACTCCTCTCATGAGCCCAAACAAGTCTCTAAAAGCATGAGTTTGCAGCTACTTTACTTTTGGAGAAAATTCAAAACATTCATTATTCAATAGAGCCCAATAGCAAAAACCAGCGTTTTGAATGAAGAATCACATTTCTTGGTAGAATCATGCAGGATTGAAATTTTTGATGGTTTTTTACTCCTCTCAACAGCCCAAACAAGTTTCTAAAAGGATGAGTTTGCAACTACTTTACTTTTGGAGAAAATTCAAAACATTCATTATTCAATAGGGCCCAAACTATCAAAAACCAGCGGTTTCAATGAACACACATTTCTTGGTAGAATCATGCAGGACTGAAATTTTTGATGTTTTTCTACTCCTCTCATGAGCCCAAACAAGTCTCTAAAAGCATGAGTTTGCAACTACTTTACTTTTGGAGAAAATTCAAAACATTCACTATTCAATAGAGCCCAATAGCAAAAATCAGGTTTTGAATGAAGAATCACATTTCTTGGTAAAATCATGCAGGATTAAAATTTTTGATGGTTTTTTACTCCTCTCAACAGCCCAAACAAGTTTCTAAAAGGATGAGTTTGCAACCACTTTACTTTTGGAGAAAATTCAAAACATTCATTATTCAATAGGGCCCAAACTATCAAAAACCAGCGGTTTCAATGAACACACTTTTCTTGGTAGAATCATGCAGGACTGAAATTTTTGATGTTTTTCTACTCCTCTCATGAGCCCAAACAAGTCTCTAAAAGCATGAGTTTGCAACTACTTTACTTTTGGAGAAAATTCAAAACATTCATTATTCAATAGAGCCCAAACTATCAAAAACCAGCGGTTTGAATGAACACACATTTGTTGGTAGAATCATGCAGGACTGAAATTTTTGATGTTTTTCTACTCCTATCATGAGCCCAAACAAGTCTCTAAAAGCATGAGTTTGCAACTACTTTACTTTTGGAGAAAATTCAAAATATTCATTATTCAATAGAGCCCAATAGCAAAAACCAGCGTTTTGAATGAAGAATCACATTTCTTGGTAGAATCATGCAGGATTGAAATTTTTGATGGTTTTTTACTCCTCTCAACAGCCCAAACAAGTTTCTAAAAGGATGAGTTTGCAACTACTTTACTTTTGGAGAAAATTCAAAACATTCATTATTCAATAGGTCCCAAACTATCAAAAACCAGCGGTTTCAATGAACACACATTTCTTGGTAGAATCATGCAGGACTGAAATTTTTGATGTTTTTCTACTCCGCTCATGAGCCCAAACAAGTCTCTAAAAGCATGAGTTTGCAACTACTTTACTTTTGGAGAAAATTCAAAACATTCACTATTCAATAGAGCCCAATAGCAAAAATCAGGTTTTGAATGAAGAATCACATTTCTTGGTAAAATCATGCAGGATTGAAATTTTTGATGGTTTTTTACTCCTCTCAACAGCCCAAACAAGTTTCTAAAAGGATGAGTTTGCAACTACTTTACTTTTGGAGAAAATTCAAAACATTCCTTATTCAATAGGGCCCAAACTATCAAAAAACAGTGGTTTCAATGAACACACATTTCTTGGTAGAATCATGCAGGACTGAAATTTTTGATGTTTTTCTACTCCTCTCATGAGCCCAAACAAGTCTCTAAAAGCATGAGTTTGCAACTACTTTACTTTTGGAGAAAATTCAAAACATTCACTATTCAATAGAGCCCAATAGCAAAAATCAGGTTTTGAATGAAGAATCACATTTCTTGGTAAAATCATGCAGGATTGAAATTTTTGATGGTTTTTTACTCCTCTCAACAGCCCAAACAAGTTTCTAAAAGGATGAGTTTGCAACTACTTTACTTTTGGAGAAAATTCAAAACATTCATTATTCAATAGGGCCCAAACTATCAAAAACCAGCGGTTTCAATGAACACACATTTCTTGGTAGAATCATGCAGGACTGAAATTTTTGATGTTTTTCTTCTCCTCTCATGAGCCCAAACAAGTCTCTAAAAGCATGAGTTTGCAACTACTTTACTTTTGGAGAAAATTCAAAACATTCATTATTCAATAGAGCCCAATAGCAAAAACCAGCGTTTTGAATGAAGAATCACATTTCTTGGTAGAATCATGCAGGATTGAAATTTTTGATGTTTTTTTACTCCTCTCAACAGCCCAAACAAGTTTCTAAAAGGATGAGTTTGCAACTACTTTACTTTTGGAGAAAATTCAAAACATTCATTATTCAATAGGGCCCAAACTATCAAAAACCAGCGGTTTGAATGAACACATTTCTTGGTAGAATCATGCAGGACTGAAATTTTTGATGTTTTTCTACTCCTCTCATGAGCCCAAACAAGTCTCTAAAAGCATGAGTTTGCAACTACTTCACTTTTGGAGAAAATTCAAAACATTCATTATTCAATAGAGCCCAATAGCAAAAATCAGGTTTTGAATGAAGAATCACATTTCTTGGTAGAATCATGCAGGATTGAAATTTTTGATGGTTTTTTACTCCTCTCAACAGCCCAAACAAGTTTCTAAAAGGATGAGTTTGCAACTACTTTACTTTTGGAGAAAATTCAAAACATTCATTATTCAATAGGGCCCAAACTATCAAAAACCAGCGGTTTCAATGAACACACATTTCTTGGTAGAATCATGCAGGACTGAAATTTTTGATGTTTTTCTACTCCTCTCATGAGCCCAAACAAGTCTCTAAAAGCATGAGTTTGCAACTACTTTACTTTTGGAGAAAATTCAAAACATTCATTATTCAATAGGGCCCAAACTATTAAAAACCAGCGGTTTGAATGAACACAAATTTCTTGGTAGAATCATGCAGGACTGAAATTTTTGATGTTTTTCTACTCCTCTCATGAGCCCAAACAAGTCTCTAAAAGCATGAGTTTGCAACTACTTTACTTTTGGAGAAAATTCAAAACATTCATTATTCAATAGAGCCCAATAGCAAAAACCAGCGTTTTGAATGAAGAATCACATTTCTTGGTAGAATCATGCAGGATTGAAATTTTTGACGGTTTTTTACTCCTCTCAACAGCCCAAACAAGTTTCTAAAAGGATGAGTTTGCAACTACTTTACTTTTGGAGAAAATTCAAAACATTCATTATTCAATAGGGCCCAAACTATCAAAAACCAGCCGTTTCAATGAACACACATGTCTTGGTAGAATCATGCAGGACTGAAATTTTTGATGTTTTTCTACTCATCTCATGAGCCCAAACAAGTCTCTAAAAGCATGAGTTTGCAACTACTTTACTTTTGGAGAAAATTCAAAACATTCATTATTCAATAGAGCCCAATAGCAAACACCAGCGTTTTGAATGAAGAATCACATTTCTTGGTAGAATCATGCAGGATTGAAATTTTTGATGGTTTTTTACTCCTCTCAACAGCCCAAACAAGTTTCTAAAAGGATGAGTTTGCAACTACTTTACTTTTGGAGAAAATTCAAAACATTCATTATTCAATAGGGCCCAAACTATCAAAAACCAGCGGTTTCAATGAACACACATTTCTTGGTAGAATCATGCAGGACTGAAATTTTTGATGTTTTTCTACTCCTCTCATGAGCCCAAACAAGTCTCTAAAAGCATGAGTTTGCAACTACTTTACTTTTGGAGAAAATTCAAAACATTCATTATTCAATAGAGCCCAATAGCAAAAACCAGCGTTTTGAATGAAGAATCACATTTCTTGGTAGAATCATGCAGGATTGAAATTTTTGATGGTTTTTTACTCCACTCAACAGCCCAAACAAGTTTCTAAAAGGATGAGTTTGCAACTACTTTACTTTTGGAGAAAATTCAAAACATTCATTATTCAATAGGGCCCAAACTATCAAAAACCAGCGGTTTGAATGAACACATTTCTTGGTAGAATCATGCAGGACTGAAATTTTTGATGTTTTTCTACTCCTCTCATGAGCCCAAACAAGTCTCTAAAAGCATGAGTTTGCAACTACTTTACTTTTGGAGAAAATTCAAAACATTCACTATTCAATAGAGCCCAATAGCAAAAATCAGGTTTTGAATGAAGAATCACATTTCTTGGTAAAATCATGCAGGATTGAAATTTTTGATGGTTTTTTACTCCTCTCAACAGCCCAAACAAGTTTCTAAAAGGATGAGTTTGCAACTACTTTACTTTTGGAGAAAATTCAAAACATTCATTATTCAATAGGGCCCAAACTATCAAAAACCAGCGGTTTCAATGAACACACATTTCTTGGTAGAATCATGCAGGACTGAAATTTTTGATGTTTTTCTACTCCTCTCATGAGCCCAAACAAGTCTCTAAAAGCATGAGTTTGCAACTACTTTACTTTTGGAGAAAATTCAAAACATTCATTATTCAATAGAGCCCAATAGCAAAAACCAGCGTTTTGAATGAAGAATCACATTTCTTGGTAGAATCATGCAGGATTGAAATTTTTGATGGTTTTTTACTCCACTCAACAGCCCAAACAAGTTTCTAAAAGGATGAGTTTGCAACTACTTTACTTTTGGAGAAAATTCAAAACATTCATTATTCAATAGAGCCCAATAGCAAAAACCAGCGTTTTGAATGAAGAATCACATTTCTTGGTAGAATCATGCAGGATTGAAATTTTTGATGGTTTTTTACTCCTCTCAACAGCCCAAACAAGTTTCTAAAAGGATGAGTTTGCAACTACTTTACTTTTGGAGAAAATTCAAAACATTCATTATTCAATAGGGCCCAAACTATCAAAAACCAGCGGTTTCAATGAACACACATTTCTTGGTAGAATCATGCAGGACTGAAATTTTTGATGTTTTTCTACTCCTCTCATGAGCCCAAACAAGTCTCTAAAAGCATGAGTTTGCAACTACTTTACTTTTGGAGAAAATTCAAAACATTCATTATTCAATAGAGCCCAATAGCAAAAACCAGCGTTTTGAATGAAGAATCACATTTCTTGGTAGAATCATGCAGGATTGAAATTTTTAATGGTTTTTTACTCCTCTCAACAGCCCAAACAAGTTTCTAAAAGGATGAGTTTGCAACTACTTTACTTTTGGAGAAAATTCAAAACATTCATTATTCAATAGGGCCCAAACTATCAAAAACCAGCGGTTTCAATGAACACACATTTCTTGGTAGAATCATGCAGGACTGAAATTTTTGATGTTTTTCTACTCCTCTCATGAGCCCAAACAAGTCTCTAAAAGCATGAGTTTGCAACTACTTTACTTTTGGAGAAAATTCAAAACATTCATTATTCAATAGAGCCCAATAGCAAAAACCAGCGTTTTGAATGAAGAATCACATTTCTTGGTAGAATCATGCAGGATTGAAATTTTTGATGGTTTTTTACTCCTCTCAACAGCCCAAACAAGTTTCTAAAAGGATGAGTTTGCAACTACTTTACTTTTGGAGAAAATTCAAAACATTCATTATTCAATAGGGCCCAAACTATCAAAAACCAGCGGTTTCAATGAACACACATTTCTTGGTAGAATCATGCAGGACTGAAATTTTTGATGTTTTTCTACTCCTCTCATGAGCCCAAACAAGTCTCTAAAAGCATGAGTTTGCAACTACTTTACTTTTGGAGAAAATTCAAAACATTCATTATTCAATAGGGCCCAAACTATCAAAAACCAGCGGTTTGAATGAACACACATTTCTTGGTAGAATCATGCAGGACTGAAATTTTTGATGTTTTTCTACTCCTCTCATGAGCCCAAACAAGTCTCTAAAAGCATGAGTTTGCAACTACTTTACTTTTGGAGAAAATTCAAAACATTCATTATTCAATAGAGCCCAATAGCAAAAACCAGCGTTTTGAATGAAGAATCACATTTCTTGGTAGAATCATGCAGGATTGAAATTTTTGACGGTTTTTTACTCCTCTCAACAGCCCAAACAAGTTTCTAAAAGGATGAGTTTGCAACTACTTTACTTTTGGAGAAAATTCAAAACATTCATTATTCAATAGGGCCCAAACTATCAAAAACCAGCCGTTTCAATGAACACACATGTCTTGGTAGAATCATGCAGGACAGAAATTTTTGATGTTTTTCTACTCATCTCATGAGCCCAAACAAGTCTTTAAAAGCATGAGTTTGCAACCACTTTACTTTTGGAGAAAATTCAAAACATTCATTATTCAATAGGGCCCAAACTATCAAAAACCAGCGGTTTCAATGAACACACATTTCTTGGTAGAATCATGCAGGACTGAAATTTTTGATGTTTTTCTACTCCTCTCATGAGCCCAAACAAGTCTCTAAAAGCATGAGTTTGCAACTACTTTACTTTTGGAGAAAATTCAAAACATTCATTATTCAATAGAGCCCAAACTATCAAAAACCAGCGGTTTGAATGAACACACATTTGTTGGTAGAATCATGCAGGACTGAAATTTTTGATGTTTTTCTACTCCTATCATGAGCCCAAACAAGTCTCTAAAAGCATGAGTTTGCAACTACTTTACTTTTGGAGAAAATTCAAAACATTCATTATTCAATAGAGCCCAATAGCAAAAACCAGCGTTTTGAATGAAGAATCACATTTCTTGGTAGAATCATGCAGGATTGAAATTTTTGATGGTTTTTTACTCCTCTCAACAGCCCAAACAAGTTTCTAAAAGGATGAGTTTGCAACTACTTTACTTTTGGAGAAAATTCAAAACATTCATTATTCAATAGGGCCCAAACTATCAAAAACCAGCGGTTTCAATGAACACACATTTCTTGGTAGAATCATGCAGGACTGAAATTTTTGATGTTTTTCTACTCCGCTCATGAGCCCAAACAAGTCTCTAAAAGCATGAGTTTGCAACTACTTTACTTTTGGAGAAAATTCAAAACATTCACTATTCAATAGAGCCCAATAGCAAAAATCAGGTTTTGAATGAAGAATCACATTTCTTGGTAAAATCATGCAGGATTGAAATTTTTGATGGTTTTTTACTCCTCTCAACAGCCCAAACAAGTTTCTAAAAGGATGAGTTTGCAACTACTTTACTTTTGGAGAAAATTCAAAACATTCCTTATTCAATAGGGCCCAAACTATCAAAAACCAGTGGTTTCAATGAACACACATTTCTTGGTAGAATCATGCAGGACTGAAATTTTTGATGTTTTTCTACTCCTCTCATGAGCCCAAACAAGTCTCTAAAAGCATGAGTTTGCAACTACTTTACTTTTGGAGAAAATTCAAAACATTCACTATTCAATAGAGCCCAATAGCAAAAATCAGGTTTTGAATGAAGAATCACATTTCTTGGTAAAATCATGCAGGATTGAAATTTTTGATGTTTTTTTACTCCTCTCAACAGCCCAAACAAGTTTCTAAAAGGATGAGTTTGCAACTACTTTACTTTTGGAGAAAATTCAAAACATTCATTATTCAATAGGGCCCAAACTATCAAAAACCAGCGGTTTCAATGAACACACATTTCTTGGTAGAATCATGCAGGACTGAAATTTTTGATGTTTTTCTTCTCCTCTCATGAGCCCAAACAAGTCTCTAAAAGCATGAGTTTGCAACTACTTTACTTTTGGAGAAAATTCAAAACATTCATTATTCAATAGAGCCCAATAGCAAAAACCAGCGTTTTGAATGAAGAATCACATTTCTTGGTAGAATCATGCAGGATTGAAATTTTTGATGTTTTTTTACTCCTCTCAACAGCCCAAACAAGTTTCTAAAAGGATGAGTTTGCAACTACTTTACTTTTGGAGAAAATTCAAAACATTCATTATTCAATAGGGCCCAAACTATCAAAAACCAGCGGTTTGAATGAACACATTTCTTGGTAGAATCATGCAGGACTGAAATTTTTGATGTTTTTCTACTCCTCTCATGAGCCCAAACAAGTCTCTAAAAGCATGAGTTTGCAACTACTTCACTTTTGGAGAAAATTCAAAACATTCATTATTCAATAGAGCCCAATAGCAAAAACCAGCGTTTTGAATGAAGAATCACATTTCTTGGTAGAATCATGCAGGATTGAAATTTTTGACGGTTTTTTACTCCTCTCAACAGCCCAAACAAGTTTCTAAAAGGATGAGTTTGCAACTACTTTACTTTTGGAGAAAATTCAAAACATTCATTATTCAATAGGGCCCAAACTATCAAAAACCAGCCGTTTCAATGAACACACATGTCTTGGTAGAATCATGCAGGACAGAAATTTTTGATGTTTTTCTACTCATCTCATGAGCCCAAACAAGTCTCTAAAAGCATGAGTTTGCAACTACTTTACTTTTGGAGAAAATTCAAAACATTCATTATTCAATAGAGCCCAATAGCAAACACCAGCGTTTTGAATGAAGAATCACATTTCTTGGTAGAATCATGCAGGATTGAAATTTTTGATGGTTTTTTACTACTCTCAACAGCCCAAACAAGTTTCTAAAAGGATGAGTTTGCAACTACTTTACTTTTGGAGAAAATTCAAAACATTCATTATTCAATAGGGCCCAAACTATCAAAAACCAGCGGTTTCAATGAACACACATTTCTTGGTAGAATCATGCAGGACTGAAATTTTTGATGGTTTTTTACTCCTCTCAACAGCCCAAACAAGTTTCTAAAAGGATGAGTTTGCAACTACTTTACTTTTGGAGAAAATTCAAAACATTCATTATTCAATAGGGCCCAAACTATCAAAAACCAGCGGTTTGAATGAACACATTTCTTGGTAGAATCATGCAGGACTGAAATTTTTGATGTTTTTCTACTCCTCTCATGAGCCCAAACAAGTCTCTAAAAGCATGAGTTTGCAACTACTTTACTTTTGGAGAAAATTCAAAACATTCACTATTCAATAGAGCCCAATAGCAAAAATCAGGTTTTGAATGAAGAATCACATTTCTTGGTAAAATCATGCAGGATTGAAATTTTTGATGGTTTTTTACTCCTCTCAACAGCCCAAACAAGTTTCTAAAAGGATGAGTTTGCAACTACTTTACTTTTGGAGAAAATTCAAAACATTCCTTATTCAATAGGGCCCAAACTATCAAAAACCAGTGGTTTCAATGAACACACATTTCTTGGTAGAATCATGTAGGACTGAAATTTTTGATGTTTTTCTACTCCTCTCATGAGCCCAAACAAGTCTCTAAAAGCATGAGTTTGCAACTACTTTACTTTTGGAGAAAATTCAAAACATTCACTATTCAATAGAGCCCAATAGCAAAAATCAGGTTTTGAATGAAGAATCACATTTCTTGGTAAAATCATGCAGGATTGAAATTTTTGATGTTTTTTTACTCCTCTCAACAGCCCAAACAAGTTTCTAAAAGGATGAGTTTGCAACTACTTTACTTTTGGAGAAAATTCAAAACATTCATTATTCAATAGGGCCCAAACTATCAAAAACCAGCGGTTTCAATGAACACACATTTCTTGGTAGAATCATGCAGGACTGAAATTTTTGATGTTTTTCTTCTCCTCTCATGAGCCCAAACAAGTCTCTAAAAGCATGAGTTTGCAACTACTTTACTTTTGGAGAAAATTCAAAACATTCATTATTCAATAGAGCCCAATAGCAAAAACCAGCGTTTTGAATGAAGAATCACATTTCTTGGTAGAATCATGCAGGATTGAAATTTTTGATGTTTTTTTACTCCTCTCAACAGCCCAAACAAGTTTCTAAAAGGATGAGTTTGCAACTACTTTACTTTTGGAGAAAATTCAAAACATTCATTATTCAATAGGGCCCAAACTATCAAAAACCAGCGGTTTGAATGAACACATTTCTTGGTAGAATCATGCAGGACTGAAATTTTTGATGTTTTTCTACTCCTCTCATGAGCCCAAACAAGTCTCTAAAAGCATGAGTTTGCAACTACTTCACTTTTGGAGAAAATTCAAAACATTCATTATTCAATAGAGCCCAATAGCAAAAATCAGGTTTTGAATGAAGAATCACATTTCTTGGTAGAATCATGCAGGATTGAAATTTTTGATGGTTTTTTACTCCTCTCAACAGCCCAAACAAGTTTCTAAAAGGATGAGTTTGCAACTACTTTACTTTTGGAGAAAATTCAAAACATTCATTATTCAATAGGGCCCAAACTATCAAAAACCAGCGGTTTCAATGAACACACATTTCTTGGTAGAATCATGCAGGACTGAAATTTTTGATGTTTTTCTACTCCTCTCATGAGCCCAAACAAGTCTCTAAAAGCATGAGTTTGCAACTACTTTACTTTTGGAGAAAATTCAAAACATTCATTATTCAATAGGGCCCAAACTATCAAAAACCAGCGGTTTGAATGAACACAAATTTCTTGGTAGAATCATGCAGGACTGAAATTTTTGATGTTTTTCTACTCCTCTCATGAGCCCAAACAAGTCTCTAAAAGCATGAGTTTGCAACTACTTTACTTTTGGAGAAAATTCAAAACATTCATTATTCAATAGAGCCCAATAGCAAAAACCAGCGTTTTGAATGAAGAATCACATTTCTTGGTAGAATCATGCAGGATTGAAATTTTTGACGGTTTTTTACTCCTCTCAACAGCCCAAACAAGTTTCTAAAAGGATGAGTTTGCAACTACTTTACTTTTGGAGAAAATTCAAAACATTCATTATTCAATAGGGCCCAAACTATCAAAAACCAGCGGTTTGAATGAACACATTTCTTGGTAGAATCATGCAGGACTGAAATTTTTGATGTTTTTCTACTCCTCTCATGAGCCCAAACAAGTCTCTAAAAGCATGAGTTTGCAACTACTTTACTTTTGGAGAAAATTCAAAACATTCACTATTCAATAGAGCCCAATAGCAAAAATCAGGTTTTGAATGAAGAATCACATTTCTTGGTAAAATCATGCAGGATTGAAATTTTTGATGGTTTTTTACTCCTCTCAACAGCCCAAACAAGTTTCTAAAAGGATGAGTTTGCAACTACTTTACTTTTGGAGAAAATTCAAAACATTCATTATTCAATAGGGCCCAAACTATCAAAAACCAGCGGTTTCAATGAACACACATTTCTTGGTAGAATCATGCAGGACTGAAATTTTTGATGTTTTTCTACTCCTCTCATGAGCCCAAACAAGTCTCTAAAAGCATGAGTTTGCAACTACTTTACTTTTGGAGAAAATTCAAAACATTCATTATTCAATAGAGCCCAATAGCAAAAACCAGCGTTTTGAATGAAGAATCACATTTCTTGGTAGAATCATGCAGGATTGAAATTTTTGATGGTTTTTTACTCCACTCAACAGCCCAAACAAGTTTCTAAAAGGATGAGTTTGCAACTACTTTACTTTTGGAGAAAATTCAAAACATTCATTATTCAATAGAGCCCAATAGCAAAAACCAGCGTTTTGAATGAAGAATCACATTTCTTGGTAGAATCATGCAGGATTGAAATTTTTGATGGTTTTTTACTCCTCTCAACAGCCCAAACAAGTTTCTAAAAGGATGAGTTTGCAACTACTTTACTTTTGGAGAAAATTCAAAACATTCATTATTCAATAGGGCCCAAACTATCAAAAACCAGCGGTTTCAATGAACACACATTTCTTGGTAGAATCATGCAGGACTGAAATTTTTGATGTTTTTCTACTCCTCTCATGAGCCCAAACAAGTCTCTAAAAGCATGAGTTTGCAACTACTTTACTTTTGGAGAAAATTCAAAACATTCATTATTCAATAGAGCCCAATAGCAAAAACCAGCGTTTTGAATGAAGAATCACATTTCTTGGTAGAATCATGCAGGATTGAAATTTTTAATGGTTTTTTACTCCTCTCAACAGCCCAAACAAGTTTCTAAAAGGATGAGTTTGCAACTACTTTACTTTTGGAGAAAATTCAAAACATTCATTATTCAATAGGGCCCAAACTATCAAAAACCAGCGGTTTCAATGAACACACATTTCTTGGTAGAATCATGCAGGACTGAAATTTTTGATGTTTTTCTACTCCTCTCATGAGCCCAAACAAGTCTCTAAAAGCATGAGTTTGCAACTACTTTACTTTTGGAGAAAATTCAAAACATTCATTATTCAATAGAGCCCAATAGCAAAAACCAGCGTTTTGAATGAAGAATCACATTTCTTGGTAGAATCATGCAGGATTGAAATTTTTGATGGTTTTTTACTCCTCTCAACAGCCCAAACAAGTTTCTAAAAGGATGAGTTTGCAACTACTTTACTTTTGGAGAAAATTCAAAACATTCATTATTCAATAGGGCCCAAACTATCAAAAACCAGCGGTTTCAATGAACACACATTTCTTGGTAGAATCATGCAGGACTGAAATTTTTGATGTTTTTCTACTCCTCTCATGAGCCCAAACAAGTCTCTAAAAGCATGAGTTTGCAACTACTTTACTTTTGGAGAAAATTCAAAACATTCATTATTCAATAGGGCCCAAACTATCAAAAACCAGCGGTTTGAATGAACACACATTTCTTGGTAGAATCATGCAGGACTGAAATTTTTGATGTTTTTCTACTCCTCTCATGAGCCCAAACAAGTCTCTAAAAGCATGAGTTTGCAACTACTTTACTTTTGGAGAAAATTCAAAACATTCATTATTCAATAGAGCCCAATAGCAAAAATCAGGTTTTGAATGAAGAATCACATTTCTTGGTAGAATCATGCAGGATTGAAATTTTTGATGGGTTTTTACTCCTCTCAACAGCCCAAACAAGTTTCTAAAAGGATCAGTTTGCAACTACTTTACTTTTGGAGAAAATTCAAAACATTCATTATTCAATAGGGCCCAAACTATCAAAAACCAGCGGTTTCAATGAACACACATTTCTTGGTAGAATCATGCAGGACTGAAATTTTTGATGTTTTTCTTCTCCTCTCATGAGCCCAAACAAGTCTCTAAAAGCATGAGTTTGCAAATACTTTACTTTTGGAGAAAATTCAAAACATTCATTATTCAATAGAGCCCAATAGCAAAAACCAGCGTTTTGAATGAAGAATCACATTTCTTGGTAGAATCATGCAGGATTGAAATTTTTGATGGTTTTTTACTCCTCTCAACAGCCCAAACAAGTTTCTAAAAGGATGAGTTTGCAACTACTTTACTTTTGGAGAAAATTCAAAACATTCATTATTCAATAGGGCCCAAACTATCAAAAACCAGCGGTTTCAATGAACACACATTTCTTGGTAGAATCATGCAGGACTGAAATTTTTGATGTTTTTCTACTCCTCTCATGAGCCCAAACAAGTCTCTAAAAGCATGAGTTTGCAACTACTTTACTTTTGGAGAAAATTCAAAACATTCATTATTCAATAGAGCCCAATAGCAAAAACCAGCGTTTTGAATGAAGAATCACATTTCTTGTTAGAATCATGCAGGATTGAAATTTTTGATGGGTTTTTACTCCTCTCAACAGCCCAAACAAGTTTCTAAAAGGATGAGTTTGCAACTACTTTACTTTTGGAGAAAATTCAAAACATTCATTATTCAATAGGGCCCAAACTATCAAAAACCAGCGGTTTCAATGAACACACATTTCTTGGTAGAATCATGCAGGACTGAAATTTTTGATGTTTTTCTACTCCTCTCATGAGCCCAAACAAGTCTCTAAAAGCATGAGTTTGCAACTACTTTACTTTTGGAGAAAATTCAAAACATTCATTATTCAATAGAGCCCAATAGCAAAAACCAGCGTTTTGAATGAAGAATCACATTTCTTGGTAGAATCATGCAGGATTGAAATTTTTGATGGTTTTTTACTCCTCTCAACAGCCCAAACAAGTTTCTAAAAGGATAAGTTTGCAACTACTTTACTTTTGGAGAAAATTCAAAACATTCATTATTCAATAGGGCCCAAACTATCAAAAACCAGCGGTTTCAATGAACACACATTTCTTGGTAGAATCATGCAGGACTGAAATTTTTGATGTTTTTCTACTCCTCTCATGAGCCCAAACAAGTCTCTAAAAGCATGAGTTTGCAACTACTTTACTTTTGGAGAAAATTCAAAACATTCATTATTCAATAGAGCCCAATAGCAAAAACCAACGTTTTGAATGAAGAATCACATTTCTTGGTAGAATCATGCAGGATTGAAATTTTTGATGGTTTTTTACTCCACTCAACAGCCCAAACAAGTTTCTAAAAGGATGAGTTTGCAACTACTTTACTTTTGGAGAAAATTCAAAACATTCATTATTCAATAGAGCCCAATAGCAAAAACCAGCGTTTTGAATGAAGAATCACATTTCTTGGTAGAATCATGCAGGATTGAAATTTTTGATGGTTTTTTACTCCTCTCAACAGCCCAAACAAGTTTCTAAAAGGATGAGTTTGCAACTACTTTACTTTTGGAGAAAATTCAAAACATTCATTATTCAATAGGGCCCAAACTATCAAAAACCAGCGGTTTCAATGAACACACATTTCTTGGTAGAATCATGCAGGACTGAAATTTTTGATGTTTTTCTACTCCTCTCATGAGCCCAAACAAGTCTCTAAAAGCATGAGTTTGCAACTACTTTACTTTTGGAGAAAATTCAAAACATTCATTATTCAATAGAGCCCAATAGCAAAAACCAGCGTTTTGAATGAAGAATCACATTTCTTGGTAGAATCATGCAGGATTGAAATTTTTAATGGTTTTTTACTCCTCTCAACAGCCCAAACAAGTTTCTAAAAGGATGAGTTTGCAACTACTTTACTTTTGGAGAAAATTCAAAACATTCATTATTCAATAGGGCCCAAACTATCAAAAACCAGCGGTTTCAATGAACACACATTTCTTGGTAGAATCATGCAGGACTGAAATTTTTGATGTTTTTCTACTCCTCTCATGAGCCCAAACAAGTCTCTAAAAGCATGAGTTTGCAACTACTTTACTTTTGGAGAAAATTCAAAACATTCATTATTCAATAGAGCCCAATAGCAAAAACCAGCGTTTTGAATGAAGAATCACATTTCTTGGTAGAATCATGCAGGATTGAAATTTTTGATGGTTTTTTACTCCTCTCAACAGCCCAAACAAGTTTCTAAAAGGATGAGTTTGCAACTACTTTACTTTTGGAGAAAATTCAAAACATTCATTATTCAATAGGGCCCAAACTATCAAAAAACCAGCGGTTTCAATGAACACACATTTCTTGGTAGAATCATGCAGGACTGAAATTTTTGATGTTTTTCTACTCCTCTCATGAGCCCAAACAAGTCTCTAAAAGCATGAGTTTGCAACTACTTTACTTTTGGAGAAAATTCAAAACATTCATTATTCAATAGGGCCCAAACTATCAAAAACCAGCGGTTTGAATGAACACACATTTCTTGGTAGAATCATGCAGGACTGAAATTTTTGATGTTTTTCTACTCCTCTCATGAGCCCAAACAAGTCTCTAAAAGCATGAGTTTGCAACTACTTTACTTTTGGAGAAAATTCAAAACATTCATTATTCAATAGAGCCCAATAGCAAAAACCAGCGTTTTGAATGAAGAATCACATTTCTTGGTAGAATCATGCAGGATTGAAATTTTTGACGGTTTTTTACTCCTCTCAACAGCCCAAACAAGTTTCTAAAAGGATGAGTTTGCAACTACTTTACTTTTGGAGAAAATTCAAAACATTCATTATTCAATAGGGCCCAAACTATCAAAAACCAGCCGTTTCAATGAACACACATGTCTTGGTAGAATCATGCAGGACAGAAATTTTTGATGTTTTTCTACTCATCTCATGAGCCCAAACAAGTCTCTAAAAGCATGAGTTTGCAACTACTTTACTTTTGGAGAAAATTCAAAACATTCATTATTCAATAGAGCCCAATAGCAAACACCAGCGTTTTGAATGAAGAATCACATTTCTTGGTAGAATCATGCAGGATTGAAATTTTTGATGGTTTTTTACTCCTCTCAACAGCCCAAACAAGTTTCTAAAAGGATGAGTTTGCAACTACTTTACTTTTGGAGAAAATTCAAAACATTCATTATTCAATAGGGCCCAAACTATCAAAAACCAGCGGTTTGAATGAACACATTTCTTGGTAGAATCATGCAGGACTGAAATTTTTGATGTTTTTCTACTCCTCTCATGAGCCCAAACAAGTCTCTAAAAGCATGAGTTTGCAACTACTTTACTTTTGGAGAAAATTCAAAACATTCACTATTCAATAGAGCCCAATAGCAAAAATCAGGTTTTGAATGAAGAATCACATTTCTTGGTAAAATCATGCAGGATTGAAATTTTTGATGGTTTTTTACTCCTCTCAACAGCCCAAACAAGTTTCTAAAAGGATGAGTTTGCAACTACTTTACTTTTGGAGAAAATTCAAAACATTCATTATTCAATAGGGCCCAAACTATCAAAAACCAGCGGTTTCAATGAACACACATTTCTTGGTAGAATCATGCAGGACTGAAATTTTTGATGTTTTTCTACTCCTCTCATGAGCCCAAACAAGTCTCTAAAAGCATGAGTTTGCAACTACTTTACTTTTGGAGAAAATTCAAAATATTCATTATTCAATAGAGCCCAATAGCAAAAACCAGCGTTTTGAATGAAGAATCACATTTCTTGGTAGAATCATGCAGGATTGAAATTTTTGATGGTTTTTTACTCCACTCAACAGCCCAAACAAGTTTCTAAAAGGATGAGTTTGCAACTACTTTACTTTTGGAGAAAATTCAAAACATTCATTATTCAATAGGGCCCAAACTATCAAAAACCAGCGGTTTGAATGAACACATTTCTTGGTAGAATCATGCAGGACTGAAATTTTTGATGTTTTTCTACTCCTCTCATGAGCCCAAACAAGTCTCTTAAAGCATGAGTTTGCAACTACTTTACTTTTGGAGAAAATTCAAAACATTCACTATTCAACAGAGCCCAATAGCAAAAATCAGGTTTTGAATGAAGAATCACATTTCTTGGTAAAATCATGCAGGATTAAAATTTTTGATGGTTTTTTACTCCTCTCAACAGCCCAAACAAGTTTCTAAAAGGATGAGTTTGCAACCACTTTACTTTTGGAGAAAATTCAAAACATTCATTATTCAATAGGGCCCAAACTATCAAAAACCAGCGGTTTCAATGAACACACTTTTCTTGGTAGAATCATGCAGGACTGAAATTTTTGATGTTTTTCTACTCCTCTCATGAGCCCAAACAAGTCTCTAAAAGCATGAGTTTGCAACTACTTTACTTTTGGAGAAAATTCAAAACATTCATTATTCAATAGAGCCCAAACTATCAAAAACCAGCGGTTTGAATGAACACACATTTGTTGGTAGAATCATGCAGGACTGAAATTTTTGATGTTTTTCTACTCCTATCATGAGCCCAAACAAGTCTCTAAAAGCATGAGTTTGCAACTACTTTACTTTTGGAGAAAATTCAAAACATTCATTATTCAATAGAGCCCAATAGCAAAAACCAGCGTTTTGAATGAAGAATCACATTTCTTGGTAGAATCATGCAGGATTGAAATTTTTGATGGTTTTTTACTCCTCTCAACAGCCCAAACAAGTTTCTAAAAGGATGAGTTTGCAACTACTTTACTTTTGGAGAAAATTCAAAACATTCATTATTCAATAGGTCCCAAACTATCAAAAACCAGCGGTTTCAATGAACACACATTTCTTGGTAGAATCATGCAGGACTGAAATTTTTGATGTTTTTCTACTCCGCTCATGAGCCCAAACAAGTCTCTAAAAGCATGAGTTTGCAACTACTTTACTTTTGGAGAAAATTCAAAACATTCACTATTCAATAGAGCCCAATAGCAAAAATCAGGTTTTGAATGAAGAATCACATTTCTTGGTAAAATCATGCAGGATTGAAATTTTTGATGGTTTTTTACTCCTCTCAACAGCCCAAACAAGTTTCTAAAAGGATGAGTTTGCAACTACTTTACTTTTGGAGAAAATTCAAAACATTCCTTATTCAATAGGGCCCAAACTATCAAAAAACAGTGGTTTCAATGAACACACATTTCTTGGTAGAATCATGCAGGACTGAAATTTTTGATGTTTTTCTACTCCTCTCATGAGCCCAAACAAGTCTCTAAAAGCATGAGTTTGCAACTACTTTACTTTTGGAGAAAATTCAAAACATTCACTATTCAATAGAGCCCAATAGCAAAAATCAGGTTTTGAATGAAGAATCACATTTCTTGGTAAAATCATGCAGGATTGAAATTTTTGATGGTTTTTTACTCCTCTCAACAGCCCAAACAAGTTTCTAAAAGGATGAGTTTGCAACTACTTTACTTTTGGAGAAAATTCAAAACATTCATTATTCAATAGGGCCCAAACTATCAAAAACCAGCGGTTTCAATGAACACACATTTCTTGGTAGAATCATGCAGGACTGAAATTTTTGATGTTTTTCTTCTCCTCTCATGAGCCCAAACAAGTCTCTAAAAGCATGAGTTTGCAACTACTTTACTTTTGGAGAAAATTCAAAACATTCATTATTCAATAGAGCCCAATAGCAAAAACCAGCGTTTTGAATGAAGAATCACATTTCTTGGTAGAATCATGCAGGATTGAAATTTTTGATGTTTTTTTACTCCTCTCAACAGCCCAAACAAGTTTCTAAAAGGATGAGTTTGCAACTACTTTACTTTTGGAGAAAATTCAAAACATTCATTATTCAATAGGGCCCAAACTATCAAAAACCAGCGGTTTGAATGAACACATTTCTTGGTAGAATCATGCAGGACTGAAATTTTTGATGTTTTTCTACTCCTCTCATGAGCCCAAACAAGTCTCTAAAAGCATGAGTTTGCAACTACTTCACTTTTGGAGAAAATTCAAAACATTCATTATTCAATAGAGCCCAATAGCAAAAATCAGGTTTTGAATGAAGAATCACATTTCTTGGTAGAATCATGCAGGATTGAAATTTTTGATGGTTTTTTACTCCTCTCAACAGCCCAAACAAGTTTCTAAAAGGATGAGTTTGCAACTACTTTACTTTTGGAGAAAATTCAAAACATTCATTATTCAATAGGGCCCAAACTATCAAAAACCAGCGGTTTCAATGAACACACATTTCTTGGTAGAATCATGCAGGACTGAAATTTTTGATGTTTTTCTACTCCTCTCATGAGCCCAAACAAGTCTCTAAAAGGATGAGTTTGCAACTACTTTACTTTTGGAGAAAATTCAAAACATTCATTATTCAATAGGGCCCAAACTATTAAAAACCAGCGGTTTGAATGAACACAAATTTCTTGGTAGAATCATGCAGGACTGAAATTTTTGATGTTTTTCTACTCCTCTCATGAGCCCAAACAAGTCTCTAAAAGCATGAGTTTGCAACTACTTTACTTTTGGAGAAAATTCAAAACATTCATTATTCAATAGAGCCCAATAGCAAAAACCAGCGTTTTGAATGAAGAATCACATTTCTTGGTAGAATCATGCAGGATTGAAATTTTTGACGGTTTTTTACTCCTCTCAACAGCCCAAACAAGTTTCTAAAAGGATGAGTTTGCAACTACTTTACTTTTGGAGAAAATTCAAAACATTCATTATTCAATAGGGCCCAAACTATCAAAAACCAGCCGTTTCAATGAACACACATGTCTTGGTAGAATCATGCAGGACAGAAATTTTTGATGTTTTTCTACTCATCTCATGAGCCCAAACAAGTCTCTAAAAGCATGAGTTTGCAACTACTTTACTTTTGGAGAAAATTCAAAACATTCATTATTCAATAGAGCCCAATAGCAAACACCAGCGTTTTGAATGAAGAATCACATTTCTTGGTAGAATCATGCAGGATTGAAATTTTTGATGGTTTTTTACTCCTCTCAACAGCCCAAACAAGTTTCTAAAAGGATGAGTTTGCAACTACTTTACTTTTGGAGAAAATTCAAAACATTCATTATTCAATAGGGCCCAAACTATCAAAAACCAGCGGTTTGAATGAACACATTTCTTGGTAGAATCATGCAGGACTGAAATTTTTGATGTTTTTCTACTCCTCTCATGAGCCCAAACAAGTCTCTAAAAGCATGAGTTTGCAACTACTTTACTTTTGGAGAAAATTCAAAACATTCACTATTCAATAGAGCCCAATAGCAAAAATCAGGTTTTGAATGAAGAATCACATTTCTTGGTAAAATCATGCAGGATTGAAATTTTTGATGGTTTTTTACTCCTCTCAACAGCCCAAACAAGTTTCTAAAAGGATGAGTTTGCAACTACTTTACTTTTGGAGAAAATTCAAAACATTCATTATTCAATAGGGCCCAAACTATCAAAAACCAGCGGTTTCAATGAACACACATTTCTTGGTAGAATCATGCAGGACTGAAATTTTTGATGTTTTTCTACTCCTCTCATGAGCCCAAACAAGTCTCTAAAAGCATGAGTTTGCAACTACTTTACTTTTGGAGAAAATTCAAAATATTCATTATTCAATAGAGCCCAATAGCAAAAACCAGCGTTTTGAATGAAGAATCACATTTCTTGGTAGAATCATGCAGGATTGAAATTTTTGATGGTTTTTTACTCCACTCAACAGCCCAAACAAGTTTCTAAAAGGATGAGTTTGCAACTACTTTACTTTTGGAGAAAATTCAAAACATTCATTATTCAATAGGGCCCAAACTATCAAAAACCAGCGGTTTGAATGAACACATTTCTTGGTAGAATCATGCAGGACTGAAATTTTTGATGTTTTTCTACTCCTCTCATGAGCCCAAACAAGTCTCTTAAAGCATGAGTTTGCAACTACTTTACTTTTGGAGAAAATTCAAAACATTCACTATTCAATAGAGCCCAATAGCAAAAATCAGGTTTTGAATGAAGAATCACATTTCTTGGTAAAATCATGCAGGATTAAAATTTTTGATGGTTTTTTACTCCTCTCAACAGCCCAAACAAGTTTCTAAAAGGATGAGTTTGCAACCACTTTACTTTTGGAGAAAATTCAAAACATTCATTATTCAATAGGGCCCAAACTATCAAAAACCAGCGGTTTCAATGAACACACTTTTCTTGGTAGAATCATGCAGGACTGAAATTTTTGATGTTTTTCTACTCCTCTCATGAGCCCAAACAAGTCTCTAAAAGCATGAGTTTGCAACTACTTTACTTTTGGAGAAAATTCAAAACATTCATTATTCAATAGAGCCCAAACTATCAAAAACCAGCGGTTTGAATGAACACACATTTGTTGGTAGAATCATGCAGGACTGAAATTTTTGATGTTTTTCTACTCCTATCATGAGCCCAAACAAGTCTCTAAAAGCATGAGTTTGCAACTACTTTACTTTTGGAGAAAATTCAAAACATTCATTATTCAATAGAGCCCAATAGCAAAAACCAGCGTTTTGAATGAAGAATCACATTTCTTGGTAGAATCATGCAGGATTGAAATTTTTGATGGTTTTTTACTCCTCTCAACAGCCCAAACAAGTTTCTAAAAGGATGAGTTTGCAACTACTTTACTTTTGGAGAAAATTCAAAACATTCATTATTCAATAGGTCCCAAACTATCAAAAACCAGCGGTTTCAATGAACACACATTTCTTGGTAGAATCATGCAGGACTGAAATTTTTGATGTTTTTCTACTCCGCTCATGAGCCCAAACAAGTCTCTAAAAGCATGAGTTTGCAACTACTTTACTTTTGGAGAAAATTCAAAACATTCACTATTCAATAGAGCCCAATAGCAAAAATCAGGTTTTGAATGAAGAATCACATTTCTTGGTAAAATCATGCAGGATTGAAATTTTTGATGGTTTTTTACTCCTCTCAACAGCCCAAACAAGTTTCTAAAAGGATGAGTTTGCAACTACTTTACTTTTGGAGAAAATTCAAAACATTCCTTATTCAATAGGGCCCAAACTATCAAAAAACAGTGGTTTCAATGAACACACATTTCTTGGTAGAATCATGCAGGACTGAAATTTTTGATGTTTTTCTACTCCTCTCATGAGCCCAAACAAGTCTCTAAAAGCATGAGTTTGCAACTACTTTACTTTTGGAGAAAATTCAAAACATTCACTATTCAATAGAGCCCAATAGCAAAAATCAGGTTTTGAATGAAGAATCACATTTCTTGGTAAAATCATGCAGGATTGAAATTTTTGATGGTTTTTTACTCCTCTCAACAGCCCAAACAAGTTTCTAAAAGGATGAGTTTGCAACTACTTTACTTTTGGAGAAAATTCAAAACATTCATTATTCAATAGGGCCCAAACTATCAAAAACCAGCGGTTTCAATGAACACACATTTCTTGGTAGAATCATGCAGGACTGAAATTTTTGATGTTTTTCTTCTCCTCTCATGAGCCCAAACAAGTCTCTAAAAGCATGAGTTTGCAACTACTTTACTTTTGGAGAAAATTCAAAACATTCATTATTCAATAGAGCCCAATAGCAAAAACCAGCGTTTTGAATGAAGAATCACATTTCTTGGTAGAATCATGCAGGATTGAAATTTTTGATGTTTTTTTACTCCTCTCAACAGCCCAAACAAGTTTCTAAAAGGATGAGTTTGCAACTACTTTACTTTTGGAGAAAATTCAAAACATTCATTATTCAATAGGGCCCAAACTATCAAAAACCAGCGGTTTGAATGAACACATTTCTTGGTAGAATCATGCAGGACTGAAATTTTTGATGTTTTTCTACTCCTCTCATGAGCCCAAACAAGTCTCTAAAAGCATGAGTTTGCAACTACTTCACTTTTGGAGAAAATTCAAAACATTCATTATTCAATAGAGCCCAATAGCAAAAATCAGGTTTTGAATGAAGAATCACATTTCTTGGTAGAATCATGCAGGATTGAAATTTTTGATGGTTTTTTACTCCTCTCAACAGCCCAAACAAGTTTCTAAAAGGATGAGTTTGCAACTACTTTACTTTTGGAGAAAATTCAAAACATTCATTATTCAATAGGGCCCAAACTATCAAAAACCAGCGGTTTCAATGAACACACATTTCTTGGTAGAATCATGCAGGACTGAAATTTTTGATGTTTTTCTACTCCTCTCATGAGCCCAAACAAGTCTCTAAAAGGATGAGTTTGCAACTACTTTACTTTTGGAGAAAATTCAAAACATTCATTATTCAATAGGGCCCAAACTATTAAAAACCAGCGGTTTGAATGAACACAAATTTCTTGGTAGAATCATGCAGGACTGAAATTTTTGATGTTTTTCTACTCCTCTCATGAGCCCAAACAAGTCTCTAAAAGCATGAGTTTGCAACTACTTTACTTTTGGAGAAAATTCAAAACATTCATTATTCAATAGAGCCCAATAGCAAAAACCAGCGTTTTGAATGAAGAATCACATTTCTTGGTAGAATCATGCAGGATTGAAATTTTTGACGGTTTTTTACTCCTCTCAACAGCCCAAACAAGTTTCTAAAAGGATGAGTTTGCAACTACTTTACTTTTGGAGAAAATTCAAAACATTCATTATTCAATAGGGCCCAAACTATCAAAAACCAGCCGTTTCAATGAACACACATGTCTTGGTAGAATCATGCAGGACTGAAATTTTTGATGTTTTTCTACTCATCTCATGAGCCCAAACAAGTCTCTAAAAGCATGAGTTTGCAACTACTTTACTTTTGGAGAAAATTCAAAACATTCATTATTCAATAGAGCCCAATAGCAAACACCAGCGTTTTGAATGAAGAATCACATTTCTTGGTAGAATCATGCAGGATTGAAATTTTTGATGGTTTTTTACTCCTCTCAACAGCCCAAACAAGTTTCTAAAAGGATGAGTTTGCAACTACTTTACTTTTGGAGAAAATTCAAAACATTCATTATTCAATAGGGCCCAAACTATCAAAAACCAGCGGTTTCAATGAACACACATTTCTTGGTAGAATCATGCAGGACTGAAATTTTTGATGTTTTTCTACTCCTCTCATGAGCCCAAACAAGTCTCTAAAAGCATGAGTTTGCAACTACTTTACTTTTGGAGAAAATTCAAAACATTCATTATTCAATAGAGCCCAATAGCAAAAACCAGCGTTTTGAATGAAGAATCACATTTCTTGGTAGAATCATGCAGGATTGAAATTTTTGATGGTTTTTTACTCCACTCAACAGCCCAAACAAGTTTCTAAAAGGATGAGTTTGCAACTACTTTACTTTTGGAGAAAATTCAAAACATTCATTATTCAATAGGGCCCAAACTATCAAAAACCAGCGGTTTGAATGAACACATTTCTTGGTAGAATCATGCAGGACTGAAATTTTTGATGTTTTTCTACTCCTCTCATGAGCCCAAACAAGTCTCTAAAAGCATGAGTTTGCAACTACTTTACTTTTGGAGAAAATTCAAAACATTCACTATTCAATAGAGCCCAATAGCAAAAATCAGGTTTTGAATGAAGAATCACATTTCTTGGTAAAATCATGCAGGATTGAAATTTTTGATGGTTTTTTACTCCTCTCAACAGCCCAAACAAGTTTCTAAAAGGATGAGTTTGCAACTACTTTACTTTTGGAGAAAATTCAAAACATTCATTATTCAATAGGGCCCAAACTATCAAAAACCAGCGGTTTCAATGAACACACATTTCTTGGTAGAATCATGCAGGACTGAAATTTTTGATGTTTTTCTACTCCTCTCATGAGCCCAAACAAGTCTCTAAAAGCATGAGTTTGCAACTACTTTACTTTTGGAGAAAATTCAAAACATTCATTATTCAATAGAGCCCAATAGCAAAAACCAGCGTTTTGAATGAAGAATCACATTTCTTGGTAGAATCATGCAGGATTGAAATTTTTGATGGTTTTTTACTCCACTCAACAGCCCAAACAAGTTTCTAAAAGGATGAGTTTGCAACTACTTTACTTTTGGAGAAAATTCAAAACATTCATTATTCAATAGAGCCCAATAGCAAAAACCAGCGTTTTGAATGAAGAATCACATTTCTTGGTAGAATCATGCAGGATTGAAATTTTTGATGGTTTTTTACTCCTCTCAACAGCCCAAACAAGTTTCTAAAAGGATGAGTTTGCAACTACTTTACTTTTGGAGAAAATTCAAAACATTCATTATTCAATAGGGCCCAAACTATCAAAAACCAGCGGTTTCAATGAACACACATTTCTTGGTAGAATCATGCAGGACTGAAATTTTTGATGTTTTTCTACTCCTCTCATGAGCCCAAACAAGTCTCTAAAAGCATGAGTTTGCAACTACTTTACTTTTGGAGAAAATTCAAAACATTCATTATTCAATAGAGCCCAATAGCAAAAACCAGCGTTTTGAATGAAGAATCACATTTCTTGGTAGAATCATGCAGGATTGAAATTTTTGATGGTTTTTTACTCCTCTCAACAGCCCAAACAAGTTTCTAAAAGGATGAGTTTGCAACTACTTTACTTTTGGAGAAAATTCAAAACATTCATTATTCAATAGGGCCCAAACTATCAAAAACCAGCGGTTTCAATGAACACACATTTCTTGGTAGAATCATGCAGGACTGAAATTTTTGATGTTTTTCTACTCCTCTCATGAGCCCAAACAAGTCTCTAAAAGCATGAGTTTGCAACTACTTTACTTTTGGAGAAAATTCAAAACATTCATTATTCAATAGAGCCCAATAGCAAAAACCAGCGTTTTGAATGAAGAATCACATTTCTTGGTAGAATCATGCAGGATTGAAATTTTTGATGGTTTTTTACTCCTCTCAACAGCCCAAACAAGTTTCTAAAAGGATGAGTTTGCAACTACTTTACTTTTGGAGAAAATTCAAAACATTCATTATTCAATAGGGCCCAAACTATCAAAAACCAGCGGTTTCAATGAACACACATTTCTTGGTAGAATCATGCAGGACTGAAATTTTTGATGTTTTTCTACTCCTCTCATGAGCCCAAACAAGTCTCTAAAAGCATGAGTTTGCAACTACTTTACTTTTGGAGAAAATTCAAAACATTCATTATTCAATAGGGCCCAAACTATCAAAAACCAGCGGTTTGAATGAACACACATTTCTTGGTAGAATCATGCAGGACTGAAATTTTTGATGTTTTTCTACTCCTCTCATGAGCCCAAACAAGTCTCTAAAAGCATGAGTTTGCAACTACTTTACTTTTGGAGAAAATTCAAAACATTCATTATTCAATAGAGCCCAATAGCAAAAACCAGCGTTTTGAATGAAGAATCACATTTCTTGGTAGAATCATGCAGGATTGAAATTTTTGACGGTTTTTTACTCCTCTCAACAGCCCAAACAAGTTTCTAAAAGGATGAGTTTGCAACTACTTTACTTTTGGAGAAAATTCAAAACATTCATTATTCAATAGGGCCCAAACTATCAAAAACCAGCCGTTTCAATGAACACACATGTCTTGGTAGAATCATGCAGGACAGAAATTTTTGATGTTTTTCTACTCATCTCATGAGCCCAAACAAGTCTTTAAAAGCATGAGTTTGCAACCACTTTACTTTTGGAGAAAATTCAAAACATTCATTATTCAATAGGGCCCAAACTATCAAAAACCAGCGGTTTCAATGAACACACATTTCTTGGTAGAATCATGCAGGACTGAAATTTTTGATGTTTTTCTACTCCTCTCATGAGCCCAAACAAGTCTCTAAAAGCATGAGTTTGCAACTACTTTACTTTTGGAGAAAATTCAAAACATTCATTATTCAATAGAGCCCAAACTATCAAAAACCAGCGGTTTGAATGAACACACATTTGTTGGTAGAATCATGCAGGACTGAAATTTTTGATGTTTTTCTACTCCTATCATGAGCCCAAACAAGTCTCTAAAAGCATGAGTTTGCAACTACTTTACTTTTGGAGAAAATTCAAAACATTCATTATTCAATAGAGCCCAATAGCAAAAACCAGCGTTTTGAATGAAGAATCACATTTCTTGGTAGAATCATGCAGGATTGAAATTTTTGATGGTTTTTTACTCCTCTCAACAGCCCAAACAAGTTTCTAAAAGGATGAGTTTGCAACTACTTTACTTTTGGAGAAAATTCAAAACATTCATTATTCAATAGGGCCCAAACTATCAAAAACCAGCGGTTTCAATGAACACACATTTCTTGGTAGAATCATGCAGGACTGAAATTTTTGATGTTTTTCTACTCCGCTCATGAGCCCAAACAAGTCTCTAAAAGCATGAGTTTGCAACTACTTTACTTTTGGAGAAAATTCAAAACATTCACTATTCAATAGAGCCCAATAGCAAAAATCAGGTTTTGAATGAAGAATCACATTTCTTGGTAAAATCATGCAGGATTGAAATTTTTGATGGTTTTTTACTCCTCTCAACAGCCCAAACAAGTTTCTAAAAGGATGAGTTTGCAACTACTTTACTTTTGGAGAAAATTCAAAACATTCCTTATTCAATAGGGCCCAAACTATCAAAAACCAGTGGTTTCAATGAACACACATTTCTTGGTAGAATCATGCAGGACTGAAATTTTTGATGTTTTTCTACTCCTCTCATGAGCCCAAACAAGTCTCTAAAAGCATGAGTTTGCAACTACTTTACTTTTGGAGAAAATTCAAAACATTCACTATTCAATAGAGCCCAATAGCAAAAATCAGGTTTTGAATGAAGAATCACATTTCTTGGTAAAATCATGCAGGATTGAAATTTTTGATGTTTTTTTACTCCTCTCAACAGCCCAAACAAGTTTCTAAAAGGATGAGTTTGCAACTACTTTACTTTTGGAGAAAATTCAAAACATTCATTATTCAATAGGGCCCAAACTATCAAAAACCAGCGGTTTCAATGAACACACATTTCTTGGTAGAATCATGCAGGACTGAAATTTTTGATGTTTTTCTTCTCCTCTCATGAGCCCAAACAAGTCTCTAAAAGCATGAGTTTGCAACTACTTTACTTTTGGAGAAAATTCAAAACATTCATTATTCAATAGAGCCCAATAGCAAAAACCAGCGTTTTGAATGAAGAATCACATTTCTTGGTAGAATCATGCAGGATTGAAATTTTTGATGTTTTTTTACTCCTCTCAACAGCCCAAACAAGTTTCTAAAAGGATGAGTTTGCAACTACTTTACTTTTGGAGAAAATTCAAAACATTCATTATTCAATAGGGCCCAAACTATCAAAAACCAGCGGTTTGAATGAACACATTTCTTGGTAGAATCATGCAGGACTGAAATTTTTGATGTTTTTCTACTCCTCTCATGAGCCCAAACAAGTCTCTAAAAGCATGAGTTTGCAACTACTTCACTTTTGGAGAAAATTCAAAACATTCATTATTCAATAGAGCCCAATAGCAAAAATCAGGTTTTGAATGAAGAATCACATTTCTTGGTAGAATCATGCAGGATTGAAATTTTTGATGGTTTTTTACTCCTCTCAACAGCCCAAACAAGTTTCTAAAAGGATGAGTTTGCAACTACTTTACTTTTGGAGAAAATTCAAAACATTCATTATTCAATAGGGCCCAAACTATCAAAAACCAGCGGTTTCAATGAACACACATTTCTTGGTAGAATCATGCAGGACTGAAATTTTTGATGTTTTTCTACTCCTCTCATGAGCCCAAACAAGTCTCTAAAAGCATGAGTTTGCAACTACTTTACTTTTGGAGAAAATTCAAAACATTCATTATTCAATAGGGCCCAAACTATCAAAAACCAGCGGTTTGAATGAACACAAATTTCTTGGTAGAATCATGCAGGACTGAAATTTTTGATGTTTTTCTACTCCTCTCATGAGCCCAAACAAGTCTCTAAAAGCATGAGTTTGCAACTACTTTACTTTTGGAGAAAATTCAAAACATTCATTATTCAATAGAGCCCAATAGCAAAAACCAGCGTTTTGAATGAAGAATCACATTTCTTGGTAGAATCATGCAGGATTGAAATTTTTGACGGTTTTTTACTCCTCTCAACAGCCCAAACAAGTTTCTAAAAGGATGAGTTTGCAACTACTTTACTTTTGGAGAAAATTCAAAACATTCATTATTCAATAGGGCCCAAACTATCAAAAACCAGCCGTTTCAATGAACACACATGTCTTGGTAGAATCATGCAGGACAGAAATTTTTGATGTTTTTCTACTCATCTCATGAGCCCAAACAAGTCTCTAAAAGCATGAGTTTGCAACTACTTTACTTTTGGAGAAAATACAAAACATTCATTATTCAATAGAGCCCAATAGCAAACACCAGCGTTTTGAATGAAGAATCACATTTCTTGGTAGAATCATGCAGGATTGAAATTTTTGATGGTTTTTTACTCCTCTCAACAGCCCAAACAAGTTTCTAAAAGGATGAGTTTGCAACTACTTTACTTTTGGAGAAAATTCAAAACATTCATTATTCAATAGGGCCCAAACTATCAAAAACCAGCGGTTTCAATGAACACACATTTCTTGGTAGAATCATGCAGGACTGAAATTTTTGATGGTTTTTTACTCCTCTCAACAGCCCAAACAAGTTTCTAAAAGGATGAGTTTGCAACTACTTTACTTTTGGAGAAAATTCAAAACATTCATTATTCAATAGGGCCCAAACTATCAAAAACCAGCGGTTTGAATGAACACATTTCTTGGTAGAATCATGCAGGACTGAAATTTTTGATGTTTTTCTACTCCTCTCATGA
This sequence comes from Dendrobates tinctorius, assembly GCF_039654945.1. Taxonomy (NCBI): domain Eukaryota; kingdom Metazoa; phylum Chordata; class Amphibia; order Anura; family Dendrobatidae; genus Dendrobates; species Dendrobates tinctorius. Next base: position 782,751 of record NW_027361855.1, on the reverse strand, counting down.
GCCCAAACAAGTCTCTAAAAGCATGAGTTTGCAACTACTTTACTTTTGGAGAAAATTCAAAACATTCACTATTCAATAGAGCCCAATAGCAAAAATCAGGTTTTGAATGAAGAATCACATTTCTTGGTAAAATCATGCAGGATTGAAATTTTTGATGGTTTTTTACTCCTCTCAACAGCCCAAACAAGTTTCTAAAAGGATGAGTTTGCAACTACTTTACTTTTGGAGAAAATTCAAAACATTCCTTATTCAATAGGGCCCAAACTATCAAAAACCAGTGGTTTCAATGAACACACATTTCTTGGTAGAATCATGCAGGACTGAAATTTTTGATGTTTTTCTACTCCTCTCATGAGCCCAAACAAGTCTCTAAAAGCATGAGTTTGCAACTACTTTACTTTTGGAGAAAATTCAAAACATTCACTATTCAATAGAGCCCAATAGCAAAAATCAGGTTTTGAATGAAGAATCACATTTCTTGGTAAAATCATGCAGGATTGAAATTTTTGATGTTTTTTTACTCCTCTCAACAGCCCAAACAAGTTTCTAAAAGGATGAGTTTGCAACTACTTTACTTTTGGAGAAAATTCAAAACATTCATTATTCAATAGGGCCCAAACTATCAAAAACCAGCGGTTTCAATGAACACACATTTCTTGGTAGAATCATGCAGGACTGAAATTTTTGATGTTTTTCTTCTCCTCTCATGAGCCCAAACAAGTCTCTAAAAGCATGAGTTTGCAACTACTTTACTTTTGGAGAAAATTCAAAACATTCATTATTCAATAGAGCCCAATAGCAAAAACCAGCGTTTTGAATGAAGAATCACATTTCTTGGTAGAATCATGCAGGATTGAAATTTTTGATGTTTTTTTACTCCTCTCAACAGCCCAAACAAGTTTCTAAAAGGATGAGTTTGCAACTACTTTACTTTTGGAGAAAATTCAAAACATTCATTATTCAATAGGGCCCAAACTATCAAAAACCAGCGGTTTGAATGAACACATTTCTTGGTAGAATCATGCAGGACTGAAATTTTTGATGTTTTTCTACTCCTCTCATGAGCCCAAACAAGTCTCTAAAAGCATGAGTTTGCAACTACTTCACTTTTGGAGAAAATTCAAAACATTCATTATTCAATAGAGCCCAATAGCAAAAATCAGGTTTTGAATGAAGAATCACATTTCTTGGTAGAATCATGCAGGATTGAAATTTTTGATGGTTTTTTACTCCTCTCAACAGCCCAAACAAGTTTCTAAAAGGATGAGTTTGCAACTACTTTACTTTTGGAGAAAATTCAAAACATTCATTATTCAATAGGGCCCAAACTATCAAAAACCAGCGGTTTCAATGAACACACATTTCTTGGTAGAATCATGCAGGACTGAAATTTTTGATGTTTTTCTACTCCTCTCATGAGCCCAAACAAGTCTCTAAAAGCATGAGTTTGCAACTACTTTACTTTTGGAGAAAATTCAAAACATTCATTATTCAATAGGGCCCAAACTATCAAAAACCAGCGGTTTGAATGAACACAAATTTCTTGGTAGAATCATGCAGGACTGAAATTTTTGATGTTTTTCTACTCCTCTCATGAGCCCAAACAAGTCTCTAAAAGCATGAGTTTGCAACTACTTTACTTTTGGAGAAAATTCAAAACATTCATTATTCAATAGAGCCCAATAGCAAAAACCAGCGTTTTGAATGAAGAATCACATTTCTTGGTAGAATCATGCAGGATTGAAATTTTTGACGGTTTTTTACTCCTCTCAACAGCCCAAACAAGTTTCTAAAAGGATGAGTTTGCAACTACTTTACTTTTGGAGAAAATTCAAAACATTCATTATTCAATAGGGCCCAAACTATCAAAAACCAGCCGTTTCAATGAACACACATGTCTTGGTAGAATCATGCAGGATTGAAATTTTTGATGTTTTTCTACTCATCTCATGAGCCCAAACAAGTCTCTAAAAGCATGAGTTTGCAACTACTTTACTTTTGGAGAAAATTCAAAACATTCATTATTCAATAGAGCCCAATAGCAAACACCAGCGTTTTGAATGAAGAATCACATTTCTTGGTAGAATCATGCAGGATTGAAATTTTTGATGTTTTTTTACTCCTCTCAACAGCCCAAACAAGTTTCTAAAAGGATGAGTTTGCAACTACTTTACTTTTGGAGAAAATTCAAAACATTCATTATTCAATAGGGCCCAAACTATCAAAAACCAGCGGTTTCAATGAACACACATTTCTTGGTAGAATCATGCAGGACTGAAATTTTTGATGGTTTTTTACTCCTCTCAACAGCCCAAACAAGTTTCTAAAAGGATGAGTTTGCAACTACTTTACTTTTGGAGAAAATTCAAAACATTCATTATTCAATAGGGCCCAAACTATCAAAAACCAGCGGTTTGAATGAACACATTTCTTGGTAGAATCATGCAGGACTGAAATTTTTGATGTTTTTCTACTCCTCTCATGAGCCCAAACAAGTCTCTAAAAGCATGAGTTTGCAACTACTTTACTTTTGGAGAAAATTCAAAACATTCACTATTCAATAGAGCCCAATAGCAAAAATCAGGTTTTGAATGAAGAATCACATTTCTTGGTAAAATCATGCAGGATTGAAATTTTTGATGGTTTTTTACTCCTCTCAACAGCCCAAACAAGTTTCTAAAAGGATGAGTTTGCAACTACTTTACTTTTGGAGAAAATTCAAAACATTCATTATTCAATAGGGCCCAAACTATCAAAAACCAGCGGTTTCAATGAACACACATTTCTTGGTAGAATCATGCAGGACTGAAATTTTTGATGTTTTTCTACTCCTCTCATGAGCCCAAACAAGTCTCTAAAAGCATGAGTTTGCAACTACTTTACTTTTGGAGAAAATTCAAAACATTCATTATTCAATAGAGCCCAATAGCAAAAACCAGCGTTTTGAATGAAGAATCACATTTCTTGGTAGAATCATGCAGGATTGAAATTTTTGATGGTTTTTTACTCCACTCAACAGCCCAAACAAGTTTCTAAAAGGATGAGTTTGCAACTACTTTACTTTTGGAGAAAATTCAAAACATTCATTATTCAATAGAGCCCAATAGCAAAAACCAGCGTTTTGAATGAAGAATCACATTTCTTGGTAGAATCATGCAGGATTGAAATTTTTGATGGTTTTTTACTCCTCTCAACAGCCCAAACAAGTTTCTAAAAGGATGAGTTTGCAACTACTTTACTTTTGGAGAAAATTCAAAACATTCATTATTCAATAGGGCCCAAACTATCAAAAACCAGCGGTTTCAATGAACACACATTTCTTGGTAGAATCATGCAGGACTGAAATTTTTGATGTTTTTCTACTCCTCTCATGAGCCCAAACAAGTCTCTAAAAGCATGAGTTTGCAACTACTTTACTTTTGGAGAAAATTCAAAACATTCATTATTCAATAGAGCCCAATAGCAAAAACCAGCGTTTTGAATGAAGAATCACATTTCTTGGTAGAATCATGCAGGATTGAAATTTTTAATGGTTTTTTACTCCTCTCAACAGCCCAAACAAGTTTCTAAAAGGATGAGTTTGCAACTACTTTACTTTTGGAGAAAATTCAAAACATTCATTATTCAATAGGGCCCAAACTATCAAAAACCAGCGGTTTCAATGAACACACATTTCTTGGTAGAATCATGCAGGACTGAAATTTTTGATGTTTTTCTACTCCTCTCATGAGCCCAAACAAGTCTCTAAAAGCATGAGTTTGCAACTACTTTACTTTTGGAGAAAATTCAAAACATTCATTATTCAATAGAGCCCAATAGCAAAAACCAGCGTTTTGAATGAAGAATCACATTTCTTGGTAGAATCATGCAGGATTGAAATTTTTGATGGTTTTTTACTCCTCTCAACAGCCCAAACAAGTTTCTAAAAGGATGAGTTTGCAACTACTTTACTTTTGGAGAAAATTCAAAACATTCATTATTCAATAGGGCCCAAACTATCAAAAACCAGCGGTTTCAATGAACACACATTTCTTGGTAGAATCATGCAGGACTGAAATTTTTGATGTTTTTCTACTCCTCTCATGAGCCCAAACAAGTCTCTAAAAGCATGAGTTTGCAACTACTTTACTTTTGGAGAAAATTCAAAACATTCATTATTCAATAGGGCCCAAACTATCAAAAACCAGCGGTTTGAATGAACACACATTTCTTGGTAGAATCATGCAGGACTGAAATTTTTGATGTTTTTCTACTCCTCTCATGAGCCCAAACAAGTCTCTAAAAGCATGAGTTTGCAACTACTTTACTTTTGGAGAAAATTCAAAACATTCATTATTCAATAGAGCCCAATAGCAAAAATCAGGTTTTGAATGAAGAATCACATTTCTTGGTAGAATCATGCAGGATTGAAATTTTTGATGGGTTTTTACTCCTCTCAACAGCCCAAACAAGTTTCTAAAAGGATCAGTTTGCAACTACTTTACTTTTGGAGAAAATTCAAAACATTCATTATTCAATAGGGCCCAAACTATCAAAAACCAGCGGTTTCAATGAACACACATTTCTTGGTAGAATCATGCAGGACTGAAATTTTTGATGTTTTTCTTCTCCTCTCATGAGCCCAAACAAGTCTCTAAAAGCATGAGTTTGCAAATACTTTACTTTTGGAGAAAATTCAAAACATTCATTATTCAATAGAGCCCAATAGCAAAAACCAGCGTTTTGAATGAAGAATCACATTTCTTGGTAGAATCATGCAGGATTGAAATTTTTGATGGTTTTTTACTCCTCTCAACAGCCCAAACAAGTTTCTAAAAGGATGAGTTTGCAACTACTTTACTTTTGGAGAAAATTCAAAACATTCATTATTCAATAGGGCCCAAACTATCAAAAACCAGCGGTTTCAATGAACACACATTTCTTGGTAGAATCATGCAGGACTGAAATTTTTGATGTTTTTCTACTCCTCTCATGAGCCCAAACAAGTCTCTAAAAGCATGAGTTTGCAACTACTTTACTTTTGGAGAAAATTCAAAACATTCATTATTCAATAGAGCCCAATAGCAAAAACCAGCGTTTTGAATGAAGAATCACATTTCTTGTTAGAATCATGCAGGATTGAAATTTTTGATGGTTTTTTACTCCTCTCAACAGCCCAAACAAGTTTCTAAAAGGATGAGTTTGCAACTACTTTACTTTTGGAGAAAATTCAAAACATTCATTATTCAATAGGGCCCAAACTATCAAAAACCAGCGGTTTCAATGAACACACATTTCTTGGTAGAATCATGCAGGACTGAAATTTTTGATGTTTTTCTACTCCTCTCATGAGCCCAAACAAGTCTCTAAAAGCATGAGTTTGCAACTACTTTACTTTTGGAGAAAATTCAAAACATTCATTATTCAATAGAGCCCAATAGCAAAAACCAGCGTTTTGAATGAAGAATCACATTTCTTGGTAGAATCATGCAGGATTGAAATTTTTGATGGTTTTTTACTCCTCTCAACAGCCCAAACAAGTTTCTAAAAGGATGAGTTTGCAACTACTTTACTTTTGGAGAAAATTCAAAACATTCATTATTCAATAGGGCCCAAACTATCAAAAACCAGCCGTTTCAATGAACACACATGTCTTGGTAGAATCATGCAGGACAGAAATTTTTGATGTTTTTCTACTCATCTCATGAGCCCAAACAAGTCTCTAAAAGCATGAGTTTGTAACTACTTTACTTTTGGAGAAAATTCAAAACATTCATTATTCAATAGAGCCCAATAGCAAACACCAGCGTTTTGAATGAAGAATCACATTTCTTGGTAGAATCATGCAGGATTGAAATTTTTGATGGTTTTTTACTCCTCTCAACAGCCCAAACAAGTTTCTAAAAGGATGAGTTTGCAACTACTTTACTTTTGGAGAAAATTCAAAACATTCATTATTCAATAGGGCCCAAACTATCAAAAACCAGCGGTTTCAATGAACACACATTTCTTGGTAGAATCATGCAGGACTGAAATTTTTGTTGTTTTTCTACTCCTCTCATGAGCCCAAACAAGTCTCTAAAAGCATGAGTTTGCAACTACTTTACTTTTGGAGAAAATTCAAAACATTCATTATTCAATAGAGCCCAATAGCAAAAACCAGCGGTTTGAATGAAGAATCACATTTCTTGGTAGAATCATGCAGGATTGAAATTTTTGATGGTTTTTTACTCCTCTCAACAGCCCAAACAAGTTTCTAAAAGGATGAGTTTGCAACTACTTTACTTTTGGAGAAAATTCAAAACATTCATTATTCAATAGGGCCCAAACTATCAAAAACCAGCGGTTTGAATGAACACATTTCTTGGTAGAATCATGCAGGACTGAAATTTTTGATGTTTTTCTACTCCTCTCATGAGCCCAAACAAGTCTCTAAAAGCATGAGTTTGCAACTACTTTACTTTTGGAGAAAATTCAAAACATTCACTATTCAATAGAGCCCAATAGCAAAAATCAGGTTTTGAATGAAGAATCACATTTCTTGGTAAAATCATGCAGGATTGAAATTTTTGATGGTTTTTTACTCCTCTCAACAGCCCAAACAAGTTTCTAAAAGGATGAGTTTGCAACTACTTTACTTTTGGAGAAAATTCAAAACATTCATTATTCAATAGGGCCCAAACTATCAAAAACCAGCGGTTTCAATGAACACACATTTCTTGGTAGAATCATGCAGGACTAAAATTTTTGATGTTTTTCTACTCCTCTCATGAGCCCAAACAAGTCTCTAAAAGCATGAGTTTGCAACTACTTTACTTTTGGAGAAAATTCAAAACATTCATTATTCAATAGAGCCCAATAGCAAAAACCAGCGTTTTGAATGAAGAATCACATTTCTTGGTAGAATCATGCAGGATTGAAATTTTTGATGGTTTTTTACTCCACTCAACAGCCCAAACAAGTTTCTAAAAGGATGAGTTTGCAACTACTTTACTTTTGGAGAAAATTCAAAACATTCATTATTCAATAGGGCCCAAACTATAAAAAACCAGTGGTTTGAATGAACACATTTCTTGGTAGAATCATGCAGGACTGAAATTTTTGATGTTTTTCTACTCCTCTCATGAGCCCAAACAAGTCTCTTAAAGCATGAGTTTGCAACTACTTTACTTTTGGAGAAAATTCAAAACATTCACTATTCAATAGAGCCCAATAGCAAAAATCAGGTTTTGAATGAAGAATCACATTTCTTGGTAAAATCATGCAGGATTAAAATTTTTGATGGTTTTTTACTCCTCTCAACAGCCCAAACAAGTTTCTAAAAGAATGAGTTTGCAACCACTTTACTTTTGGAGAAAATTCAAAACATTCATTATTCAATAGGGCCCAAACTATCAAAAACCAGCGGTTTCAATGAACACACATTTCTTGGTAGAATCATGCAGGACTGAAATTTTTGATGTTTTTCTACTCCTCTCATGAGCCCAAACAAGTCTCTAAAAGCATGAGTTTGTAACTACTTTACTTTTGGAGAAAATTCAAAACATTCATTATTCAATAGAGCCCAAACTATCAAAAACCAGTGGTTTGAATGAACACACATTTGTTGGTAGAATCATGCAGGACTGAAATTTTTGATGTTTTTCTACTCCTATCATGAGCCCAAACAAGTCTCTAAAAGCATGAGTTTGCAACTACTTTACTTTTGGAGAAAATTCAAAACATTCATTATTCAATAGAGCCCAATAGCAAAAACCAGCGTTTTGAATGAAGAATCACATTTCTTGGTAGAATCATGCAGGATTGAAATTTTTGATGGTTTTTTACTCCTCTCAACAGCCCAAACAAGTTTCTAAAAGGATGAGTTTGCAACTACTTTACTTTTGGAGAAAATTCAAAACATTCCTTATTCAATAGGGCCCAAACTATCAAAAACCAGTGGTTTCAATGAACACACATTTCTTGGTAGAATCATGCAGGACTGAAATTTTTGATGTTTTTCTACTCCTCTCATGAGCCCAAACTAGTCTCTAAAAGCATGAGTTTGCAACTACTTTACTTTTGGAGAAAATTCAAAACATTCACTATTCAATAGAGCCCAATAGCAAAAATCAGGTTTTGAATGAAGAATCACATTTCTTGGTAAAATCATGCAGGATTGAAATTTTTGATGGTTTTTTACTCCTCTCAACAGCCCAAACAAGTTTCTAAAAGGATGAGTTTGCAACTACTTTACTTTTGGAGAAAATTCAAAACATTCATTATTCAATAGGGCCCAAACTATCAAAAACCAGCGGTTTCAATGAACACACATTTCTTGGTAGAATCATGCAGGACTGAAATTTTTGATGTTTTTCTTCTCCTCTCATGAGCCCAAACAAGTCTCTAAAAGCATGAGTTTGCAACTAATTTACTTTTGGAGAAAATTCAAAACATTCATTATTCAATAGAGCCCAATAGCAAAAACCAGCGTTTTGAATGAAGAATCACATTTCTTGGTAGAATCATGCAGGATTGAAATTTTTGATGTTTTTTTACTCCTCTCAACAGCCCAAACAAGTTTCTAAAAGGATGAGTTTGCAACTACTTTACTTTTGGAGAAAATTCAAAACATTCATTATTCAATAGGGCCCAAACTATCAAAAACCAGCGGTTTGAATGAACACATTTCTTGGTAGAATCATGCAGGACTGAAATTTTTGATGTTTTTCTACTCCTCTCATGAGCCCAAACAAGTCTCTAAAAGCATGAGTTTGCAACTACTTCACTTTTGGAGAAAAGTCAAAACATTCATTATTCAATAGAGCCCAATAGCAAAAATCAGGTTTTGAATGAAGAATCACATTTCTTGGTAGAATCATGCAGGATTGAAATTTTTGATGGTTTTTTACTCCTCTCAACAGCCCAAACAAGTTTCTAAAAGGATGAGTTTGCAACTACTTTACTTTTGGAGAAAATTCAAAACATTCATTATTCAATAGGGCCCAAACTATCAAAAACCAGCGGTTTCAATGAACACACATTTCTTGGTAGAATCATGCAGGACTGAAATTTTTGATGTTTTTCTACTCCTCTCATGAGCCCAAACAAGTCTCTAAAAGCATGAGTTTGCAACTACTTTACTTTTGGAGAAAATTCAAAACATTCATTATTCAATAGGGCCCAAACTATCAAAAACCAGCGGTTTGAATGAACACAAATTTCTTGGTAGAATCATGCAGGACTGAAATTTTTGATGTTTTTCTACTCCTCTCATGAGCCCAAACAAGTCTCTAAAAGCATGAGTTTGCAACTACTTTACTTTTGGAGAAAATTCAAAACATTCATTATTCAATAGAGCCCAATAGCAAAAACCAGCGTTTTGAATGAAGAATCACATTTCTTGGTAGAATCATGCAGGATTGAAATTTTTGACGGTTTTTTACTCCTCTCAACAGCCCAAACAAGTTTCTAAAAGGATGAGTTTGCAACTACTTTACTTTTGGAGAAAATTCAAAACATTCATTATTCAATAGGGCCCAAACTATCAAAAACCAGCCGTTTCAATGAACACACATGTCTTGGTAAAATCATGCAGGACAGAAATTTTTGATGTTTTTCTACTCATCTCATGAGCCCAAACAAGTCTCTAAAAGCATGAGTTTGCAACTACTTTACTTTTGGAGAAAATTCAAAACATTCATTATTCAATAGAGCCCAATAGCAAACACCAGCGTTTTGAATGAAGAATCACATTTCTTGGTAGAATCATGCAGGATTGAAATTTTTGATGGTTTTTTACTCCTCTCAACAGCCCAAACAAGTTTCTAAAAGGATGAGTTTGCAACTACTTTACTTTTGGAGAAAATTCAAAACATTCATTATTCAATAGGGCCCAAACTATCAAAAACCAGCGGTTTCAATGAACACACATTTCTTGGTAGAATCATGCAGGACTGAAATTTTTGATGTTTTTCTACTCCTCTCATGAGCCCAAACAAGTCTCTAAAAGCATGAGTTTGCAACTACTTTACTTTTGGAGAAAATTCAAAACATTCATTATTCAATAGGGCCCAAACTATCAAAAACCAGCGGTTTGAATGAACACACATTTCTTGGTAGAATCATGCAGGACTGAAATTTTTGATGTTTTTCTACTCCTCTCATGAGCCCAAACAAGTCTCTAAAAGCATGAGTTTGCAACTACTTTACTTTTGGAGAAAATTCAAAACATTCATTATTCAATAGAGCCCAATAGCAAAAATCAGGTTTTGAATGAAGAATCACATTTCTTGGTAGAATCATGCAGGATTGAAATTTTTGATGGGTTTTTACTCCTCTCAACAGCCCAAACAAGTTTCTAAAAGGATCAGTTTGCAACTACTTTACTTTTGGAGAAAATTCAAAACATTCATTATTCAATAGGGCCCAAACTATCAAAAACCAGCGGTTTCAATGAACACACATTTCTTGGTAGAATCATGCAGGACTGAAATTTTTGATGTTTTTCTTCTCCTCTCATGAGCCCAAACAAGTCTCTAAAAGCATGAGTTTGCAACTACTTTACTTTTGGAGAAAATTCAAAACATTCATTATTCAATAGAGCCCAATAGCAAAAACCAGCGTTTTGAATGAAGAATCACATTTCTTGGTAGAATCATGCAGGATTGAAATTTTTGATGGTTTTTTACTCCTCTCAACAGCCCAAACAAGTTTCTAAAAGGATGAGTTTGCAACTACTTTACTTTTGGAGAAAATTCAAAACATTCATTATTCAATAGGGCCCAAACTATCAAAAACCAGCGGTTTCAATGAACACACATTTCTTGGTAGAATCATGCAGGACTGAAATTTTTGATGTTTTTCTACTCCTCTCATGAGCCCAAACAAGTCTCTAAAAGCATGAGTTTGCAACTACTTTACTTTTGGAGAAAATTCAAAACATTCATTATTCAATAGAGCCCAATAGCAAAAACCAGCGTTTTGAATGAAGAATCACATTTCTTGTTAGAATCATGCAGGATTGAAATTTTTGATGGTTTTTTACTCCTCTCAACAGCCCAAACAAGTTTCTAAAAGGATGAGTTTGCAACTACTTTACTTTTGGAGAAAATTCAAAACATTCATTATTCAATAGGGCCCAAACTATCAAAAACCAGCGGTTTCAATGAACACACATTTCTTGGTAGAATCATGCAGGACTGAAATTTTTGATGTTTTTCTACTCCTCTCATGAGCCCAAACAAGTCTCTAAAAGCATGAGTTTGCAACTACTTTACTTTTGGAGAAAATTCAAAACATTCATTATTCAATAGAGCCCAATAGCAAAAACCAGCGTTTTGAATGAAGAATCACATTTCTTGGTAGAATCATGCAGGATTGAAATTTTTGATGGTTTTTTACTCCTCTCAACAGCCCAAACAAGTTTCTAAAAGGATGAGTTTGCAACTACTTTACTTTTGGAGAAAATTCAAAACATTCATTATTCAATAGGGCCCAAACTATCAAAAACCAGCGGTTTCAATGAACACACATTTCTTGGTAGAATCATGCAGGACTGAAATTTTTGATGTTTTTCTACTCCTCTCATGAGCCCAAACAAGTCTCTAAAAGCATGAGTTTGCAACTACTTTACTTTTGGAGAAAATTCAAAACATTCATTATTCAATAGAGCCCAATAGCAAAAACCAGCGTTTTGAATGAAATATCACATTTCTTGGTAGAATCATGCAGGATTGAAATTTTTGATGGTTTTTTACTCCTCTCAACAGCCCAAACAAGTTTCTAAAAGGATGAGTTTGCAACTACTTTACTTTTGGAGAAAATTCAAAACATTCATTATTCAATAGGGCCCAAACTATCAAAAACCAGCGGTTTCAATGAACACACATTTCTTGGTAGAATCATGCAGGACTGAAATTTTTGATGTTTTTCTACTCCTCTCATGAGCCCAAACAAGTCTCTAAAAGCATGAGTTTGCAACTACTTTACTTTTGGAGAAAATTCAAAACATTCATTATTCAATAGAGCCCAATAGCAAAAACCAGCGTTTTGAATGAAGAATCACATTTCTTGGTAGAATCATGCAGGATTGAAATTTTTGATGGTTTTTTACTCCTCTCAACAGCCCAAACAAGTTTCTAAAAGGATGAGTTTGCAACTACTTTACTTTTGGAGAAAATTCAAAACATTCATTATTCAATAGGGCCCAAACTATCAAAAACCAGCGGTTTGAATGAACACATTTCTTGGTAGAATCATGCAGGACTGAAATTTTTGATGTTTTTCTACTCCTCTCATGAGCCCAAACAAGTCTCTAAAAGCATGAGTTTGCAACTACTTTACTTTTGGAGAAAATTCAAAACATTCACTATTCAATAGAGCCCAATAGCAAAAATCAGGTTTTGAATGAAGAATCACATTTCTTGGTAAAATCATGCAGGATTGAAATTTTTGATGGTTTTTTACTCCTCTCAACAGCCCAAACAAGTTTCTAAAAGGATGAGTTTGCAACTACTTTACTTTTGGAGAAAATTCAAAACATTCATTATTCAATAGGGCCCAAACTATCAAAAACCAGCGGTTTCAATGAACACACATTTCTTGGTAGAATCATGCAGGACTAAAATTTTTGATGTTTTTCTACTCCTCTCATGAGCCCAAACAAGTCTCTAAAAGCATGAGTTTGCAACTACTTTACTTTTGGAGAAAATTCAAAACATTCATTATTCAATAGAGCCCAATAGCAAAAACCAGCGTTTTGAATGAAGAATCACATTTCTTGGTAGAATCATGCAGGATTGAAATTTTTGATGGTTTTTTACTCCACTCAACAGCCCAAACAAGTTTCTAAAAGGATGAGTTTGCAACTACTTTACTTTTGGAGAAAATTCAAAACATTCATTATTCAATAGGGCCCAAACTATCAAAAACCAGTGGTTTGAATGAACACATTTCTTGGTAGAATCATGCAGGACTGAAATTTTTGATGTTTTTCTACTCCTCTCATGAGCCCAAACAAGTCTCTTAAAGCATGAGTTTGCAACTACTTTACTTTTGGAGAAAATTCAAAACATTCACTATTCAATAGAGCCCAATAGCAAAAATCAGGTTTTGAATGAAGAATCACATTTCTTGGTAAAATCATGCAGGATTAAAATTTTTGATGGTTTTTTACTCCTCTCAAGAGCCCAAACAAGTTTCTAAAAGAATGAGTTTGCAACCACTTTACTTTTGGAGAAAATTCAAAACATTCATTATTCAATAGGGCCCAAACTATCAAAAACCAGCGGTTTCAATGAACACACATTTCTTGGTAGAATCATGCAGGACTGAAATTTTTGATGTTTTTCTACTCCTCTCATGAGCCCAAACAAGTCTCTAAAAGCATGAGTTTGCAACTACTTTACTTTTGGAGAAAATTCAAAACATTCATTATTCAATAGAGCCCAAACTATCAAAAACCAGTGGTTTGAATGAACACACATTTGTTGGTAGAATCATGCAGGACTGAAATTTTTGATGTTTTTCTACTCCTATCATGAGCCCAAACAAGTCTCTAAAAGCATGAGTTTGCAACTACTTTACTTTTGGAGAAAATTCAAAACATTCATTATTCAATAGGGCCCAAACTATCAAAAACCAGTGGTTTCAATGAACACACATTTCTTGGTAGAATCATGCAGGACTGAAATTTTTGATGTTTTTCTACTCCTCTCATGAGCCCAGCTAGTCTCTAAAAGCATGAGTTTGCAACTACTTTACTTTTGGAGAAAATTCAAAACATTCACTATTCAATAGAGCCCAATAGCAAAAATCAGGTTTTGAATGAAGAATCACATTTCTTGGTAAAATCATGCAGGATTGAAATTTTTGATGGTTTTTTACTCCTCTCAACAGCCCAAACAAGTTTCTAAAAGGATGAGTTTGCAACTACTTTACTTTTGGAGAAAATTCAAAACATTCATTATTCAATAGGGCCCAAACTATCAAAAACCAGCGGTTTCAATGAACACACATTTCTTGGTAGAATCATGCAGGACTGAAATTTTTGATGTTTTTCTTCTCCTCTCATGAGCCCAAACAAGTCTCTAAAAGCATGAGTTTGCAACTACTTTACTTTTGGAGAAAATTCAAAGGGGCGTGGCTTGCAGGGGAGCAGAGCAGACGTGTTTTCTAGGAGCTCCTGCTTTCCCCTACTCTAAGCTTACAAAAAGATTGCTAACTTGTGGAATAATCCAGCCACGGATTAATAAGAAGATGCCTAAGAGGTGCAGCAAGAAAAACAGAAGGGTCCCAGTGAGAAAAGACCGTTTAACGGGTCCAAGAAGCCTGGGGAGTCTGTCGGGCCCAAGCCTCCACGCTGGATGTAAACAACCCAGCCATGTGACTGATCAACGCAGCGGGAAGAAAAAACAAGGAGCCAGCGAGACTCAGAGGGCAGATCAGACTTTAATGGTGAGCTCCCTTGGGTGCAGAGAGGCCCCGACACTAGCTGACAGTGTTTTGAGAGGAGATCGGCAGACCGCGCTGACTGTTGGAGCTGTGATGCGGCAGGAGAGAAGCGGCGGTGGAGTCTCTGTGGCATCGCGGGTGGAACCAGTTGGGACATCTCCAGACAGATCTTCTACACCTGGAAGACCGAGTGGACGTGTGGGGACTGTGGCAGCGTGGTCTTTGACAGCTGCAGCGGTCCCTGCTTCACAAAATCAAAGCGGGGAGACCGCGGTGAAGGCTGAAACCGCGTTGCTGCAGAGGAGCGGCGGTGGAGACGTTGCGGCGCCGCTGCTGAGATCAGGTGTGCCACCCCCCGATGGGTCTTCTGCAGCGGGAGATCCACGCAGATCTACTGTGACATCAGCGGTGAGGTCCCCGGCACCTGGAGAAATCCCCGCTTTGAAGGATCATAGCGGGGAGATCGCGGTGAAAGCCGCGGCCGCGCGACAGTGGAGGAGCCGCGACGGGGGATCTCCTTCCTTTCCTTCTTCTCCGGTGAGCGGATCCGGGGGGTCGCCCATCTGTGGTGGATCTGGGGATATTAAGGGACAGTCGGGAGTCCGATCAGCGGCATGCATAGGGCCGCTGAGGGCTTCTGAAGTCAGGGCCACACAGGCTTCAGGGGAGAACTTTGGTCAGATGACTACATCTGGTGCTGCAACAGCGCGGCCATTGGAATATAGCAGTGCTGAGGTTCCTGCGCCTTTGTTGGATTCTGGTGTCCGCACAGCACTATCGGCGGAGGAGGAAAGTGGGGGAAAAGAGTCTGACGTTGTAGTAATGCTCCAGGAGAGATGTAGCAGAGCCGAAACGATTGCATTACCGCTACTTAAATCTACCGCAGATTTATCATTATGTACACCTGTTACATCATTAACACCTTCTATCAAACATTTTAATAGCTTTTTGCGACATGATGCAGCGGAATTTTCACCATTAAACACACCTAAACAATTATTAGATGGGGAGATAAAATCACCGTACTATGGGGGGGCCCGGTCATCCCGTGGGATAGATCTCAATATGGGATTTCAAAAAAGTGTTGGGGACAAGCGATTATTAGTAGATTCTGGTGTTGACAAGGGGCTACAAAAAAATGGCTTTCATGAAAAATCAGTCTGTGTTTCCTCTAGACAGGAAGAGTTTGGGGGGGATGATCTTTTCCAGTCTATGAAAGAAGAGATATGGGCTTTGATTGCTCGATTCGAAAGCACCCTCCTCACTTTATACACTAATGGGGAGTCCTCTTCTAATGACCAGTCAGGTTTAAATTATAAAAAGTCAGAAACTTCGTCCGACGGTGGGGAGGAATCAGAAAATGTAGATTCGGAGGTCTTTGGGGAGGAGGTAGCCTCTCTTGGAGACTCAAAAAACGATTTGATTGATTCAACTGATATAAGCAATACGGATGAGGCATCTTCGTTGCGTTCCTTTATTTCTGAGAACTCTATCAGCTATGGAGAATCCGGAAGTGGTGACTCTTCTCAGGATGATAAAACTAATATAGCTCAAGAGAAGACGCAGACTGATGTTAAGGAGGTATTTATTGATCCATCCTCGCTATATAATATATGGGTTCCTGGGAGCTGCCCCGTTGAGGATTTCCTAGTTAAATCATGCAAAACTTTTTTGACTTCGTTGAATGATCTGGGGATTGGCAATGTGGGAGACCCGGGAATAGACAAAATTAAACTATTAGGAAACTCGATTAAGCAACTTATGAAAAATATTTTTTCAATTATAGTCAGCGAGAATGTAATAAAACCTAACACCACACTTGACATTTCCCTCTCTACAGTAAAACCTACGTTTAAACAATCTGAATTCTCCTCTATTGAAGCATCAAAATTTCATGAGCTCTCGGATTCTTTGAGGGATTTACAGAAGGAGATTGCCTCATTCAGATGTTCTTTGTCCAATTTTGAGGATTTGAAGAGGAAAAATAATGTAAAAATCAGGGGTATTCCCGAGTCAGTTCAACCAACTCGATTGAGGGAATACGTTTCCTCAATGATTTCTTATTTATTTCCGGAAACTAAAGGAAAAAATCTAATTGAGAGGATATTTAGGATTCGTAGACCTTCCTCCCTACTGTCTGACTTAACTAGAGATGTCATTGTCACATTTTATCCTAACTGGGTCAGAAACACCCTCCTTGGTTTATCAAAAAATTCTAGCTTTCTTTCATCTCCCTATCAAAACTTAGTTTTCTTTAAGGATTTGTGTAAGAACACCATACAAAAACGCAGGTCATTTTTACAAATAACAACTGTGCTTCGTCGGGCTAATATTGATTATAATTGGTCCCAAACTTCTACATTAATCGTGAGATATGCTTCAAACATAATTCATATTCTGTCTCCGCGGGATGGTATGGACTTCCTTAGAAATGCTCGACTTATTTCTAACAATTGTCTTCCCAAAACTTTACACCCATCTGTACAAGACCTCCGCTTACACCATACTTGAACTTTGGATCTTACTTGGATTTTATTATCGGGAAACTTTGGACTCACTTGGACCTCTCAAAAGCTTTTTACATATATGTCGGATTAAAATTATGATCTGTGGTTTATGTTCCATGAGCTGATTTGAGAAAAAAGCTGAACTTTCCCCCCCATATGGTCCTTGGGTATTGATTACTCGGACCAATAACGACGGGTTTACTTACAATTACGTTTAAATATTTAAGTGTTATTAATATTTTGATTACAGGTGTCATATGACAGGTTTAGGTTTATTAAGTGTTATTAATATTTTTTATAAGTGTCATGTGACAGGTGCAGAGGCTTACTATAGCTAGAGGCATTTGAAAGCAGACTTAAAGCGTTATTTACTTTTTTTTTGGGGCATATTAATGTATGTATGCCTGTCCAAAATACTTTAGGGGCTTATAACCCCCAATTCAATACTCAATAGATAACTGTTAGTCTGTCCTGTCTCTTCCTTATGGGGTATGTTCATGCCCATTCATATTGAGGAGACATGACCCTTTTAGATTTATAATTAGACGACTTTATAGCATCTTATTTCTACACGTAACTTACTGTTATGTTTCCCTTTGTTCCTTCCTTACCCCTCCTTTTGTTTTTTTTTTTTTCCTTTGTGTGTTTCATTAAAGCAACTTTAAACCCATTCCGAAACCCCTACCCCTTTCTTCCCTTGACACTTATGAATGTATCTGCTACTTGAAAGTCATGTTATTATACTACTGTTATTTTGTAAACCACATTGAAATATGATGATGAACAATATAACTGTTAAGTAGAAAAACTTAATAAAGTTTATTGAAAATGGAGAAAATTCAAAACATTCATTATTCAATAGAGCCCAATAGCAAAAACCAGCGTTTTGAATGAAGAATCACATTTCTTGGTAGAATCATGCAGGATTGAAATTTTTGATGTTTTTTTACTCCTCTCAACAGCCCAAACAAGTTTCTAAAAGGATGAGTTTGCAACTACTTTACTTTTGGAGAAAATTCAAAACATTCATTATTCAATAGGGCCCAAACTATCAAAAACCAGCGGTTTGAATGAACACATTTCTTGGTAGAATCATGCAGGACTGAAATTTTTGATGTTTTTCTACTCCTCTCATGAGCCCAAACAAGTCTCTTAAAGCATGAGTTTGCAACTACTTTACTTTTGGAGAAAATTCAAAACATTCACTATTCAATAGAGCCCAATAGCAAAAATCAGGTTTTGAATGAAGAATCACATTTCTTGGTAAAATCATGCAGGATTAAAATTTTTGATGGTTTTTTACTCCTCTCAACAGCCCAAACAAGTTTCTAAAAGAATGAGTTTGCAACCACTTTACTTTTGGAGAAAATTCAAAACATTCATTATTCAATAGGGCCCAAACTATCAAAAACCAGCGGTTTCAATGAACACACATTTCTTGGTAGAATCATGCAGGACTGAAATTTTTGATGTTTTTCTACTCCTCTCATGAGCCCAAACAAGTCTCTAAAAGCATGAGTTTGCAACTACTTTACTTTTGGAGAAAATTCAAAACATTCATTATTCAATAGAGCCCAAACTATCAAAAACCAGTGGTTTGAATGAACACACATTTGTTGGTAGAATCATGCAGGACTGAAATTTTTGATGTTTTTCTACTCCTATCATGAGCCCAAACAAGTCTCTAAAAGCATGAGTTTGCAACTACTTTACTTTTGGAGAAAATTCAAAACATTCATTATTCAATAGAGCCCAATAGCAAAAACCAGCGTTTTGAATGAAGAATCACATTTCTTGGTAGAATCATGCAGGATTGAAATTTTTGATGGTTTTTTACTCCTCTCAACAGCCCAAACAAGTTTCTAAAAGGATGAGTTTGCAACTACTTTACTTTTGGAGAAAATTCAAAACATTCCTTATTCAATAGGGCCCAAACTATCGAAAACCAGTGGTTTCAATGAACACACATTTCTTGGTAGAATCATGCAGGACTGAAATTTTTGATGTTTTTCTACTCCTCTCATGAGCCCAAACTAGTCTCTAAAAGCATGAGTTTGCAACTACTTTACTTTTGGAGAAAATTCAAAACATTCACTATTCAATAGAGCCCAATAGCAAAAATCAGGTTTTGAATGAAGAATCACATTTCTTGGTAAAATCATGCAGGATTGAAATTTTTGATGGTTTTTTACTCCTCTCAACAGCCCAAACAAGTTTCTAAAAGGATGAGTTTGCAACTACTTTACTTTTGGAGAAAATTCAAAACATTCATTATTCAATAGGGCCCAAACTATCAAAAACCAGCGGTTTCAATGAACACACATTTCTTGGTAGAATCATGCAGGACTGAAATTTTTGATGTTTTTCTTCTCCTCTCATGAGCCCAAACAAGTCTCTAAAAGCATGAGTTTGCAACTACTTTACTTTTGGAGAAAATTCAAAACATTCATTATTCAATAGAGCCCAATAGCAAAAACCAGCGTTTTGAATGAAGAATCACATTTCTTGGTAGAATCATGCAGGATTGAAATTTTTGATGTTTTTTTACTCCTCTCAACAGCCCAAACAAGTTTCTAAAAGGATGAGTTTGCAACTACTTTACTTTTGGAGAAAATTCAAAACATTCATTATTCAATAGGGCCCAAACTATCAAAAACCAGCGGTTTGAATGAACACATTTCTTGGTAGAATCATGCAGGACTGAAATTTTTGATGTTTTTCTACTCCTCTCATGAGCCCAAACAAGTCTCTAAAAGCATGAGTTTGCAACTACTTCACTTTTGGAGAAAAGTCAAAACATTCATTATTCAATAGAGCCCAATAGCAAAAATCAGGTTTTGAATGAAGAATCACATTTCTTGGTAGAATCATGCAGGATTGAAATTTTTGATGGTTTTTTACTCCTCTCAACAGCCCAAACAAGTTTCTAAAAGGATGAGTTTGCAACTACTTTACTTTTGGAGAAAATTCAAAACATTCATTATTCAATAGGGCCCAAACTATCAAAAACCAGCGGTTTCAATGAACACACATTTCTTGGTAGAATCATGCAGGACTGAAATTTTTGATGTTTTTCTACTCCTCTCATGAGCCCAAACAAGTCTCTAAAAGCATGAGTTTGCAACTACTTTACTTTTGGAGAAAATTCAAAACATTCATTATTCAATAGGGCCCAAACTATCAAAAACCAGCGGTTTGAATGAACACAAATTTCTTGGTAGAATCATGCAGGACTGAAATTTTTGATGTTTTTCTACTCCTCTCATGAGCCCAAACAAGTCTCTAAAAGCATGAGTTTGCAACTACTTTACTTTTGGAGAAAATTCAAAACATTCATTATTCAATAGAGCCCAATAGCAAAAACCAGCGTTTTGAATGAAGAATCACATTTCTTGGTAGAATCATGCAGGATTGAAATTTTTGACGGTTTTTTACTCCTCTCAACAGCCCAAACAAGTTTCTAAAAGGATGAGTTTGCAACTACTTTACTTTTGGAGAAAATTCAAAACATTCATTATTCAATAGGGCCCAAACTATCAAAAACCAGCCGTTTCAATGAACACACATGTCTTGGTAGAATCATGCAGGACAGAAATTTTTGATGTTTTTCTACTCATCTCATGAGCCCAAACAAGTCTCTAAAAGCATGAGTTTGCAACTACTTTACTTTTGGAGAAAATTCAAAACATTCATTATTCAATAGAGCCCAATAGCAAACACCAGCGTTTTGAATGAAGAATCACATTTCTTGGTAGAATCATGCAGGATTGAAATTTTTGATGGTTTTTTACTCCTCTCAACAGCCCAAACAAGTTTCTAAAAGGATGAGTTTGCAACTACTTTACTTTTGGAGAAAATTCAAAACATTCATTATTCAATAGGGCCCAAACTATCAAAAACCAGCGGTTTCAATGAACACACATTTCTTGGTAGAATCATGCAGGACTGAAATTTTTGATGTTTTTCTACTCCTCTCATGAGCCCAAACAAGTCTCTAAAAGCATGAGTTTGCAACTACTTTACTTTTGGAGAAAATTCAAAACATTCATTATTCAATAGAGCCCAATAGCAAAAACCAGCGTTTTGAATGAAGAATCACATTTCTTGGTAGAATCATGCAGGATTGAAATTTTTGATGGTTTTTTACTCCGCTCAACAGCCCAAACAAGTTTCTAAAAGGATGAGTTTGCAACTACTTTACTTTTGGAGAAAATTCAAAACATTCATTATTCAATAGGGCCCAAACTATCAAAAACCAGCGGTTTGAATGAACACATTTCTTGGTAGAATCATGCAGGACTGAAATTTTTGATGTTTTTCTACTCCTCTCATGAGCCCAAACAAGTCTCTAAAAGCATGAGTTTGCAACTACTTTACTTTTGGAGAAAATTCAAAACATTCACTATTCAATAGAGCCCAATAGCAAAAATCAGGTTTTGAATGAAGAATCACATTTCTTGGTAAAATCATGCAGGATTGAAATTTTTGATGGTTTTTTACTCCTCTCAACAGCCCAAACAAGTTTCTAAAAGGATGAGTTTGCAACTACTTTACTTTTGGAGAAAATTCAAAACATTCATTATTCAATAGGGCCCAAACTATCAAAAACCAGCGGTTTCAATGAACACACATTTCTTGGTAGAATCATGCAGGACTGAAATTTTTGATGGTTTTCTACTCCTCTCATGAGCCCAAACAAGTCTCTAAAAGCATGAGTTTGCAACTACTTTACTTTTGGAGAAAATTCAAAACATTCATTATTCAATAGAGCCCAATAGCAAAAACCAGCGTTTTGAATGAAGAATCACATTTCTTGGTAGAATCATGCAGGATTGAAATTTTTGATGGTTTTTTACTCCACTCAACAGCCCAAACAAGTTTCTAAAAGGATGAGTTTGCAACTACTTTACTTTTGGAGAAAATTCAAAACATTCATTATTCAATAGGGCCCAAACTATCAAAAACCAGCGGTTTGAATGAACACATTTCTTGGTAGAATCATGCAGGACTGAAATTTTTGATGTTTTTCTACTCTCATGAGCCCAAACAAGTCTCTTAAAGCATGAGTTTGCAACTACTTTACTTTTGGAGAAAATTCAAAACATTCACTATTCAATAGAGCCCAATAGCAAAAATCAGGTTTTGAATGAAGAATCACATTTCTTGGTAAAATCATGCAGGATTAAAATTTTTGATGGTTTTTTACTCCTCTCAACAGCCCAAACAAGTTTCTAAAAGGATGAGTTTGCAACTACTTTACTTTTGGAGAAAATTCAAAACATTCATTATTCAATAGGGCCCAAACTATCAAAAACCAGCGGTTTCAATGAACACACATTTCTTGGTAGAATCATGCAGGACTGAAATTTTTGATGTTTTTCTACTCCTCTCATGAGCCCAAACAAGTCTCTAAAAGCATGAGTTTGCAACTACTTTACTTTTGGAGAAAATTCAAAACATTCATTATTCAATAGGGCCCAAACTATTAAAAACCAGCGGTTTGAATGAACACAAATTTCTTGGTAGAATCATGCAGGACTGAAATTTTTGATGTTTTTCTACTCCTCTCATGAGCCCAAACAAGTCTCTAAAAGCATGAGTTTGCAACTACTTTACTTTTGGAGAAAATTCAAAACATTCATTATTCAATAGAGCCCAATAGCAAAAACCAGCGTTTTGAATGAAGAATCACATTTCTTGGTAGAATCATGCAGGATTGAAATTTTTGACGGTTTTTTACTCCTCTCAACAGCCCAAACAAGTTTCTAAAAGGATGAGTTTGCAACTACTTTACTTTTGGAGAAAATTCAAAACATTCATTATTCAATAGGGCCCAAACTATCAAAAACCAGCCGTTTCAATGAACACACATGTCTTGGTAGAATCATGCAGGACAGAAATTTTTGATGTTTTTCTACTCATCTCATGAGCCCAAACAAGTCTCTAAAAGCATGAGTTTGCAACTACTTTACTTTTGGAGAAAATTCAAAACATTCATTATTCAATAGAGCCCAATAGCAAACACCAGCGTTTTGAATGAAGAATCACATTTCTTGGTAGAATCATGCAGGATTGAAATTTTTGATGGTTTTTTACTCCTCTCAACAGCCCAAACAAGTTTCTAAAAGGATGAGTTTGCAACTACTTTACTTTTGGAGAAAATTCAAAACATTCATTATTCAATAGGGCCCAAACTATCAAAAACCAGCGGTTTCAATGAACACACATTTCTTGGTAGAATCATGCAGGACTGAAATTTTTGATGTTTTTCTACTCCTCTCATGAGCCCAAACAAGTCTCTAAAAGCATGAGTTTGCAACTACTTTACTTTTGGAGAAAATTCAAAACATTCATTATTCAATAGAGCCCAATAGCAAAAACCAGCGTTTTGAATGAAGAATCACATTTCTTGGTAGAATCATGCAGGATTGAAATTTTTGATGGTTTTTTACTCCTCTCAACAGCCCAAACAAGTTTCTAAAAGGATGAGTTTGCAACTACTTTACTTTTGGAGAAAATTCAAAACATTCATTATTCAATAGGGCCCAAACTATCAAAAACCAGCGGTTTGAATGAACACATTTCTTGGTAGAATCATGCAGGACTGAAATTTTTGATGTTTTTCTACTCCTCTCATGAGCCCAAACAAGTCTCTAAAAGCATGAGTTTGCAACTACTTTACTTTTGGAGAAAATTCAAAACATTCACTATTCAATAGAGCCCAATAGCAAAAATCAGGTTTTGAATGAAGAATCACATTTCTTGGTAAAATCATGCAGGATTGAAATTTTTGATGGTTTTTTACTCCTCTCAACAGCCCAAACAAGTTTCTAAAAGGATGAGTTTGCAACTACTTTACTTTTGGAGAAAATTCAAAACATTCATTATTCAATAGGGCCCAAACTATCAAAAACCAGCGGTTTCAATGAACACACATTTCTTGGTAGAATCATGCAGGACTGAAATTTTTGATGTTTTTCTACTCCTCTCATGAGCCCAAACAAGTCTCTAAAAGCATGAGTTTGCAACTACTTTACTTTTGGAGAAAATTCAAAACATTCATTATTCAATAGAGCCCAATAGCAAAAACCAGCGTTTTGAATGAAGAATCACATTTCTTGGTAGAATCATGCAGGATTGAAATTTTTGATGGTTTTTTACTCCACTCAACAGCCCAAACAAGTTTCTAAAAGGATGAGTTTGCAACTACTTTACTTTTGGAGAAAATTCAAAACATTCATTATTCAATAGGGCCCAAACTATCAAAAACCAGCGGTTTGAATGAACACATTTCTTGGTAGAATCATGCAGGACTGAAATTTTTGATGTTTTTCTACTCCTCTCATGAGCCCAAACAAGTCTCTTAAAGCATGAGTTTGCAACTACTTTACTTTTGGAGAAAATTCAAAACATTCACTATTCAATAGAGCCCAATAGCAAAAATCAGGTTTTGAATGAAGAATCACATTTCTTGGTAAAATCATGCAGGATTAAAATTTTTGATGGTTTTTTACTCCTCTCAACAGCCCAAACAAGTTTCTAAAAGGATGAGTTTGCAACTACTTTACTTTTGGAGAAAATTCAAAACATTCATTATTCAATAGGGCCCAAACTATCAAAAACCAGCGGTTTCAATGAACACACATTTCTTGGTAGAATCATGCAGGACTGAAATTTTTGATGTTTTTCTACTCCTCTCATGAGCCCAAACAAGTCTCTAAAAGCATGAGTTTGCAACTACTTTACTTTTGGAGAAAATTCAAAACATTCATTATTCAATAGGGCCCAAACTATAAAAAACCAGCGGTTTGAATGAACACAAATTTCTTGGTAGAATCATGCAGGACTGAAATTTTTGATGTTTTTCTACTCCTCTCATGAGCCCAAACAAGTCTCTAAAAGCATGAGTTTGCAACTACTTTACTTTTGGAGAAAATTCAAAACATTCATTATTCAATAGAGCCCAATAGCAAAAACCAGCGTTTTGAATGAAGAATCACATTTCTTGGTAGAATCATGCAGGATTGAAATTTTTGATGGTTTTTTACTCCTCTCAACAGCCCAAACAAGTTTCTAAAAGGATGAGTTTGCAACTACTTTACTTTTGGAGAAAATTCAAAACATTCATTATTCAATAGGGCCCAAACTATCAAAAACCAGCGGTTTGAATGAACACATTTCTTGGTAGAATCATGCAGGACTGAAATTTTTGATGTTTTTCTACTCCTCTCATGAGCCCAAACAAGTCTCTAAAAGCATGAGTTTGCAACTACTTTACTTTTGGAGAAAATTCAAAACATTCACTATTCAATAGAGCCCAATAGCAAAAATCAGGTTTTGAATGAAGAATCACATTTCTTGGTAAAATCATGCAGGATTGAAATTTTTGATGGTTTTTTACTCCTCTCAACAGCCCAAACAAGTTTCTAAAAGGATGAGTTTGCAACTACTTTACTTTTGGAGAAAATTCAAAACATTCATTATTCAATAGGGCCCAAACTATCAAAAACCAGCGGTTTCAATGAACACACATTTCTTGGTAGAATCATGCAGGACTGAAATTTTTGATGTTTTTCTACTCCTCTCATGAGCCCAAACAAGTCTCTAAAAGCATGAGTTTGCAACTACTTTACTTTTGGAGAAAATTCAAAACATTCATTATTCAATAGAGCCCAATAGCAAAAACCAGCGTTTTGAATGAAGAATCACATTTCTTGGTAGAATCATGCAGGATTGAAATTTTTGATGGTTTTTTACTCCACTCAACAGCCCAAACAAGTTTCTAAAAGGATGAGTTTGCAACTACTTTACTTTTGGAGAAAATTCAAAACATTCATTATTCAATAGGGCCCAAACTATCAAAAACCAGCGGTTTGAATGAACACATTTCTTGGTAGAATCATGCAGGACTGAAATTTTTGATGTTTTTCTACTCCTCTCATGAGCCCAAACAAGTCTCTTAAAGCATGAGTTTGCAACTACTTTACTTTTGGAGAAAATTCAAAACATTCACTATTCAATAGAGCCCAATAGCAAAAATCAGGTTTTGAATGAAGAATCACATTTCTTGGTAAAATCATGCAGGATTAAAATTTTTGATGGTTTTTTACTCCTCTCAACAGCCCAAACAAGTTTCTAAAAGGATGAGTTTGCAACCACTTTACTTTTGGAGAAAATTCAAAACATTCATTATTCAATAGGGCCCAAACTATCAAAAACCAGCGGTTTCAATGAACACACATTTCTTGGGAGAATCATGCAGGACTGAAATTTTTGATGTTTTTCTACTCCTCTCATGAGCCCAAACAAGTCTCTAAAAGCATGAGTTTGCAACTACTTTACTTTTGGAGAAAATTCAAAACATTCATTATTCAATAGAGCCCAAACTATCAAAAACCAGCGGTTTGAATGAACACACATTTGTTGGTAGAATCATGCAGGACTGAAATTTTTGATGTTTTTCTACTCCTATCATGAGCATAAACAAGTCTCTAAAAGCATGAGTTTGCAACTACTTTACTTTTGGAGAAAATTCAAAACATTCATTATTCAATAGAGCCCAATAGCAAAAACCAGCGTTTTGAATGAAGAATCACATTTCTTGGTAGAATCATGCAGGATTGAAATTTTTGATGGTTTTTTACTCCTCTCAACAGCCCAAACAAGTTTCTAAAAGGATGAGTTTGCAACTACTTTACTTTTGGAGAAAATTCAAAACATTCATTATTCAATAGGGCCCAAACTATCAAAAACCAGCGGTTTCAATGAACACACATTTCTTGGTAGAATCATGCAGGACTGAAATTTTTGATGTTTTTCTACTCCGCTCATGAGCCCAAACAAGTCTCTAAAAGCATGAGTTTGCAACTACTTTACTTTTGGAGAAAATTCAAAACATTCACTATTCAATAGAGCCCAATAGCAAAAATCAGGTTTTGAATGAAGAATCACATTTCTTGGTAAAATCATGCAGGATTGAAATTTTTGATGGTTTTTTACTCCTCTCAACAGCCCAAACAAGTTTCTAAAAGGATGAGTTTGCAACTACTTTACTTTTGGAGAAAATTCAAAACATTCCTTATTCAATAGGGCCCAAACTATCAAAAACCAGTGGTTTCAATGAACACACATTTCTTGGTAGAATCATGCAGGACTGAAATTTTTGATGTTTTTCTACTCCTCTCATGAGCCCAAACAAGTCTCTAAAAGCATGAGTTTGCAACTACTTTGCTTTTGGAGAAAATTCAAAACATTCACTATTCAATAGAGCCCAATAGCAAAAATCAGGTTTTGAATGAAGAATCACATTTCTTGGTAAAATCATGCAGGATTGAAATTTTTGATGGTTTTTTACTCCTCTCAACAGCCCAAACAAGTTTCTAAAAGGATGAGTTTGCAACTACTTTACTTTTGGAGAAAATTCAAAACATTCATTATTCAATAGGGCCCAAACTATCAAAAACCAGCGGTTTCAATGAACACACATTTCTTGGTAGAATCATGCAGGACTGAAATTTTTGATGTTTTTCTTCTCCTCTCATGAGCCCAAACAAGTCTCTAAAAGCATGAGTTTGCAACAACTTTACTTTTGGAGAAAATTCAAAACATTCATTATTCAATAGAGCCCAATAGCAAAAACCAGCGTTTTGAATGAAGAATCACATTTCTTGGTAGAATCATGCAGGATTGAAATTTTTGATGTTTTTTTACTCCTCTCAACAGCCCAAACAAGTTTCTAAAAGGATGAGTTTGCAACTACTTTACTTTTGGAGAAAATTCAAAACATTCATTATTCAATAGGGCCCAAACTATCAAAAACCAGCGGTTTGAATGAACACATTTCTTGGTAGAATCATGCAGGACTGAAATTTTTGATGTTTTTCTACTCCTCTCATGAGCCCAAACAAGTCTCTAAAAGCATGAGTTTGCAACTACTTCACTTTTGGAGAAAATTCAAAACATTCATTATTCAATAGAGCCCAATAGCAAAAATCAGGTTTTGAATGAAGAATCACATTTCTTGGTAGAATCATGCAGGATTGAAATTTTTGATGGTTTTTTACTCCTCTCAACAGCCCAAACAAGTTTCTAAAAGGATGAGTTTGCAACTACTTTACTTTTGGAGAAAATTCAAAACATTCATTATTCAATAGGGCCCAAACTATCAAAAACCAGCGGTTTCAATGAACACACATTTCTTGGTAGAATCATGCAGGACTGAAATTTTTGATGTTTTTCTACTCCTCTCATGAGCCCAAACAAGTCTCTAAAAGCATGAGTTTGCAACTACTTTACTTTTGGAGAAAATTCAAAACATTCATTATTCAATAGGGCCCAAACTATCAAAAACCAGCGGTTTGAATGAACACAAATTTCTTGGTAGAATCATGCAGGACTGAAATTTTTGATGTTTTTCTACTCCTCTCATGAGCCCAAACAAGTCTCTAAAAGCATGAGTTTGCAACTACTTTACTTTTGGAGAAAATTCAAAACATTCATTATTCAATAGAGCCCAATAGCAAAAACCAGCGTTTTGAATGAAGAATCACATTTCTTGGTAGAATCATGCAGGATTGAAATTTTTGACGGTTTTTTACTCCTCTCAACAGCCCAAACAAGTTTCTAAAAGGATGAGTTTGCAACTACTTTACTTTTGGAGAAAATTCAAAACATTCATTATTCAATAGGGCCCAAACTATCAAAAACCAGCCGTTTCAATGAACACACATGTCTTGGTAGAATCATGCAGGACAGAAATTTTTGATGTTTTTCTACTCATCTCATGAGCCCAAACAAGTCTCTAAAAGCATGAGTTTGCAACTACTTTACTTTTGGAGAAAATTCAAAACATTCATTATTCAATAGAGCCCAATAGCAAACACCAGCGTTTTGAATGAAGAATCACATTTCTTGGTAGAATCATGCAGGATTGAAATTTTTGATGGTTTTTTACTCCTCTCAACAGCCCAAACAAGTTTCTAAAAGGATGAGTTTGCAACTACTTTACTTTTGGAGAAAATTCAAAACATTCATTATTCAATAGGGCCCAAACTATCAAAAACCAGCGGTTTCAATGAACACACATTTCTTGGTAGAATCATGCAGGACTGAAATTTTTGATGTTTTTCTACTCCTCTCATGAGCCCAAACAAGTCTCTAAAAGCATGAGTTTGCAACTACTTTACTTTTGGAGAAAATTCAAAACATTCATTATTCAATAGAGCCCAATAGCAAAAACCAGCGTTTTGAATGAAGAATCACATTTCTTGGTAGAATCATGCAGGATTGAAATTTTTGATGGTTTTTTACTCCTCTCAACAGCCCAAACAAGTTTCTAAAAGGATGAGTTTGCAACTACTTTACTTTTGGAGAAAATTCAAAACATTCATTATTCAATAGGGCCCAAACTATCAAAAACCAGCGGTTTGAATGAACACATTTCTTGGTAGAATCATGCAGGACTGAAATTTTTGATGTTTTTCTACTCCTCTCATGAGCCCAAACAAGTCTCTAAAAGCATGAGTTTGCAACTACTTTACTTTTGGAGAAAATTCAAAACATTCACTATTCAATAGAGCCCAATAGCAAAAATCAGGTTTTGAATGAAGAATCACATTTCTTGGTAAAATCATGCAGGATTGAAATTTTTGATGGTTTTTTACTCCTCTCAACAGCCCAAACAAGTTTCTAAAAGGATGAGTTTGCAACTACTTTACTTTTGGAGAAAATTCAAAACATTCATTATTCAATAGGGCCCAAACTATCAAAAACCAGCGGTTTCAATGAACACACATTTCTTGGTAGAATCATGCAGGACTGAAATTTTTGATGTTTTTCTACTCCTCTCATGAGCCCAAACAAGTCTCTAAAAGCATGAGTTTGCAACTACTTTACTTTTGGAGAAAATTCAAAACATTCATTATTCAATAGAGCCCAATAGCAAAAACCAGCGTTTTGAATGAAGAATCACATTTCTTGGTAGAATCATGCAGGATTGAAATTTTTGATGGTTTTTTACTCCACTCAACAGCCCAAACAAGTTTCTAAAAGGATGAGTTTGCAACTACTTTACTTTTGGAGAAAATTCAAAACATTCATTATTCAATAGGGCCCAAACTATCAAAAACCAGCGGTTTGAATGAACACATTTCTTGGTAGAATCATGCAGGACTGAAATTTTTGATGTTTTTCTACTCCTCTCATGAGCCCAAACAAGTCCCTTAAAGCATGAGTTTGCAACTACTTTACTTTTGGAGAAAATTCAAAACATTCACTATTCAATAGAGCCCAATAGCAAAAATCAGGTTTTGAATGAAGAATCACATTTCTTGGTAAAATCATGCAGGATTAAAATTTTTGATGGTTTTTTACTCCTCTCAACAGCCCAAACAAGTTTCTAAAAGGATGAGTTTGCAACCACTTTACTTTTGGAGAAAATTCAAAACATTCATTATTCAATAGGGCCCAAACTATCAAAAACCAGCGGTTTCAATGAACACACATTTCTTGGTAGAATCATGCAGGACTGAAATTTTTGATGTTTTTCTACTCCTCTCATGAGCCCAAACAAGTCTCTAAAAGCATGAGTTTGCAACTACTTTACTTTTGGAGAAAATTCAAAACATTCATTATTCAATAGAGCCCAAACTATCAAAAACCAGCGGTTTGAATGAACACACATTTGTTGGTAGAATCATGCAGGACTGAAATTTTTGATGTTTTTCTACTCCTATCATGAGCCCAAACTAGTCTCTAAAAGCATGAGTTTGCAACTACTTTACTTTTGGAGAAAATTCAAAACATTCATTATTCAATAGAGCCCAATAGCAAAAACCAGCGTTTTGAATGAAGAATCACATTTCTTGGTAGAATCATGCAGGATTGAAATTTTTGATGGTTTTTTACTCCTCTCAACAGCCCAAACAAGTTTCTAAAAGGATGAGTTTGCAACTACTTTACTTTTGGAGAAAATTCAAAACATTCATTATTCAATAGGGCCCAAACTATCAAAAACCAGCGGTTTCAATGAACACACATTTCTTGGTAGAATCATGCAGGACTGAAATTTTTGATGTTTTTCTACTCCGCTCATGAGCCCAAACAAGTCTCTAAAAGCATGAGTTTGCAACTACTTTACTTTTGGAGAAAATTCAAAACATTCACTATTCAATAGAGCCCAATAGCAAAAATCAGGTTTTGAATGAAGAATCACATTTCTTGGTAAAATCATGCAGGATTGAAATTTTTGATGGTTTTTTACTCCTCTCAACAGCCCAAACAAGTTTCTAAAAGGATGAGTTTGCAACTACTTTACTTTTGGAGAAAATTCAAAACATTCCTTATTCAATAGGGCCCAATAGCAAAAATCAGGTTTTGAATGAAGAATCACATTTCTTGGTAAAATCATGCAGGATTGAAATTTTTGATGTTTTTCTACTCCTCTCATGAGCCCAAACAAGTCTCTAAAAGCATGAGTTTGCAACTACTTTACTTTTGGAGAAAATTCCAAACATTCATTATTGAATAGAGCCCAATAGCAAAAATCAGGTTTTGAATGAAGAATCACATTTCTTGGTAGAATCATGCAGGATTGAAATTTTTGATGGTTTTTTACTCCTCTCAACAGCCCAAACAAGTTTCTAAAAGGATGAGTTTGCAACTACTTTACTTTTGGAGAAAATTCAAAACATTCATTATTCAATAGGGCCCAAAATATCAAAAACCAGCGGTTTGAATGAACACACATTTCTTGGTAGAATCGTGCAGGACTGAAATTTTTGATGTTTTTATACTCCTCTCATGAGCCCAAACAAGTCTCTAAAAGGATGAGTTTGCAACTACTTTACTTTTGGAGAAAATTCAAAACATTCATTATTCAATAGAGCCCAATAGCAAAAAACAGCGTTTTGAATGAAGAATCACATTTCTTGGTAGAATCATGCAGGATTGAAATTTTTGATGGTTTTTTACTCCTCTCAACAGCCCAAACAAGTTTCTAAAAGGATGAGTTTGCAACTACTTTACTTTTGGAGAAAATTCAAAACATTCCTTATTCAATAGGGCCCAATAGCAAAAATCAGGTTTTGAATGAAGAATCACATTTCTTGGTAAAATCATGCAGGATTGAAATTTTTGATGTTTTTCTACTCCTCTCATGAGCCCAAACAAGTCTCTAAAAGCATGAGTTTGCAACTACTTTACTTTTGGAGAAAATTCCAAACATTCATTATTGAATAGAGCCCAATAGCAAAAATCAGGTTTTGAATGAAGAATCACATTTCTTGGTAGAATCATGCAGGATTGAAATTTTTGATGGTTTTTTACTCCTCTCAACAGCCCAAACAAGTTTCTAAAAGGATGAGTTTGCAACTACTTTACTTTTGGAGAAAATTCAAAACATTCATTATTCAATAGAGCCCAATAGCAAAAAACAGCGTTTTGAATGAAGAATCACATTTCTTGGTAGAATCATGCAGGACTGACATTTTTGATGGTTTTTTACTCCTCTCAACAGCCCAAACAAGTTTCTAAAAGGATGAGTTTGCAACTACTTTACTTTTGGAGAAAATTCAAAACATTCATTATTCAATAGAGCCCAATAGCAAAAACCAGCGTTTTGAATGAAGAATCACATTTCTTGGTAGAATCATGCAGGACTGAAATTTTTGATGGTTTTTTACTCCTCTCAACAGCCCAAACAAGTTTCTAAAAGGATGAGTTTGCAACTACTTTACTTTTGGAGAAAATTCAAAACATTCATTATTCAATAGAGCCCAATAGCAAAAACCAGCGTTTTGAATGAAGAATCACATTTCTTGGTAGAATCATGCAGGATTGAAATTTTTGATGGTTTTTTACTCCTCTCAACAGCCCAAACAAGTTTCTAAAAGGATGAGTTTGCAACTACTTTACTTTTGGAGAAAATTCAAAACATTCATTATTCAATAGGGCCCAAACTATCAAAAACCAGCGGTTTCAATGAACACACATTTCTTGGTAGAATCATGCAGGACTGAAATTTTTGATGTTTTTCTACTCCTCTCATGAGCCCAAACAAGTCTCTAAAAGCATGAGTTTGCAACTACTTTACTTTTGGAGAAAATTCAAAACATTCATTATTCAATAGAGCCCAATAGCAAAAATCAGGTTTTGAATGAAGAATCACATTTCTTGGTAGAATCATGCAGGATTGAAATTTTTGATGGGATTTTACTCCTCTCAACAGCCCAAACAAGTTTCTAAAAGGATGAGTTTGCAACTACTTTACTTTTGGAGAAAATTCAAAACATTCATTATTCAATAGGGCCCAAACTATCAAAAACCAGCGGTTTGAATGAACACACATTTCTTGGTAGAATCGTGCAGGACTGAAATTTTTGATGTTTTTCTACTCCTCTCATGAGCCCAAACAAGTCTCTAAAAGCATGAGTTTGCAACTACTTTACTTTTGGAGAAAATTCAAAACATTCATTATTCAATAGATCCCAATAGCAAAAATCAGGTTTTGAATGAAGAATCACATTTCTTGGTAAAATCATGCAGGATTGAAATTTTTGATGGTTTTTTACTCCTCTCAACAGCCCAAACAAGTTTCTAAAAGGATGAGTTTGCAACTACTTTACTTTTGGAGAAAATTCAAAACATTCCTTATTCAATAGGGCCCAAACTATCAAAAACCAGTGGTTTCAATGAACACACATTTCTTGGTAGAATCATGCAGGACTGAAATTTTTGATGTTTTTTTACTACTCTCATGAGCCCAAACAAGTCTCTAAAAGCATGAGTTTGCAACTACTTTACTTTTGGAGAAAATTCAAAACATTCACTATTCAATAGAGCCCAATAGCAAAAATCAGGTTTTGAATGAAGAATCACATTTCTTGGTAAAATCATGCAGGATTGAAATTTTTGATGGTTTTTTACTCCTCTCAACAGCCCAAACAAGTTTCTAAAAGGATGAGTTTGCAACTACTTTACTTTTGGAGAAAATTCAAAACATTCATTATTCAATAGGGCCCAAACTATCAAAAACCAGCGGTTTCAATGAACACACATTTCTTGGTAGAATCATGCAGGACTGAAATTTTTGATGTTTTTCTTCTCCTCTCATGAGCCCAAACAAGTCTCTAAAAGCATGAGTTTGCAACTACTTTACTTTTGGAGAAAATTCAAAACATTCATTATTCAATAGAGCCCAATAGCAAAAACCAGCGTTTTGAATGAAGAATCACATTTCTTGGTAGAATCATGCAGGATTGAAATTTTTGATGTTTTTTTACTCCTCTCAACAGCCCAAACAAGTTTCTAAAAGGATGAGTTTGCAACTACTTTACTTTTGGAGAAAATTCAAAACATTCATTATTCAATAGGGCACAAACTATCAAAAACCAGCGGTTTGAATGAACACATTTCTTGGTAGAATCATGCAGGACTGAAATTTTTGATGTTTTTCTACTCCTCTCATGAGCCCAAACAAGTCTCTAAAAGCATGAGTTTGCAACTACTTTACTTTTGGAGAAAAGTCAAAACATTCATTATTCAATAGAGCCCAATAGCAAAAATCAGGTTTTGAATGAAGAATCACATTTCTTGGTAGAATCATGCAGGATTGAAATTTTTGATGGTTTTTTACTCCTCTCAACAGCCCAAACAAGTTTCTAAAAGGATGAGTTTGCAACTACTTTACTTTTGGAGAAAATTCAAAACATTCATTATTCAATAGGGCCCAAACTATCAAAAACCAGCGGTTTCAATGAACACACATTTCTTGGTAGAATCATGCAGGACTGAAATTTTTGATGTTTTTCTACTCCTCTCATGAGCCCAAACAAGTCTCTAAAAGCATGAGTTTGCAACTACTTTACTTTTGGAGAAAATTCAAAACATTCATTATTCAATAGGGCCCAAACTATCAAAAACCAGCGGTTTGAATGAACACAAATTTCTTGGTAGAATCATGCAGGACTGAAATTTTTGATGTTTTTCTACTCCTCTCATGAGCCCAAACAAGTCTCTAAAAGCATGAGTTTGCAACTACTTTACTTTTGGAGAAAATTCAAAACATTCATTATTCAATAGAGCCCAATAGCAAAAACCAGCGTTTTGAATGAAGAATCACATTTCTTGGTAGAATCATGCAGGATTGAAATTTTTGACGGTTTTTTACTCCACTCAACAGCCCAAACAAGTTTCTAAAAGGATGAGTTTGCAACTACTTTACTTTTGGAGAAAATTCAAAACATTCATTATTCAATAGGGCCCAAACTATCAAAAACCAGCCGTTTCAATGAACACACATGTCTTGGTAGAATCATGCAGGACAGAAATTTTTGATGTTTTTTTACTCATCTCATGAGCCCAAACAAGTCTCTAAAAGCATGAGTTTGCAACTACTTTACTTTTGGAGAAAATTCAAAACATTCATTATTCAATAGAGCCCAATAGCAAACACCAGCGTTTTGAATGAAGAATCACATTTCTTGGTAGAATCATGCAGGATTGAAATTTTTGATGGTTTTTTACTCCTCTCAACAGCCCAAACAAGTTTCTAAAAGGATGAGTTTGCAACTACTTTACTTTTGGAGAAAATTCAAAACATTCATTATTCAATAGGGCCCAAACTATCAAAAACCAGCGGTTTCAATGAACACACATTTCTTGGTAGAATCATGCAGGACTGAAATTTTTGATGTTTTTCTACTCCTCTCATGAGCCCAAACAAGTCTCTAAAAGCATGAGTTTGCAACTACTTTACTTTTGGAGAAAATTCAAAACATTCATTATTCAATAGAGCCCAATAGCAAAAACCAGCGTTTTGAATGAAGAATCACATTTCTTGGTAGAATCATGCAGGATTGAAATTTTTGATGGTTTTTTACTCCGCTCAACAGCCCAAACAAGTTTCTAAAAGGATGAGTTTGCAACTACTTTACTTTTGGAGAAAATTCAAAACATTCATTATTCAATAGGGCCCAAACTATCAAAAACCAGCGGTTTGAATGAACACATTTCTTGGTAGAATCATGCAGGACTGAAATTTTTGATGTTTTTCTACTCCTCTCATGAGCCCAAACAAGTCTCTAAAAGCATGAGTTTGCAACTACTTTACTTTTGGAGAAAATTCAAAACATTCACTATTCAATAGAGCCCAATAGCAAAAATCAGGTTTTGAATGAAGAATCACATTTCTTGGTAAAATCATGCAGGATTGAAATTTTTGATGGTTTTTTACTCCTCTCAACAGCCCAAACAAGTTTCTAAAAGGATGAGTTTGCAACTACTTTACTTTTGGAGAAAATTCAAAACATTCATTATTCAATAGGGCCCAAACTATCAAAAACCAGCGGTTTCAATGAACACACATTTCTTGGTAGAATCATGCAGGACTGGAATTTTTTAATGTTTTTCTACTCCTCTCATGAGCCCAAACAAGTCTCTAAAAGCATGAGTTTGCAACTACTTTACTTTTGGAGAAAATTCAAAACATTCATTATTCAATAGAGCCCAATAGCAAAAACCAGCGTTTTGAATGAAGAATCACATTTCTTGGTAGAATCATGCAGGATTGAAATTTTTGATGGTTTTTTACTCCACTCAACAGCCCAAACAAGTTTCTAAAAGGATGAGTTTGCAACTACTTTACTTTTGGAGAAAATTCAAAACATTCATTATTCAATAGGGCCCAAACTATCAAAAACCAGCGGTTTGAATGAACACATTTCTTGGTAGAATCATGCAGGACTGAAATTTTTGATGTTTTTCTACTCTCATGAGCCCAAACAAGTCTCTTAAAGCATGAGTTTGCAACTACTTTACTTTTGGAGAAAATTCAAAACATTCACTATTCAATAGAGCCCAATAGCAAAAATCAGGTTTTGAATGAAGAATCACATTTCTTGGTAAAATCATGCAGGATTAAAATTTTTGATGGTTTTTTACTCCTCTCAACAGCCCAAACAAGTTTCTAAAAGGATGAGTTTGCAACTACTTTACTTTTGGAGAAAATTCAAAACATTCATTATTCAATAGGGCCCAAACTATCAAAAACCAGCGGTTTGAATGAACACATTTCTTGGTAGAATCATGCAGGACTGAAATTTTTGATGTTTTTCTACTCTCATGAGCCCAAACAAGTCTCTTAAAGCATGAGTTTGCAACTACTTTACTTTTGGAGAAAATTCAAAACATTCACTATTCAATAGAGCCCAATAGCAAAAATCAGGTTTTGAATGAAGAATCACATTTCTTGGTAAAAT
Source organism: Dendrobates tinctorius (assembly GCF_039654945.1). NCBI lineage: Eukaryota > Metazoa > Chordata > Amphibia > Anura > Dendrobatidae > Dendrobates > Dendrobates tinctorius. The sequence goes on along the minus strand of NW_027361855.1, from coordinate 745,577 downwards.
CATGCAGGATTAAAATTTTTGATGGTTTTTTACTCCTCTCAACAGCCCAAACAAGTTTCTAAAAGGATGAGTTTGCAACTACTTTACTTTTGGAGAAAATTCAAAACATTCATTATTCAATAGAGCCCAATAGCAAAAACCAGCGTTTTGAATGAAGAATCACATTTCTTGGTAGAATCATGCAGGACTGAAATTTTTGATGGTTTTTTACTCCTCTCAACAGCCCAAACAAGTTTCTAAAAGGATGAGTTTGCAACTACTTTACTTTTGGAGAAAATTCAAAACATTCATTATTCAATAGAGCCCAATAGCAAAAACCAGCGTTTTGAATGAAGAATCACATTTCTTGGTAGAATCATGCAGGATTGAAATTTTTGATGGTTTTTTACTCCTCTCAACAGCCCAAACAAGTTTCTAAAAGGATGAGTTTGCAACTACTTTACTTTTGGAGAAAATTCAAAACATTCATTATTCAATAGGGCCCAAACTATCAAAAACCAGCGGTTTCAATGAACACACATTTCTTGGTAGAATCATGCAGGACTGAAATTTTTGATGTTTTTCTACTCCTCTCATGAGCCCAAACAAGTCTCTAAAAGCATGAGTTTGCAACTACTTTACTTTTGGAGAAAATTCAAAACATTCATTATTCAATAGAGCCCAATAGCAAAAATCAGGTTTTGAATGAAGAATCACATTTCTTGGTAGAATCATGCAGGATTGAAATTTTTGATGGGATTTTACTCCTCTCAACAGCCCAAACAAGTTTCTAAAAGGATGAGTTTGCAACTACTTTACTTTTGGAGAAAATTCAAAACATTCATTATTCAATAGGGCCCAAACTATCAAAAACCAGCGGTTTGAATGAACACACATTTCTTGGTAGAATCGTGCAGGACTGAAATTTTTGATGTTTTTCTACTCCTCTCATGAGCCCAAACAAGTCTCTAAAAGCATGAGTTTGCAACTACTTTACTTTTGGAGAAAATTCAAAACATTCATTATTCAATAGATCCCAATAGCAAAAATCAGGTTTTGAATGAAGAATCACATTTCTTGGTAAAATCATGCAGGATTGAAATTTTTGATGGTTTTTTACTCCTCTCAACAGCCCAAACAAGTTTCTAAAAGGATGAGTTTGCAACTACTTTACTTTTGGAGAAAATTCAAAACATTCCTTATTCAATAGGGCCCAAACTATCAAAAACCAGTGGTTTCAATGAACACACATTTCTTGGTAGAATCATGCAGGACTGAAATTTTTGATGTTTTTTTACTACTCTCATGAGCCCAAACAAGTCTCTAAAAGCATGAGTTTGCAACTACTTTACTTTTGGAGAAAATTCAAAACATTCACTATTCAATAGAGCCCAATAGCAAAAATCAGGTTTTGAATGAAGAATCACATTTCTTGGTAAAATCATGCAGGATTGAAATTTTTGATGGTTTTTTACTCCTCTCAACAGCCCAAACAAGTTTCTAAAAGGATGAGTTTGCAACTACTTTACTTTTGGAGAAAATTCAAAACATTCATTATTCAATAGGGCCCAAACTATCAAAAACCAGCGGTTTCAATGAACACACATTTCTTGGTAGAATCATGCAGGACTGAACTTTTTGATGTTTTTCTTCTCCTCTCATGAGCCCAAACAAGTCTCTAAAAGCATGAGTTTGCAACAACTTTACTTTTGGAGAAAATTCAAAACATTCATTATTCAATAGAGCCCAATAGCAAAAACCAGCGTTTTGAATGAAGAATCACATTTCTTGGTAGAATCATGCAGGATTGAAATTTTTGATGTTTTTTTACTCCTCTCAACAGCCCAAACAAGTTTCTAAAAGGATGAGTTTGCAACTACTTTACTTTTGGAGAAAATTCAAAACATTCATTATTCAATAGGGCCCAAACTATCAAAAACCAGCGGTTTGAATGAACACATTTCTTGGTAGAATCATGCAGGACTGAAATTTTTGATGTTTTTCTACTCCTCTCATGAGCCCAAACAAGTCTCTAAAAGCATGAGTTTGCAACTACTTCACTTTTGGAGAAAATTCAAAACATTCATTATTCAATAGAGCCCAATAGCAAAAATCAGGTTTTGAATGAAGAATCACATTTCTTGGTAGAATCATGCAGGATTGAAATTTTTGATGGTTTTTTACTCCTCTCAACAGCCCAAACAAGTTTCTAAAAGGATGAGTTTGCAACTACTTTACTTTTGGAGAAAATTCAAAACATTCATTATTCAATAGGGCCCAAACTATCAAAAACCAGCGGTTTCAATGAACACACATTTCTTGGTAGAATCATGCAGGACTGAAATTTTTGATGTTTTTCTTCTCCTCTCATGAGCCCAAACAAGTCTCTAAAAGCATGAGTTTGCAACTACTTTACTTTTGGAGAAAATTCAAAACATTCATTATTCAATAGAGCCCAATAGCAAAAACCAGCGTTTTGAATGAAGAATCACATTTCTTGGTAGAATCATGCAGGATTGAAATTTTTGATGTTTTTTTACTCCTCTCAACAGCCCAAACAAGTTTCTAAAAGGATGAGTTTGCAACTACTTTACTTTTGGAGAAAATTCAAAACATTCATTATTCAATAGGGCCCAAACTATCAAAAACCAGCGGTTTGAATGAACACATTTCTTGGTAGAATCATGCAGGACTGAAATTTTTGATGTTTTTCTACTCCTCTCATGAGCCCAAACAAGTCTCTAAAAGCATGAGTTTGCAACTACTTCACTTTTGGAGAAAAGTCAAAACATTCATTATTCAATAGAGCCCAATAGCAAAAATCAGGTTTTGAATGAAGAATCACATTTCTTGGTAGAATCATGCAGGATTGAAATTTTTGATGGTTTTTTACTCCTCTCAACAGCCCAAACAAGTTTCTAAAAGGATGAGTTTGCAACTACTTTACTTTTGGAGAAAATTCAAAACATTCATTATTCAATAGGGCCCAAACTATCAAAAACCAGCAGTTTCAATGAACACACATTTCTTGGTAGAATCATGCAGGACTGAAATTTTTGATGTTTTTCTACTCCTCTCATGAGCCCAAACAAGTCTCTAAAAGCATGAGTTTGCAACTACTTTACTTTTGGAGAAAATTCAAAACATTCATTATTCAATAGGGCCCAAACTATCAAAAACCAGCGGTTTGAATGAACACAAATTTCTTGGTAGAATCATGCAGGACTGAAATTTTTGATGTTTTTCTACTCCTCTCATGAGCCCAAACAAGTCTCTAAAAGCATGAGTTTGCAACTACTTTACTTTTGGAGAAAATTCAAAACATTCATTATTCAATAGAGCCCAATAGCAAAAACCAGCGTTTTGAATGAAGAATCACATTTCTTGGTAGAATCATGCAGGATTGAAATTTTTGACGGTTTTTTACTCCTCTCAACAGCCCAAACAAGTTTCTAAAAGGATGAGTTTGCAACTACTTTACTTTTGGAGAAAATTCAAAACATTCATTATTCAATAGGGCCCAAACTATCAAAAACCAGCCGTTTCAATGAACACACATGTCTTGGTAGAATCATGCAGGACAGAAATTTTTGATGTTTTTCTACTCATCTCATGAGCCCAAACAAGTCTCTAAAAGCATGAGTTTGCAACTACTTTACTTTTGGAGAAAATTCAAAACATTCATTATTCAATAGAGCCCAATAGCAAACACCAGCGTTTTGAATGAAGAATCACATTTCTTGGTAGAATCATGCAGGATTGAAATTTTTGATGGTTTTTTACTCCTCTCAACAGCCCAAACAAGTTTCTAAAAGGATGAGTTTGCAACTACTTTACTTTTGGAGAAAATTCAAAACATTCATTATTCAATAGGGCCCAAACTATCAAAAACCAGCGGTTTCAATGAACACACATTTCTTGGTAGAATCATGCAGGACTGAAATTTTTGATGTTTTTCTACTCCTCTCATGAGCCCAAACAAGTCTCTAAAAGCATGAGTTTGCAACTACTTTACTTTTGGAGAAAATTCAAAACATTCATTATTCAATAGAGCCCAATAGCAAAAACCAGCGTTTTGAATGAAGAATCACATTTCTTGGTAGAATCATGCAGGATTGAAATTTTTGATGGTTTTTTACTCCGCTCAACAGCCCAAACAAGTTTCTAAAAGGATGAGTTTGCAACTACTTTACTTTTGGAGAAAATTCAAAACATTCATTATTCAATAGGGCCCAAACTATCAAAAACCAGCGGTTTGAATGAACACATTTCTTGGTAGAATCATGCAGGACTGAAATTTTTGATGTTTTTCTACTCCTCTCATGAGCCCAAACAAGTCTCTAAAAGCATGAGTTTGCAACTACTTTACTTTTGGAGAAAATTCAAAACATTCACTATTCAATAGAGCCCAATAGCAAAAATCAGGTTTTGAATGAAGAATCACATTTCTTGGTAAAATCATGCAGGATTGAAATTTTTGATGGTTTTTTACTCCTCTCAACAGCCCAAACAAGTTTCTAAAAGGATGAGTTTGCAACTACTTTACTTTTGGAGAAAATTCAAAACATTCATTATTCAATAGGGCCCAAACTATCAAAAACCAGCGGTTTCAATGAACACACATTTCTTGGTAGAATCATGCAGGACTGAAATTTTTGATGTTTTTCTACTCCTCTCATGAGCCCAAACAAGTCTCTAAAAGCATGAGTTTGCAACTACTTTACTTTTGGAGAAAATTCAAAACATTCATTATTCAATAGAGCCCAATAGCAAAAACCAGCGTTTTGAATGAAGAATCACATTTCTTGGTAGAATCATGCAGGATTGAAATTTTTGATGGTTTTTTACTCCACTCAACAGCCCAAACAAGTTTCTAAAAGGATGAGTTTGCAACTACTTTACTTTTGGAGAAAATTCAAAACATTCATTATTCAATAGGGCCCAAACTATCAAAAACCAGCGGTTTGAATGAACACATTTCTTGGTAGAATCATGCAGGACTGAAATTTTTGATGTTTTTCTACTCTCATGAGCCCAAACAAGTCTCTTAAAGCATGAGTTTGCAACTACTTTACTTTTGGAGAAAATTCAAAACATTCACTATTCAATAGAGCCCAATAGCAAAAATCAGGTTTTGAATGAAGAATCACATTTCTTGGTAAAATCATGCAGGATTAAAATTTTTGATGGTTTTTTACTCCTCTCAACAGCCCAAACAAGTTTCTAAAAGGATGAGTTTGCAACTACTTTACTTTTGGAGAAAATTCAAAACATTCATTATTCAATAGGGCCCAAACTATCAAAAACCAGCGGTTTCAATGAACACACATTTCTTGGTAGAATCATGCAGGACTGAAATTTTTGATGTTTTTCTACTCCTCTCATGAGCCCAAACAAGTCTCTAAAAGCATGAGTTTGCAACTACTTTACTTTTGGAGAAAATTCAAAACATTCATTATTCAATAGGGCCCAAACTATTAAAAACCAGCGGTTTGAATGAACACAAATTTCTTGGTAGAATCATGCAGGACTGAAATTTTTGATGTTTTTCTACTCCTCTCATGAGCCCAAACAAGTCTCTAAAAGCATGAGTTTGCAACTACTTTACTTTTGGAGAAAATTCAAAACATTCATTATTCAATAGAGCCCAATAGCAAACACCAGCGTTTTGAATGAAGAATCACATTATTTGGTAGAATCATGCAGGATTGAAATTTTTGATGGTTTTTTACTCCTCTCAACAGCCCAAACAAGTTTCTAAAAGGATGAGTTTGCAACTACTTTACTTTTGGAGAAAATTCAAAACATTCATTATTCAATAGGGCCCAAACTATCAAAAACCAGCGGTTTCAATGAACACACATTTCTTGGTAGAATCATGCAGGACTGAAATTTTTGATGTTTTTCTACTCCTCTCATGAGCCCAAACAAGTCTCTAAAAGCATGAGTTTGCAACTACTTTACTTTTGGAGAAAATTCAAAACATTCATTATTCAATAGAGCCCAATAGCAAAAACCAGCGTTTTGAATGAAGAATCACATTTCTTGGTAGAATCATGCAGGATTGAAATTTTTGATGGTTTTTTACTCCACTCAACAGCCCAAACAAGTTTCTAAAAGGATGAGTTTGCAACTACTTTACTTTTGGAGAAAATTCAAAACTTTCATTATTCAATAGGGCCCAAACTATCAAAAACCAGCGGTTTGAATGAACACATTTCTTGGTAGAATCATGCAGGACTGAAATTTTTGATGTTTTTCTACTCCTCTCATGAGCCCAAACAAGTCTCTTAAAGCATGAGTTTGCAACTACTTTACTTTTGGAGAAAATTCAAAACATTCACTATTCAATAGAGCCCAATAGCAAAAATCAGGTTTTGAATGAAGAATCACATTTCTTGGTAAAATCATGCAGGATTAAAATTTTTGATGGTTTTTTACTCCTCTCAACAGCCCAAACAAGTTTCTAAAAGGATGAGTTTGCAACCACTTTACTTTTGGAGAAAATTCAAAACATTCATTATTCAATAGGGCCCAAACTATCAAAAACCAGCGGTTTCAATGAACACACATTTCTTGGTAGAATCATGCAGGACTGAAATTTTTGATGTTTTTCTACTCCTCTCATGAGCCCAAACAAGTCTCTAAAAGCATGAGTTTGCAACTACTTTACTTTTGGAGAAAATTCAAAACATTCATTATTCAATAGAGCCCAAACTATCAAAAACCAGCGGTTTGAATGAACACACATTTGTTGGTAGAATCATGCAGGACTGAAATTTTTGATGTTTTTCTACTCCTATCATGAGCCCAAACAAGTCTCTAAAAGCATGAGTTTGCAACTACTTTACTTTTGGAGAAAATTCAAAACATTCATTATTCAATAGAGCCCAATAGCAAAAACCAGCGTTTTGAATGAAGAATCACATTTCTTGGTAGAATCATGCAGGATTGAAATTTTTGATGGTTTTTTACTCCTCTCAACAGCCCAAACAAGTTTCTAAAAGGATGAGTTTGCAACTACTTTACTTTTGGAGAAAATTCAAAACATTCATTATTCAATAGGGCCCAAACTATCAAAAACCAGCGGTTTCAATGAACACACATTTCTTGGTAGAATCATGCAGGACTGAAATTTTTGATGTTTTTCTACTCCGCTCATGAGCCCAAACAAGTCTCTAAAAGCATGAGTTTGCAACTACTTTACTTTTGGAGAAAATTCAAAACATTCACTATTCAATAGAGCCCAATAGCAAAAATCAGGTTTTGAATGAAGAATCACATTTCTTGGTAAAATCATGCAGGATTGAAATTTTTGATGGTTTTTTACTCCTCTCAACAGCCCAAACAAGTTTCTAAAAGGATGAGTTTGCAACTACTTTACTTTTGGAGAAAATTCAAAACATTCCTTATTCAATAGGGCCCAAACTATCAAAAACCAGTGGTTTCAATGAACACACATTTCTTGGTAGAATCATGCAGGACTGAAATTTTTGATGTTTTTCTACTCCTCTCATGAGCCCAAACAAGTCTCTAAAAGCATGAGTTTGCAACTACTTTGCTTTTGGAGAAAATTCAAAACATTCACTATTCAATAGAGCCCAATAGCAAAAATCAGGTTTTGAATGAAGAATCACATTTCTTGGTAAAATCATGCAGGATTGAAATTTTTGATGGTTTTTTACTCCTCTCAACAGCCCAAACAAGTTTCTAAAAGGATGAGTTTGCAACTACTTTACTTTTGGAGAAAATTCAAAACATTCATTATTCAATAGGGCCCAAACTATCAAAAACCAGCGGTTTCAATGAACACACATTTCTTGGTAGAATCATGCAGGACTGAAATTTTTGATGTTTTTCTTCTCCTCTCATGAGCCCAAACAAGTCTCTAAAAGCATGAGTTTGCAACAACTTTACTTTTGGAGAAAATTCAAAACATTCATTATTCAATAGAGCACAATAGCAAAAACCAGCGTTTTGAATGAAGAATCACATTTCTTGGTAGAATCATGCAGGATTGAAATTTTTGATGTTTTTTTACTCCTCTCAACAGCCCAAACAAGTTTCTAAAAGGATGAGTTTGCAACTACTTTACTTTTGGAGAAAATTCAAAACATTCATTATTCAATAGGGCCCAAACTATCAAAAACCAGCGGTTTGAATGAACACATTTCTTGGTAGAATCATGCAGGACTGAAATTTTTGATGTTTTTCTACTCCTCTCATGAGCCCAAACAAGTCTCTAAAAGCATGAGTTTGCAACTACTTCACTTTTGGAGAAAATTCAAAACATTCATTATTCAATAGAGCCCAATAGCAAAAATCAGGTTTTGAATGAAGAATCACATTTCTTGGTAGAATCATGCAGGATTGAAATTTTTGATGGTTTTTTACTCCTCTCAACAGCCCAAACAAGTTTCTAAAAGGATGAGTTTGCAACTACTTTACTTTTGGAGAAAATTCAAAACATTCATTATTCAATAGGGCCCAAACTATCAAAAACCAGCGGTTTCAATGAACACACATTTCTTGGTAGAATCATGCAGGACTGAAATTTTTGATGTTTTTCTACTCCTCTCATGAGCCCAAACAAGTCTCTAAAAGCATGAGTTTGCAACTACTTTACTTTTGGAGAAAATTCAAAACATTCATTATTCAATAGGGCCCAAACTATCAAAAACCAGCGGTTTGAATGAACACAAATTTCTTGGTAGAATCATGCAGGACTGAAATTTTTGATGTTTTTCTACTCCTCTCATGAGCCCAAACAAGTCTCTAAAAGCATGAGTTTGCAACTACTTTACTTTTGGAGAAAATTCAAAACATTCATTATTCAATAGAGCCCAATAGCAAAAACCAGCGTTTTGAATGAAGAATCACATTTCTTGGTAGTATCATGCAGGATTGAAATTTTTGACGGTTTTTTACTCCTCTCAACAGCCCAAACAAGTTTCTAAAAGGATGAGTTTGCAACTACTTTACTTTTGGAGAAAATTCAAAACATTCATTATTCAATAGGGCCCAAACTATCAAAAACCAGCGGTTTCAATGAACACACATTTCTTGGTAGAATCATGCAGGACTGAAATTTTTGATGTTTTTCTACTCCTCTCATGAGCCCAAACAAGTCTCTAAAAGCATGAGTTTGCAACTACTTTACTTTTGGAGAAAATTCAAAACATTCATTATTCAATAGAGCCCAATAGCAAAAATCAGGTTTTGAATGAAGAATCACATTTCTTGGTAGAATCATGCAGGATTGAAATTTTTGATGGGATTTTACTCCTCTCAACAGCCCAAACAAGTTTCTAAAAGGATGAGTTTGCAACTACTTTACTTTTGGAGAAAATTCAAAACATTCATTATTCAATAGGGCCCAAACTATCAAAAACCAGCGGTTTGAATGAACACACATTTCTTGGTAGAATCGTGCAGGACTGAAATTTTTGATGTTTTTCTACTCCTCTCATGAGCCCAAACAAGTCTCTAAAAGCATGAGTTTGCAACTACTTTACTTTTGGAGAAAATTCAAAACATTCATTATTCAATAGATCCCAATAGCAAAAATCAGGTTTTGAATGAAGAATCACATTTCTTGGTAAAATCATGCAGGATTGAAATTTTTGATGGTTTTTTACTCCTCTCAACAGCCCAAACAAGTTTCTAAAAGGATGAGTTTGCAACTACTTTACTTTTGGAGAAAATTCAAAACATTCCTTATTCAATAGGGCCCAAACTATCAAAAACCAGTGGTTTCAATGAACACACATTTCTTGGTAGAATCATGCAGGACTGAAATTTTTGATGTTTTTCTACTCCTCTCATGAGCCCAAACAAGTCTCTAAAAGCATGAGTTTGCAACTACTTTACTTTTGGAGAAAATTCAAAACATTCACTATTCAATAGAGCCCAATAGCAAAAATCAGGTTTTGAATGAAGAATCACATTTCTTGGTAAAATCATGCAGGATTGAAATTTTTGATGGTTTTTTACTCCTCTCAACAGCCCAAACAAGTTTCTAAAAGGATGAGTTTGCAACTACTTTACTTTTGGAGAAAATTCAAAACATTCATTATTCAATAGGGCCCAAACTATCAAAAACCAGCGGTTTCAATGAACACACATTTCTTGGTAGAATCATGCAGGACTGAAATTTTTGATGTTTTTCTACTCCTCTCATGAGCCCAAACAAGTCTCTAAAAGCATGAGTTTGCAACTACTTTACTTTTGGAGAAAATTCAAAACATTCATTATTCAATAGAGCCCAATAGCAAAAATCAGGTTTTGAATGAAGAATCACATTTCTTGGTAGAATCATGCAGGATTGAAATTTTTGATGGGATTTTACTCCTCTCAACAGCCCAAACAAGTTTCTAAAAGGATGAGTTTGCAACTACTTTACTTTTGGAGAAAATTCAAAACATTCATTATTCAATAGGGCCCAAACTATCAAAAACCAGCGGTTTGAATGAACACACATTTCTTGGTAGAATCGTGCAGGACTGAAATTTTTGATGTTTTTCTACTCCTCTCATGAGCCCAAACAAGTCTCTAAAAGCATGAGTTTGCAACTACTTTACTTTTGGAGAAAATTCAAAACATTCATTATTCAATAGATCCCAATAGCAAAAATCAGGTTTTGAATGAAGAATCACATTTCTTGGTAAAATCATGCAGGATTGAAATTTTTGATGGTTTTTTACTCCTCTCAACAGCCCAAACAAGTTTCTAAAAGGATGAGTTTGCAACTACTTTACTTTTGGAGAAAATTCAAAACATTCATTATTCAATAGGGCCCAAACTATCAAAAACCAGCGGTTTCAATGAACACACATTTCTTGGTAGAATCATGCAGGACTGAAATTTTTGATGTTTTTCTTCTCCTCTCATGAGCCCAAACAAGTCTCTAAAAGCATGAGTTTGCAACTACTTTACTTTTGGAGAAAATTCAAAACATTCATTATTCAATAGAGCCCAATAGCAAAAACCAGCGTTTTGAATGAAGAATCACATTTCTTGGTAGAATCATGCAGGATTGAAATTTTTGATGTTTTTTTACTCCTCTCAACAGCCCAAACAAGTTTCTAAAAGGATGAGTTTGCAACTACTTTACTTTTGGAGAAAATTCAAAACATTCATTATTCAATAGGGCCCAAACTATCAAAAACCAGCGGTTTGAATGAACACATTTCTTGGTAGAATCATGCAGGACTGAAATTTTTGATGTTTTTCTACTCCTCTCATGAGCCCAATCAAGTCTCTAAAAGCATGAGTTTGCAACTACTTCACTTTTGGAGAAAAGTCAAAACATTCATTATTCAATAGAGCCCAATAGCAAAAATCAGGTTTTGAATGAAGAATCACATTTCTTGGTAGAATCATGCAGGATTGAAATTTTTGATGGTTTTTTACTCCTCTCAACAGCCCAAACAAGTTTCTAAAAGGATGAGTTTGCAACTACTTTACTTTTGGAGAAAATTCAAAACATTCATTATTCAATAGGGCCCAAACTATCAAAAACCAGCGGTTTCAATGAACACACATTTCTTGGTAGAATCATGCAGGACTGAAATTTTTGATGTTTTTCTACTCCTCTCATGAGCCCAAACAAGTCTCTAAAAGCATGAGTTTGCAACTACTTTACTTTTGGAGAAAATTCAAAACATTCATTATTCAATAGGGCCCAAACTATCAAAAACCAGCGGTTTGAATGAACACAAATTTCTTGGTAGAATCATGCAGGACTGAAATTTTTGATGTTTTTCTACTCCTCTCATGAGCCCAAACAAGTCTCTAAAAGCATGAGTTTGCAACTACTTTACTTTTGGAGAAAATTCAAAACATTCATTATTCAATAGAGCCCAATAGCAAAAACCAGCGTTTTGAATGAAGAATCACATTTCTTGGTAGAATCATGCAGGATTGAAATTTTTGACGGTTTTTTACTCCTCTCAACAGCCCAAACAAGTTTCTAAAAGGATGAGTTTGCAACTACTTTACTTTTGGAGAAAATTCAAAACATTCATTATTCAATAGGGCCCAAACTATCAAAAACCAGCCGTTTCAATGAACACACATGTCTTGGTAGAATCATGCAGGACAGAAATTTTTGATGTTTTTCTACTCATCTCATGAGCCCAAACAAGTCTCTAAAAGCATGAGTTTGCAACTACTTTACTTTTGGAGAAAATTCAAAACATTCATTATTCAATAGAGCCCAATAGCAAACACCAGCGTTTTGAATGAAGAATCACATTTCTTGGTAGAATCATGCAGGATTGAAATTTTTTATGGTTTTTTACTCCTCTCAACAGCCCAAACAAGTTTCTAAAAGGATGAGTTTGCAACTACTTTACTTTTGGAGAAAATTCAAAACATTCATTATTCAATAGGGCCCAAACTATCAAAAACCAGCGGTTTCAATGAACACACATTTCTTGGTAGAATCATGCAGGACTGAAATTTTTGATGTTTTTCTACTCCTCTCATGAGCCCAAACAAGTCTCTAAAAGCATGAGTTTGCAACTACTTTACTTTTGGAGAAAATTCAAAACATTCATTATTCAATAGAGCCCAATAGCAAAAACCAGCGTTTTGAATGAAGAATCACATTTCTTGGTAGAATCATGCAGGATTGAAATTTTTGATGGTTTTTTACTCCGCTCAACAGCCCAAACAAGTTTCTAAAAGGATGAGTTTGCAACTACTTTACTTTTGGAGAAAATTCAAAACATTCATTATTCAATAGGGCCCAAACTATCAAAAACCAGCGGTTTGAATGAACACATTTCTTGGTAGAATCATGCAGGACTGAAATTTTTGATGTTTTTCTACTCCTCTCATGAGCCCAAACAAGTCTCTAAAAGCATGAGTTTGCAACTACTTTACTTTTGGAGAAAATTCAAAACATTCACTATTCAATAGAGCCCAATAGCAAAAATCAGGTTTTGAATGAAGAATCACATTTCTTGGTAAAATCATGCAGGATTGAAATTTTTGATGGTTTTTTACTCCTCTCAACAGCCCAAACAAGTTTCTAAAAGGATGAGTTTGCAACTACTTTACTTTTGGAGAAAATTCAAAACATTCATTATTCAATAGGGCCCAAACTATCAAAAACCAGCGGTTTCAATGAACACACATTTCTTGGTAGAATCATGCAGGACTGAAATTTTTGATGTTTTTCTACTCCTCTCATGAGCCCAAACAAGTCTCTAAAAGCATGAGTTTGCAACTACTTTACTTTTGGAGAAAATTCAAAACATTCATTATTCAATAGAGCCCAATAGCAAAAACCAGCGTTTTGAATGAAGAATCACATTTCTTGGTAGAATCATGCAGGATTGAAATTTTTGATGGTTTTTTACTCCACTCAACAGCCCAAACAAGTTTCTAAAAGGATGAGTTTGCAACTACTTTACTTTTGGAGAAAATTCAAAACATTCATTATTCAATAGGGCCCAAACTATCAAAAACCAGCGGTTTGAATGAACACATTTCTTGGTAGAATCATGCAGGACTGAAATTTTTGATGTTTTTCTACTCTCATGAGCCCAAACAAGTCTCTTAAAGCATGAGTTTGCAACTACTTTACTTTTGGAGAAAATTCAAAACATTCACTATTCAATAGAGCCCAATAGCAAAAATCAGGTTTTGAATGAAGAATCACATTTCTTGGTAAAATCATGCAGGATTAAAATTTTTGATGGTTTTTTACTCCTCTCAACAGCCCAAACAAGTTTCTAAAAGGATGAGTTTGCAACTACTTTACTTTTGGAGAAAATTCAAAACATTCATTATTCAATAGGGCCCAAACTATCAAAAACCAGCGGTTTGAATGAACACATTTCTTGGTAGAATCATGCAGGACTGAAATTTTTGATGTTTTTCTACTCTCATGAGCCCAAACAAGTCTCTTAAAGCATGAGTTTGCAACTACTTTACTTTTGGAGAAAATTCAAAACATTCACTATTCAATAGAGCCCAATAGCAAAAATCAGGTTTTGAATGAAGAATCACATTTCTTGGTAAAATCATGCAGGATTAAAATTTTTGATGGTTTTTTACTCCTCTCAACAGCCCAAACAAGTTTCTAAAAGGATGAGTTTGCAACTACTTTACTTTTGGAGAAAATTCAAAACATTCATTATTCAATAGAGCCCAATAGCAAAAACCAGCGTTTTGAATGAAGAATCACATTTCTTGGTAGAATCATGCAGGACTGAAATTTTTGATGGTTTTTTACTCCTCTCAACAGCCCAAACAAGTTTCTAAAAGGATGAGTTTGCAACTACTTTACTTTTGGAGAAAATTCAAAACATTCATTATTCAATAGAGCCCAATAGCAAAAACCAGCGTTTTGAATGAAGAATCACATTTCTTGGTAGAATCATGCAGGATTGAAATTTTTGATGTTTTTTTACTCCTCTCAACAGCCCAAACAAGTTTCTAAAAGGATGAGTTTGCAACTACTTTACTTTTGGAGAAAATTCAAAACATTCATTATTCAATAGGGCCCAAACTATCAAAAACCAGCGGTTTGAATGAACACATTTCTTGGTAGAATCATGCAGGACTGAAATTTTTGATGTTTTTCTACTCCTCTCATGAGCCCAAACAAGTCTCTAAAAGCATGAGTTTGCAACTACTTCACTTTTGGAGAAAAGTCAAAACATTCATTATTCAATAGAGCCCAATAGCAAAAATCAGGTTTTGAATGAAGAATCACATTTCTTGGTAGAATCATGCAGGATTGAAATTTTTGATGGTTTTTTACTCCTCTCAACAGCCCAAACAAGTTTCTAAAAGGATGAGTTTGCAACTACTTTACTTTTGGAGAAAATTCAAAACATTCATTATTCAATAGGGCCCAAACTATCAAAAACCAGCGGTTTCAATGAACACACATTTCTTGGTAGAATCATGCAGGACTGAAATTTTTGATGTTTTTCTACTCCTCTCATGAGCCCAAACAAGTCTCTAAAAGCATGAGTTTGCAACTACTTTACTTTTGGAGAAAATTCAAAACATTCATTATTCAATAGGGCCCAAACTATCAAAAACCAGCGGTTTGAATGAACACAAATTTCTTGGTAGAATCATGCAGGACTGAAATTTTTGATGTTTTTCTACTCCTCTCATGAGCCCAAACAAGTCTCTAAAAGCATGAGTTTGCAACTACTTTACTTTTGGAGAAAATTCAAAACATTCATTATTCAATAGAGCCCAATAGCAAAAACCAGCGTTTTGAATGAAGAATCACATTTCTTGGTAGAATCATGCAGGATTGAAATTTTTGACGGTTTTTTACTCCTCTCAACAGCCCAAACAAGTTTCTAAAAGGATGAGTTTGCAACTACTTTACTTTTGGAGAAAATTCAAAACATTCATTATTCAATAGGGCCCAAACTATCAAAAACCAGCCGTTTCAATGAACACACATGTCTTGGTAGAATCATGCAGGACAGAAATTTTTGATGTTTTTCTACTCATCTCATGAGCCCAAACAAGTCTCTAAAAGCATGAGTTTGCAACTACTTTACTTTTGGAGAAAATTCAAAACATTCATTATTCAATAGAGCCCAATAGCAAACACCAGCGTTTTGAATGAAGAATCACATTTCTTGGTAGAATCATGCAGGATTGAAATTTTTGATGGTTTTTTACTCCTCTCAACAGCCCAAACAAGTTTCTAAAAGGATGAGTTTGCAACTACTTTACTTTTGGAGAAAATTCAAAACATTCATTATTCAATAGGGCCCAAACTATCAAAAACCAGCGGTTTCAATGAACACACATTTCTTGGTAGAATCATGCAGGACTGAAATTTTTGATGTTTTTCTACTCCTCTCATGAGCCCAAACAAGTCTCTAAAAGCATGAGTTTGCAACTACTTTACTTTTGGAGAAAATTCAAAACATTCATTATTCAATAGAGCCCAATAGCAAAAACCAGCGTTTTGAATGAAGAATCACATTTCTTGGTAGAATCATGCAGGATTGAAATTTTTGATGGTTTTTTACTCCGCTCAACAGCCCAAACAAGTTTCTAAAAGGATGAGTTTGCAACTACTTTACTTTTGGAGAAAATTCAAAACATTCATTATTCAATAGGGCCCAAACTATCAAAAACCAGCGGTTTGAATGAACACATTTCTTGGTAGAATCATGCAGGACTGAAATTTTTGATGTTTTTCTACTCCTCTCATGAGCCCAAACAAGTCTCTAAAAGCATGAGTTTGCAACTACTTTACTTTTGGAGAAAATTCAAAACATTCACTATTCAATAGAGCCCAATAGCAAAAATCAGGTTTTGAATGAAGAATCACATTTCTTGGTAGAATCATGCAGGATTGAAATTTTTGATGGTTTTTTACTCCACTCAACAGCCCAAACAAGTTTCTAAAAGGATGAGTTTGCAACTACTTTACTTTTGGAGAAAATTCAAAACATTCATTATTCAATAGGGCCCAAACTATCAAAAACCAGCGGTTTGAATGAACACATTTCTTGGTAGAATCATGCAGGACTGAAATTTTTGATGTTTTTCTACTCTCATGAGCCCAAACAAGTCTCTTAAAGCATGAGTTTGCAACTACTTTACTTTTGGAGAAAATTCAAAACATTCACTATTCAATAGAGCCCAATAGCAAAAATCAGGTTTTGAATGAAGAATCACATTTCTTGGTAAAATCATGCAGGATTAAAATTTTTGATGGTTTTTTACTCCTCTCAACAGCCCAAACAAGTTTCTAAAAGGATGAGTTTGCAACTACTTTACTTTTGGAGAAAATTCAAAACATTCATTATTCAATAGGGCCCAAACTATCAAAAACCAGCGGTTTGAATGAACACATTTCTTGGTAGAATCATGCAGGACTGAAATTTTTCATGTTTTTCTACTCTCATGAGCCCAAACAAGTCTCTTAAAGCATGAGTTTGCAACTACTTTACTTTTGGAGAAAATTCAAAACATTCACTATTCAATAGAGCCCAATAGCAAAAATCAGGTTTTGAATGAAGAATCACATTTCTTGGTAAAATCATGCAGGATTAAAATTTTTGATGGTTTTTTACTCCTCTCAACAGCCCAAACAAGTTTCTAAAAGGATGAGTTTGCAACTACTTTACTTTTGGAGAAAATTCAAAACATTCATTATTCAATAGAGCCCAATAGCAAAAACCAGCGTTTTGAATGAAGAATCACATTTCTTGGTAGAATCATGCAGGACTGAAATTTTTGATGGTTTTTTACTCCTCTCAACAGCCCAAACAAGTTTCTAAAAGGATGAGTTTGCAACTACTTTACTTTTGGAGAAAATTCAAAACATTCATTATTCAATAGAGCCCAATAGCAAAAACCAGCGTTTTGAATGAAGAATCACATTTCTTGGTAGAATCATGCAGGATTGAAATTTTTGATGGTTTTTTACTCCTCTCAACAGCCCAAACAAGTTTCTAAAAGGATGAGTTTGCAACTACTTTACTTTTGGAGAAAATTCAAAACATTCATTATTCAATAGGGCCCAAACTATCAAAAACCAGCGGTTTCAATGAACACACATTTCTTGGTAGAATCATGCAGGACTGAAATTTTTGATGTTTTTCTACTCCTCTCATGAGCCCAAACAAGTCTCTAAAAGCATGAGTTTGCAACTACTTTACTTTTGGAGAAAATTCAAAACATTCATTATTCAATAGAGCCCAATAGCAAAAATCAGGTTTTGAATGAAGAATCACATTTCTTGGTAGAATCATGCAGGATTGAAATTTTTGATGGGATTTTACTCCTCTCAACAGCCCAAACAAGTTTCTAAAAGGATGAGTTTGCAACTACTTTACTTTTGGAGAAAATTCAAAACATTCATTATTCAATAGGGCCCAAACTATCAAAAACCAGCGGTTTGAATGAACACACATTTCTTGGTAGAATCGTGCAGGACTGAAATTTTTGATGTTTTTCTACTCCTCTCATGAGCCCAAACAAGTCTCTAAAAGCATGAGTTTGCAACTACTTTACTTTTGGAGAAAATTCAAAACAATCATTATTCAATAGATCCCAATAGCAAAAATCAGGTTTTGAATGAAGAATCACATTTCTTGGTAAAATCATGCAGGATTGAAATTTTTGATGGTTTTTTACTCCTCTCAACAGCCCAAACAAGTTTCTAAAAGGATGAGTTTGCAACTACTTTACTTTTGGAGAAAATTCAAAACATTCCTTATTCAATAGGGCCCAAACTATCAAAAACCAGTGGTTTCAATGAACACACATTTCTTGGTAGAATCATGCAGGACTGAAATTTTTGATGTTTTTTTACTACTCTCATGAGCCCAAACAAGTCTCTAAAAGCATGAGTTTGCAACTACTTTACTTTTGGAGAAAATTCAAAACATTCACTATTCAATAGAGCCCAATAGCAAAAATCAGGTTTTGAATGAAGAATCACATTTCTTGGTAAAATCATGCAGGATTGAAATTTTTGATGTTTTTTTACTCCTCTCAACAGCCCAAACAAGTTTCTAAAAGGATGAGTTTGCAACTACTTTACTTTTGGAGAAAATTCAAAACATTCATTATTCAATAGGGCCCAAACTATCAAAAACCAGCGGTTTCAATGAACACACATTTCTTGGTAGAATCATGCAGGACTGAAATTTTTGATGTTTTTCTTCTCCTCTCATGAGCCCAAACAAGTCTCTAAAAGCATGAGTTTGCAACAACTTTACTTTTGGAGAAAATTCAAAACATTCATTATTCAATAGAGCCCAATAGCAAAAACCAGCGTTTTGAATGAAGAATCACATTTCTTGGTAGAATCATGCAGGATTGAAATTTTTGATGTTTTTTTACTCCTCTCAACAGCCCAAACAAGTTTCTAAAAGGATGAGTTTGCAACTACTTTACTTTTGGAGAAAATTCAAAACATTCATTATTCAATAGGGCCCAAACTATCAAAAACCAGCGGTTTGAATGAACACATTTCTTGGTAGAATCATGCAGGACTGAAATTTTTGATGTTTTTCTACTCCTCTCATGAGCCCAAACAAGTCTCTAAAAGCATGAGTTTGCAACTACTTCACTTTTGGAGAAAATTCAAAACATTCATTATTCAATAGAGCCCAATAGCAAAAATCAGGTTTTGAATGAAGAATCACATTTCTTGGTAGAATCATGCAGGATTGAAATTTTTGATGGTTTTTTACTCCTCTCAACAGCCCAAACAAGTTTCTAAAAGGATGAGTTTGCAACTACTTTACTTTTGGAGAAAATTCAAAACATTCATTATTCAATAGGGCCCAAACTATCAAAAACCAGCGGTTTCAATGAACACACATTTCTTGGTAGAATCATGCAGGACTGAAATTTTTGATGTTTTTCTTCTCCTCTCATGAGCCCAAACAAGTCTCTAAAAGCATGAGTTTGCAACTACTTTACTTTTGGAGAAAATTCAAAACATTCATTATTCAATAGAGCCCAATAGCAAAAACCAGCGTTTTGAATGAAGAATCACATTTCTTGGTAGAATCATGCAGGATTGAAATTTTTGATGTTTTTTTACTCCTCTCAACAGCCCAAACAAGTTTCTAAAAGGATGAGTTTGCAACTACTTTACTTTTGGAGAAAATTCAAAACATTCATTATTCAATAGGGCCCAAACTATCAAAAACCAGCGGTTTGAATGAACACATTTCTTGGTAGAATCATGCAGGACTGAAATTTTTGATGTTTTTCTACTCCTCTCATGAGCCCAAACAAGTCTCTAAAAGCATGAGTTTGCAACTACTTCACTTTTGGAGAAAAGTCAAAACATTCATTATTCAATAGAGCCCAATAGCAAAAATCAGGTTTTGAATGAAGAATCACATTTCTTGGTAGAATCATGCAGGATTGAAATTTTTGATGGTTTTTTACTCCTCTCAACAGCCCAAACAAGTTTCTAAAAGGATGAGTTTGCAACTACTTTACTTTTGGAGAAAATTCAAAACATTCATTATTCAATAGGGCCCAAACTATCAAAAACCAGCGGTTTCAATGAACACACATTTCTTGGTAGAATCATGCAGGACTGAAATTTTTGATGTTTTTCTACTCCTCTCATGAGCCCAAACAAGTCTCTAAAAGCATGAGTTTGCAACTACTTTACTTTTGGAGAAAATTCAAAACATTCATTATTCAATAGGGCCCAAACTATCAAAAACCAGCGGTTTGAATGAACACAAATTTCTTGGTAGAATCATGCAGGACTGAAATTTTTGATGTTTTTCTACTCCTCTCATGAGCCCAAACAAGTCTCTAAAAGCATGAGTTTGCAACTACTTTACTTTTGGAGAAAATTCAAAACATTCATTATTCAATAGAGCCCAATAGCAAAAACCAGCGTTTTGAATGAAGAATCACATTTCTTGGTAGAATCATGCAGGATTGAAATTTTTGACGGTTTTTTACTCCTCTCAACAGCCCAAACAAGTTTCTAAAAGGATGAGTTTGCAACTACTTTACTTTTGGAGAAAATTCAAAACATTCATTATTCAATAGGGCCCAAACTATCAAAAACCAGCCGTTTCAATGAACACACATGTCTTGGTAGAATCATGCAGGACAGAAATTTTTGATGTTTTTCTACTCATCTCATGAGCCCAAACAAGTCTCTAAAAGCATGAGTTTGCAACTACTTTACTTTTGGAGAAAATTCAAAACATTCATTATTCAATAGAGCCCAATAGCAAACACCAGCGTTTTGAATGAAGAATCACATTTCTTGGTAGAATCATGCAGGATTGAAATTTTTGATGGTTTTTTACTCCTCTCAACAGCCCAAACAAGTTTCTAAAAGGATGAGTTTGCAACTACTTTACTTTTGGAGAAAATTCAAAACATTCATTATTCAATAGGGCCCAAACTATCAAAAACCAGCGGTTTCAATGAACACACATTTCTTGGTAGAATCATGCAGGACTGAAATTTTTGATGTTTTTCTACTCCTCTCATGAGCCCAAACAAGTCTCTAAAAGCATGAGTTTGCAACTACTTTACTTTTGGAGAAAATTCAAAACATTCATTATTCAATAGAGCCCAATAGCAAAAACCAGCGTTTTGAATGAAGAATCACATTTCTTGGTAGAATCATGCAGGATTGAAATTTTTGATGGTTTTTTACTCCGCTCAACAGCCCAAACAAGTTTCTAAAAGGATGAGTTTGCAACTACTTTACTTTTGGAGAAAATTCAAAACATTCATTATTCAATAGGGCCCAAACTATCAAAAACCAGCGGTTTGAATGAACACATTTCTTGGTAGAATCATGCAGGACTGAAATTTTTGATGTTTTTCTACTCCTCTCATGAGCCCAAACAAGTCTCTAAAAGCATGAGTTTGCAACTACTTTACTTTTGGAGAAAATTCAAAACATTCACTATTCAATAGAGCCCAATAGCAAAAATCAGGTTTTGAATGAAGAATCACATTTCTTGGTAAAATCATGCAGGATTGAAATTTTTGATGGTTTTTTACTCCTCTCAACAGCCCAAACAAGTTTCTAAAAGGATGAGTTTGCAACTACTTTACTTTTGGAGAAAATTCAAAACATTCATTATTCAATAGGGCCCAAACTATCAAAAACCAGCGGTTTCAATGAACACACATTTCTTGGTAGAATCATGCAGGACTGAAATTTTTGATGTTTTTCTACTCCTCTCATGAGCCCAAACAAGTCTCTAAAAGCATGAGTTTGCAACTACTTTACTTTTGGAGAAAATTCAAAACATTCATTATTCAATAGAGCCCAATAGCAAAAACCAGCGTTTTGAATGAAGAATCACATTTCTTGGTAGAATCATGCAGGATTGAAATTTTTGATGGTTTTTTACTCCACTCAACAGCCCAAACAAGTTTCTAAAAGGATGAGTTTGCAACTACTTTACTTTTGGAGAAAATTCAAAACATTCATTATTCAATAGGGCCCAAACTATCAAAAACCAGCGGTTTGAATGAACACATTTCTTGGTAGAATCATGCAGGACTGAAATTTTTGATGTTTTTCTACTCTCATGAGCCCAAACAAGTCTCTTAAAGCATGAGTTTGCAACTACTTTACTTTTGGAGAAAATTCAAAACATTCACTATTCAATAGAGCCCAATAGCAAAAATCAGGTTTTGAATGAAGAATCACATTTCTTGGTAAAATCATGCAGGATTAAAATTTTTGATGGTTTTTTACTCCTCTCAACAGCCCAAACAAGTTTCTAAAAGGATGAGTTTGCAACTACTTTACTTTTGGAGAAAATTCAAAACATTCATTATTCAATAGGGCCCAAACTATCAAAAACCAGCGGTTTGAATGAACACATTTCTTGGTAGAATCATGCAGGACTGAAATTTTTGATGTTTTTCTACTCTCATGAGCCCAAACAAGTCTCTTAAAGCATGAGTTTGCAACTACTTTACTTTTGGAGAAAATTCAAAACATTCACTATTCAATAGAGCCCAATAGCAAAAATCAGGTTTTGAATGAAGAATCACATTTCTTGGTAAAATCATGCAGGATTAAAATTTTTGATGGTTTTTTACTCCTCTCAACAGCCCAAACAAGTTTCTAAAAGGATGAGTTTGCAACTACTTTACTTTTGGAGAAAATTCAAAACATTCATTATTCAATAGAGCCCAATAGCAAAAACCAGCGTTTTGAATGAAGAATCACATTTCTTGGTAGAATCATGCAGGACTGAAATTTTTGATGGTTTTTTACTCCTCTCAACAGCCCAAACAAGTTTCTAAAAGGATGAGTTTGCAACTACTTTACTTTTGGAGAAAATTCAAAACATTCATTATTCAATAGAGCCCAATAGCAAAAACCAGCGTTTTGAATGAAGAATCACATTTCTTGGTAGAATCATGCAGGATTGAAATTTTTGATGTTTTTTTACTCCTCTCAACAGCCCAAACAAGTTTCTAAAAGGATGAGTTTGCAACTACTTTACTTTTGGAGAAAATTCAAAACATTCATTATTCAATAGGGCCCAAACTATCAAAAACCAGCGGTTTGAATGAACACATTTCTTGGTAGAATCATGCAGGACTGAAATTTTTGATGTTTTTCTACTCCTCTCATGAGCCCAAACAAGTCTCTAAAAGCATGAGTTTGCAACTACTTCACTTTTGGAGAAAAGTCAAAACATTCATTATTCAATAGAGCCCAATAGCAAAAATCAGGTTTTGAATGAAGAATCACATTTCTTGGTAGAATCATGCAGGATTGAAATTTTTGATGGTTTTTTACTCCTCTCAACAGCCCAAACAAGTTTCTAAAAGGATGAGTTTGCAACTACTTTACTTTTGGAGAAAATTCAAAACATTCATTATTCAATAGGGCCCAAACTATCAAAAACCAGCGGTTTCAATGAACACACATTTCTTGGTAGAATCATGCAGGACTGAAATTTTTGATGTTTTTCTACTCCTCTCATGAGCCCAAACAAGTCTCTAAAAGCATGAGTTTGCAAATACTTTACTTTTGGAGAAAATTCAAAACATTCATTATTCAATAGGGCCCAAACTATCAAAAACCAGCGGTTTGAATGAACACAAATTTCTTGGTAGAATCATGCAGGACTGAAATTTTTGATGTTTTTCTACTCCTCTCATGAGCCCAAACAAGTCTCTAAAAGCATGAGTTTGCAACTACTTTACTTTTGGAGAAAATTCAAAACATTCATTATTCAATAGAGCCCAATAGCAAAAACCAGCGTTTTGAATGAAGAATCACATTTCTTGGTAGAATCATGCAGGATTGAAATTTTTGACGGTTTTTTACTCCTCTCAACAGCCCAAACAAGTTTCTAAAAGGATGAGTTTGCAACTACTTTACTTTTGGAGAAAATTCAAAACATTCATTATTCAATAGGGCCCAAACTATCAAAAACCAGCCGTTTCAATGAACACACATGTCTTGGTAGAATCATGCAGGACAGAAATTTTTGATGTTTTTCTACTCATCTCATGAGCCCAAACAAGTCTCTAAAAGCATGAGTTTGCAACTACTTTACTTTTGGAGAAAATTCAAAACATTCATTATTCAATAGAGCCCAATAGCAAACACCAGCGTTTTGAATGAAGAATCACATTTCTTGGTAGAATCATGCAGGATTGAAATTTTTGATGGTTTTTTACTCCTCTCAACAGCCCAAACAAGTTTCTAAAAGGATGAGTTTGCAACTACTTTACTTTTGGAGAAAATTCAAAACATTCATTATTCAATAGGGCCCAAACTATCAAAAACCAGCGGTTTCAATGAACACACATTTCTTGGTAGAATCATGCAGGACTGAAATTTTTGATGTTTTTCTACTCCTCTCATGAGCCCAAACAAGTCTCTAAAAGCATGAGTTTGCAACTACTTTACTTTTGGAGAAAATTCAAAACATTCATTATTCAATAGAGCCCAATAGCAAAAACCAGCGTTTTGAATGAAGAATCACATTTCTTGGTAGAATCATGCAGGATTGAAATTTTTGATGGTTTTTTACTCCGCTCAACAGCCCAAACAAGTTTCTAAAAGGATGAGTTTGCAACTACTTTACTTTTGGAGAAAATTCAAAACATTCATTATTCAATAGGGCCCAAACTATCAAAAACCAGCGGTTTGAATGAACACATTTCTTGGTAGAATCATGCAGGACTGAAATTTTTGATGTTTTTCTACTCCTCTCATGAGCCCAAACAAGTCTCTAAAAGCATGAGTTTGCAACTACTTTACTTTTGGAGAAAATTCAAAACATTCACTATTCAATAGAGCCCAATAGCAAAAATCAGGTTTTGAATGAAGAATCACATTTCTTGGTAAAATCATGCAGGATTGAAATTTTTGATGGTTTTTTACTCCTCTCAACAGCCCAAACAAGTTTCTAAAAGGATGAGTTTGCAACTACTTTACTTTTGGAGAAAATTCAAAACATTCATTATTCAATAGGGCCCAAACTATCAAAAACCAGCGGTTTCAATGAACACACATTTCTTGGTAGAATCATGCAGGACTGAAATTTTTGATGTTTTTCTACTCCTCTCATGAGCCCAAACAAGTCTCTAAAAGCATGAGTTTGCAACTACTTTACTTTTGGAGAAAATTCAAAACATTCATTATTCAATAGAGCCCAATAGCAAAAACCAGCGTTTTGAATGAAGAATCACATTTCTTGGTAGAATCATGCAGGATTGAAATTTTTGATGGTTTTTTACTCCACTCAACAGCCCAAACAAGTTTCTAAAAGGATGAGTTTGCAACTACTTTACTTTTGGAGAAAATTCAAAACATTCATTATTCAATAGGGCCCAAACTATCAAAAACCAGCGGTTTGAATGAACACATTTCTTGGTAGAATCATGCAGGACTGAAATTTTTGATGTTTTTCTACTCTCATGAGCCCAAACAAGTCTCTTAAAGAATGAGTTTGCAACTACTTTACTTTTGGAGAAAATTCAAAACATTCACTATTCAATAGAGCCCAATAGCAAAAATCAGGTTTTGAATGAAGAATCACATTTCTTGGTAAAATCATGCAGGATTAAAATTTTTGATGGTTTTTTACTCCTCTCAACAGCCCAAACAAGTTTCTAAAAGGATGAGTTTGCAACTACTTTACTTTTGGAGAAAATTCAAAACATTCATTATTCAATAGGGCCCAAACTATCAAAAACCAGCGGTTTGAATGAACACATTTCTTGGTAGAATCATGCAGGACTGAAATTTTTGATGTTTTTCTACTCTCATGAGCCCAAACAAGTCTCTTAAAGCATGAGTTTGCAACTACTTTACTTTTGGAGAAAATTCAAAACATTCACTATTCAATAGAGCCCAATAGCAAAAATCAGGTTTTGAATGAAGAATCACATTTCTTGGTAAAATCATGCAGGATTAAAATTTTTGATGGTTTTTTACTCCTCTCAACAGCCCAAACAAGTTTCTAAAAGGATGAGTTTGCAACTACTTTACTTTTGGAGAAAATTCAAAACATTCATTATTCAATAGAGCCCAATAGCAAAAACCAGCGTTTTGAATGAAGAATCACATTTCTTGGTAGAATCATGCAGGACTGAAATTTTTGATGGTTTTTTACTCCTCTCAACAGCCCAAACAAGTTTCTAAAAGGATGAGTTTGCAACTACTTTACTTTTGGAGAAAATTCAAAACATTCATTATTCAATAGAGCCCAATAGCAAAAACCAGCGTTTTGAATGAAGAATCACATTTCTTGGTAGAATCATGCAGGATTGAAATTTTTGATGGTTTTTTACTCCTCTCAACAGCCCAAACAAGTTTCTAAAAGGATGAGTTTGCAACTACTTTACTTTTGGAGAAAATTCAAAACATTCATTATTCAATAGGGCCCAAACTATCAAAAACCAGCGGTTTCAATGAACACACATTTCTTGGTAGAATCATGCAGGACTGAAATTTTTGATGTTTTTCTACTCCTCTCATGAGCCCAAACAAGTCTCTAAAAGCATGAGTTTGCAACTACTTTACTTTTGGAGAAAATTCAAAACATTCATTATTCAATAGAGCCCAATAGCAAAAATCAGGTTTTGAATGAAGAATCACATTTCTTGGTAGAATCATGCAGGATTGAAATTTTTGATGGGATTTTACTCCTCTCAACAGCCCAAACAAGTTTCTAAAAGGATGAGTTTGCAACTACTTTACTTTTGGAGAAAATTCAAAACATTCATTATTCAATAGGGCCCAAACTATCAAAAACCAGCGGTTTGAATGAACACACATTTCTTGGTAGAATCGTGCAGGACTGAAATTTTTGATGTTTTTCTACTCCTCTCATGAGCCCAAACAAGTCTCTAAAAGCATGAGTTTGCAACTACTTTACTTTTGGAGAAAATTCAAAACATTCATTATTCAATAGATCCCAATAGCAAAAATCAGGTTTTGAATGAAGAATCACATTTCTTGGTAAAATCATGCAGGATTGAAATTTTTGATGGTTTTTTACTCCTCTCAACAGCCCAAACAAGTTTCTAAAAGGATGAGTTTGCAACTACTTTACTTTTGGAGAAAATTCAAAACATTCCTTATTCAATAGGGCCCAAACTATCAAAAACCAGTGGTTTCAATGAACACACATTTCTTGGTAGAATCATGCAGGACTGAAATTTTTGATGTTTTTTTACTACTCTCATGAGCCCAAACAAGTCTCTAAAAGCATGAGTTTGCAACTACTTTACTTTTGGAGAAAATTCAAAACATTCACTATTCAATAGAGCCCAATAGCAAAAATCAGGTTTTGAATGAAGAATCACATTTCTTGGTAAAATCATGCAGGATTGAAATTTTTGATGGTTTTTTACTCCTCTCAACAGCCCAAACAAGTTTCTAAAAGGATGAGTTTGCAACTACTTTACTTTTGGAGAAAATTCAAAACATTCATTATTCAATAGGGCCCAAACTATCAAAAACCAGCGGTTTCAATGAACACACATTTCTTGGTAGAATCATGCAGGACTGAAATTTTTGATGTTTTTCTTCTCCTCTCATGAGCCCAAACAAGTCTCTAAAAGCATGAGTTTGCAACAACTTTACTTTTGGAGAAAATTCAAAACATTCATTATTCAATAGAGCCCAATAGCAAAAACCAGCGTTTTGAATGAAGAATCACATTTCTTGGTAGAATCATGCAGGATTGAAATTTTTGATGTTTTTTTACTCCTCTCAACAGCCCAAACAAGTTTCTAAAAGGATGAGTTTGCAACTACTTTACTTTTGGAGAAAATTCAAAACATTCATTATTCAATAGGGCCCAAACTATCAAAAACCAGCGGTTTGAATGAACACATTTCTTGGTAGAATCATGCAGGACTGAAATTTTTGATGTTTTTCTACTCCTCTCATGAGCCCAAACAAGTCTCTAAAAGCATGAGTTTGCAACTACTTCACTTTTGGAGAAAATTCAAAACATTCATTATTCAATAGAGCCCAATAGCAAAAATCAGGTTTTGAATGAAGAATCACATTTCTTGGTAGAATCATGCAGGATTGAAATTTTTGATGGTTTTTTACTCCTCTCAACAGCCCAAACAAGTTTCTAAAAGGATGAGTTTGCAACTACTTTACTTTTGGAGAAAATTCAAAACATTCATTATTCAATAGGGCCCAAACTATCAAAAACCAGCGGTTTCAATGAACACACATTTCTTGGTAGAATCATGCAGGACTGAAATTTTTGATGTTTTTCTTCTCCTCTCATGAGCCCAAACAAGTCTCTAAAAGCATGAGTTTGCAACTACTTTACTTTTGGAGAAAATTCAAAACATTCATTATTCAATAGAGCCCAATAGCAAAAACCAGCGTTTTGAATGAAGAATCACATTTCTTGGTAGAATCATGCAGGATTGAAATTTTTGATGTTTTTTTACTCCTCTCAACAGCCCAAACAAGTTTCTAAAAGGATGAGTTTGCAACTACTTTACTTTTGGAGAAAATTCAAAACATTCATTATTCAATAGGGCCCAAACTATCAAAAACCAGCGGTTTGAATGAACACATTTCTTGGTAGAATCATGCAGGACTGAAATTTTTGATGTTTTTCTACTCCTCTCATGAGCCCAAACAAGTCTCTAAAAGCATGAGTTTGCAACTACTTCACTTTTGGAGAAAAGTCAAAACATTCATTATTCAATAGAGCCCAATAGCAAAAATCAGGTTTTGAATGAAGAATCACATTTCTTGGTAGAATCATGCAGGATTGAAATTTTTGATGGTTTTTTACTCCTCTCAACAGCCCAAACAAGTTTCTAAAAGGATGAGTTTGCAACTACTTTACTTTTGGAGAAAATTCAAAACATTCATTATTCAATAGGGCCCAAACTATCAAAAACCAGCGGTTTCAATGAACACACATTTCTTGGTAGAATCATGCAGGACTGAAATTTTTGATGTTTTTCTACTCCTCTCATGAGCCCAAACAAGTCTCTAAAAGCATGAGTTTGCAACTACTTTACTTTTGGAGAAAATTCAAAACATTCATTATTCAATAGGGCCCAAACTATCAAAAACCAGCGGTTTGAATGAACACAAATTTCTTGGTAGAATCATGCAGGACTGAAATTTTTGATGTTTTTCTACTCCTCTCATGAGCCCAAACAAGTCTCTAAAAGCATGAGTTTGCAACTACTTTACTTTTGGAGAAAATTCAAAACATTCATTATTCAATAGAGCCCAATAGCAAAAACCAGCGTTTTGAATGAAGAATCACATTTCTTGGTAGAATCATGCAGGATTGAAATTTTTGACGGTTTTTTACTCCTCTCAACAGCCCAAACAAGTTTCTAAAAGGATGAGTTTGCAACTACTTTACTTTTGGAGAAAATTCAAAACATTCATTATTCAATAGGGCCCAAACTATCAAAAACCAGCCGTTTCAATGAACACACATGTCTTGGTAGAATCATGCAGGACAGAAATTTTTGATGTTTTTCTACTCATCTCATGAGCCCAAACAAGTCTCTAAAAGCATGAGTTTGCAACTACTTTACTTTTGGAGAAAATTCAAAACATTCATTATTCAATAGAGCCCAATAGCAAACACCAGCGTTTTGAATGAAGAATCACATTTCTTGGTAGAATCATGCAGGATTGAAATTTTTGATGGTTTTTTACTCCTCTCAACAGCCCAAACAAGTTTCTAAAAGGATGAGTTTGCAACTACTTTACTTTTGGAGAAAATTCAAAACATTCATTATTCAATAGGGCCCAAACTATCAAAAACCAGCGGTTTCAATGAACACACATTTCTTGGTAGAATCATGCAGGACTGAAATTTTTGATGTTTTTCTACTCCTCTCATGAGCCCAAACAAGTCTCTAAAAGCATGAGTTTGCAACTACTTTACTTTTGGAGAAAATTCAAAACATTCATTATTCAATAGAGCCCAATAGCAAAAACCAGCGTTTTGAATGAAGAATCACATTTCTTGGTAGAATCATGCAGGATTGAAATTTTTGATGGTTTTTTACTCCGCTCAACAGCCCAAACAAGTTTCTAAAAGGATGAGTTTGCAACTACTTTACTTTTGGAGAAAATTCAAAACATTCATTATTCAATAGGGCCCAAACTATCAAAAACCAGCGGTTTGAATGAACACATTTCTTGGTAGAATCATGCAGGACTGAAATTTTTGATGTTTTTCTACTCCTCTCATGAGCCCAAACAAGTCTCTAAAAGCATGAGTTTGCAACTACTTTACTTTTGGAGAAAATTCAAAACATTCACTATTCAATAGAGCCCAATAGCAAAAATCAGGTTTTGAATGAAGAATCACATTTCTTGGTAAAATCATGCAGGATTGAAATTTTTGATGGTTTTTTACTCCTCTCAACAGCCCAAACAAGTTTCTAAAAGGATGAGTTTGCAACTACTTTACTTTTGGAGAAAATTCAAAACATTCATTATTCAATAGGGCCCAAACTATCAAAAACCAGCGGTTTCAATGAACACACATTTCTTGGTAGAATCATGCAGGACTGAAATTTTTGATGTTTTTCTACTCCTCTCATGAGCCCAAACAAGTCTCTAAAAGCATGAGTTTGCAACTACTTTACTTTTGGAGAAAATTCAAAACATTCATTATTCAATAGAGCCCAATAGCAAAAACCAGCGTTTTGAATGAAGAATCACATTTCTTGGTAGAATCATGCAGGATTGAAATTTTTGATGGTTTTTTACTCCACTCAACAGCCCAAACAAGTTTCTAAAAGGATGAGTTTGCAACTACTTTACTTTTGGAGAAAATTCAAAACATTCATTATTCAATAGGGCCCAAACTATCAAAAACCAGCGGTTTGAATGAACACATTTCTTGGTAGAATCATGCAGGACTGAAATTTTTGATGTTTTTCTACTCTCATGAGCCCAAACAAGTCTCTTAAAGCATGAGTTTGCAACTACTTTACTTTTGGAGAAAATTCAAAACATTCACTATTCAATAGAGCCCAATAGCAAAAATCAGGTTTTGAATGAAGAATCACATTTCTTGGTAAAATCATGCAGGATTAAAATTTTTGATGGTTTTTTACTCCTCTCAACAGCCCAAACAAGTTTCTAAAAGGATGAGTTTGCAACTACTTTACTTTTGGAGAAAATTCAAAACATTCATTATTCAATAGGGCCCAAACTATCAAAAACCAGCGGTTTCAATGAACACACATTTCTTGGTAGAATCATGCAGGACTGAAATTTTTGATGTTTTTCTACTCCTCTCATGAGCCCAAACAAGTCTCTAAAAGCATGAGTTTGCAACTACTTTACTTTTGGAGAAAATTCAAAACATTCATTATTCAATAGGGCCCAAACTATTAAAAACCAGCGGTTTGAATGAACACAAATTTCTTGGTAGAATCATGCAGGACTGAAATTTTTGATGTTTTTCTACTCCTCTCATGAGCCCAAACAAGTCTCTAAAAGCATGAGTTTGCAACTACTTTACTTTTGGAGAAAATTCAAAACATTCATTATTCAATAGAGCCCAATAGCAAAAACCAGCGTTTTGAATGAAGAATCACATTTCTTGGTAGAATCATGCAGGATTGAAATTTTTGACGGTTTTTTACTCCTCTCAACAGCCCAAACAAGTTTCTAAAAGGATGAGTTTGCAACTACTTTACTTTTGGAGAAAATTCAAAACATTCATTATTCAATAGGGCCCAAACTATCAAAAACCAGCCGTTTCAATGAACACACATGTCTTGGTAGAATCATGCAGGACAGAAATTTTTGATGTTTTTCTACTCATCTCATGAGCCCAAACAAGTCTCTAAAAGCATGAGTTTGCAACTACTTTACTTTTGGAGAAAATTCAAAACATTCATTATTCAATAGAGCCCAATAGCAAACACCAGCGTTTTGAATGAAGAATCACATTTCTTGGTAGAATCATGCAGGATTGAAATTTTTGATGGTTTTTTACTCCTCTCAACAGCCCAAACAAGTTTCTAAAAGGATGAGTTTGCAACTACTTTACTTTTGGAGAAAATTCAAAACATTCATTATTCAATAGGGCCCAAACTATCAAAAACCAGCGGTTTCAATGAACACACATTTCTTGGTAGAATCATGCAGGACTGAAATTTTTGATGTTTTTCTACTCCTCTCATGAGCCCAAACAAGTCTCTAAAAGCATGAGTTTGCAACTACTTTACTTTTGGAGAAAATTCAAAACATTCATTATTCAATAGAGCCCAATAGCAAAAACCAGCGTTTTGAATGAAGAATCACATTTCTTGGTAGAATCATGCAGGATTGAAATTTTTGATGGTTTTTTACTCCTCTCAACAGCCCAAACAAGTTTCTAAAAGGATGAGTTTGCAACTACTTTACTTTTGGAGAAAATTCAAAACATTCATTATTCAATAGGGCCCAAACTATCAAAAACCAGCGGTTTGAATGAACACATTTCTTGGTAGAATCATGCAGGACTGAAATTTTTGATGTTTTTCTACTCCTCTCATGAGCCCAAACAAGTCTCTAAAAGCATGAGTTTGCAACTACTTTACTTTTGGAGAAAATTCAAAACATTCACTATTCAATAGAGCCCAATAGCAAAAATCAGGTTTTGAATGAAGAATCACATTTCTTGGTAAAATCATGCAGGATTGAAATTTTTGATGGTTTTTTACTTCTCTCAACAGCCCAAACAAGTTTCTAAAAGGATGAGTTTGCAACTACTTTACTTTTGGAGAAAATTCAAAACATTCATTATTCAATAGGGCCCAAACTATCAAAAACCAGCGGTTTCAATGAACACACATTTCTTGGTAGAATCATGCAGGACTGAAATTTTTGATGTTTTTCTACTCCTCTCATGAGCCCAAACAAGTCTCTAAAAGCATGAGTTTGCAACTACTTTACTTTTGGAGAAAATTCAAAACATTCATTATTCAATAGAGCCCAATAGCAAAAACCAGCGTTTTGAATGAAGAATCACATTTCTTGGTAGAATCATGCAGGATTGAAATTTTTGATGGTTTTTTACTCCACTCAACAGCCCAAACAAGTTTCTAAAAGGATGAGTTTGCAACTACTTTACTTTTGGAGAAAATTCAAAACATTCATTATTCAATAGGGCCCAAACTATCAAAAACCAGCGGTTTGAATGAACACATTTCTTGGTAGAATCATGCAGGACTGAAATTTTTGATGTTTTTCTACTCCTCTCATGAGCCCAAACAAGTCTCTTAAAGCATGAGTTTGCAACTACTTTACTTTTGGAGAAAATTCAAAACATTCACTATTCAATAGAGCCCAATAGCAAAAATCAGGTTTTGAATGAAGAATCACATTTCTTGGTAAAATCATGCAGGATTAAAATTTTTGATGGTTTTTTACTCCTCTCAACAGCCCAAACAAGTTTCTAAAAGGATGAGTTTGCAACCACTTTACTTTTGGAGAAAATTCAAAACATTCATTATTCAATAGGGCCCAAACTATCAAAAACCAGCGGTTTCAATGAACACACATTTCTTGGTAGAATCATGCAGGACTGAAATTTTTGATGTTTTTCTACTCCTCTCATGAGCCCAAACAAGTCTCTAAAAGCATGAGTTTGCAACTACTTTACTTTTGGAGAAAATTCAAAACATTCATTATTCAATAGAGCCCAAACTATCAAAAACCAGCGGTTTGAATGAACACACATTTGTTGGTAGAATCATGCAGGACTGAAATTTTTGATGTTTTTCTACTCCTATCATGAGCCCAAACAAGTCTCTAAAAGCATGAGTTTGCAACTACTTTACTTTTGGAGAAAATTCAAAACATTCATTATTCAATAGAGCCCAATAGCAAAAACCAGCGTTTTGAATGAAGAATCACATTTCTTGGTAGAATCATGCAGGATTGAAATTTTTGATGGTTTTTTACTCCTCTCAACAGCCCAAACAAGTTTCTAAAAGGATGAGTTTGCAACTACTTTAATTTTGGAGAAAATTCAAAACATTCATTATTCAATAGGGCCCAAACTATCAAAAACCAGCGGTTTCAATGAACACACATTTCTTGGTAGAATCATGCAGGACTGAAATTTTTGATGTTTTTCTACTCCGCTCATGAGCCCAAACAAGTCTCTAAAAGCATGAGTTTGCAACTACTTTACTTTTGGAGAAAATTCAAAACATTCACTATTCAATAGAGCCCAATAGCAAAAATCAGGTTTTGAATGAAGAATCACATTTCTTGGTAAAATCATGCAGGATTGAAATTTTTGATGGTTTTTTACTCCTCTCAACAGCCCAAACAAGTTTCTAAAAGGATGAGTTTGCAACTACTTTACTTTTGGAGAAAATTCAAAACATTCCTTATTCAATAGGGCCCAAACTATCAAAAACCAGTGGTTTCAATGAACACACATTTCTTGGTAGAATCATGCAGGACTGAAATTTTTGATGTTTTTCTACTCCTCTCATGAGCCCAAACAAGTCTCTAAAAGCATGAGTTTGCAACTACTTTGCTTTTGGAGAAAATTCAAAACATTCACTATTCAATAGAGCCCAATAGCAAAAATCAGGTTTTGAATGAAGAATCACATTTCTTGGTAAAATCATGCAGGATTGAAATTTTTGATGGTTTTTTACTCCTCTCAACAGCCCAAACAAGTTTCTAAAAGGATGAGTTTGCAACTACTTTACTTTTGGAGAAAATTCAAAACATTCATTATTCAATAGGGCCCAAACTATCAAAAACCAGCGGTTTCAATGAACACACATTTCTTGGTAGAATCATGCAGGACTGAAATTTTTGATGTTTTTCTTCTCCTCTCATGAGCCCAAACAAGTCTCTAAAAGCATGAGTTTGCAACAACTTTACTTTTGGAGAAAATTCAAAACATTCATTATTCAATAGAGCCCAATAGCAAAAACCAGCGTTTTGAATGAAGAATCACATTTCTTGGTAGAATCATGCAGGATTGAAATTTTTGATGTTTTTTTACTCCTCTCAACAGCCCAAACAAGTTTCTAAAAGGATGAGTTTGCAACTACTTTACTTTTGGAGAAAATTCAAAACATTCATTATTCAATATGGCCCAAACTATCAAAAACCAGCGGTTTGAATGAACACATTTCTTGGTAGAATCATGCAGGACTGAAATTTTTGATGTTTTTCTACTCCTCTCATGAGCCCAAACAAGTCTCTAAAAGCATGAGTTTGCAACTACTTCACTTTTGGAGAAAATTCAAAACATTCATTATTCAATAGAGCCCAATAGCAAAAATCAGGTTTTGAATGAAGAATCACATTTCTTGGTAGAATCATGCAGGATTGAAATTTTTGATGGTTTTTTACTCCTCTCAACAGCCCAAACAAGTTTCTAAAAGGATGAGTTTGCAACTACTTTACTTTTGGAGAAAATTCAAAACATTCATTATTCAATAGGGCCCAAACTATCAAAAACCAGCGGTTTCAATGAACACACATTTCTTGGTAGAATCATGCAGGACTGAAATTTTTGATGTTTTTCTACTCCTCTCATGAGCCCAAACAAGTCTCTAAAAGCATGAGTTTGCAACTACTTTACTTTTGGAGAAAATTCAAAACATTCATTATTCAATAGAGCCCAATAGCAAAAATCAGGTTTTGAATGAAGAATCACATTTCTTGGTAGAATCATGCAGGATTGAAATTTTTGATGGGATTTTACTCCTCTCAACAGCCCAAACAAGTTTCTAAAAGGATGAGTTTGCAACTACTTTACTTTTGGAGAAAATTCAAAACATTCATTATTCAATAGGGCCCAAACTATCAAAAACCAGCGGTTTGAATGAACACACATTTCTTGGTAGAATCGTGCAGGACTGAAATTTTTGATGTTTTTCTACTCCTCTCATGAGCCCAAACAAGTCTCTAAAAGCATGAGTTTGCAACTACTTTACTTTTGGAGAAAATTCAAAACATTCATTATTCAATAGATCCCAATAGCAAAAATCAGGTTTTGAATGAAGAATCACATTTCTTGGTAAAATCATGCAGGATTGAAATTTTTGATGGTTTTTTACTCCTCTCAACAGCCCAAACAAGTTTCTAAAAGGATGAGTTTGCAACTACTTTACTTTTGGAGAAAATTCAAAACATTCCTTATTCAATAGGGCCCAAACTATCAAAAACCAGTGGTTTCAATGAACACACATTTCTTGGTAGAATCATGCAGGACTGAAATTTTTGATGTTTTTCTACTCCTCTCATGAGCCCAAACAAGTCTCTAAAAGCATGAGTTTGCAACTACTTTACTTTTGGAGAAAATTCAAAACATTCACTATTCAATAGAGCCCAATAGCAAAAATCAGGTTTTGAATGAAGAATCACATTTCTTGGTAAAATCATGCAGGATTGAAATTTTTGATGGTTTTTTACTCCTCTCAACAGCCCAAACAAGTTTCTAAAAGGATGAGTTTGCAACTACTTTACTTTTGGAGAAAATTCAAAACATTCATTATTCAATAGGGCCCAAACTATCAAAAACCAGCGGTTTCAATGAACACACATTTCTTGGTAGAATCATGCAGGACTGAAATTTTTGATGTTTTTCTACTCCTCTCATGAGCCCAAACAAGTCTCTAAAAGCATGAGTTTGCAAGTACTTTACTTTTGGAGAAAATTCAAAACATTCATTATTCAATAGAGCCCAATAGCAAAAATCAGGTTTTGAATGAAGAATCACATTTCTTGGTAGAATCATGCAGGATTGAAATTTTTGATGGGATTTTACTCCTCTCAACAGCCCAAACAAGTTTCTAAAAGGATGAGTTTGCAACTACTTTACTTTTGGAGAAAATTCAAAACATTCATTATTCAATAGGGCCCAAACTATCAAAAACCAGCGGTTTGAATGAACACACATTTCTTGGTAGAATCGTGCAGGACTGAAATTTTTGATGTTTTTCTACTCCTCTCATGAGCCCAAACAAGTCTCTAAAAGCATGAGTTTGCAACTACTTTACTTTTGGAGAAAATTCAAAACATTCATTATTCAATAGATCCCAATAGCAAAAATCAGGTTTTGAATGAAGAATCACATTTCTTGGTAAAATCATGCAGGATTGAAATTTTTGATGGTTTTTTACTCCTCTCAACAGCCCAAACAAGTTTCTAAAAGGATGAGTTTGCAACTACTTTACTTTTGGAGAAAATTCAAAACATTCCTTATTCAATAGGGCCCAAACTATCAAAAACCAGTGGTTTCAATGAACACACATTTCTTGGTAGAATCATGCAGGACTGAAATTTTTGATGTTTTTCTACTCCTCTCATGAGCCCAAACAAGTCTCTAAAAGCATGAGTTTGCAACTACTTTACTTTTGGAGAAAATTCAAAACATTCACTATTCAATAGAGCCCAATAGCAAAAATCAGGTTTTGAATGAAGAATCACATTTCTTGGTAAAATCATGCAGGATTGAAATTTTTGATGGTTTTTTACTCCTCTCAACAGCCCAAACAAGTTTCTAAAAGGATGAGTTTGCAACTACTTTACTTTTGGAGAAAATTCAAAACATTCATTATTCAATAGGGCCCAAACTATCAAAAACCAGCGGTTTCAATGAACACACATTTCTTGGTAGAATCATGCAGGACTGAAATTTTTGATGTTTTTCTTCTCCTCTCATGAGCCCAAACAAGTCTCTAAAAGCATGAGTTTGCAACAACTTTACTTTTGGAGAAAATTCAAAACATTCATTATTCAATAGAGCCCAATAGCAAAAACCAGCGTTTTGAATGAAGAATCACATTTCTTGGTAGAATCATGCAGGATTGAAATTTTTGATGTTTTTTTACTCCTCTCAACAGCCCAAACAAGTTTCTAAAAGGATGAGTTTGCAACTACTTTACTTTTGGAGAAAATTCAAAACATTCATTATTCAATAGGGCCCAAACTATCAAAAACCAGCGGTTTGAATGAACACATTTCTTGGTAGAATCATGCAGGACTGAAATTTTTGATGTTTTTCTACTCCTCTCATGAGCCCAAACAAGTCTCTAAAAGCATGAGTTTGCAACTACTTCACTTTTGGAGAAAATTCAAAACATTCATTATTCAATAGAGCCCAATAGCAAAAATCAGGTTTTGAATGAAGAATCACATTTCTTGGTAGAATCATGCAGGATTGAAATTTTTGATGGTTTTTTACTCCTCTCAACAGCCCAAACAAGTTTCTAAAAGGATGAGTTTGCAACTACTTTACTTTTGGAGAAAATTCAAAACATTCATTATTCAATAGGGCCCAAACTATCAAAAACCAGCGGTTTCAATGAACACACATTTCTTGGTAGAATCATGCAGGACTGAAATTTTTGATGTTTTTCTACTCCTCTCATGAGCCCAAACAAGTCTCTAAAAGCATGAGTTTGCAACTACTTTACTTTTGGAGAAAATTCAAAACATTCATTATTCAATAGGGCCCAAACTATCAAAAACCAGCGGTTTGAATGAACACAAATTTCTTGGTAGAATCATGCAGGACTGAAATTTTTGATGTTTTTCTACTCCTCTCATGAGCCCAAACAAGTCTCTAAAAGCATGAGTTTGCAACTACTTTACTTTTGGAGAAAATTCAAAACATTCATTATTCAATAGAGCCCAATAGCAAAAACCAGCGTTTTGAATGAAGAATCACATTTCTTGGTAGAATCATGCAGGATTGAAATTTTTGACGGTTTTTTACTCCTCTCAACAGCCCAAACAAGTTTCTAAAAGGATGAGTTTGCAACTACTTTACTTTTGGAGAAAATTCAAAACATTCATTATTCAATAGGGCCCAAACTATCAAAAACCAGCCGTTTCAATGAACACACATGTCTTGGTAGAATCATGCAGGACAGAAATTTTTGATGTTTTTCTACTCATCTCATGAGCCCAAACAAGTCTCTAAAAGCATGAGTTTGCAACTACTTTACTTTTGGAGAAAATTCAAAACATTCATTATTCAATAGAGCCCAATAGCAAACACCAGCGTTTTGAATGAAGAATCACATTTCTTGGTAGAATCATGCAGGATTGAAATTTTTGATGGTTTTTTACTCCTCTCAACAGCCCAAACAAGTTTCTAAAAGGATGAGTTTGCAACTACTTTACTTTTGGAGAAAATTCAAAACATTCATTATTCAATAGGGCCCAAACTATCAAAAACCAGCGGTTTCAATGAACACACATTTCTTGGTAGAATCATGCAGGACTGAAATTTTTGATGTTTTTCTACTCCTCTCATGAGCCCAAACAAGTCTCTAAAAGCATGAGTTTGCAACTACTTTACTTTTGGAGAAAATTCAAAACATTCATTATTCAATAGAGCCCAATAGCAAAAACCAGCGTTTTGAATGAAGAATCACATTTCTTGGTAGAATCATGCAGGATTGAAATTTTTGATGGTTTTTTACTCCTCTCAACAGCCCAAACAAGTTTCTAAAAGGATGAGTTTGCAACTACTTTACTTTTGGAGAAAATTCAAAACATTCATTATTCAATAGGGCCCAAACTATCAAAAACCAGCGGTTTGAATGAACACATTTCTTGGTAGAATCATGCAGGACTGAAATTTTTGATGTTTTTCTACTCCTCTCATGAGCCCAAACAAGTCTCTAAAAGCATGAGTTTGCAACTACTTTACTTTTGGAGAAAATTCAAAACATTCACTATTCAATAGAGCCCAATAGCAAAAATCAGGTTTTGAATGAAGAATCACATTTCTTGGTAAAATCATGCAGGATTGAAATTTTTGATGGTTTTTTACTCCTCTCAACAGCCCAAACAAGTTTCTAAAAGGATGAGTTTGCAACTACTTTACTTTTGGAGAAAATTCAAAACATTAATTATTCAATAGGGCCCAAACTATCAAAAACCAGCGGTTTGAATGAACACACATTTCTTGGTAGAATCATGCAGGACTGAAATTTTTGATGTTTTTCTACTCCGCTCATGAGCCCAAACAAGTCTCTAAAAGCATGAGTTTGCAACTACTTTACTTTTGGAGAAAATTCAAAACATTCATTATTCAATAGAGCCCAATAGCAAAAACCAGCGTTTTGAATGAAGAATCACATTTCTTGGTAGAATCATGCAGGATTGAAATTTTTGATGGTTTTTTACTCCACTCAACAGCCCAAACAAGTTTCTAAAAGGATGAGTTTGCAACTACTTTACTTTTGGAGAAAATTCAAAACATTCATTATTCAATAGGGCCCAAACTATCAAAAACCAGCGGTTTGAATGAACACATTTCTTGGTAGAATCATGCAGGACTGAAATTTTTGATGTTTTTCTACTCCTCTCATGAGCCCAAACAAGTCCCTTAAAGCATGAGTTTGCAACTACTTTACTTTTGGAGAAAATTCAAAACATTCACTATTCAATAGAGCCCAATAGCAAAAATCAGGTTTTGAATGAAGAATCACATTTCTTGGTAAAATCATGCAGGATTAAAATTTTTGATGGTTTTTTACTCCTCTCAACAGCCCAAACAAGTTTCTAAAAGGATGAGTTTGCAACCACTTTACTTTTGGAGAAAATTCAAAACATTCATTATTCAATAGGGCCCAAACTATCAAAAACCAGCGGTTTCAATGAACACACATTTCTTGGTAGAATCATGCAGGACTGAAATTTTTGATGTTTTTCTACTCCTCTCATGAGCCCAAACAAGTCTCTAAAAGCATGAGTTTGCAACTACTTTACTTTTGGAGAAAATTCAAAACATTCATTATTCAATAGAGCCCAAACTATCAAAAACCAGCGGTTTGAATGAACACACATTTGTTGGTAGAATCATGCAGGACTGAAATTTTTGATGTTTTTCTACTCCTATCATGAGCCCAAACTAGTCTCTAAAAGCATGAGTTTGCAACTACTTTACTTTTGGAGAAAATTCAAAACATTCATTATTCAATAGAGCCCAATAGCAAAAACCAGCGTTTTGAATGAAGAATCACATTTCTTGGTAGAATCATGCAGGATTGAAATTTTTGATGGTTTTTTACTCCTCTCAACAGCCCAAACAAGTTTCTAAAAGGATGAGTTTGCAACTACTTTACTTTTGGAGAAAATTCAAAACATTCATTATTCAATAGGGCCCAAACTATCAAAAACCAGCGGTTTCAATGAACACACATTTCTTGGTAGAATCATGCAGGACTGAAATTTTTGATGTTTTTCTACTCCGCTCATGAGCCCAAACAAGTCTCTAAAAGCATGAGTTTGCAACTACTTTACTTTTGGAGAAAATTCAAAACATTCACTATTCAATAGAGCCCAATAGCAAAAATCAGGTTTTGAATGAAGAATCACATTTCTTGGTAAAATCATGCAGGATTGAAATTTTTGATGGTTTTTTACTCCTCTCAACAGCCCAAACAAGTTTCTAAAAGGATGAGTTTGCAACTACTTTACTTTTGGAGAAAATTCAAAACATTCCTTATTCAATAGGGCCCAATAGCAAAAATCAGTTTTTGAATGAAGCATCACATTTCTTGGTAAAATCATGCAGGATTGAAATTTTTGATGTTTTTCTACTCCTCTCATGAGCCCAAACAAGTCTCTAAAAGCATGAGTTTGCAACTACTTTACTTTTGGAGAAAATTCCAAACATTCATTATTGAATAGAGCCCAATAGCAAAAATCAGGTTTTGAATGAAGAATCACATTTCTTGGTAGAATCATGCAGGATTGAAATTTTTGATGGTTTTTTACTCCTCTCAACAGCCCAAACAAGTTTCTAAAAGGATGAGTTTGCAACTACTTTACTTTTGGAGAAAATTCAAAACATTCATTATTCAATAGGGCCCAAAA
This sequence comes from Dendrobates tinctorius, assembly GCF_039654945.1. Classification (NCBI taxonomy): domain Eukaryota; kingdom Metazoa; phylum Chordata; class Amphibia; order Anura; family Dendrobatidae; genus Dendrobates; species Dendrobates tinctorius. The sequence goes on along the minus strand of NW_027361855.1, from coordinate 703,771 downwards.
TATCAAAAACCAGCGGTTTGAATGAACACACATTTCTTGGTAGAATCGTGCAGGACTGAAATTTTTGATGTTTTTATACTCCTCTCATGAGCCCAAACAAGTCTCTAAAAGGATGAGTTTGCAACTACTTTACTTTTGGAGAAAATTCAAAACATTCATTATTCAATAGAGCCCAATAGCAAAAAACAGCGTTTTGAATGAAGAATCACATTTCTTGGTAGAATCATGCAGGATTGAAATTTTTGATGGTTTTTTACTCCTCTCAACAGCCCAAACAAGTTTCTAAAAGGATGAGTTTGCAACTACTTTACTTTTGGAGAAAATTCAAAACATTCCTTATTCAATAGGGCCCAATAGCAAAAATCAGGTTTTGAATGAAGAATCACATTTCTTGGTAAAATCATGCAGGATTGAAATTTTTGATGTTTTTCTACTCCTCTCATGAGCCCAAACAAGTCTCTAAAAGCATGAGTTTGCAACTACTTTACTTTTGGAGAAAATTCCAAACATTCATTATTGAATAGAGCCCAATAGCAAAAATCAGGTTTTGAATGAAGAATCACATTTCTTGGTAGAATCATGCAGGATTGAAATTTTTGATGGTTTTTTACTCCTCTCAACAGCCCAAACAAGTTTCTAAAAGGATGAGTTTGCAACTACTTTACTTTTGGAGAAAATTCAAAACATTCATTATTCAATAGAGCCCAATAGCAAAAAACAGCGTTTTGAATGAAGAATCACATTTCTTGGTAGAATCATGCAGGACTGAAATTTTTGATGGTTTTTTACTCCTCTCAACAGCCCAAACAAGTTTCTAAAAGGATGAGTTTGCAACTACTTTACTTTTGGAGAAAATTCAAAACATTCATTATTCAATAGAGCCCAATAGCAAAAACCAGCGTTTTGAATGAAGAATCACATTTCTTGGTAGAATCATGCAGGATTGAAATTTTTGATGGTTTTTTACTCCTCTCAACAGCCCAAACAAGTTTCTAAAAGGATGAGTTTGCAACTACTTTACTTTTGGAGAAAATTCAAAACATTCATTATTCAATAGGGCCCAAACTATCAAAAACCAGCGGTTTCAATGAACACACATTTCTTGGTAGAATCATGCAGGACTGAAATTTTTGATGTTTTTCTACTCCTCTCATGAGCCCAAACAAGTCTCTAAAAGCATGAGTTTGCAACTACTTTACTTTTGGAGAAAATTCAAAACATTCATTATTCAATAGGGCCCAATAGCAAAAATCAGGTTTTGAATGAAGAATCACATTTATTGGTAGAATCATGCAGGATTGAAATTTTTGATGGGATTTTACTCCTCTCAACAGCCCAAACAAGTTTCTAAAAGGATGAGTTTGCAACTACTTTACTTTTGGAGAAAATTCAAAACATTCATTATTCAATAGGGCCCAAACTATCAAAAACCAGCGGTTTGAATGAACACACATTTCTTGGTAGAATCGTGCAGGACTGAAATTTTTGATGTTTTTCTACTCCTCTCATGAGCCCAAACAAGTCTCTAAAAGCATGAGTTTGCAACTACTTTACTTTTGGAGAAAATTCAAAACATTCATTATTCAATAGATCCCAATAGCAAAAATTAGGTTTTGAATGAAGAATCACATTTCTTGGTAGAATCATGCAGGATTGAAATTTTTGATGGTTTTTTACTCCTCTCAACAGCCCAAACAAGTTTCTAAAAGGATGAGTTTGCAACTACTTTACTTTTGGAGAAAATTCAAAACATTCATTATTCAATAGAGCCCAATAGCAAAAAACAGCGTTTTGAATGAAGAATCACATTTCTTGGTAGAATCATGCAGGACTGAAATTTTTGATGGTTTTTTACTCCTCTCAACAGCCCAAACAAGTTTCTAAAAGGATGAGTTTGCAACTACTTTACTTTTGGAGAAAATTCAAAACATTCATTATTCAATAGAGCCCAATAGCAAAAACCAGCGTTTTGAATGAAGAATCACATTTCTTGGTAGAATCATGCAGGATTGAAATTTTTGATGGTTTTTTACTCCTCTCAACAGCCCAAACAAGTTTCTAAAAGGATGAGTTTGCAACTACTTTACTTTTGGAGAAAATTCAAAACATTCATTATTCAATAGGGCCCAAACTATCAAAAACCAGCGGTTTCAATGAACACACATTTCTTGGTAGAATCATGCAGGACTGAAATTTTTGATGTTTTTCTACTCCTCTCATGAGCCCAAACAAGTCTCTAAAAGCATGAGTTTGCAACTACTTTACTTTTGGAGAAAATTCAAAACATTCATTATTCAATAGGGCCCAATAGCAAAAATCAGGTTTTGAATGAAGAATCACATTTCTTGGTAGAATCATGCAGGATTGAAATTTTTGATGGGATTTTACTCCTCTCAACAGCCCAAACAAGTTTCTAAAAGGATGAGTTTGCAACTACTTTACTTTTGGAGAAAATTCAAAACATTCATTATTCAATAGGGCCCAAACTATCAAAAACCAGCGGTTTGAATGAACACACATTTCTTGGTAGAATCGTGCAGGACTGAAATTTTTGATGTTTTTCTACTCCTCTCATGAGCCCAAACAAGTCTCTAAAAGCATGAGTTTGCAACTACTTTACTTTTGGAGAAAATTCAAAACATTCATTATTCAATAGATCCCAATAGCAAAAATTAGGTTTTGAATGAAGAATCACATTTCTTGGTAGAATCATGCAGGATTGAAATTTTTGATGGTTTTTTACTCCTCTCAACAGCCCAAACAAGTTTCTAAAAGGATGAGTTTGCAACTACTTTACTTTTGGAGAAAATTCAAAACATTCATTATTCAATAGGGCCCAAACTATCAAAAACCAGCGGTTTGAATGAACACACATTTCTTGGTAGAATCATGCAGGACTGAAATTTTTGATGTTTTTCTACTCCTCTCATGAGCCCAAACAAGTCTCTAAAAGCATGAGTTTGCAACTACTTTACTTTTGGAGAAAATTCAAAACATTCATTATTCAATAGAGCCCAATAGCAAAAACCAGCGTTTTGAATGAAGAATCACATTTCTTGGTAGAATCATGCAGGATTGAAATTTTTGATGGTTTTTTACTCCACTCAACAGCCCAAACAAGTTTCTAAAAGGATGAGTTTGCAACTACTTTACTTTTGGAGAAAATTCAAAACATTCATTATTCAATAGGGCCCAAACTATCAAAAACCAGCGGTTTGAATGAACACATTTCTTGGTAGAATCATGCAGGACTGAAATTTTTGATGTTTTGCTACTCCTCTCATGAGCCCAAACAAGTCTCTTAAAGCATGAGTTTGCAACTACTTTACTTTTGGAGAAAATTCAAAACATTCACTATTCAATAGAGCCCAATAGCAAAAATCAGGTTTTGAATGAAGAATCACATTTCTTGGTAAAATCATGCAGGATTAAAATTTTTGATGGTTTTTTACTCCTCTCAACAGCCCAAACAAGTTTCTAAAAGGATGAGTTTGCAACCACTTTACTTTTGGAGAAAATTCAAAACATTCATTATTCAATAGGGCCCAAACTATCAAAAACCAGCGGTTTCAATGAACACACATTTCTTGGTAGAATCATGCAGGACTGAAATTTTTGATGTTTTTCTACTCCTCTCATGAGCCCAAACAAGTCTCTAAAAGCATGAGTTTGCAACTACTTTACTTTCGGAGAAAATTCAAAACATTCATTATTCAATAGAGCCCAAACTATCAAAAACCAGCGGTTTGAATGAACACACATTTGTTGGTAGAATCATGCAGGACTGAAATTTTTGATGTTTTTCTACTCCTATCATGAGCCCAAACAAGTCTCTAAAAGCATGAGTTTGCAACTACTTTACTTTTGGAGAAAATTCAAAACATTCATTATTCAATAGAGCCCAATAGCAAAAACCAGCGTTTTGAATGAAGAATCACATTTCTTGGTAGAATCATGCAGGATTGAAATTTTTGATGGTTTTTTACTCCTCTCAACAGCCCAAACAAGTTTCTAAAAGGATGAGTTTGCAACTACTTTACTTTTGGAGAAAATTCAAAACATTCATTATTCAATAGGGCCCAAACTATCAAAAACCAGCGGTTTCAATGAACACACATTTCTTGGTAGAATCATGCAGGACTGAAATTTTTGATGTTTTTCTACTCCGCTCATGAGCCCAAACAAGTCTCTAAAAGCATGAGTTTGCAACTACTTTACTTTTGGAGAAAATTCCAAACATTCATTATTGAATAGAGCCCAATAGCAAAAATCAGGTTTTGAATGAAGAATCACATTTCTTGGTAGAATCATGCAGGATTGAAATTTTTGATGGTTTTTTACTCCTCTCAACAGCCCAAACAAGTTTCTAAAAGGATGAGTTTGCAACTACTTTACTTTTGGAGAAAATTCAAAACATTCATTATTCAATAGGGCCCAAAATATCAAAAACCAGCGGTTTGAATGAACACACATTTCTTGGTAGAATCGTGCAGGACTGAAATTTTTGATGTTTTTATACTCCTCTCATGAGCCCAAACAAGTCTCTAAAAGGATGAGTTTGCAACTACTTTACTTTTGGAGAAAATTCAAAACATTCATTATTCAATAGAGCCCAATAGCAAAAAACAGCGTTTTGAATGAAGAATCACATTTCTTGGTAGAATCATGCAGGATTGAAATTTTTGATGGTTTTTTACTCCTCTCAACAGCCCAAACAAGTTTCTAAAAGGATGAGTTTGCAACTACTTTACTTTTGGAGAAAATTCAAAACATTCATTATTCAATAGAGCCCAATAGCAAAAACCAGCGTTTTGAATGAAGAATCACATTTCTTGGTAGAATCATGCAGGATTGAAATTTTTGATGGTTTTTTACTCCTCTCAACAGCCCAAACAAGTTTCTAAAAGGATGAGTTTGCAACTACTTTACTTTTGGAGAAAATTCAAAACATTCATTATTCAATAGGGCCCAAACTATCATAAACCAGCGGTTTCAATGAACACACATTTCTTGGTAGAATCATGCAGGACTGAAATTTTTGATGTTTTTCTACTCCTCTCATGAGCCCAAACAAGTCTCTAAAAGCATGAGTTTGCAACTACTTTACTTTTGGAGAAAATTCAAAACATTCATTATTCAATAGAGCCCAATAGCAAAAACCAGCGTTTTGAATGAAGAATCACATTTCTTGGTAGAATCATGCAGGATTGAAATTTTTGATGATTTTTTACTCCTCTCAACAGCCCAAACAAGTTTCTAAAAGGATGAGTTTGCAACTACTTTACTTTTGGAGAAAATTCAAAACATTCATTATTCAATAGGGCCCAAACTATCAAAAACCAGCGGTTTCAATGAACACACATTTCTTGGTAGGATCATGCAGGACTGAAATTTTTGATGTTTTTCTACTCCTTTCATGAGCCCAAACAAGTCTCTAAAAGCATGAGTTTGCAACTACTTTACTTTTGGAGAAAATTCCAAACATTCATTATTGAATAGAGCCCAATAGCAAAAATCAGGTTTTGAATGAAGAATCACATTTCTTGGTAGAATCATGCAGGATTGAAATTTTTGATGGTTTTTTACTCCTCTCAACAGCCCAAACAAGTTTCTAAAAGGATGAGTTTGCAACTACTTTACTTTTGGAGAAAATTCAAAACATTCATTATTCAATAGGGCCCAAAATATCAAAAACCAGCGGTTTGAATGAACACACATTTCTTGGTAGAATCGTGCAGGACTGAAATTTTTGATGTTTTTATACTCCTCTCATGAGCCCAAACAAGTCTCTAAAAGGATGAGTTTGCAACTACTTTACTTTTGGAGAAAATTCAAAACATTCATTATTCAATAGAGCCCAATAGCAAAAAACAGCGTTTTGAATGAAGAATCACATTTCTTGGTAGAATCATGCAGGATTGAAATTTTTGATGGTTTTTTACTCCTCTCAACAGCCCAAACAAGTTTCTAAAAGGATGAGTTTGCAACTACTTTACTTTTGGAGAAAATTCAAAACATTCATTATTCAATAGAGCCCAATAGCAAAAACCAGCGTTTTGAATGAAGAATCACATTTCTTGGTAGAATCATGCAGGATTGAAATTTTTGATGGTTTTTTACTCCTCTCAACAGCCCAAACAAGTTTCTAAAAGGATGAGTTTGCAACTACTTTACTTTTGGAGAAAATTCAAAACATTCATTATTCAATAGGGCCCAAACTATCAAAAACCAGCGGTTTCAATGAACACACATTTCTTGGTAGAATCATGCAGGACTGAAATTTTTGATGTTTTTCTACTCCTCTCATGAGCCCAAACAAGTCTCTAAAAGCATGAGTTTGCAACTACTTTACTTTTGGAGAAAATTCAAAACATTCATTATTCAATAGAGCCCAATAGCAAAAATCAGGTTTTGAATGAAGAATCACATTTCTTGGTAGAATCATGCAGGATTGAAATTTTTGATGGGATTTTACTCCTCTCAACAGCCCAAACAAGTTTCTAAAAGGATGAGTTTGCAACTACTTTACTTTTGGAGAAAATTCAAAACATTCATTATTCAATAGGGCCCAAACTATCAAAAACCAGCGGTTTGATTGAACACACATTTCTTGGTAGAATCGTGCAGGACTGAAATTTTTGATGTTTTTCTACTCCTCTCATGAGCCCAAACAAGTCTCTAAAAGCATGAGTTTGCAACTACTTTACTTTTGGAGAAAATTCAAAACATTCATTATTCAATAGATCCCAATAGCAAAAATTAGGTTTTGAATGAAGAATCACATTTCTTGGTAGAATCATGCAGGATTGAAATTTTTGATGGTTTTTTACTCCTCTCAACAGCCCAAACAAGTTTCTAAAAGGATGAGTTTGCAACTACTTTACTTTTGGAGAAAATTCAAAACATTCATTATTCAATAGGGCCCAAACTATCAAAAACCAGCGGTTTCAATGAACACACATTTCTTGGTAGAATCATGCAGGACTGAAATTTTTGATGTTTTTCTACTCCTCTCATGAGCCCAAACAAGTCTCTAAAAGCTTGAGTTTGCAACTACTTTACTTTTGGAGAAAATTCAAAACATTCATTATTCAATAGAGCCCAATAGCAAAAACCAGCGTTTTGAATGAAGAATCACATTTCTTGGTAGAATCATGCAGGATTGAAATTTTTGATGGTTTTTAACTCCTCTCAACAGCCCAAACAAGTTTCTAAAAGGATGAGTTTGCAACTACTTTACTTTTGGAGAAAATTCAAAACATTCATTATTCAATAGGGCCCAAACTATCAAAAACCAGCGGTTTGAATGAACACACATTTCTTGGTAGAATCATGCAGGACTGAAATTTTTGATGTTTTTCTACTCCTCTCATGAGCTCAAACAAGTCTCTAAAAGCATGAGTTTGCAACTACTTTACTTTTGGAGAAAATTCAAAACATTCACTATTCAATAGAGCCCAATAGCAAAAATCAGGTTTTGAATGAAGAATCACATTTCTTGGTAAAATCATGCAGGATTGAAAATTTTGATGGTTTTTACTCCTCTCAACAGCCCAAACAAGTTTCTAAAAGGATGAGTTTGCAACTACTTTACTTTTGGAGAAAATTCAAAACATTCATTATTCAATAGGGCCCAAACTATCAAAAACCAGCGGTTTCAATGAACACACATTTCTTGGTAGAATCATGCAGGACTGAAATTGTTGATGTTTTTCTACTCCTCTCATGAGCCCAAACAAGTCTCTAAAAGCATGAGTTTGCAACTACTTTACTTTTGGAGAAAATTCAAAACATTAACTATTCAATAGAGCCCAATAGCAAAAATCAGGTTTTGAATGAAGAATCACATTTCTTGGTAAAATCATGCAGGACTGAAATTTTTGATGGTTTTTACTCCTCTCAACAGCCCAAACAAGTTTCTAAAAGGATGAGTTTGCAACTACTTTACTTTTGGAGAAAATTCAAAACATTCATTATTCAATAGGGCCCAAACTATCAAAAACCAGCGGTTTCAATGAACACACATTTCTTGGTAGAATCATGCAGGACTGAAATTTTTGATGTTTTTCTTCTCCTCTCATGAGCCCAAACAAGTCTCTAAAAGCATGAATTTGCAACTACTTTACTTTTGGAGAAAATTCAAAACATTCATTATTCAATAGAGCCCAATAGCAAAAACCAGCGTTTTGAATGAAGAATCACATTTCTTGGTAGAATCATGCAGGATTGAAATTTTTGATGGTTTTTTACTCCTCTCAACAGCCCAAACAAGTTTCTAAAAGGATGAGTTTGCAACTACTTTACTTTTGGAGAAAATTCAAAACATTCATTATTCAATAGGTCCCAAACTATCAAAAACCAGCGGTTTCAATGAACACACATTTCTTGGTAGAATCATGCAAGACTGAAGTTTTTGATGCTTTTCTACTCCTCTCATGAGCCCAAACAAGTCTCTAAAAGCATGAGTTTGCAACTACTTTACTTTTGGAGAAAATTCAAAACATTCATTATTCAATAGAGCCCAATAGCAAAAATCAGGTTTTGAATGAAGAATCACATTTCTTGGTAGAATCATGCAGGATTGAAATTTTTGATGGGATTTTACTCCTCTCAACAGCCCAAACAAGTTTCTAAAAGGATGAGTTTGCAACTACTTTACTTTTGGAGAAAATTCAAAACATTCATTATTCAATAGGGCCCAAACTATCAAAAACCAGCGGTTTGAATGAACACACATTTCTTGGTAGAATCGTGCAGGACTGAAATTTTTGATGTTTTTCTACTCCTCTCATGAGCCCAAACAAGTCTCTAAAAGCATGAGTTTGCAACTACTTTACTTTTGGAGAAAATTCAAAACATTCATTATTCAATAGAGCCCAATAGCAAAAATTAGGTTTTGAATGAAGAATCACATTTCTTGGTAGAATCATGCAGGATTGAAATTTTTGATGGTTTTTTACTCCTCTCATGAGCCCAAACAAGTTTCTAAAAGGATGAGTTTGCAACTACTTTACTTTTGGAGAAAATTCAAAACATTCATTATTCAATAGGGCCCAAACTATCAAAAACCAGCGGTTTCAATGAACACACATTTCTTGGTAGAATCATGCAGGACTGAAATTTTTGATGTTTTTCTACTCCTCTCATGAGCCCAAACAAGTCTCTAAAAGCATGAGTTTGCAACTACTTTACTTTTGGAGAAAATTCAAAACATTCATTATTCATTAGAGCCCAATAGCAAAAACCAGCGTTTTGAATGAAGAATCACATTTCTTGGTAGAATCATGCAGGATTGAAATTTTTGATGGTTTTTTACTCCTCTCAACAGCCCAAACAAGTTTCTAAAAGGATGAGTTTGCAACTACTTTACTTTTGGAGAAAATTCAAAACATTCATTATTCAATAGGGCCCAAACTATCAAAAACCAGCGGTTTGAATGAACACACATTTCTTGGTAGAATCATGCAGGACTGAAATTTTTGATGTTTTTCTACTCCTCTCATGAGCCCAAACAAGTCTCTAAAAGCATGAGTTTGCAACTACTTTACTTTTGGAGAAAATTCAAAACATTCACTATTCAATAGAGCCCAATAGCAAAAATCAGGTTTTGAATGAAGAATCACATTTCTTGGTAAAATCATGCAGGATTGAAATTTTTGATGGTTTTTACTCCTCTCAACAGCCCAAACAAGTTTCTAAAAGGATGAGTTTGCAACTACTTTACTTTTGGAGAAAATTCAAAACATTCATTATTCAATAGGGCCCAAACTATCAAAAACCAGCGGTTTCAATGAACACACATTTCTTGGTAGAATCATGCAGGACTGAAATTTTTGATGTTTTTCTTCTCCTCTCATGAGCCCAAACAAGTCTCTAAAAGCATGAATTTGCAACTACTTTACTTTTGGAGAAAATTCAAAACATTCATTATTCAATAGAGCCCAATAGCAAAAACCAGCGTTTTGAATGAAGAATCACATTTCTTGGTAGAATCATGCAGGATTTAAATTTTTGATGGTTTTTTACTCCTCTCAACAGCCCAAACAAGTTTCTAAAAGGATGAGTTTGCAACTACTTTACTTTTGGAGAAAATTCAAAACATTCATTATTCAATAGGGCCCAAACTATCAAAAACCAGCGGTTTCAATGAACACACATTTCTTGGTAGAATCATGCAAGACTGAAATTTTTGATGCTTTTCTACTCCTCTCATGAGCCCAAACAAGTCTCTAAAAGCATGAGTTTGCAACTACTTTACTTTTGGAGAAAATTCAAAACATTCATTATTCAATAGAGCCCAATAGCAAAAACCAGCGTTTTGAATGAAGAATCACATTTCTTGGTAGAATCATGCAGGATTGAAATTTTTGATGATTTTTTACTCCTCTCAACAGCCCAAAGAAGTTTCTAAAAGGATGAGTTTGCAACTACTTTACTTTTGGAGAAAATTCAAAACATTCATTATTCAATAGGGCCCAAACTATCAAAAACCAGCGGTTTCAATGAACACACATTTCTTGGTAGAATCATGCAGGACTGAAATTTTTGATGTTTTTCTACTCCTCTCATGAGCCCAAACAAGTCTCTAAAAGCATGAGTTTGCAACTACTTTACTTTTGGAGAAAATTCAAAACATTCATTATTCAATAGAGCCCAATAGCAAAAACCAGCGTTTTGAATGAAGAATTACATTTCTTGGTAGAATCATGCAGAATTGAAATTTTTGATGGATTTTTACTCCTCTCAACAGCCCAAACAAGTTGCTAAAAGGATGAGTTTGCAACTACTTTACTTTTCGAGAAAATTCAAAACATTCATTATTCAATAGGGCCCAAACTATCAAAAACCAGCGGTTTCAATGAACACACATTTCTTGGTAGAATCATGCAGGACTGAAATTTTTGATGTTTTTCTACTCCTCTCATGAGCCCAAACAAGTCTCTAAAAGCATGAGTTTGCAACTACTTTACTTTTGGAGAAAATTCAAAACATTCATTATTCAATAGAGCCCAATAGCAAAAACCAGCGTTTTGAATGAAGAATCACATTTCTTGGTAGAATCATGCAGGATTGAAATTTTTGATGGTTTTTTACTCCTCTCAACAGCCCAAACAAGTTTCTAAAAGGATGAGTTTGCAACTACTTTACTTTTGGAGAAAATTAAAAACATTCATTATTCAATAGGGCCCAAACTATCAAAAACCAGCGGTTTCAATGATCACACATTTCTTGGTAGAATCATGCAGGACTGAAATTTTTGATGTTTTTCTACTCCTCTCATGAGCCCAAACAAGTCTCTAAAAGCATGAGTTTGCAACTACTTTACTTTTGGAGAAAATTCAAAACATTCATTATTCAATAGGGCCCAAACTATCAAAAACCAGCGGTTTGAATGAACACACATTTCTTGGTAGAATCATGCAGGACTGAAATTTTTGATGTTTTTCTACTCCTCTCATGAGCCCAAACAAGTCTCTAAAAGCATGAGTTTGCAACTACTTTACTTTTGGAGAAAATTCAAAACATTCATTATTCAATAGAGCCCAATAGCAAAAACCAGCGTTTTGAATGAAGAATCACATTTCTTGGTAGAATCATGTAGGATTGAAATTTTTGATGGTTTTTTACTCCTCTCAACAGCCCAAACAAGTTTCTAAAAGGATGAGTTTGCAACTACTTTACTTTTGGAGAAAATTCAAAACATTCATTATTCAATAGAGCCCAATAGCAAAAAACAGCGTTTTGAATGAAGAATCACATTTCTTGGTAGAATCATGCAGGATTGAAATTTTTGATGGTTTTTTACTCCTCTCAACAGCCCAAACAAGTTTCTAAAAGGATGAGTTTGCAACTACTTTACTTTTGGAGAAAATTCAAAACATTCATTATTCAATAGAGCCCAATAGCAAAAACCAGCGTTTTGAATGAAGAATCACATTTCTTGGTAGAATCATGCAGGATTGAAATTTTTGATGGTTTTTTACTCCTCTCAACAGCCCAAACAAGTTTCTAAAAGGATGAGTTTGCAACTACTTTACTTTTGGAGAAAATTCAAAACATTCATTATTCAATAGGGCCCAAACTATCAAAAACCAGCGGTTTCAATGAACACACATTTCTTGGTAGAATCATGCAGGACTGAAATTTTTGATGTTTTTCTACTCCTCTCATGAGCCCAAACAAGTCTCTAAAAGCATGAGTTTGCAACTACTTTACTTTTGGAGAAAATTCAAAACATTCATTATTCAATAGAGCCCAATAGCAAAAATCAGGTTTTGAATGAAGAATCACATTTCTTGGTAGAATCATGCAGGATTGAAATTTTTGATGGGATTTTACTCCTCTCAACAGCCCAAACAAGTTTCTAAAAGGATGAGTTTGCAACTACTTTACTTTTGGAGAAAATTCAAAATATTCATTATTCAATAGGGCCCAAACTATCAAAAACCAGCGGTTTGAATGAACACACATTTCTTGGTAGAATCGTGCAGGACTGAAATTTTTGATGTTTTTCTACTCCTCTCATGAGCCCAAACAAGTCTCTAAAAGCATGAGTTTGCAACTACTTTACTTTTGGAGAAAATTCAAAACATTCATTATTCAATAGATCCCAATAGCAAAAATTAGGTTTTGAATGAAGAATCACATTTCTTGGTAGAATCATGCAGGATTGAAATTTTTGATGGTCTTTTACTCCTCTCAACAGCCCAAACAAGTTTCTAAAAGGATGAGTTTGCAACTACTTTACTTTTGGAGAAAATTCAAAACATTCATTATTCAATAGGGCCCAAACTATCAAAAACCAGCGGTTTCAATGAACACATTTCTTGGTAGAATCATGCAGGACTGAAATTTTTGATGTTTTTCTACTCCTCTCATGAGCCCAAACAAGTCTCTAAAAGCATGAGTTTGCAACTACTTTACTTTTGGAGAAAATTCAAAACATTCATTATTCAATAGGGCCCAAACTATCAAAAACCAGCGGTTTGAATGAACACACATTTCTTGGTAGAATCATGCAGGACTGAAATTTTTGATGTTTTTCTACTCCTCTCATGAGCCCAAACAAGTCTCTAAAAGCATGAGTTTGCAACTACTTTACTTTTGGAGAAAATTCAAAACATTCACTATTCAATAGAGCCCAATAGCAAAAATCAGGTTTTGAATGAAGAATCACATTTCTTGGTAAAATCATGCAGGATTGAAATTTTTGATGGTTGTTTACTCCTCTCAACAGCCCAAACAAGTTTCTAAAAGGATGAGTTTGCAACTACTTTACTTTTGGAGAAAATTCAAAACATTCATTATTCAATAGGGCCCAAACTATCAAAAACCAGCGGTTTGAATGAACACACATTTCTTGGTAGAATCGTGCAGGACTGAAATTTTTGATGTTTTTATACTCCTCTCATGAGCCCAAACAAGTCTCTAAAAGCATGAGTTTGCAACTACTTTACTTTTGGAGAAAATTCAAAACATTCATTATTCAATAGAGCCCAATAGCAAAAACCAGCGTTTTGAATGAAGAATCACATTTCTTGGTAGAATCATGCAGGATTGAAATTTTTGATGGTTTTTTACTCCTCTCAACAGCCCAAACAAGTTTCTAAAAGGATGAGTTTGCAACTACTTTACTTTTGGAGAAAATTCAAAACATTCATTATTCAATAGGGCCCAAACTATCAAAAACCAGCGGTTTCAATGATCACACATTTCTTGGTAGAATCATGCAGGACTGAAATTTTTGATGTTTTTCTACTCCTCTCATGAGCCCAAACAAGTCTCTAAAAGCATGAGTTTGCAACTACTTTACTTTTGGAGAAAATTCAAAACATTCATTATTCAATAGGGCCCAAACTATCAAAAACCAGCGGTTTGAATGAACACACATTTGTTGTAGAATCATGCAGGACTGAAATTTTTGATGTTTTTCTACTCCTCTCATGAGCCCAAACAAGTCTCTAAAAGCATGAGTTTGCAACTACTTTACTTTTGGAGAAAATTCAAAACATTCATTATTCAATAGAGCCCAATAGCAAAAACCAGCGTTTTGAATGAAGAATCACATTTCTTGGTAGAATCATGTAGGATTGAAATTTTTGATGGTTTTTTACTCCTCTCAACAGCCCAAACAAGTTTCTAAAAGGATGAGTTTGCAACTACTTTACTTTTGGAGAAAATTCAAAACATTCATTCTTCAATAGGGCCCAAACTATCAAAAACCAGCCGTTTCAATGAACACACATGTCTTGGTAGAATCATGCAGGACTGAAATTTTTGATGTTTCTCTACTCATCTCATGAGCCCAAACAAGTCTCTAAAAGCATGAGTTTGCAACTACTTTACTTTTGGAGAAAATTCAAAACATTCACTATTCAATAGAGCCCAATAGCAAAAATCAGGTTTTGAATGAAGAATCACATTTCTTGGTAAAATCATGCAGGATTGAAATTTTTGATGGTTTTTTACTCCTCTCAACAGCCCAAACAAGTTTCTAAAAGGATGAGTTTGCAACTACTTTACTTTTGGAGAAAATTCAAAACATTCATTATTCAATAGGGCCCAAACTATCAAAAACCAGCGGTTTCAATGAACACACATTTCTTGGTAGAATCATGCAGGACTGAAATTTTTGATGTTTTTCTACTCCTCTCATGAGCCCAAACAAGTCTCTAAAAGCATGAGTTTGCAACTACTTTACTTTTGGAGAAAATTCAAAACATTCATTATTCGATAGGGCCCAAAATATCAAAAACCAGCGGTTTGAATGAACACACATTTCTTGGTAGAATCGTGCAGGAATGAAATTTTTGATGTTTTTCTACTCCTCTCATGAGCCCAAACAAGTCTCTAAAAGCATGAGTTTGCAACTACTTTACTTTTGGAGAAAATTCAAAACATTCACTATTCAATAGAGCCCAATAGCAAAAATCAGGTTTTGAATGAAGAATCACATTTCTTGGTAAAATCATGCAGGATTGAAATTTTTGATGGTTTTTTACTCCTTTCAACAGCCCAAACAAGTCTCTAAAAGCATGAGTTTGCAACTACTTTACTTTTGGAGAAAATTCAAAACATTCATTATTCAATAGGGCCCAAACTATCAAAAACCAGCGGTTTCAATGAACACCCATTTCTTGGTAGAATCATGCAGGACTGAAATTTTTGATGTTTTTCTACTCCTCTCATGAGCCCAAACAAGTCTCTAAAAGCATGAGTTTGCAACTACTTTACTTTTGGAGAAAATTCAAAACATTCATTATTCAATAGAGCCCAATAGCAAAAACCAGCGTTTTGAATGAAGAATCACATTTCTTGGTAGAATCATGCAGGATTGAAATTTTTGATGATTTTTTACTCCTCTCAACAGCCCAAACAAGTTTCTAAAAGGATGAGTTTGCAACTACTTTACTTTTGGAGAAAATTCAAAACATTCATTATTCAATAGGGCCCAAACTATCAAAAACCAGCGGTTTCAATGAACACACATTTCTTGGTAGAATCATGCAGGACTGAAATTTTTGATGTTTTTCTACTCCTCTCATGAGCCCAAACAAGTCTCTAAAAGCATGAGTTTGCAACTACTTTACTTTTGGAGAAAATTCCAAACATTCATTATTCAATAGAGCCCAATAGCAAAAATCAGGTTTTGAATGAAGAATCACATTTCTTGGTAGAATCATGCAGGATTGAAATTTTTGATGGTTGTTTACTCCTCTCAAAAGCCCAAACAAGTTTCTAAAAGGATGAGTTTGCAACTACTTTACTTTTGGAGAAAATTCAAAACATTCATTATTCAATAGGGCCCAAAATATCAAAAACCAGCGGTTTGAATGAACACACATTTCTTGGTAGAATCGTGCAGGACTGAAATTTTTGATGTTTTTATACTCCTCTCATGAGCCCAAACAAGTATCTAAAAGGATGAGTTTGCAACTACTTTACTTTTGGAGAAAATTCAAAACATTCATTATTCAATAGAGCCCAATAGCAAAAAACAGCGTTTTGAATGAAGAATCACATTTCTTGGTAGAATCATGCAGGATTGAAATTTTTGATGGTTTTTTACTCCTCTCAACAGCCCAAACAAGTTTCTAAAAGGATGAGTTTGCAACTACTTTACTTTTGGAGAAAATTCAAAACATTCATTATTCAATAGAGCCCAATAGCAAAAACCAGCGTTTTGAATGAAGAATCACATTTCTTGGTAGAATCATGCAGGATTGAAATTTTTGATGGTTTTTTACTCCTCTCAACAGCCCAAACAAGTTTCTAAAAGGATGAGTTTGCAACTACTTTACTTTTGGAGAAAATTCAAAACATTCATTATTCAATAGGGCCCAAACTATCAAAAACCAGCGGTTTCAATGAACACACATTTCTTGGTAGAATCATGCAGGACTGAAATTTTTGATGTTTTTCTACTCCTCTCATGAGCCCAAACAAGTCTCTAAAAGCATGAGTTTGCAACTACTTTACTTTTGGAGAAAATTCAAAACATTCATTATTCAATAGAGCCCAATAGCAAAAATTATGTTTTGAATGAAGAATCACATTTCTTGGTAGAATCATGCAGGATTGAAATTTTTGATGGTTTTTTACTCCTCTCAACAGCCCAAACAAGTTTCTAAAAGGATGAGTTTGCAACTACTTTACTTTTGGAGAAAATTCAAAACATTCATTATTCAATAGGGCCCAAACTATCAAAAACCAGCGGTTTCAATGAACACACATTTCTTGGTAGAATCATGCAAGACTGAAATTTTTGATGCTTTTCTACTCCTCTCATGAGCCCAAACAAGTCTCTAAAAGCATGAGTTTGCAACTACTTTACTTTTGGAGAAAATTCAAAACATTCATTATTCAATAGAGCCCAATAGCAAAAACCAGCGTTTTGAATGAAGAATCACATTTCTTGGTAGAATCATGCAGGATTGAAATTTTTGATGGTTTTTTACTCCTCTCAACAGCCCAAACAAGTTTCTAAAAGGATGAGTTTGCAACTACTTTACTTTTGGAGAAAATTCAAAACATTCATTATTCAATAGGGCCCAAACTATCAAAAACCAGCGGTTTCAATGAACACACATTTCTTGGTAGAATCATGCAGGACTGAAATTTTTTATGTTTTTCTACTCCTCTCATGAGCCCAAACAAGTCTCTAAAAGCATGAGTTTGCAACTACTTTACTTTTGGAGAAAATTCAAAACATTCATTATTCAATAGAGCCCAATAGCAAAAACCAGCGTTTTGAATGAAGAATTACATTTCTTGGTAGAATCATGCAGGATTGAAATTTTTGATGGATTTTTACTCCTCTCAACAGCCCAAACAAGTTTCTAAAAGGATGAGTTTGCAACTACTTTACTTTTGGAGAAAATTCAAAACATTCATTATTCAATAGGGCCCAAACTATCAAAAACCAGCGGTTTCAATGAACACACATTTCTTGGTAGAATCATGCAGGACTGAAATTTTTGATGTTTTTCTACTCCTCTCATGAGCCCAAACAAGTCTCTAAAAGCATGAGTTTGCAACTACTTTACTTTTGGAGAAAATTCAAAACATTCATTATTCAATAGAGCCCAATAGCAAAAACCAGCGTTTTGAATGAAGAATCACATTTCTTGGCAGTATCATGCAGGATTGAAATTTTTGATGGTTTTTTACTCCTCTCAACAGCCCAAACAAGTTTCTAAAAGGATGAGTTTGCAACTACTTTACTTTTGGAGAAAATTCAAAACATTCATTATTCAATAGGGCCCAAACTATCAAAAACCAGCGGTTTCAATGAACACACATTTCTTGGTAGAATCATGCAGGACTGAAATTTTTGATGTTTTTCTACTCCTCTCATGAGCCCAAACAAGTCTCTAAAAGCATGAGTTTGCAACTACTTTACTTTTGGAGAAAATTCAAAACATTCATTATTCAATAGGGCCCAAACTATCAAAAACCAGCGGTTTGAATGAACACACATTTCTTGGTAGAATCATGCAGGACTGAAATTTTTGATGTTTTTCTACTCCTCTCATGAGCCCAAACAAGTCTCTAAAAGCATGAGTTTGCAACTACTTTACTTTTGGAGAAAATTCAAAACATTCACTATTCAATAGAGCCCAATAGCAAAAATCAGGTTTTGAATGAAGAATCACATTTCTTGGTAAAATCATGCAGGATTGAAATTTTTGATGGTTTTTTACTCCTCTCAACAGCCCAACAAGTTTCTAAAAGGATGAGTTTGCAACTGCTTTACTTTTGGAGAAAATTCAAAACATTCATTATTCAATAGGGCCCAAACTATCAAAAACCAGCGGTTTCAATGAACACACATTTCTTGGTAGAATCATGCAGGACTGAAATTTTTGATGTTTTTCTTCTCCTCTCATGAGCCCAAACAAGTCTCTAAAAGCATGAGTTTGCAACTACTTTACTTTTGGAGAAAATTCAAAACATTCATTATTCAATAGAGCCCAATAGCAAAAACCAGCGTTTTGAATGAAGAATCACATTTCTTGGTAGAATCATGCAGGATTGAAATTTTTGATGTTTTTTTACTCCTCTCAACAGCCCAAACAAGTTTCTAAAAGGATGAGTTTGCAACTACTTTACTTTTGGAGAAAATTCAAAACATTCATTATTCAATAGGGCCCAAACTATCAAAAACCAGCGGTTTGAATGAACACATTTCTTGGTAGAATCATGCAGGACTGAAATTTTTGATGTTTTTCTACTCCTCTCATGAACCCAAACAAGTCTCTAAAAGCATGAGTTTGCAACTACTTCACTTTTGGAGAAAATTCAAAACATTCATTATTCAATAGAGCCCAATAGCAAAAATCAGGTTTTGAATGAAGAATCACATTTCTTGGTAGAATCATGCAGGATTGAAATTTTTGATGGTTTTTTACTCCTCTCAACAGCCCAAACAAGTTTCTAAAAGGATGAGTTTGCAACTACTTTACTTTTGGAGAAAATTCAAAACATTCATTATTCAATAGGGCCCAAACTATCAAAAACCAGCGGTTTCAATGAACACACATTTCTTGGTAGAATCATGCAGGACTGAAATTTTTGATGTTTTTCTACTCCTCTCATGAGCCCAAACAAGTCTCTAAAAGCATGAGTTTGCAACTACTTTACTTTTGGAGAAAATTCAAAACATTCATTATTCAATAGGGCCCAAACTATCAAAAACCAGCGGTTTGAATGAACACAAATTTCTTGGTAGAATCATGCAGGACTGAAATTTTTGATGTTTTTCTACTCCTCTCATGAGCCCAAACAAGTCTCTAAAAGCATGAGTTTGCAACTACTTTACTTTTGGAGAAAATTCAAAACATTCATTATTCAATAGAGCCCAATAGCAAAAACCAGCGTTTTGAATGAAGAATCACATTTCTTGGTAGAATCATGCAGGATTGAAATTTTTGACGGTTTTTTACTCCTCTCAACAGCCCAAACAAGTTTCTAAAAGGATGAGTTTGCAACTACTTTACTTTTGGAGAAAATTCAAAACATTCATTATTCAATAGGGCCCAAACTATCAAAAACCAGCCGTTTCAATGAACACACATGTCTTGGTAGAATCATGCAGGACTGAAATTTTTGATGTTTTTCTACTCCTCTCATGAGCCCAAACAAGTCTCTAAAAGCATGAGTTTGCAACTACTTTACTTTTGGAGAAAATTCAAAACATTCATTATTCAATAGAGCCCAATAGCAAAAACCAGCGTTTTGAATGAAGAATTACATTTCTTGATAGAATCATGCAGGATTGAAATTTTTGATGGATTTTTACTCCTCTCAACAGCCCAAACAAGTTTCTAAAAGGATGAGTTTGCAACTACTTTACTTTTGGAGAAAATTCAAAACATTCATTATTCAATAGGGCCCAAACTATCAAAAACCAGCGGTTTCAATGAACACACATTTCTTGGTAGAATCATGCAGGACTGAAATTTTTGATGTTTTTCTACTCCTCTCATGAGCCCAAACAAGTCTCTAAAAGCATGAGTTTGCAACTACTTTACTTTTGGAGAAAATTCAAAACATTCATTATTCAATAGGGCCCAAACTATCAAAAACCAGCGGTTTGAATGAACACACATTTCTTGGTAGAATCATGCAGGACTGAAATTTTTGATGTTTTTCTACTCCTCTCATGAGCCCAAACAAGTCTCTAAAAGCATGAGTTTGCAACTACTTTACTTTTGGAGAAAATTCAAAACATTCACTATTCAATAGAGCCCAATAGCAAAAATCAGGTTTTGAATGAAGAATCACATTTCTTGGTAAAATCATGCAGGATTGAAATTTTTGATGGTTTTTTACTCCTCTCAACAGCCCAAACAAGTTTCTAAAAGGATGAGTTTGCAACTACTTTACTTTTGGAGAAAATTCAAAACATTCCTTATTCAATAGGGCCCAAACTATCAAAAACCAGTGGTTTCAATGAACACACATTTCTTGGTAGAATCATGCAGGACTGAAATTTTTGATATTTTTCTACTCCTCTCACGAGCCCAAACAAGTCTCTAAAAGCATGAGTTTGCAACTACTTTACTTTTGGAGAAAATTCAAAACATTCACTATTCAATAGAGCCCAATAGCAAAAATCAGGTTTTGAATGAAGAATCACATTTCTTGGTAAAATCATGCAGGATTGAAATTTTTGATGGTTTTTTACTCCTCTCAACAGCCCAAACAAGTTTCTAAAAGGATGAGTTTGCAACTACTTTACTTTTGGAGAAAATTCAAAACATTCATTATTCAATAGGGCCCAAACTATCAAAAACCAGCGGTTTCAATGAACACACATTTCTTGGTAGAATCATGCAGGACTGAAATTTTTGATGTTTTTCTTCTCCTCTCATGAGCCCAAACAAGTCTCTAAAAGCATGAGTTTGCAACTACTTTACTTTTGGAGAAAATTCAAAACATTCATTATTCAATAGAGCCCAATAGCAAAAACCAGCGTTTTGAATGAAGAATCACATTTCTTGGTAGAATCATGCAGGATTGAAATTTTTGATTTTTTTTACTCCTCTCAACAGCCCAAACAAGTTTCTAAAAGGATGAGTTTGCAACTACTTTACTTTTGGAGAAAATTCAAAACATTCATTATTCAATAGGGCCCAAACTATCAAAAACCAGCGGTTTGAATGAACACATTTCTTGGTAGAATCATGCAGGACTGAAATTTTTGATGTTTTTCTACTCCTCTCATGAGCCCAAACAAGTCTCTAAAAGCATGAGTTTGCAACTACTTCACTTTTGGAGAAAATTCAAAACATTCATTATTCAATAGAGCCCAATAGCAAAAATCAGGTTTTGAATGAAGAATCACATTTCTTGGTAGAATCATGCAGGATTGAAATTTTTGATGGTTTTTTACTCCTCTCAACAGCCCAAACAAGTTTCTAAAAGGATGAGTTTGCAACTACTTTACTTTTGGAGAAAATTCAAAACATTCATTATTCAATAGGGCCCAAACTATCAAAAACCAGCGGTTTCAATGAACACACATTTCTTGGTAGAATCATGCAGGACTGAAATTTTTGATGTTTTTCTACTCCTCTCATGAGCCCAAACAAGTCTATAAAAGCATGAGTTTGCAACTACTTTACTTTTGGAGAAAATTCAAAACATTCATTATTCAATAGGGCCCAAACTATCAAAAACCAGCGGTTTGAATGAACACAAATTTCTTGGTAGAATCATGCAGGACTGAAATTTTTGATGTTTTTCTACTCCTCTCATGAGCCCAAACAAGTCTCTAAAAGCATGAGTTTGCAACTACTTTACTTTTGGAGAAAATTCAAAACATTCATTATTCAATAGAGCCCAATAGCAAAAACCAGCGTTTTGAATGAAGAATCACATTTCTTGGTAGAATCATGCAGGATTGAAATTTTTGACGGTTTTTTACTCCTCTCAACAGCCCAAACAAGTTTCTAAAAGGATGAGTTTGCAACTACTTTACTTTTGGAGAAAATTCAAAACATTCATTATTCAATAGGGCCCAAACTATCAAAAACCAGCCGTTTCAATGAACACACATGTCTTGGTAGAATCATGCAGGACAGAAATTTTTGATGTTTTTCTACTCATCTCATGAGCCCAAACAAGTCTCTAAAAGCATGAGTTTGCAACTACTTTACTTTTGGAGAAAATTCAAAACATTCATTATTCAATAGAGCCCAATAGCAAACACCAGCGTTTTGAATGAAGAATCACATTTCTTGGTAGAATCATGCAGGATTGAAATTTTTGATGGTTTTTTACTCCTCTCAACAGCCCAAACAAGTTTCTAAAAGGATGAGTTTGCAACTACTTTACTTTTGGAGAAAATTCAAAACATTCATTATTCAATAGGGCCCAAACTATCAAAAACCAGCGGTTTCAATGAACACACATTTCTTGGTAGAATCATGCAGGACTGAAATTTTTGATGTTTTTCTACTCCTCTCATGAGCCCAAACAAGTCTCTAAAAGCATGAGTTTGCAACTACTTTACTTTTGGAGAAAATTCAAAACATTCATTATTCAATAGAGCCCAATAGCAAAAACCAGCGTTTTGAATGAAGAATCACATTTCTTGGTAGAATCATGCAGGATTGAAATTTTTGATGTTTTTTTACTCCTCTCAACAGCCCAAACAAGTTTCTAAAAGGATGAGTTTGCAACTACTTTACTTTTGGAGAAAATTCAAAACATTCATTATTCAATAGGGCCCAAACTATCAAAAACCAGCGGTTTCAATGAACACACATTTCTTGGTAGAATCATGCAGGACTGAAATTTTTGATGTTTTTCTACTCCTCTCATGAGCCCAAACAAGTCTCTAAAAGCATGAGTTTGCAACTACTTTACTTTTGGAGAAAATTCAAAACATTCATTATTCAATAGGGCCCAAACTATCAAAAACCAGCGGTTTCAATGAACACACATTTCTTGGTAGAATCATGCAGGACTGAAATTTTTGATGTTTTTCTACTCCTCTCATGAGCCCAAACAAGTCTCTAAAAGCATGAGTTTGCAACTACTTTACTTTTGGAGAAAATTCAAAACATTCATTATTCAATAGGGCCCAAACTATCAAAAACCAGCGGTTTGAATGAACACACATTTCTTGGTAGAATCATGCAGGACTGAAATTTTTGATGTTTTTCTACTCCTCTCATGAGCCCAAACAAGTCTCTAAAAGCATGAGTTTGCAACTACTTTACTTTTGGAGAAAATTCAAAACATTCACTATTCAATAGAGCCCAATAGCAAAAATCAGGTTTTGAATGAAGAATCACATTTCTTGGTAAAATCATGCAGGATTGAAATTTTTGATGGTTTTTTACTCCTCTCAACAGCCCAAACAAGTTTCTAAAAGGATGAGTTTGCAACTACTTTACTTTTGGAGAAAATTCAAAACATTCCTTATTCAATAGGGCCCAAACTATCAAAAACCAGTGGTTTCAATGAACACACATTTCTTGGTAGAATCATGCAGGACTGAAATTTTTGATATTTTTCTACTCCTCTCACGAGCCCAAACAAGTCTCTAAAAGCATGAGTTTGCAACTACTTTACTTTTGGAGAAAATTCAAAACATTCACTATTCAATAGAGCCCAATAGCAAAAATCAGGTTTTGAATGAAGAATCACATTTCTTGGTAAAATCATGCAGGATTGAAATTTTTGATGGTTTTTTACTCCTCTCAACAGCCCAAACAAGTTTCTAAAAGGATGAGTTTGCAACTACTTTACTTTTGGAGAAAATTCAAAACATTCATTATTCAATAGGGCCCAAACTATCAAAAACCAGCGGTTTCAATGAACACACATTTCTTGGTAGAATCATGCAGGACTGAAATTTTTGATGTTTTTCTTCTCCTCTCATGAGCCCAAACAAGTCTCTAAAAGCATGAGTTTGCAACTACTTTACTTTTGGAGAAAATTCAAAACATTCATTATTCAATAGAGCCCAATAGCAAAAACCAGCGTTTTGAATGAAGAATCACATTTCTTGGTAGAATCATGCAGGATTGAAATTTTTGATTTTTTTTACTCCTCTCAACAGCCCAAACAAGTTTCTAAAAGGATGAGTTTGCAACTACTTTACTTTTGGAGAAAATTCAAAACATTCATTATTCAATAGGGCCCAAACTATCAAAAACCAGCGGTTTGAATGAACACATTTCTTGGTAGAATCATGCAGGACTGAAATTTTTGATGTTTTTCTACTCCTCTCATGAGCCCAAACAAGTCTCTAAAAGCATGAGTTTGCAACTACTTCACTTTTGGAGAAAATTCAAAACATTCATTATTCAATAGAGCCCAATAGCAAAAATCAGGTTTTGAATGAAGAATCACATTTCTTGGTAGAATCATGCAGGATTGAAATTTTTGATGGTTTTTTACTCCTCTCAACAGCCCAAACAAGTTTCTAAAAGGATGAGTTTGCAACTACTTTACTTTTGGAGAAAATTCAAAACATTCATTATTCAATAGGGCCCAAACTATCAAAAACCAGCGGTTTCAATGAACACACATTTCTTGGTAGAATCATGCAGGACTGAAATTTTTGATGTTTTTCTACTCCTCTCATGAGCCCAAACAAGTCTATAAAAGCATGAGTTTGCAACTACTTTACTTTTGGAGAAAATTCAAAACATTCATTATTCAATAGGGCCCAAACTATCAAAAACCAGCGGTTTGAATGAACACAAATTTCTTGGTAGAATCATGCAGGACTGAAATTTTTGATGTTTTTCTACTCCTCTCATGAGCCCAAACAAGTCTCTAAAAGCATGAGTTTGCAACTACTTTACTTTTGGAGAAAATTCAAAACATTCATTATTCAATAGAGCCCAATAGCAAAAACCAGCGTTTTGAATGAAGAATCACATTTCTTGGTAGAATCATGCAGGATTGAAATTTTTGACGGTTTTTTACTCCTCTCAACAGCCCAAACAAGTTTCTAAAAGGATGAGTTTGCAACTACTTTACTTTTGGAGAAAATTCAAAACATTCATTATTCAATAGGGCCCAAACTATCAAAAACCAGCCGTTTCAATGAACACACATGTCTTGGTAGAATCATGCAGGACAGAAATTTTTGATGTTTTTCTACTCATCTCATGAGCCCAAACAAGTCTCTAAAAGCATGAGTTTGCAACTACTTTACTTTTGGAGAAAATTCAAAACATTCATTATTCAATAGAGCCCAATAGCAAACACCAGCGTTTTGAATGAAGAATCACATTTCTTGGTAGAATCATGCAGGATTGAAATTTTTGATGGTTTTTTACTCCTCTCAACAGCCCAAACAAGTTTCTAAAAGGATGAGTTTGCAACTACTTTACTTTTGGAGAAAATTCAAAACATTCATTATTCAATAGGGCCCAAACTATCAAAAACCAGCGGTTTCAATGAACACACATTTCTTGGTAGAATCATGCAGGACTGAAATTTTTGATGTTTTTCTACTCCTCTCATGAGCCCAAACAAGTCTCTAAAAGCATGAGTTTGCAACTACTTTACTTTTGGAGAAAATTCAAAACATTCATTATTCAATAGAGCCCAATAGCAAAAATTAGGTTTTGAATGAAGAATCACATTTCTTGGTAGAATCATGCAGGATTGAAATTTTTGATGTTTTTTTACTCCTCTCAACAGCCCAAACAAGTTTCTAAAAGGATGAGTTTGCAACTACTTTACTTTTGGAGAAAATTCAAAACATTCATTATTCAATAGGGCCCAAACTATCAAAAACCAGCGGTTTCAATGAACACACATTTCTTGGTAGAATCATGCAGGACTGAAATTTTTGATGTTTTTCTACTCCTCTCATGAGCCCAAACAAGTCTCTAAAAGCATGAGTTTGCAACTACTTTACTTTTGGAGAAAATTCAAAACATTCATTATTCAATAGGGCCCAAACTATCAAAAACCAGCGGTTTGAATGAACACACATTTCTTGGTAGAATCATGCAGGACTGAAATTTTTGATGTTTTTCTACTCCTCTCATGAGCCCAAACAAGTCTCTAAAAGCATGAGTTTGCAACTACTTTACTTTTGGAGAAAATTCAAAACATTCACTATTCAATAGAGCCCAATAGCAAAAATCAGGTTTTGAATGAAGAATCACATTTCTTGGTAAAATCATGCAGGATTGAAATTTTTGATGGTTTTTTACTCCTCTCAACAGCCCAAACAAGTTTCTAAAAGGATGAGTTTGCAACTACTTTACTTTTGGAGAAAATTCAAAACATTCCTTATTCAATAGGGCCCAAACTATCAAAAACCAGTGGTTTCAATGAACACACATTTCTTGGTAGAATCATGCAGGACTGAAATTTTTGATGTTTTTCTACTCCTCTCATGAGCCCAAACAAGTCTCTAAAAGCATGAGTTTGCAACTACTTTACTTTTGGAGAAAATTCAAAACATTCACTATTCAATAGAGCCCAATAGCAAAAATCAGGTTTTGAATGAAGAATCACATTTCTTGGTAAAATCATGCAGGATTGAAATTTTTGATGGTTTTTTACTCCTCTCAACAGCCCAAACAAGTTTCTAAAAGGATGAGTTTGCAACTACTTTACTTTTGGAGAAAATTCAAAACATTCATTATTCAATAGGGCCCAAACTATCAAAAACCAGCGGTTTCAATGAACACACATTTCTTGGTAGAATCATGCAGGACTGAAATTTTTGATGTTTTTCTTCTCCTCTCATGAGCCCAAACAAGTCTCTAAAAGCATGAATTTGCAACTACTTTACTTTTGGAGAAAATTCAAAACATTCATTATTCAATAGAGCCCAATAGCAAAAACCAGCGTTTTGAATGAAGAATCACATTTCTTGGTAGAATCATGCAGGATTGAAATTTTTGATGGTTTTTTACTCCTCTCAACAGCCCAAACAAGTTTCTAAAAGGATGAGTTTGCAACTACTTTACTTTTGGAGAAAATTCAAAACATTCATTATTCAATAGGGCCCAACTATCAAAAACCAGCGGTTTCAATGAACACACATTTCTTGGTAGAATCATGCAGGACAGAAATTTTTGATGCTTTTCTACTCCTCTCATGAGCCCAAACAAGTCTCTAAAAGCATGAGTTTGCAACTACTTTACTTTTGGAGAAAATTCAAAACATTCATTATTCAATAGAGCCCAATAGCAAAAACCAGCGTTTTGAATGAAGAATCACATTTCTTGGTAGAATCATGCAGGATTGAAATTTTTGATGATTTTTTACTCCTCTCAACAGCCCAAAGAAGTTTCTAAAAGGATGAGTTTGCAACTACTTTACTTTTGGAGAAAATTCAAAACATTCATTATTCAATAGGGCCCAAACTATCAAAAACCAGCGGTTTCAATGAACACACATTTCTTGGTAGAATCATGCAGGACTGAAATTTTTGATGTTTTTCTACTCCTCTCATGAGCCCAAACAAGTCTCTAAAAGCATGAGTTTGCAACTACTTTACTTTTGGAGAAAATTCAAAACATTCATTATTCAATAGAGCCCAATAGCAAAAACCGGCGTTTTGAATGAAGAATTACATTTCTTGGTAGAATCATGCAGAATTGAAATTTTTGATGGATTTTTACTCCTCTCAACAGCCCAAACAAGTTGCTAAAAGGATGAGTTTGCAACTACTTTACTTTTTGAGAAAATTCAAAACATTCATTATTCAATAGGGCCCAAACTATCAAAAACCAGCGGTTTCAATGAACACACATTTCTTGGTAGAATCATGCAGGACTGAAATTTTTGATGTTTTTCTACTCCTCTCATGAGCCCAAACAAGTCTCTAAAAGCATGAGTTTGCAACTACTTTACTTTTGGAGAAAATTCAAAACATTCATTATTCAATAGAGCCCAATAGCAAAAACCAGCGTTTTGAATGAAGAATCACATTTCTTGGTAGAATCATGCAGGATTGAAATTTTTGATGGTTTTTTACTCCTCTCAACAGCCCAAACAAGTTTCTAAAAGGATGAGTTTGCAACTACTTTACTTTTGGAGAAAATTCAAAACATTCATTATTCAATAGGGCCCAAACTATCAAAAACCAGCGGTTTCAATGATCACACATTTCTTGGTAGAATCATGCAGGACTGAAATTTTTGATGTTTTTCTACTCCTCTCATGAGCCCAAACAAGTCTCTAAAAGCATGAGTTTGCAACTACTTTACTTTTGGAGAAAATTCAAAACATTCATTATTCAATAGGGCCCAAACTATCAAAAACCAGCGGTTTGAATGAACACACATTTCTTGGTAGAATCATGCAGGACTGAAATTTTTGATGTTTTTCTACTCCTCTCATGAGCCCAAACAAGTCTCTAAAAGCATGAGTTTGCAACTACTTTACTTTTGGAGAAAATTCAAAACATTCATTATTCAATAGAGCCCAATAGCAAAAACCAGCGTTTTGAATGAAGAATCACATTTCTTGGTAGAATCATGTAGGATTGAAATTTTTGATGGTTTTTTACTCCTCTCAACAGCCCAAACAAGTTTCTAAAAGGATGAGTTTGCAACTACTTTACTTTTGGAGAAAATTCAAAACATTCATTATTCAATAGAGCCCAATAGCAAAAAACAGCGTTTTGAATGAAGAATCACATTTCTTGGTAGAATCATGCAGGATTGAAATTTTTGATGGTTTTTTACTCCTCTCAACAGCCCAAACAAGTTTCTAAAAGGATGAGTTTGCAACTACTTTACTTTTGGAGAAAATTCAAAACATTCATTATTCAATAGAGCCCAATAGCAAAAACCAGCGTTTTGAATGAAGAATCACATTTCTTGGTAGAATCATGCAGGATTGAAATTTTTGATGGTTTTTTACTCCTCTCAACAGCCCAAACAAGTTTCTAAAAGGATGAGTTTGCAACTACTTTACTTTTGGAGAAAATTCAAAACATTCATTATTCAATAGGGCCCAAACTATCAAAAACCAGCGGTTTCAATGAACACACATTTCTTGGTAGAATCATGCAGGACTGAAATTTTTGATGTTTTTCTACTCCTCTCATGAGCCCAAACAAGTCTCTAAAAGCATGAGTTTGCAACTACTTTACTTTTGGAGAAAATTCAAAACAGTCATTATTCAATAGAGCCCAATAGCAAAAATCAGGTTTTGAATGAAGAATCACATTTCTTGGTAGAATCATGCAGGATTGAAATTTTTGATGGGATTTTACTCCTCTCAACAGCCCAAACAAGTTTCTAAAAGGATGAGTTTGCAACTACTTTACTTTTGGAGAAAATTCAAAATATTCATTATTCAATAGGGCCCAAACTATCAAAAACCAGCGGTTTGAATGAACACACATTTCTTGGTAGAATCGTGCAGGACTGAAATTTTTGATGTTTTTCTACTCCTCTCATGAGCCCAAACAAGTCTCTAAAAGCATGAGTTTGCAACTACTTTACTTTTGGAGAAAATTCAAAACATTCATTATTCAATAGATCCCAATAGCAAAAATTAGGTTTTGAATGAAGAATCACATTTCTTGGTAGAATCATGCAGGATTGAAATTTTTGATGGTTTTTTACTCCTCTCAACAGCCCAAACAAGTTTCTAAAAGGATGAATTTGCAACTACTTTACTTTTGGAGAAAATTCAAAACATTCATTATTCAATAGGGCCCAAACTATCAAAAACCAGCGGTTTCAATGAACACACATTTCTTGGTAGAATCATGCAGGACTGAAATTTTTGATGTTTTTCTACTCCTCTCATGAGCCCAAACAAGTCTCTAAAAGCATGAGTTTGCAACTACTTTACTTTTGGAGAAAATTCAAAACATTCATTATTCAATAGGGCCCAAACTATCAAAAACCAGCGGTTTGAATGAACACACATTTCTTGGTAGAATCATGCAGGACTGAAATTTTTGATGTTTTTCTACTCCTCTCATGAGCCCAAACAAGTCTCTAAAAGCATAAGTTTGCAACTACTTTACTTTTGGAGAAAATTCAAAACATTCACTATTCAATAGAGCCCAATAGCAAAAATCAGGTTTTGAATGAAGAATCACATTTCTTGGTAAAATCATGCAGGATTGAAATTTTTGATGGTTGTTTACTCCTCTCAACAGCCCAAACAAGTTTCTAAAAGGATGAGTTTGCAACTACTTTACTTTTGGAGAAAATTCAAAACATTCATTATTCAATAGGGCCCAAACTATCAAAAACCAGCGGTTTGAATGAACACACATTTCTTGGTAGAATCGTGCAGGACTGAAATTTTTGATGTTTTTATACTCCTCTCATGAGCCCAAACAAGTCTCTAAAAGCATGAGTTTGCAACTACTTTGCTTTTGGAGAAAATTCAAAACATTCATTATTCAATAGAGCCCAATAGCAAAAACCAGCGTTTTGAATGAAGAATCACATTTCTTGGAAGAATCATGCAGGATTGAAATTTTTGATGGTTTTTTACTCCTCTCAACAGCCCAAACAAGTTTCTAAAAGGATGAGTTTGCAACTACTTTACTTTTGGAGAAAATTCAAAACATTCATTATTCAATAGGGCCCAAACTATCAAAAACCAGCGGTTTCAATGATCACACATTTCTTGGTAGAATCATGCAGGACTGAAATTTTTGATGTTTTTCTACTCCTCTCATGAGCCCAAACAAGTCTCTAAAAGCATGAGTTTGCAACTACTTTACTTTTGGAGAAAATTCAAAACATTCATTATTCAATAGGGCCCAAACTATCAAAAACCAGCGGTTTCAATGAACACCCATTTCTTGGTAGAATCATGCAGGACTGAAATTTTTGATGTTTTTCTACTCCTCTCATGAGCCCAAACAAGTCTCTAAAAGCATGAGTTTGCAACTACTTTACTTTTGGAGAAAATTCAAAACATTCATTATTCAATAGAGCCCAATAGCAAAAACCAGCCTTTTGAATGAAGAATCACATTTCTTGGTAGAATCATGCAGGATTGAAATTTTTGATGATTTTTTACTCCTCTCAACAGCCCAAACAAGTTTCTAAAAGGATGAGTTTGCAACTACTTTACTTTTGGAGAAAATTCAAAACATTCATTATTCAATAGGGCCCAAACTATCAAAAACCAGCGGTTTCAATGAACACACATTTCTTGGTAGAATCATGCAGGACTGAAATTTTTGATGTTTTTCTACTCCTCTCATGAGCCCAAACAAGTCTCTAAAAGCATGAGTTTGCAACTACTTTACTTTTGGAGAAAATTCCAAACATTCATTATTCAATAGAGCCAAATAGCAAAAATCAGGTTTTGAATGAAGAATCACATTTCTTGGTAGAATCATGCAGCATTGAAATTTTTGATGGTTGTTTACTCCTCTCAAAAGCCCAAACAAGTTTCTAAAAGGATGAGTTTGCAACTACTTTACTTTTGGAGAAAATTCAAAACATTCATTATTCAATAGGGCCCAAAATATCAAAAACCAGCGGTTTGAATCAACACACATTTCTTGGTAGAATCGTGCAGGACTGAAATTTTTGATGTTTTTATACTCCTCTCATGAGCCCAAACAAGTCTCTAAAAGGATGAGTTTGCAACTACTTTACTTTTGGAGAAAATTCAAAACATTCATTATTCAATAGAGCCCAATAGAAAAAACCAGCGTTTTGAATGAAGAATCACATTTCTTGGTAGAATCATGCAGGATTGAAATTTTTGATGGTTTTTTACTCCTCTCAACAGCCCAAACAAGTTTCTAAAAGGATGAGTTTGCAACTACTTTACTTATGGAGAAAATTCAAAACATTCATTATTCAATAGGGCCCAAACTATCAAAAACCAGCGGTTTCAATGAACACACATTTCTTGGTAGAATCATGCAGGACTGAAATTTTTGATGTTTTTCTACTCCTCTCATGAGCCCAAACAAGTCTCTAAAAGCATGAGTTTGCAACTACTTTACTTTTGGAGAAAATTCAAAACATTCATTATTCAATAGAGCCCAATAGCAAAAATTATGTTTTGAATGAAGAATCACATTTCTTGGTAGAATCATGCAGGATTGAAATTTTTGATGGTTTTTTACTCCTCTCAACAGCCCAAACAAGTTTCTAAAAGGATGAGTTTGCAACTACTTTACTTTTGGAGAAAATTCAAAACATTCATTATTCAATAGGGCCCAAACTATCAAAAACCAGCGGTTTCAATGAACACACATTTCTTGGTAGAATCATGCAAGACTGAAATTTTTGATGCTTTTCTACTCCTCTCATGAGCCCAAACAAGTCTCTAAAAGCATGAGTTTGCAACTACTTTACTTTTGGAGAAAATTCAAAACATTCATTATTCAATAGAGCCCAATAGCAAAAACCAGCGTTTTGAATGAAGAATCACATTTCTTGGTAGAATCATGCAGGATTGAAATTTTTGATGGTTTTTTACTCCTCTCAACAGCCCAAACAAGTTTCTAAAAGGATGAGTTTGCAACTACTTTACTTTTGGAGAAAATTCAAAACATTCATTATTCAATAGGGCCCAAACTATCAAAAACCAGCGGTTTCAATGAACACACATTTCTTGGTAGAATCATGCAGGACTGAAATTTTTGATGTTTTTCTACTCCTCTCATGAGCCCAAACAAGTCTCTAAAAGCATGAGTTTGCAACTACTTTACTTTTGGAGAAAATTCAAAACATTCATTATTCAATAGAGCCCAATAGCAAAAATCAGGTTTTGAATGAAGAATCACATTTCTTGGTAGAATCATGCAGGATTGAAATTTTTGATGGGATTTTACTCCTCTCAACAGCCCAAACAAGTTTCTAAAAGGATGAGTTTGCAACTACTTTACTTTTGGAGAAAATTCAAAATATTCATTATTCAATAGGGCCCAAACTATCAAAAACCAGCGGTTTGAATGAACACACATTTCTTGGTAGAATCGTGCAGGACTGAAATTTTTGATGTTTTTCTACTCCTCTCATGAGCCCAAACAAGTCTCTAAAAGCATGAGTTTGCAACTACTTTACTTTTGGAGAAAATTCAAAACATTCATTATTCAATAGATCCCAATAGCAAAAATTAGGTTTTGAATGAAGAATCACATTTCTTGGTAGAATCATGCAGGATTGAAATTTTTGATGGTTTTTTACTCCTCTCAACAGCCCAAACAAGTTTCTAAAAGGATGAGTTTGCAACTACTTTACTTTTGGAGAAAATTCAAAACATTCATTATTCAATAGGGCCCAAACTATCAAAAACCAGCGGTTTCAATGAACACATTTCTTGGTAGAATCATGCAGGACTGATATTTTTGATGTTTTTCTACTCCTCTCATGAGCCCAAACAAGTCTCTAAAAGCATGAGTTTGCAACTACTTTACTTTTGGAGAAAATTCAAAACATTCATTATTCAATAGGGCCCAAACTATCAAAAACCAGCGGTTTGAATGAACACACATTTCTTGGTAGAATCATGCAGGACTGAAATTTTTGATGTTTTTCTACTCCTCTCATGAGCCCAAACAAGTCTCTAAAAGCATGAGTTTGCAACTACTTTACTTTTGGAGAAAATTCAAAACATTCACTATTCAATAGAGCCCAATAGCAAAAATCAGGTTTTGAATGAAGAATCACATTTCTTGGTAAAATCATGCAGGATTGGAATTTTTGATGGTTGTTTACTCCTCTCAACAGCCCAAACAAGTTTCTAAAAGGATGAGTTTGCAACTACTTTACTTTTGGAGAAAATTCAAAACATTCATTATTCAATAGGGCCCAAACTATCAAAAACCAGCGGTTTGAATGAACACACATTTCTTGGTAGAATCGTGCAGGACTGAAATTTTTGATGTTTTTATACTCCTCTCATGAGCCCAAACAAGTCTCTAAAAGCATGAGTTTGCAACTACTTTACTTTTGGAGAAAATTCAAAACATTCATTATTCAATAGAGCCCAATAGCAAAAACCAGCGTTTTGAATGAAGAATCACATTTCTTGGTAGAATCATGCAGGATTGAAATTTTTGATGGTTTTTTACTCCTCTCAACAGCCCAAACAAGTTTCTAAAAGGATGAGTTTGCAACTACTTTACTTTTGGAGAAAATTCAAAACATTCATTATTCAATAGGGCCCAAACTATCAAAAACCAGCGGTTTCAATGATCACACATTTCTTGGTAGAATCATGCAGGACTGAAATTTTTGATGTTTTTCTACTCCTCTCATGAGCCCAAACAAGTCTCTAAAAGCATGAGTTTGCAACTACTTTACTTTTGGAGAAAATTCAAAACATTCATTATTCAATCGGGCCCAAACTATCAAAAACCAGCGGTTTGAATGAACACACATTTCTTGTAGAATCATGCAGGACTGAAATTTTTGATGTTTTTCTACTCCTCTCATGAGCCCAAACAAGTCTCTAAAAGCATGAGTTTGCAACTACTTTACTTTTGGAGAAAATTCAAAACATTCATTATTCAATAGAGCCCAATAGCAAAAACCAGCGTTTTGAATGAAGAATCACATTTCTTGGTAGAATCATGTAGGATTGAAATTTTTGATGGTTTTTTACTCCTCTCAGCAGCCCAAACAAGTTTCTAAAAGGATGAGTTTGCAACTACTTTACTTTTGGAGAAAATTCAAAACATTCATTATTCAATAGGGCCCAAACTATCAAAAACCAGCCGTTTCAATGAACACACATGTCTTGGTAGAATCATGCAGGACTGAAATTTTTGATGTTTCTCTACTCATCTCATGAGCCCAAACAAGTCTCTAAAAGCATGAGTTTGCAACTACTTTACTTTTGGAGAAAATTCAAAACATTCACTATTCAATAGAGCCCAATAGCAAAAATCAGGTTTTGAATGAAGAATCACATTTCTTGGTAAAATCATGCAGGATTGAAATTTTTGATGGTTTTTTACTCCTCTCAACAGCCCAAACAAGTTTCTAAAAGGATGAGTTTGCAACTACTTTACTTTTGGAGAAAATTCAAAACATTCATTATTCAATAGGGCCCAAACTATCAAAAACCAGCGGTTTCAATGAACACACATTTCTTGGTAGAATCATGCAGGACTGAAATTTTTGATGTTTTTCTACTCCTCTCATGAGCCCAAACAAGTCTCTAAAAGCATGAGTTTGCAACTACTTTACTTTTGGAGAAAATTCAAAACATTCATTATTCGATAGGGCCCAAAATATCAAAAACCAGCGGTTTGAATGAACACACATTTCTTGGTAGAATCGTGCAGGAATGAAATTTTTGATGTTTTTCTACTCCTCTCATGAGCCCAAACAAGTCTCTAAAAGCATGAGTTTGCAACTACTTTACTTTTGGAGAAAATTCAAAACATTCACTATTCAATAGAGCCCAATAGCAAAAATCAGGTTTTGAATGAAGAATCACATTTCTTGGTAAAATCATGCAGGATTGAAATTTTTGATGGTTTTTTACTCCTCTCAACAGCCCAAACAAGTTTCTAAAAGGATGAGTTTGCAACTACTTTACTTTTGGAGAAAATTCAAAACATTCATTATTCAATAGAGCCCAATAGCAAAAACCAGCGTTTTGAATGAAGAATCACATTTCTTGGTAGAATCATGCAGGATTGAAATTTTTGATGGTTTTTTACTCCTCTCAACAGCCCAAACAAGTTTCTAAAAGGATGAGTTTGCAACTACTTTACTTTTGGAGAAAATTCAAAACATTCATTATTCAATAGGGCCCAAACTATCAAAAACCAGCGGTTTCAATGAACACACATTTCTTGGTAGAATCATGCAGGACTGAAATTTTTGATGTTTTTCTACTCCTCTCATGAGCCCAAACAAGTCTCTAAAAGCATGAGTTTGCAACTACTTTACTTTTGGAGAAAATTCAAAACATTCATTATTCAATAGAGCCCAATAGCAAAAATTATGTTTTGAATGAAGAATCACATTTCTTGGTAGAATCATGCAGGATTGAAATTTTTGATGGTTTTTTACTCCTCTCAACAGCCCAAACAAGTTTCTAAAAGGATGAGTTTGCAACTACTTTACTTTTGGAGAAAATTCAAAACATTCATTATTCAATACGGCCCAAACTATCAAAAACCAGCGGTTTCAATGAACACACATTTCTTGGTAGAATCATGCAAGACTGAAATTTTTGATGCTTTTCTACTCCTCTCATGAGCCCAAACAAGTCTCTAAAAGCATGAGTTTGCAACTACTTTACTTTTGGAGAAAATTCAAAACATTCATTATTCAATAGAGCCCAATAGCAAAAACCAGCGTTTTGAATGAAGAATCACATTTCTTGGTAGAATCATGCAGGATTGAAATTTTTGATGGTTTTTTACTCCTCTCAACAGCCCAAACAAGTTTCTAAAAGGATGAGTTTGCAACTACTTTACTTTTGGAGAAAATTCAAAACATTCATTATTCAATAGGGCCCAAACTATCAAAAACCAGCGGTTTCAATGAACACACATTTCTTGGTAGAATCATGCAGGACTGAAATTTTTGATGTTTTTCTACTCCTCTCATGAGCCCAAACAAGTCTCTAAAAGCATGAGTTTGCAACTACTTTACTTTTGGAGAAAATTCAAAACATTCATTATTCAATAGAGCCCAATAGCAAAAACCAGCGTTTTGAATGAAGAATTACATTTCTTGGTAGAATCATGCAGGATTGAAATTTTTGATGGATTTTTACTCCTCTCAACAGCCCAAACAAGTTTCTAAAAGGATGAGTTTGCAACTACTTTACTTTTGGAGAAAATTCAAAACATTCATTATTCAATAGGGCCCAAACTATCAAAAACCAGCGGTTTCAATGAACACACATTTCTTGGTAGAATCATGCAAGACTGAAATTTTTGATGCTTTTCTACTCCTCTCATGAGCCCAAACAAGTCTCTAAAAGCATGAGTTTGCAACTACTTTACTTTTGGAGAAAATTCAAAACATTCATTGTTCAATAGAGCCCAATAGCAAAAATTAGGTTTTGAATGAAGAATCACATTTCTTGGTAGAATCATGCAGGATTGAAATTTTTGATGGTTTTTTACTCCTCTCAACAGCCCAAACAAGTTTCTAAAAGGATGAGTTTGCAACTACTTTACTTTTGGAGAAAATTCAAAACATTCATTATTCAATAGGGCCCAAACTATCAAAAACCAGCGGTTTCAATGAACACACATTTCTTGGTAGAATCATGCAAGACTGAAATTTTTGATGCTTTTCTACTCCTCTCATGAGCCCAAACAAGTCTCTAAAAGCATGAGTTTGCAACTACTTTACTTTTGGAGAAAATTCAAAACATTCATTATTCAATAGAGCCCAATAGCAAAAACCAGCGTTTTGAATGAAGAATCACATTTCTTGGTAGAATCATGCAGGATTGAAATTTTTGATGGTTTTTTACTCCTCTCAACAGCCCAAACAAGTTTCTAAAAGGATGAGTTTGCAACTACTTTACTTTTGGAGAAAATTCAAAACATTCATTATTCAATAGGGCCCAAACTATCAAAAAGCAGCGGTTTCAATGAACACACATTTCTTGGTAGAATCATGCAGGACTGAAATTTTTGATGTTTTTCTACTCCTCTCATGAGCCCAAACAAGTCTCTAAAAGCATGAGTTTGCAACTACTTTACTTTTGGAGAAAATTCAAAACATTCATTATTCAATAGAGCCCAATAGCAAAAACCAGCGTTTTGAATGAAGAATCACATTTCTTGGTAGAATCATGCAGGATTGAAATTTTTGACGGTTTTTTACTCCTCTCAACAGCCCAAACAAGTTTCTAAAAGGATGAGTTTGCAACTACTTTACTTTTGGAGAAAATTCAAAACATTCATTATTCAATAGGGCCCAAACTATCAAAAACCAGCCGTTTCAATGAACACACATGTCTTGGTAGAATCATGCAGGACAGAAATTTTTGATGTTTTTCTACTCATCTCATGAGCCCAAACAAGTCTCTAAAAGCATGAGTTTGCAACTACTTTACTTTTGGAGAAAATTCAAAACATTCATTATTCAATAGAGCCCAATAGCAAACACCAGCGTTTTGAATGAAGAATCACATTTCTTGGTAGAATCATGCAGGATTGAAATTTTTGATGGTTTTTTACTCCTCTCAACAGCCCAAACAAGTTTCTAAAAGGATGAGTTTGCAACTACTTTACTTTTGGAGAAAATTCAAAACATTCATTATTCAATAGGGCCCAAACTATCAAAAACCAGCGGTTTCAATGAACACACATTTCTTGGTAGAATCATGCAGGACTGAAATTTTTGATGTTTTTCTACTCCTCTCATGAGCCCAAACAAGTCTCTAAAAGCATGAGTTTGCAACTACTTTACTTTTGGAGAAAATTCAAAACATTCATTATTCAATAGAGCCCAATAGCAAAAACCAGCGTTTTGAATGAAGAATCACATTTCTTGGTAGAATCATGCAGGATTGAAATTTTTGATGTTTTTTTACTCCTCTCAACAGCCCAAACAAGTTTCTAAAAGGATGAGTTTGCAACTACTTTACTTTTGGAGAAAATTCAAAACATTCATTATTCAATAGGGCCCAAACTATCAAAAACCAGCGGTTTCAATGAACACATATTTCTTGGTAGAATCATGCAGGACTGAAATTTTTGATGTTTTTCTACTCCTCTCATGAGCCCAAACAAGTCTCTAAAAGCATGAGTTTGCAACTACTTTACTTTTGGAGAAAATTCAAAACATTCATTATTCAATAGGGCCCAAACTATCAAAAACCAGCGGTTTGAATGAACACACATTTCTTGGTAGAATCATGCAGGACTGAAATTTTTGATGTTTTTCTACTCCTCTCATGAGCCCAAACAAGTCTCTAAAAGCATGAGTTTGCAACTACTTTACTTTTGGAGAAAATTCAAAACATTCACTATTCAATAGAGCCCAATAGCAAAAATCAGGTTTTGAATGAAGAATCACATTTCTTGGTAAAATCATGCAGGATTGAAATTTTTGATGGTTTTTTACTCCTCTCAACAGCCCAAACAAGTTTCTAAAAGGATGAGTTTGCAACTACTTTACTTTTGGAGAAAATTCAAAACATTCCTTATTCAATAGGGCCCAAACTATCAAAAACCAGTGGTTTCAATGAACACACATTTCTTGGTAGAATCATGCAGGACTGAAATTTTTGATCTTTTTCTACTCCTCTCATGAGCCCAAACAAGTCTCTAAAAGCATGAGTTTGCAACTACTTTACTTTTGGAGAAAATTCAAAACATTCACTATTCAATAGAGCCCAATAGCAAAAATCAGGTTTTGAATGAAGAATCACATTTCTTGGTAAAATCATGCAGGATTGAAATTTTTGATGGTTTTTTACTCCTCTCAACAGCCCAAACAAGTTTCTAAAAGGATGAGTTTGCAACTACTTTACTTTTGGAGAAAATTCAAAACATTCATTATTCAATAGGGCCCAAACTATCAAAAACCAGCGGTTTCAATGAACACACATTTCTTGGTAGAATCATGCAGGACTGAAATTTTTGATGTTTTTCTTCTCCTCTCATGAGCCCAAACAAGTCTCTAAAAGCATGAATTTGCAACTACTTTACTTTTGGAGAAAATTCAAAACATTCATTATTCAATAGAGCCCAATAGCAAAAACCAGCGTTTTGAATGAAGAATCACATTTCTTGGTAGAATCATGCAGGATTGAAATTTTTGATGGTTTTTTACTCCTCTCAACAGCCCAAACAAGTTTCTAAAAGGATGAGTTTGCAACTACTTTACTTTTGGAGAAAATTCAAAACATTCATTATTCAATAGGGCCCAACTATCAAAAACCAGCGGTTTCAATGAACACACATTTCTTGGTAGAATCATGCAGGACAGAAATTTTTGATGCTTTTCTACTCCTCTCATGAGCCCAAACAAGTCTCTAAAAGCATGAGTTTGCAACTACTTTACTTTTGGAGAAAATTCAAAACATTCATTATTCAATAGAGCCCAATAGCAAAAACCAGCGTTTTGAATGAAGAATCACATTTCTTGGTAGAATCATGCAGGATTGAAATTTTTGATGATTTTTTACTCCTCTCAACAGCCCAAAGAAGTTTCTAAAAGGATGAGTTTGCAACTACTTTACTTTTGGAGAAAATTCAAAACATTCATTATTCAATAGGGCCCAAACTATCAAAAACCAGCGGTTTCAATGAACACACATTTCTTGGTAGAATCATGCAGGACTGAAATTTTTGATGTTTTTCTACTCCTCTCATGAGCCCAAACAAGTCTCTAAAAGCATGAGTTTGCAACTACTTTACTTTTGGAGAAAATTCAAAACATTCATTATTCAATAGAGCCCAATAGCAAAAACCGGCGTTTTGAATGAAGAATTACATTTCTTGGTAGAATCATGCAGAATTGAAATTTTTGATGGATTTTTACTCCTCTCAACAGCCCAAACAAGTTGCTAAAAGGATGAGTTTGCAACTACTTTACTTTTCGAGAAAATTCAAAACATTCATTATTCAATAGGGCCCAAAGTATCAAAAACCAGCGGTTTCAATGAACACACATTTCTTGGTAGAATCATGCAGGACTGAAATTTTTGATGTTTTTCTACTCCTCTCATGAGCCCAAACAAGTCTCTAAAAGCATGAGTTTGCAACTACTTTACTTTTGGAGAAAATTCAAAACATTCATTATTCAATAGAGCCCAATAGCAAAAACCAGCGTTTTGAATGAAGAATCACATTTCTTGGTAGAATCATGCAGGATTGAAATTTTTGATGGTTTTTTACTCCTCTCAACAGCCCAAACAAGTTTCTAAAAGGATGAGTTTGCAACTACTTTACTTTTGGAGAAAATTCAAGGGGCGTGGCTTGCAGGGGAGCAGAGCAGTCGTGTTTTCGGGAGCTCCTGCTCTTCCCTAACTTAAGCTAAAAGAAGATTGCCTATTTGTGGAGTAATTGGACTGCAAATCAAAGGGAACATGCCTGGACGAAGATATAAGAAGAAAAAAGCGGCCTCATGGGAGAAAAAACACTTGGCAGGACTAAGAGGCTCCGGTGAGGCACCCGACCTAGGCCTTCCTCATGCTGAAGGTAAACAACACAGGCCGCCACAATATTCTAATCAGCGGCGGGGTGGAGGAGGGGAGGAATGCCCACGTGGAGTCCTGACAGCATGCAGAACGACAGCGGTGAATTCCCTTGCATCTGGCGCGGTCCCTGCTTCAGTTGATCGGAGCGGGGGGCCCGCGGGGAGAGCTGCGGCTGTGCAGTTGCGGGGAAGCAGCGGCAGTGAAGCTTGTGAAGCGGTCCCTGCTTTGACTGATGAGAGAGGGGAGACCGACGTGAGAGCCGTGGCTGTGCAGCTGCGGGGAAGTAGCGGCAGTGGAGCTCCTGCAGCGCTGCGGTGTGGAGATCCTGCAGCGGTGAGTTCCCCTACTTGTGGAGCAGTCTCTGCTTCGGCTGCCGGGAGCGGGAGGATCAGGATGAAAGCCGCGGCTGTGCAGTTGCGGGGAAGCAGCGGCGGTGAAGCTTGTGGAGCGGTCCCTGCTTTAACTTATGAGAGAGGAGAGACCGACGTGAGAGCCGTGGCTGTGCAGCTGCAGGCGCCGCGGTGTGGAGCTGCATATACATCATCTTTGGGCCTGCAAAGAAGAACTCCAGATCCATTGGGAGTTTACACAGGAACCAAATCTTCGGCGGTGGATTCTTTTGTTCTGGCTTCAGTTGAGAGGTGCGGGGGAGTCGCGGCTAAGCCGCTACAGAAGAACATCAAAGAGAAATCTCCTGCAACACCGCCTTATGAACCGGCCGGTTCACCCTTTGTTACTGAGCATATGAAACCATCAGGAGACCAAACAGTGAGTGGGGTGTTGGCGGAGGAGCCCCCTGGGCTTAGTGCGGTCCCAGCTGCAGTTGTTAAAAGCCCGGGAAATTCAGTTGGAGTCATGGCCGTGCACCTGGGGGAGTATGGTTGTGGGGAAACCTCTGCATTGCCGCTGCATAAATATGCCGAAGGTTCATCTTTAATTACTTCTACTGCAACTTTAATAACCTCTAACGCATATCCCAACAGTGTTTTGCGATGCGATGCAGTGGAATTTATTCCGGCACATCCGTTTAACCAGCAATTAAATGGGGAGACAAATATAAAGCCACTACTGCATTGTGGGGGGGTCCCATCCCCCTCTGAGCTAGGTGATAGTGTGGAGCCTCAAAATGATATTAATAAGGGTCCACAAAAAAATGGATCTTTGCATTCGCCAAAAAAGGGGTTGGAGCAACCAGTTTCTGTTTCCACCAAACAATCACTGGCTGATTTCTGTTATAAGCTTTTTGCAGACATTAATAAAAAAACGGATGAGGACATTAGATCTAGACTCAACAATTCTGGAATTAAAGACCTGTCTCCTTCTCCTCCTCCTCTTCCTACTACTAACGCAGATTTAAACCATAACGAATCAGATATATCGTCTGATGGCGGGGAGGAGTCAGAAAGTGTTTGCTCTGATGGATCTCTTGAGGAGGTGGTCTCTACTATAAGCTCAGAAAGTGACTTGATTGATAGTAGTGTTATGGATGAGGCATTTTCAACATGTTCTTTTAATTCGGAGAGTTCTGTCGGCCATGGGGACTCTGGAGACGAGCAGATTTCTAACGAAGATAAACCTACTATAGCTAAAAAGAATAATGATGCTGATACTGAGGAGACATCTCTTGATTTATTGTCGCTGGACAATATAATGGTTTCTGGGGAGTATCCCGCTGACGATTTTCTGGTTAAATTATGCAAAGCTTTCTTGACCTCATTGAATGGCCTGGGAGTTGTCGGTGGGGGAGACTCGGGAACTGACAAAGTTAAATCAATAGGAAACTTGATTAAGCAACTCATGAAGGACATATTATTGATAGTAGTCAGCGATAATATAATAAAACCTAACTCCACACCTGACATTTCTCTTCAAAGTGCAGAATCTACTTCTAAAAAATTTGAATTCTCGTCTTCTGAAAAAGCTTCAGATTTTCATGAACTCTCGGACTCTGTGAAAAAAATACAGAATGATATTGCCTCTTTTAGATGCTGCTTGTCCAATTTTGAGGATTTAAAGAGAAAGAATAATATAAAAATCAGAGGCATTCCTGAGTCAATCCAACCATCCCGACTTAAGGAGTACGTCTCTTCAATGGTGTCTTATTTAGTTCCGGAAACTAAAGGGAAAAACCTTATTGAGAAAATATTTAGGATTAGAAGACCTTCTTCTTTGCCACCTGATCTAGCCAGTGATGTCATCGTTTCATTTTATCCTAATTGGGTGAGCAATACCCTCCTTGGCGTATCCAGAGATTCAAACTTCCTCTCGTCACCTTACAGTAACTTAACTTTCTTCAAAGATCTATCCAGATTCACTATACAAAAACGCAGATCATTTTTCCAGACAACAACTTGGCTTCGAAATGCTCATATTAGTTATAATTGGACCCAATCATCAACATTACTTGTGAATTTTGCTTCCAAGTTGGTTCACATTCGATCTCCGGAGGAGGGTTTGGACTTCCTTAAAAATACCGGACTGATCCCTATTGTCTCTCCTTCTAATACTCTTTGTCCATCTGCACAGGACCTCCGTCTCCATCATACTTGAACTTTGGACTCCCTTGGATCTTCTCTATTGTGGACTGTCAGGGTTTGTTTCTCCTTATTTTGATTTGCAACTGAAATAACTTCAAGATTTGTGGTTGCTTGCTCCACTAAGATAATCTGAGAATAAAAAAAGCCGAACTTTCCTCCTCCTATTGGTCTTTGGGTACTGGATACTCGGACCAACGCGACAAGTTTGCATATAACATTTGAGTTACTTAAATTTATTTTTTTGTGTACTAGTATATGTATGCTTGTCCTCATACAATAGGAGTTTATTCACTCCTAAAACACTACAAAGAAACATACTGTTAGTCTTTGTCTTGGCTCTTCTTTATGGGGTTTTTCAATCCCCACTATATCGAAGAGACAAGACACTTTAGTATAGTTTATTTCCTTCCTTTCTTCCTTCTGTTCTACCCTTTGTACGTCTCAATAAAGCAACTTAAAACTTACTCCGAACCCCTTACCCTTCCTTTCCCTTTGCCTTATTGTAATATCTACACTTAAACATCAATGTTAAACTATTGCTGTTATCTTGAAAACTTAATAAAGTTCTTTGAAAATGGAGAAAATTCAAAACATTCATTATTCAATAGGGCCCAAACTATCAAAAACCAGCGGTTTCAATGATCACACATTTCTTGGTAGAATCATGCAGGACTGAAATTTTTGATGTTTTTCTACTCCTCTCATGAGCCCAAACAAGTCTCTAAAAGCATGAGTTTGCAACTACTTTACTTTTGGAGAAAATTCAAAACATTCATTATTCAACAGGGCCCAAACTATCAAAAACCAGCGGTTTGAATGAACACACATTTCTTGGTAGAATCATGCAGGACTGAAATTTTTGATGTTTTT
This sequence comes from Dendrobates tinctorius, assembly GCF_039654945.1. Taxonomy (NCBI): domain Eukaryota; kingdom Metazoa; phylum Chordata; class Amphibia; order Anura; family Dendrobatidae; genus Dendrobates; species Dendrobates tinctorius. Next base: position 659,291 of record NW_027361855.1, on the reverse strand, counting down.
CTACTCCTCTCATGAGCCCAAACAAGTCTCTAAAAGGATGAGTTTGCAACTACTTTACTTTTGGAGAAAATTCAAAACATTCATTATTCAATAGAGCCCAATAGAAAAAACCAGCGTTTTGAATGAAGAATCACATTTCTTGGTAGAATCATGCAGGATTGAAATTTTTGATGGTTTTTTACTCCTCTCAACAGCCCAAACAAGTTTCTAAAAGGATGAGTTTGCAACTACTTTACTTATGGAGAAAATTCAAAACATTCATTATTCAATAGGGCCCAAACTATCAAAAACCAGCGGTTTCAATGAACACACATTTCTTGGTAGAATCATGCAGGACTGAAATTTTTGATGTTTTTCTACTCCTCTCATGAGCCCAAACAAGTCTCTAAAAGCATGAGTTTGCAACTACTTTACTTTTGGAGAAAATTCAAAACATTCATTATTCAATAGAGCCCAATAGCAAAAATTATGTTTTGAATGAAGAATCACATTTCTTGGTAGAATCATGCAGGATTGAAATTTTTGATGGTTTTTTACTCCTCTCAACAGCCCAAACAAGTTTCTAAAAGGATGAGTTTGCAACTACTTTACTTTTGGAGAAAATTCAAAACATTCATTATTCAATAGGGCCCAAACTATCAAAAACCAGCGGTTTCAATGAACACACATTTCTTGGTAGAATCATGCAAGACTGAAATTTCTGATGCTTTTCTACTCCTCTCATGAGCCCAAACAAGTCTCTAAAAGCATGAGTTTGCAACTACTTTACTTTTGGAGAAAATTCAAAACATTCATTATTCAATAGAGCCCAATAGCAAAAACCAGCGTTTTGAATGAAGAATCACATTTCTTGGTAGAATCATGCAGGATTGAAATTTTTGATGGTTTTTTACTCCTCTCAACAGCCCAAACAAGTTTCTAAAAGGATGAGTTTGCAACTACTTTACTTTTGGAGAAAATTCAAAACATTCATTATTCAATAGGGCCCAAACTATCAAAAACCAGCGGTTTCAATGAACACACATTTCTTGGTAGAATCATGCAGGACTGAAATTTTTGATGTTTTTCTACTCCTCTCATGAGCCCAAACAAGTCTCTAAAAGCATGAGTTTGCAACTACTTTACTTTTGGAGAAAATTCAAAACATTCATTATTCAATAGAGCCCAATAGCAAAAACCAGCGTTTTGAATGAAGAATTACATTTCTTGGTAGAATCATGCAGGATTGAAATTTTTGATGGATTTTTACTCCTCTCAACAGCCCAAACAAGTTTCTAAAAGGATGAGTTTGCAACTACTTTACTTTTGGAGAAAATTCAAAACATTCATTATTCAATAGGGCCCAAACTATCAAAAACCAGCGGTTTCAATGAACACACATTTCTTGGTAGAATCATGCAAGACTGAAATTTTTGATGCTTTTCTACTCCTCTCATGAGCCCAAACAAGTCTCTAAAAGCATGAGTTTGCAACTACTTTACTTTTGGAGAAAATTCAAAACATTCATTATTCAATAGAGCCCAATAGCAAAAATTAGGTTTTGAATGAAGAATCACATTTCTTGGTAGAATCATGCAGGATTGAAATTTTTGATGGTTTTTTACTCCTCTCAACAGCCCAAACAAGTTTCTAAAAGGATGAGTTTGCAACTACTTTACTTTTGGAGAAAATTCAAAACATTCATTATTCAATAGGGCCCAAACCATCAAAAACCAGCGGTTTCAATGAACACACATTTCTTGGTAGAATCATGCAAGACTGAAATTTTTGATGCTTTTCTACTCCTCTCATGAGCCCAAACAAGTCTCTAAAAGCATGAGTTTGCAACTACTTTACTTTTGGAGAAAATTCAAAACATTCATTATTCAATAGAGCCCAATAGCAAAAACCAGCGTTTTGAATGAAGAATCACATTTCTTGGTAGAATCATGCAGGATTGAAATTTTTGATGGTTTTTTACTCCTCTCAACAGCCCAAACAAGTTTCTAAAAGGATGAGTTTGCAACTACTTTACTTTTGGAGAAAATTCAAAACATTCATTATTCAATAGGGCCCAAACTATCAAAAACCAGCGGTTTCAATGAACACACATTTCTTGGTAGAATCATGCAGGACAGAAATTTTTGATGTTTTTCTACTCCTCTCATGAGCCCAAACAAGTCTCTAAAAGCATGAGTTTGCAACTACTTTACTTTTGGAGAAAATTCAAAACATTCATTATTCAATAGAGCCCAATAGCAAAAACCAGCGTTTTGAATGAAGAATTACATTTCTTGGTAGAATCATGCAGGATTGAAATTTTTGATGGATTTTTACTCCTCTCAACAGCCCAAACAAGTTTCTAAAAGGATGAGTTTGCAACTACTTTACTTTTGGAGAAAATTCAAAACATTCATTATTCAATAGGGCCCAAACTATCAAAAACCAGCGGTTTCAATGAACACACATTTCTTGGTAGAATCATGCAGGACTGAAATTTTTGATGTTTTTCTACTCCTCTCATGAGCCCAAACAAGTCTCTAAAAGCATGAGTTTGCAACTACTTTACTTTTGGAGAAAATTCAAAACATTCATTATTCAATAGAGCCCAATAGCAAAAACCAGCGTTTTGAATGAAGAATCACATTTCTTGGTAGAATCATGCAGGATTGAAATTTTTGATGGTTTTTTACTCCTCTCAACAGCCCAAACAAGTTTCTAAAAGGATGAGTTTGCAACTACTTTACTTTTGGAGAAAATTCAAAACATTCATTATTCAATAGGGCCCAAACTATCAAAAACCAGCGGTTTCAATGAACACACATTTCTTGGTAGAATCATGCAGGACTGAAATTTTTGATGTTTTTCTACTCCTCTCATGAGCCCAAACAAGTCTCTAAAAGCATGAGTTTGCAACTACTTTACTTTTGGAGAAAATTCAAAACATTCATTATTCAATAATGCCCAAACTATCAAAAACCAGCGGTTTGAATGAACACACATTTCTTGGTAGAATCATGCAGGACTGAAATTTTTGATGTTTTTCTACTCCTCTCATGAGCCCAAACAAGTCTCTAAAAGCATGAGTTTGCAACTACTTTACTTTTGGAGAAAATTCAAAACATTCACTATTCAATAGAGCCCAATAGCAAAAATCAGGTTTTGAATGAAGAATCACATTTCTTGGTAAAATCATGCAGGATTGAAATTTTTGATGGTTTTTTACTCCTCTCAACAGCCCAAACAAGTTTCTAAAAGGATGAGTTTGCAACTACTTTACTTTTGGAGAAAATTCAAAACATTCCTTATTCAATAGGGCCCAAACTATCAAAAACCAGTGGTTTCAATGAACACACATTTCTTGGTAGAATCATGCAGGACTGAAATTTTTGATGTTTTTCTACTCCTCTCATGAGCCCAAACAAGTCTCTAAAAGCATGAGTTTGCAACTACTTTACTTTTGGAGAAAATTCAAAACATTCACTATTCAATAGAGCCCAATAGCAAAAATCAGGTTTTGAATGAAGAATCACATTTCTTGGTAAAATCATGCAGGATTGAAATTTTTGATGGTTTTTTACTCCTCTCAACAGCCCAAACAAGTTTCTAAAAGGATGAGTTTGCAACTACTTTACTTTTGGAGAAAATTCAAAACATTCATTATTCAATAGGGCCCAAACTATCAAAAACCAGCGGTTTCAATGAACACACATTTCTTGGTAGAATCATGCAGGACTGAAATTTTTGATGTTTTTCTTCTCCTCTCATGAGCCCAAACAAGTCTCTAAAAGCATGAGTTTGCAACTACTTTACTTTTGGAGAAAATTCAAAACATTCATTATTCAATAGAGCCCAATAGCAAAAACCAGCGTTTTGAATGAAGAATCACATTTCTTGGTAGAATCATGCAGGATTGAAATTTTTGACGGTTTTTTACTCCTCTCAACAGCCCAAACAAGTTTCTAAAAGGATGAGTTTGCAACTACTTTACTTTTGGAGAAAATTCAAAACATTCATTATTCAATAGGGCCCAAACTATCAAAAACCAGCCGTTTCAATGAACACACATGTCTTGGTAGAATCATGCAGGACTGAAATTTTTGATGTTTTTCTACTCCTCTCATGAGCCCAAACAAGTCTCTAAAAGCATGAGTTTGCAACTACTTTACTTTTGGAGAAAATTCAAAACATTCATTATTCAATAGAGCCCAATAGCAAAAACCAGCGTTTTGAATGAAGAATTACATTTCTTGATAGAATCATGCAGGATTGAAATTTTTGATGGATTTTTACTCCTCTCAACAGCCCAAACAAGTTTCTAAAAGGATGAGTTTGCAACTACTTTACTTTTGGAGAAAATTCAAAACATTCATTATTCAATAGGGCCCAAACTATCAAAAACCAGCGGTTTCAATGAACACACATTTCTTGGTAGAATCATGCAGGACTGAAATTTTTGATGTTTTTCTACTCCTCTCATGAGCCCAAACAAGTCTCTAAAAGCATGAGTTTGCAACTACTTTACTTTTGGAGAAAATTCAAAACATTCATTATTCAATAGAGCCCAATAGCAAAAACCAGCGTTTTGAATGAAGAATCACATTTCTTGGTAGAATCATGCAGGATTGAAATTTTTGATGGTTTTTTACTCCTCTCAACAGCCCAAACAAGTTTCTAAAAGGATGAGTTTGCAACTACTTTACTTTTGGAGAAAATTCAAAACATTCATTATTCAATAGGGCCCAAACTATCAAAAACCAGCGGTTTCAATGAACACACATTTCTTGGTAGAATCATGCAGGACTGAAATTTTTGATGTTTTTCTACTCCTCTCATGAGCCCAAACAAGTCTCTAAAAGCATGAGTTTGCAACTACTTTACTTTTGGAGAAAATTCAAAACATTCATTATTCAATAGGGCCCAAACTATCAAAAACCAGCGGTTTGAATGAACACACATTTCTTGGTAGAATCATGCAGGACTGAAATTTTTGATGTTTTTCTACTCCTCTCTTGAGCCCAAACAAGTCTCTAAAAGCATGAGTTTGCAACTACTTTACTTTTGGAGAAAATTCAAAACATTCACTATTCAATAGAGCCCAATAGCAAAAATCAGGTTTTGAATGAAGAATCACATTTCTTGGTAAAATCATGCAGGATTGAAATTTTTGATGGTTTTTTACTCCTCTCAACAGCCCAAACAAGTTTCTAAAAGGATGAGTTTGCAACTACTTTACTTTTGGAGAAAATTCAAAACATTCCTTATTCAATAGGGCCCAAACTATCAAAAACCAGTGGTTTCAATGAACACACATTTCTTGGTAGAATCATGCAGGACTGAAATTTTTGATGTTTTTCTACTCCTCTCATGAGCCCAAACAAGTCTCTAAAAGCATGAGTTTGCAACTACTTTACTTTTGGAGAAAATTCAAAACATTCACTATTCAATAGAGCCCAATAGCAAAAATCAGGTTTTGAATGAAGAATCACATTTCTTGGTAAAATCATGCAGGATTGAAATTTTTGATGGTTTTTTACTCCTCTCAACAGCCCAAACAAGTTTCTAAAAGGATGAGTTTGCAACTACTTTACTTTTGGAGAAAATTCAAAACATTCATTATTCAATAGGGCCCAAACTATCAAAAACCAACGGTTTCAATGAACACACATTTCTTGGTAGAATCATGCAGGACTGAAATTTTTGATGTTTTTCTTCTCCTCTCATGAGCCCAAACAAGTCTCTAAAAGCATGAGTTTGCAACTACTTTACTTTTGGAGAAAATTCAAAACATTCATTATTCAATAGAGCCCAATAGCAAAAACCAGCGTTTTGAATGAAGAATCACATTTCTTGGTAGAATCATGCAGGATTGAAATTTTTGATGTTTTTTTACTCCTCTCAACAGCCCAAACAAGTTTCTAAAAGGATGAGTTTGCAACTACTTTACTTTTGGAGAAAATTCAAAACATTCATTATTCAATAGGGCCCAAACTATCAAAAACCAGCGGTTTGAATGAACACATTTCTTGGTAGAATCATGCAGGACTGAAATTTTTGATGTTTTTCTACTCCTCTCATGAGCCCAAACAAGTCTCTAAAAGCATGAGTTTGCAACTACTTCACTTTTGGAGAAAATTCAAAACATTCATTATTCAATAGAGCCCAATAGCAAAAATCAGGTTTTGAATGAAGAATCACATTTCTTGGTAGAATCATGCAGGATTGAAATTTTTGATGGTTTTTTACTCCTCTCAACAGCCCAAACAAGTTTCTAAAAGGATGAGTTTGCAACTACTTTACTTTTGGAGAAAATTCAAAACATTCATTATTCAATAGGGCCCAAACTATCAAAAACCAGCGGTTTCAATGAACACACATTTCTTGGTAGAATCATGCAGGACTGAAATTTTTGATGTTTTTCTACTCCTCTCATGAGCCCAAACAAGTCTCTAAAAGCATGAGTTTGCAACTACTTTACTTTTGGAGAAAATTCAAAACATTCATTATTCAATAGGGCCCAAACTATCAAAAACCAGCGGTTTGAATGAACACAAATTTCTTGGTAGAATCATGCAGGACTGAAATTTTTGATGTTTTTCTACTCCTCTCATGAGCCCAAACAAGTCTCTAAAAGCATGAGTTTGCAACTACTTTACTTTTGGAGAAAATTCAAAACATTCATTATTCAATAGAGCCCAATAGCAAAAACCAGCGGTTTGAATGAAGAATCACATTTCTTGGTAGAATCATGCAGGATTGAAATTTTTGACGGTTTTTTACTCCTCTCAACAGCCCAAACAAGTTTCTAAAAGGATGAGTTTGCAACTACTTTACTTTTGGAGAAAATTCAAAACATTCATTATTCAATAGGGCCCAAACTATCAAAAACCAGCCGTTTCAATGAACACACATGTCTTGGTAGAATCATGCAGGACAGAAATTTTTGATGTTTTTCTACTCATCTCATGAGCCCAAACAAGTCTCTAAAAGCATGAGTTTGCAACTACTTTACTTTTGGAGAAAATTCAAAACATTCATTATTCAATAGAGCCCAATAGCAAACACCAGCGTTTTGAATGAAGAATCACATTTCTTGGTAGAATCATGCAGGATTGAAATTTTTGATGGTTTTTTACTCCTCTCAACAGCCCAAACAAGTTTCTAAAAGGATGAGTTTGCAACTACTTTACTTTTGGAGAAAATTCAAAACATTCATTATTCAATAGGGCCCAAACTATCAAAAACCAGCGGTTTCAATGAACACACATTTCTTGGTAGAATCATGCAGGACTGAAATTTTTGATGTTTTTCTACTCCTCTCATGAGCCCAAACAAGTCTCTAAAAGCATGAGTTTGCAACTACTTTACTTTTGGAGAAAATTCAAAACATTCATTATTCAATAGAGCCCAATAGCAAAAACCAGCGTTTTGAATGAAGAATCACATTTCTTGGTAGAATCATGCAGGATTGAAATTTTTGATGGTTTTTTACTCCTCTCAACAGCCCAAACAAGTTTCTAAAAGGATGAGTTTGCAACTACTTTACTTTTGGAGAAAATTCAAAACATTCATTATTCAATAGGGCCCAAACTATCAAAAACCAGCGGTTTCAATGAACACACATTTCTTGGTAGAATCATGCAGGACTGAAATTTTTGATGTTTTTCTAGTCCTCTCATGAGCCCAAACAAGTCTCTAAAAGCATGAGTTTGCAACTACTTTACTTTTGGAGAAAATTCAAAACATTCATTATTCAATAGAGCCCAATAGCAAAAACCAGCGTTTTGAATGAAGAATCACATTTCTTGGTAGAATCATGCAGGATTGAAATTTTTGATGGTTTTTTACTCCTCTCAACAGCCCAAACAAGTTTCTAAAAGGATGAGTTTGCAACTACTTTACTTTTGGAGAAAATTCAAAACATTCATTATTCAATAGGGCCCAAACTATCAAAAACCAGCGGTTTCAATGAACACACATTTCTTGGTAGAATCATGCAGGACTGAAATTTTTGATGTTTTTCTACTCCTCTCATGAGCCCAAACAAGTCTCTAAAAGCATGAGTTTGCAACTACTTTACTTTTGGAGAAAATTCAAAACATTCATTATTCAATAGGGCCCAAACTATCAAAAACCAGCGGTTTGAATGAACACACATTTCTTGGTAGAATCATGCAGGACTGAAATTTTTGATGTTTTTCTACTCCTCTCTTGAGCCCAAACAAGTCTCTAAAAGCATGAGTTTGCAACTACTTTACTTTTGGAGAAAATTCAAAACATTCACTATTCAATAGAGCCCAATAGCAAAAATCAGGTTTTGAATGAAGAATCACATTTCTTGGTAAAATCATGCAGGATTGAAATTTTTGATGGTTTTTTACTCCTCTCAACAGCCCAAACAAGTTTCTAAAAGGATGAGTTTGCAACTACTTTACTTTTGGAGAAAATTCAAAACATTCCTTATTCAATAGGGCCCAAACTATCAAAAACCAGTGGTTTCAATGAACACACATTTCTTGGTAGAATCATGCAGGACTGAAATTTTTGATGTTTTTCTACTCCTCTCATGAGCCCAAACAAGTCTCTAAAACCATGAGTTTGCAACTACTTTACTTTTGGAGAAAATTCAAAACATTCACTATTCAATAGAGCCCAATAGCAAAAATCAGGTTTTGAATGAAGAATCACATTTCTTGGTAAAATCATGCAGGATTGAAATTTTTGATGGTTTTTTACTCCTCTCAACAGCCCAAACAAGTTTCTAAAAGGATGAGTTTGCAACTACTTTACTTTTGGAGAAAATTCAAAACATTCATTATTCAATAGGGCCCAAACTATCAAAAACCAGCGGTTTCAATGAACACACATTTCTTGGTAGAATCATGCAGGACTGAAATTTTTGATGTTTTTCTTCTCCTCTCATGAGCCCAAACAAGTCTCTAAAAGCATGAGTTTGCAACTACTTTACTTTTGGAGAAAATTCAAAACATTCATTATTCAATAGAGCCCAATAGCAAAAACCAGCGTTTTGAATGAAGAATCACATTTCTTGGTAGAATCATGCAGGATTGAAATTTTTGATGTTTTTTTACTCCTCTCAACAGCCCAAACAAGTTTCTAAAAGGATGAGTTTGCAACTACTTTACTTTTGGAGAAAATTCAAAACATTCATTATTCAATAGGGCCCAAACTATCAAAAACCAGCGGTTTGAATGAACACATTTCTTGGTAGAATCATGCAGGACTGAAATTTTTGATGTTTTTCTACTCCTCTCATGAGCCCAAACAAGTCTCTAAAAGCATGAGTTTGCAACTACTTCACTTTTGGAGAAAATTCAAAACATTCATTATTCAATAGAGCCCAATAGCAAAAATCAGGTTTTGAATGAAGAATCACATTTCTTGGTAGAATCATGCAGGATTGAAATTTTTGATGGTTTTTTACTCCTCTCAACAGCCCAAACAAGTTTCTAAAAGGATGAGTTTGCAACTACTTTACTTTTGGAGAAAATTCAAAACATTCATTATTCAATAGGGCCCAAACTATCAAAAACCAGCGGTTTCAATGAACACACATTTCTTGGTAGAATCATGCAGGACTGAAATTTTTGATGTTTTTCTACTCCTCTCATGAGCCCAAACAAGTCTCTAAAAGCATGAGTTTGCAACTACTTTACTTTTGGAGAAAATTCAAAACATTCATTATTCAATAGGGCCCAAACTATCAAAAACCAGCGGTTTGAATGAACACAAATTTCTTGGTAGAATCATGCAGGACTGAAATTTTTGATGTTTTTCTACTCCTCTCATGAGCCCAAACAAGTCTCTAAAAGCATGAGTTTGCAACTACTTTACTTTTGGAGAAAATTCAAAACATTCATTATTCAATAGAGCCCAATAGCAAAAACCAGCGTTTTGAATGAAGAATCACATTTCTTGGTAGAATCATGCAGGATTGAAATTTTTGACGGTTTTTTACTCCTCTCAACAGCCCAAACAAGTTTCTAAAAGGATGAGTTTGCAACTACTTTACTTTTGGAGAAAATTCAAAACATTCATTATTCAATAGGGCCCAAACTATCAAAAACCAGCCGTTTCAATGAACACACATGTCTTGGTAGAATCATGCAGGACAGAAATTTTTGATGTTTTTCTACTCATCTCATGAGCCCAAACAAGTCTCTAAAAGCATGAGTTTGCAACTACTTTACTTTTGGAGAAAATTCAAAACATTCATTATTCAATAGAGCCCAATAGCAAACACCAGCGTTTTGAATGAAGAATCACATTTCTTGGTAGAATCATGCAGGATTGAAATTTTTGATGGTTTTTTACTCCTCTCAACAGCCCAAACAAGTTTCTAAAAGGATGAGTTTGCAACTACTTTACTTTTGGAGAAAATTCAAAACATTCATTATTCAATAGGGCCCAAACTATCAAAAACCAGCGGTTTCAATGAACACACATTTCTTGGTAGAATCATGCAGGACTGAAATTTTTGATGTTTTTCTACTCCTCTCATGAGCCCAAACAAGTCTCTAAAAGCATGAGTTTGCAACTACTTTACTTTTGGAGAAAATTCAAAACATTCATTATTCAATAGAGCCCAATAGCAAAAACCAGCGTTTTGAATGAAGAATCACATTTCTTGGTAGAATCATGCAGGATTGAAATTTTTGATGGTTTTTTACTCCTCTCAACAGCCCAAACAAGTTTCTAAAAGGATGAGTTTGCAACTACTTTACTTTTGGAGAAAATTCAAAACATTCATTATTCAATAGGGCCCAAACTATCAAAAACCAGCGGTTTCAATGAACACACATTTCTTGGTAGAATCATGCAGGACTGAAATTTTTGATGTTTTTCTACTCCTCTCATGAGCCCAAACAAGTCTCTAAAAGCATGAGTTTGCAACTACTTTACTTTTGGAGAAAATTCAAAACATTCATTATTCAATAGAGCCCAAACTATCAAAAACCAGCGGTTTGAATGAACACACATTTGTTGGTAGAATCATGCAGGACTGAAATTTTTGATGTTTTTCTACTCCTATCATGAGCCCAAACAAGTCTCTAAAAGCATGAGTTTGCAACTACTTTACTTTTGGAGAAAATTCAAAACATTCATTATTCAATAGAGCCCAATAGCAAAAACCAGCGTTTTGAATGAAGAATCACATTTCTTGGTAGAATCATGCAGGATTGAAATTTTTGATGGTTTTTTACTCCTCTCAACAGCCCAAACAAGTTTCTAAAAGGATGAGTTTGCAACTACTTTACTTTTGGAGAAAATTCAAAACATTCATTATTCAATAGGGCCCAAACTATCAAAAACCAGCGGTTTCAATGAACACACATTTCTTGGTAGAATCATGCAGGACTGAAATTTTTGATGTTTTTCTACTCCTCTCATGAGCCCAAACAAGTCTCTAAAAGCATGAGTTTGCAACTACTTTACTTTTGGAGAAAATTCAAAACATTCATTATTCGATAGGGCCCAAAATATCAAAAACCAGCGGTTTGAATGAACACACATTTCTTGGTAGAATCGTGCAGGAATGAAATTTTTGATGTTTTTCTACTCCTCTCATGAGCCCAAACAAGTCTCTAAAAGCATGAGTTTGCAACTACTTTACTTTTGGAGAAAATTCAAAACATTCACTATTCAATAGAGCCCAATAGCAAAAATCAGGTTTTGAATAAAGAATCACATTTCTTGGTAAAATCATGCAGGATTGAAATTTTTGATGTTTTTTTACTCCTTTCAACAGCCCAAACAAGTCTCTAAAAGCATGAGTTTGCAACTACTTTACTTTTGGAGAAAATTCAAAACATTCATTATTCAATGAATACTGAATATCAAAAACCAGCGGTTTCAATGAACACCCATTTCTTGGTAGAATCATGCAGGACTGAAATTTTTGATGTTTTTCTACTCCTCTCATGAGCCCAAACAAGTCTCTAAAAGCATGAGTTTGCAACTACTTTACTTTTGGAGAAAATTCAAAACATTCATTATTCAATAGAGCCCAATAGCAAAAACCAGCGTTTTGAATGAAGAATCACATTTCTTGGTAGAATCATGCAGGATTGAAATTTTTGATGATTTTTTACTCCTCTCAACAGCCCAAACAAGTTTCTAAAAGGATGAGTTTGCAACTACTTTACTTTTGGAGAAAATTCAAAACATTCATTATTCAATAGGGCCCAAACTATCAAAAACCAGCGGTTTCAATGAACACACATTTCTTGGTAGAATCATGCAGGACTGAAATTTTTGATGTTTTTCTACTCCTCTCATGAGCCCAAACAAGTCTCTAAAAGCATGAGTTTGCAACTACTTTACTTTTGGAGAAAATTCAAAACATTCACTATTCAATAGAGCCCAATAGCAAAAATCAGGTTTTGAATGAAGAATCACATTTCTTGGTAAAATCATGCAGGATTGAAATTTTTGATGGTTTTTACTCCTCTCAACAGCCCAAACAAGTTTCTAAAAGGATGAGTTTGCAACTACTTTACTTTTGGAGAAAATTCAAAACATTCATTATTCAATAGGGCCCAAACTATCAAAAACCAGCGGTTTCAATGAACACACATTTCTTGGTAGAATCATGCAGGACTGAAATTTTTGATGTTTTTCTAGT